>NC_134281.1:38826511-39461511 GCF_949628215.1 Phalacrocorax aristotelis | reverse complement strand
AGGCTGTGGCTGTTGTCTGCCTGGACTTTAGTAAAGCCTTTTCACTGTCTCCCACAACATCCTCTAGAGAAGATGGTGGCTCATGGCTTGCACGTGTGTAACTTTTGCTTGGTAAAAAACTGGCTGGATAGCCGAGCCCAGAGAGTTGTGGTGAACAGAGATAAATCCAGTTGGCGTCTGGTCATGTGTGGGGTTCCCCAGGGCTCAGTATTAGGGCCAGTCTTGTTTAACAGCTTTATCAGTGATCTGGATGAGGGGATCAAGCGTGGCCTCACTAGAGTTTGCAAATGACAGTAGGCTGGGCAGGAGTGTTGATCTGCTTGAGGGTAGGAAGGCTCTGAAGAGGGACCTGAACAGGCTGGATGAATGGGCCAAGGCCAGTTGTATGAGGTTTAGCAAGGCCAAGTGCCGGCTCCTGCACTTTGGTCACAACAACCCCATGCAATGCTACAGACTTGGAGAAGAGTGGCTGGAAAGGTGCCCCGCTGAGAAGGACCTGGGTGTTTGGTTGACAGCCGGCTGACCATGCGGCAGCAGTGTGCCCAGGCGGCCAAGAAGGCCAACGGCATCCTGGTTTGTATCAGGAATAGTGTGGCCAGCAGGAGTAGGGAAGTGATTGTCCCTGGCACTTGTGAGGCTACACCTCACTATATTAAGTTTTGTGCCCCTCAGTACAAGAGGGGCATCGAGTTGCTGGAGCGTGTCCAGAGAAGGGCAATGAAGCTGGTGAAGGGTCTGGAGAACAAGCCTTATAAGGAGAGGTTGAGGTAACTGGGGTTGTTTATTCTGGAGAAGTCTGAGGGGAGACATTATCACTCTCTACAACTACCTGAAAGGAGGCTGTAGTGAGGTGGGTGTTGGTCTCTTCTCCCAAGTTATTAGCGATAGAATGAGAGGAAATGGGCCTCAAGTTGCTTCAGGGGAGGGTTAGTTTGGATATCAGGAAAAGTTTCTTCATTGGAAGAGTGGTCAGGCATTGGCACAGGCTGCCCAGAGAGGTGGTGGAGTCACCATCCCTGGAGGTGTTAAAAAACGCTGTAGATGTGGCACTTCAGGGCATGGTTTAGGAGACATGGTGGTGTTGGGTTGACAGTTGGACTTGATGACCCTAGAGGTCTTTTTCAGCCTTCCTGAAAGTGAACTCAGCCAGCCTGTGATTCTATTCTATGTATTTGCCAATAAATGAAAGTTTCTGTAGAAACTCACCCCCTTCTTGTATCGATCCAGTGACTCATGACAGAGCATTGGCAGGAACATGGGGACAGTTGGCTGCCAGCCTCACAGGGCTTCAGCCCTGTTCTTATATATCAGGCAAAACAGACCATGCTTGACCTTCCCAACCCATGGACTTTTATCCAGTGATTCCCACATCAAACAAAATAAGGACTCTTTTCCCCTAAGCACTCTTTCACTGTCTGTGAAAGGTAGATAACACACAGAATTAACTAATAGCAAATGAATTGTCAAAGTGTATCTCTCCCATCCCAAATGAGAGCATTTTAGGGAAAAGAATAAGCTAATTAGATATATGTTCAAAATGTTATTGTGAGTTCTCTTTAGATGTAGATCATATCTCCCAGGTGGAAAACAGATCGCTCATTTGTTGAGCCAGCTTGCTGAAGAACAAGTTCCTGACATTTTTTTGTTATTATTTTTATAGCTATATTCATGAAGCCTGTGGTTGATAAGTAGGGCAATTTGCATAGCTAGTTTGGATGGGGTTTCCTGTATCCCTCTGCAACACAGTTTCAAGCATTTAGAAAAGCAGGACACAAGTGCAGCTAAGTAGTCCTGCCCTACCCCATGCATTTTTAAACATACATTGTGCAACAATCTCTCATTAGCTGGTAAAGCACAGCCTTAGAAGCACTTCCTGCACCTTTAGCTTCTTTGTCTTCAATCACTGAGATGCATGGCATTTCAAAAAGTCAAGTGGGGAGGATTAGACTCAGCTGAGAAAAATATCTTTGCAGCAGAGAGATTGCAAATATCAGTTTGAATGGGAAGCACATTCACAAAGAGGGGCAGAGCAGAAATCATTCTCTATTTGTTTCTATTATAAAAGGGAAGAGGACCATAAGCACTACATATCTGAACACAAAGATTTATCTCATAGCAATCAGAGATTACAAATGCTTTCGCTACAAACAAGCATATTGCCTCAGAAGCAACATGCTGTCAGTAAATAATTTATTAATGGCCATTATACATTTTCCTTGCTTTATATCTTTTGACAGTAGGAGGATTGTTCTCTGTATCTGGTGGTGGGTTACAAATGGCTCTGGGGCAGTGGGTAATCCAAGCCCTGTCCCCCTGCGCTGGTCAGGACAGCCAGCGACAGCCCAGGTAGCCGTGCTGCCCAGGGAAAGCGAGAACAGCCCCACAGGTCTTAGCTTCATTCTCAGATGGAAATACTTCAGAAGAGTTGCCTGAATTTTACTTGTATCAATGAAAAGAAAAAAAAAAATATCATTCAAGACAATAAAAGTATAAGTAGAAAATCAGTTGATGTCCAGTGTTTTAATTTCAACACACTAGAACTGTCCTGTTCTGCACTGCAATTCATCAGTAATTGGAATAAAAAATGAGGATCACTTGTTGCACCTAATTCCAAATCAATTCTGAATACATCTGCTTGATGTTAGTTATTTATCCTTTATGACATGTTCACAGTAATGACTAAATTGAGATTATAGCACATGCACATGTGACTCTTGAACTATATATCACCTAAAATCAAATCAATATATCTCTCTGAATGCCACCAGGTTAAACAAGGAGGAAGCAGACCAGCATTTTATTATCTTTGCAGCAAAATGAACAAGGTTTCAGCCAGCATGCACATCTCTCAGATGCTTATATAAAACAACTATATTCTAAAACACAGCCTCAGTCCTACCTTTTTGTTTTAAATAAGAGGTGATAGTTTTCATTTGGCTTACAGCTCTTATTCATGTATATTGGCAAAGGATTCCTTTAAGCAAGGAAAAGGCAGTCTGAACATTATTCATTATTTAGAATCCTACTGAGCCCCCGGACCAGACCAGCCAGCATAAAAGAAAAAAAGTGTATACAGCACTCACCATCCTGAAGTTTTGAGCAAATTTCATTACTTTACATCCTTCATTTCCACAGTTGCATTTTGCTTCAGCACAAAACCCCCAATTTATTACACTTTCTACAAGCATTAATATCCTACAGCAATTCCCCGTTTTGAGCTAAAATATTAAAAGAACATAACAAAGTTCCAAGCACCTCTCTCCACCTCTTTGCTCCAGGAGAGGGGCAGCCCCCCTGCCTTCCTGCAGGCTGATGCACAACATCTGGAGCTGGCTGAGGCTTTACCTGGCACAGGGTGGGGATTGGTCCTGATGTAGCAACCACCTTGCTGAGCCAGGACTGAAAAGCAGAGGCAAAAGTAGAGTGTGGGGTATGTCACATTGTTTTAGGGGTTGTTGTGGTTTGTTGCTCTTCTCCACTGTTTCTCTTATAACACCATGTGCACAGGGCTGCAGGGAGCAGGCGGGCAGAAGGCAAGAGTAATGGCAAGGACCACTACCTCGCATAGGAGCAAGCGTGTGGTGTGATGCCTCTGGGTCAGTGGCTTTGCTGTCAGGAGGAGGAAGGGGTAAAGGCCCACCCAGGCAGTGGCAGGGCATGTCTTTGGAGAGGAGGGCAGGAGCAAATTGAGTGTATAGGCATGTGAAAGGGTTAATTAGCGTCTGGCAGTGGTTACCCTCCAATATGTATCCTGAGAAAATAACTATTATTTTGGCACTGAATGCACAGGGTGGTGGCGTAATGCTTATATCGTCTTCTTTATTAGGTGATGGAAATGTTGCACAAATGTATTTCTGAAAATAATTGGACTGATCCCATTCTCTCACCTTGCCTATGCAGTTTAAATAAGCCTCCCGTTAACTTAGTTGTTTTCTTAATCCAGCACTAGACTTTTAAATACTGTTACTCCTAGCACAGCACTGACTCCACTGTGAATGGCTCTGCTCCCCAGGAACATTACTATATCGATAATGCGATTTAAGCTCTGATGCATACACCTCTGATACCCTCATAGGCAATTTGAAAGGCTGTTTCTTAAAAGTCTCAGGTTGCTGGAAAAATAATTCAGTCAACAGATGAAGAGTAATCTTTTCCAACAGCAAAGTGCTGCTGCAGAGGAGCTTGAGTCACCTCAGCAGTTTCTGGTCCCAATTCCCTCTGTGGGATGTTGGTGCCATCCCTGCTGAGGCACCCTGGCTCTGCTACCGAGTGTCACCTGCAGCAGGGGCCCATCAAAGGCTGTGAGTATCCTGTCAAGATAATGATGGCATGTAAATAAAACTCCTAATCTGCTGTAAACCCACCCGTTATCACAGAAAGCTATAATTTAAACTTGACCCTAAAAGCTAGATAACAAAAGTAGTAAATAGTAGGTCTCAAACATTGATAACTTGTACAGGACTGAACTCCACCTGGTACAAGATGTAAAACAGTGTATTAGGTGTCTGCAATGAAAAGAAAATATTATTTTAACCCCCACCCCTCCCCAGGCCATGGCTTCCCAGGCAGCAGGAGGTAGTGGTGGCTGTTGTCCCTCTGGCACTGGGGGATGAATAGAAAATGCTGCTCCCTGGATGAAAGATAACATAAGGTCTTCCAGGCTTTTCACCCACTTACACACCCTTTTCTCCCTTCCTTATACACTGAATAAGATGACTATCCAAAGTAGCAGGTTGTCCCATTCAGCTCTCTGAGTAACATTTCATTAAGAGGAAGGCAGTGCCCATGAGGAGGACCCAGTGTTTTCCCAGTGCAGATGTTGTCATTACAGGGAGCAGCCACAGCTTTGGGCACACAGGACAGGCCGAGCACTTCCCCAGGTTGCTGCATGCCAGGGAGGATCCGGGCACTTTGCACAGCATCACACTCTAATTTGTAATTGACAGTATTCTCATGAGCGCTTCCCAGCCAAATCAAGAGATTGCTCTCCAAAGACAGGCAGCTGGGTAAATGTCAAGAGCTCAAAAAGTAAATTATAGTGCAAACAGGTTTGATATTTCTATGAAATGAAATTTAAGCATATTTCTTTTTAAAATACAGAATTTTATTTAAAGCAAGTGAAAACCTTCTATTGTGACCTTTATGAGATTCCAAACAGTGACGAATTTGGTCATTACAAATAACCTTTTCCTACCAAAAGCTTTACCAGTAGGGACTTTCTTGCAGTAATATATGTAAATTAATTTCCATCCTAGAAAACAATAAAAAATATAACAATCTTTTAAGATACCTAGAACAGTAAAACATGACGAATGAAAAACCAATGGAAAAGGCTGTTCCACTTTAAAGTGCCACAATGCAAGATTTTATTTTGTACTGCAGCTTTCTGGAAAGCCAACTCTGTTACTCCTCTTCTATTTCAGCGGTGAATAAGTATTCCAGGATTTACCTTGCTATTTGTCTATATGATTAACCTGATGGTGAGAATGAGATCATTAGCCTGGGATTACTTGCATGTTTAGGCCTCCCATTATGCCTGTAGTGCCTTGTTAACCAAACTAAAAATATCTCAAATTTTTCATTTTTATTTCAACTTTACACTGACAAAAATTATTCTATATATGTAAATTGGAATGAAAAATCAATGGTCACTAAAAGAAACCTGAAACTCTGAGTAATTAACCCATGGAGCTTGGAATAAGCAGTGTGGGGAGGAGAACCGAGCCGAGGCTAAGCACCAGTAACCCACTGCCTTGCACTGCCCCCATCGAGCTGCCCTCCTCTGAGCAGCATCCCCTGGGTGCCACTGCCCAGCCCAGGGGGGTCCCCTGCAGGAGGGGTGCAGGGAAGGGAGGGGGAAGGAAGATGTCCTGTGCCCTGGGGACACTGCATGAAGATGCAACCGAAGATGAACTGCCCAGGGATGCAGATCCTGGTTGTTACTGAGCCTCAGGGAGTTCAGGATCCCACCTCCCACAGGTTTTGCAGAAAACAGGCATTGCAGTGTGTGGAAGGAGCTGGGTCTCTGCCATAGTGGGACCCAAGCCTCTCTAGCATCCTTCTGGCTAAATGGCACTTGGGGCTGCTTCGATCAGAAGAACAGTTTTCCCCAAATACATCAATCTGACTCTGGTGTTCCCCTGATTGTGAGTTATGGGGAACACAGATCCTACCAGACAGTAAAGTCATAAAAGGGGTGGACAAATAAAGGTGGTTTTTTTTCTGCCCAGTTCACTTCAGAGCCAAGCTGGTCCAACTCCCTCTCATCCCCGAGACCTCATTGCCAACACCATTCAGCCTGAGTAGAGAGGGTCGTTTCATCTGCCAAAACGCACCATTTATGGCTCAAATGCAGTCAACCATGAGATAGAGAGTCAGCGCTAGTAACCAACTGCAGAAAACCAAGCAGATGCTGTTTTCAGTTAGACCAAATTAGGAAGGACAATGGTGGGTCAGCAGTGCCATCTCATCCCTGCGCAGATTGTTCCACCCTGGCACAGCGCCGTCTGGATCCCCAGAGCATTCAGCCACGAGGCTGCATCCCAGAGTGCTGTTTTATTTCACGTGCGTTGCAGCTGGAAGTTGAAGACCTACTTTGGAAGGTGTGACCGCCCACAAACCCATCATACATAGTGTCCTAGCAGACTGCCATGTCAGATATTGCTTTTAAAGGTTCTGATTCATTCTTCACACACAATTGTGATGGCGGCTTTGTGGTCCATATCCTTGCCCCATATATCGTATCTGTCCATTTAAAATGTAGGGTCAGCAACTGTTGCAGGAGGCAACAAAGACCATGAAGGCATGTGCAGATGACAGAAGAGGGAAGACAAACTTCTTTTCCTTCATTCTGGTCCCTATAGTTTGAGTATCACATTGTCTTTTTGCTGTAATTTGAAACAATTTTCATTAGTTAGGATTAAAAAATTGTTTAAATGTGACAGTACATTTAAAAATATTGATAACAAATCCATTCATCTTTCATACTCTAAGTATAGCCTCTTCTCTATATTGCCTAACAAGTTGTAGCATTTGCTATTTAATTACATCTAAATTAGGAAATACAATATCTGCTCCATTATTGAAAAACAGGATATAATGAAGGCTAACATGTTAGAAAGTTTCTGTAATAATTAAACATTTCATCTTACTTGATTTACTTAAGAAATATAGACTGCTCTTTTAGAAGCAGCTCTCATGTACTTCTATGAAATCAACAGGTCGAATGTTCAAGGAAATCATACAGATGATCTGACTGCATTTTTGGAGTCACTCTCCAAATCAAGCTTCCCACCTCTTATTTAGGCTAAGCACCATAGTGAAGTCTGGAGAGTTTCATCATTAAAGAATAAACAGGTTTCTGAATCTGAAGTAAAATCAACAAATAAAAAGTGCTGAAATAATGGCATTAGCATGCAGGAGACAGACATCACCACAAGAACAGCACCTGTGGATGGGAAGGTATTTTTCAGACTAGGGCAGCTGTTAAAAGCAATTTCTGTCTGCAGAGCAATACAGCGGTTAATTCCCATATTTAGAGGAACTGTCTTATGTCAGGCAGGGTGAGAAGCTGCCTGTTGACTAATGTGCGTTCCCTATTGCTGACAATTGTGTAAATCACAAAATGACCCTATGGAAGGGAAGGGAGGATCTCAAGTACCACTGCAGTCCCTGGAGGAGTTTTCGCAGCGCAGCCATTGGAACAGGAGCCCCTTGGCCCTCAGACAATGACTGCAGAATGGAGGGAGTCGGTGCAGGTGATGTCTGCTGGAGATAAAAGACCCTTGAGCGTTTGGCACAGTTTGCCATCCATGCAGCTCTGTCAGAGGCTCTGTAAACAAGAGCTTCTTAAACAAATAAGATGAAAGAAGTAATCAGTGCATAAATCTCCTCACACTAAGACATTAGAGGCAAAATATTTATTAAAGAGTAATATAGTTTTCTAGCTAGAGATGATGCATGGTGCATGGAAGATATCACTTGAATAAACATTGCAGCAGCATCTGCAAAAGCAACGCGATCATCATCAATCTGTATTTCAGAAGAATGAGCAATGCCTCTATGGCCAGGTGCTCCCGTTAATAAGAAATCCTGTGGAGCATTAGGTTTAAAAATAAATATTGGGGCATTTACATCTGTGTGTTTCAGTCAGATAGGCTAACCAGATTCAAATAAATAAATAAAGGTGGGCAGAGAGGATCAGTATCAGCAAGCGGTGAAAACTGAGCCCTTGTTGCTGGAAAACTGACGTTATTGGGGTTGTAGGGATGCTAAAGAGCCCTGAAAAAAGAGCCCTTGGGGAGCTACATTAACTGATCAGAATACTTCAATGCATAAAATACAAATTAAGACCAGTTAGGTAAGTAAGAAAGCTGTGTAAACACGGAACCAGGCAACTTGATCGAGTTGAAGATGTCTTTGCTCATTGCAGGGGGGTTGGATGTCCCTTCCAACCCAAAGTATTCTATGATCCTATGAGTCTATGTTCCCATTGATCAGGAAAGGCCTCCCTATCCAATGCATGACACCCAGCCCCGCAGCATGGGAGCACACAGCCGGAGCCTGCTGCTGTAGAGTTTTTACAGGAAGCAGAGGTAGTGTTTCATGGGGAAATAAAAAGAAAGTAGCCAAGCAAGCCATCTATCTCTGAGCAGCTGCAATGCGAGCTGAACGCATACGGAAAATGGGGGTGTTACAAATACTACAGCCTGAAGAGGCTGAAATCAAAAGAAAACCAAAGGAATTGGTGTATGTTAGCCAAACCCCACTGCTGAGGAGCTCACAAGCAGCTGTGCATGGGGTTCTGCAGAAGTGCGCAGCGGGAGCTCGCCAGGCACCAAGGCAGATGCAGCAGCTGCGGCCCTTTGGGTGCAAGTACAGCCTTTCTCCTTTCCTGCAGAACTTCAGGAACCGAAAAACTCTCAAATTCAATAACAACTTCATACACTGACCGTAACAGTGCAATAGAAATTGAAACCTTTTGACATTGATGTCCAGTTTATGGACCCATAAAATCAGCAAACTGTAAGACAATCCACCCTAGTTTCATGTACTACCTGCCATCTACACCTTATTAACTTCATTTTTAACTCAACCTAAAAGAAAGCTCTGCAATAGCGGCTTGTCTTCCTACATCTGCTGTTGCAAGTCTGCCAAAGCAGTAGCTTATTTCAGTATATTTTTACAACTGGAATTAAGAGAAATGTTCCAAAATCTATGTAAGAGTGCCCATTTTTCTTTTCTAACCATGTAACCATCTAACCATCAGGTAAGAAAAAGTTCAGGAGAGAGTAGCCTGAGAGCAAAAAGTAATTGAAGTCATGTTCAGGGGGAAAAAAAAAAAAGGAAAAAAAAAAAGAAACTCTTTTTAAATAGCATAATTCCTTGAAAAATTGATCTCCAATTGCCTGTGCCTCCCTCAGATTGCTGCTTTGATCATTGCAGCCCGCTGCTCAGCATCTTCCACCTCCAGGGCTTTCTGACTGGAGCCAAGCTTGATAGAAGTTGGAAGAAATGATCACTATTTAGATACAGTTCCCTATTTTTTCAGTGCCATCAGTGTCCTTGAAGCTGTTCAAAACCAATAAAGGAAATCTTTACCATGAACTCTGCCACTTCATAAACAGACACACAAAAATGTTCATTAATTTAGGTGAGCCAGAGGTCTAAAGAATTGTTTTAGTTTGCTTACATCACAACGCTATTTTTCTCTTACCTATTTCAGTTTGTGTGAAGATTAAGGGAAAGCAGGCCTAAATTGAAACATTTTACAGAAGAAAAGACCTGGAGAAAGAGGAATTCCCCAGTTGTCTAGCTTAGTTCGATGGTCAGTTGGTTTTGTTTTCTCTTCATCATTCTCCAGAAATACTTTTTATCACCCACTTAATAACTGCTGGAGATGCATCTCCTCTACCCTTCCTTTTTTTCTTTATTCCTTCTTCTATTTTCCCCTTAACATTTTCTTCCTCTGTTAATCATTGTCGTTGTGACAAATAGTTTTACTGATTAAATTGCTTTTCTTGTTATAATTCCAGTGCCATAAGAATGTTAATTAGGGTTGCTTATGTTTCAGAAGCTATTTAAAATGTACTGTAAGATCATACACTATTCTTCACCTCAGTATGCAACTCCCACCACTGCTGGTAAAAAAATAGTTCCTAAGATTTGAAGACTGTTGGGTTTTTTTAAATTTTTTTTCTTTTTTTTAAAACTGTGGGTAGCATAAAAAGAAAACAAAGTTTAGCTTTCCAACTTAGGGTCTGTCAAAGTGTCTCTGAAAGTCACAAGCACAAAAAATCAGCTCTTCCTACAGCTCTGCTGAAAATTTTCATCCCTGTCTTCCCTACAGGGGCTCATCATCACCAAAGGTTTTGTGGAATAAAAGCAGTAGATGCTTTGCAAATACAGCTTGCCAAAACCTGGATTATTTTCTCTGAAGGGAGGGCTAGCTTTTGGAAATATTTTCACTCCATGAAAATGTCCTATGCCAAAACAAAACCTGTGATTGCATTTGAGGGAATGGGAATGTCTTGTGGGGCTTTTTGGAGGGGAGTGGGGGGATAAAATTGCCTTTTTTTGAGAATAGGGACTGTCTCTTTCTGGGTGCTGGCAGCAGCAGGGCTCCTCAGCTCGGCTGTCCTGGGAGCTCAGGAGCTCTGCCTCTGCAGACCTGGCCGGTCCTGCACCTGCTACCCCTCGGTCTTAGCATCTCTTCACTGCTTGTACAGATTGATGTCTCTGCCTCACAGTGATAGAAGATAAAACACTATCACTAACCTTGCTGTAAGTGGTTTAACGTGACATGATGAGAAAACAGGTGTTTATATAGCAGGAAAATCGTAATTAAAGTTGATAGCGTTCTTCCATTGCTTGACCAAACGGGTTCCTGAGGGCTGGTGTGTCAGTGGCAAAGCCTTGCTCAGTATGCACGGCTAGATAAGGGGTAGAGAAGTAGTGAATTATAAACAATCCAGCAAAAAAGCTATAATGGCAGAAAATGAATTAAAATTACACCCGGCCGTTTCCATTAAATGGAGTAGAATGCAATGTATGATACAACTCTGCACTTGAAAGCAGGAGTGCATTTGCTGTCATTATTCTTGTAAGTTGAACAGCATAAAACAAGATATACTAATGGCAATGCTTCTGACAGTAGCTGAAATTGCCCACAGCAGCTCTCCCTACTTCACCTGGTAGTGTTACGTAAAATTAAAAGACTGGCTTGAGGAAATCTACTGGGGATTGTTCCTATTGAGTAGGAGAGAGAAAAGAAATATTCACCTAGTTTTCTTTTTCTTTTTTTTTTTTTTAATTCCTTTTCCTTTCATAAGAGAATACAAAGTAATGTTGTATGGAAAGGATGTTACTATGACACTGCTGAGATGTGCTGAAAAAAAGGACAGATTCATATAAATTATTTATGATTAATGTATTACGCTTTACCAGAGCAATTTAAATATAGAGATTTCAGTATTTCTTAACATTATTATGGAGATGTAAAAAAAGCATTAGCTGCAAATACTTGCTGCTAATAATCAGGTGGAACATGTAGGAGACTCTATTTGGGTGGGAAAAGGAGGAGACTAGAAAACCCCAGGGATGTGTTTGTAGTGTCCCACTTGTGGCATAGAAAGGGTTTTGGGCTCTGCCACCCAGTGTTTCTGTCAGCTGCCCAAATCCCCTCTGCACTCCTGGTTGAATCTGGTTTTGTGTGAATACATGCATTTCACGTCAACTGAAAAGTTTAATAAAGTTAACCATGAGGTTGACCGATTTTTTTGAAGAGAAGCATAATTAACTCCATATATTTGGGTGTATATATGTGTATATATATGTTATACACTTACCTACTTACATATACATATTATATTTATGTATCAGGAAAGCAGCCGGTAGCTGATCCCCCTCACAGCCAGGCTGCGGGATGCAGGGCTCCCACCCTTTGGTCCCATGCATGCCGTCCTCTGCACCCTGTTCCCACCCCTGCCAGACAGTGGGGACAATGTCAGTGGGGTTGTTCACATCTAAACTTCCAGAAAAAGGGAAAAAAGAAGGAAAAAAACCCAGCCTTCACTTCGTATTAAAGCCAGCCTGGCAGGTGAAGTGAGATAATGAAGTGAAAGCAGCCACATGCATCAGCAATGACGTCTTGGCTAACTTGGGTACCACAGGTCACAACACATGTGGCAGATGATGGCCCTGTGCAGGTGAAGTAAATCCACATTTACTCCTTTCACCCAAATGTTTTTGGGTGCAGGGCCTGGGAAATCCTCATTTGGGTTTTCCTGGCCAGGACACAGGAGAAAACCAGGAGATGGGCAGAGCTGCCTGGGAGAGCCTGGCCCTGCCCCACCAGTGCTGGCATCCAGTGAGGACCCCTGCAACATAGAAACTTCTGTGGGGATGGGTAGGAAGAGCACCCGACCTATGCTGACAAGTGTTGGTTCACAAACACTTACTGTTTGGTGAAAATTGGCAGTTAATTTATGCAGAGAGGAGCCGACTGTGCAGTATGGGAAGAGCTGGTGAGGGAGGCTGCGGTGTGGTTCTGGCTGTCCAGGTTTGGTACTAAATCTGCTCATAACTGGTGTCTGCAAAAAAACCAGCCCTGAAAGAGGCTCATCCTGGTGGAAAATTCTGCATCAACCCTTGACAAGCTATTGTCAGTCAAGGAAAATTACCCAGTTACAGCCAAAACTGACAAAATGGTCAGTTTAGATTTTATGAACATAGAAGAGCGTCCAAAGTACTAGTGTCAGCATTGAAAGAAAAGATAGGGTCACAGGGATTGCAAATGAATAATACCCAGGATACAACGATGGTCATAGGGAAGCTGGGGGTGTATGTAAAATAAAAGCATGCATAAAACATGGGAAAACCCCACTCTGTAAGTGTAATAAGTAAAAATGTACCTGGTGTTGAGAAAAAATGTCTGTCAAGCTTCAGTTTGCTCTGTTATGAGCAGAGGGTCTGGAGAGATGTACTTGGCCTTCTTGAGAAGCATCATCTGAGACCTCTGTGTTCAGCTTGCAGAAAGCTTAGTTTCTTCCCTGGGATAACCTTAGTTATAAGATTCTGCATCTCCACATATGAGTAAATGCACAAAATCAAAAGTCCATCTGTTTTCAGACTCCCTGGCTCCAAGTGATTTCTGCTACAGTAGGGCCCACCTTCAGTAAAGAGGTAGACTCATGCACTGTACCATCTGTGCTCCTGGGAAGCACCGGTTACTTTCAAAACCAGAGAGGTTGAAGGTGTCCACAAAGCAACAATCTACTGCACAGACTATGAACAGGAAGCCTGCTACAGGAGCTACAGCTTTGGGTTAAAAGCTGCAACACATCATTGCCTAAGTTGGTCACCTGCATGGTAGCGCATAAGCAAGGAGCCAAGCAAATGTAAGGCTCACCTTGAAGGGGATTAATTACATAGCCCCTTCCTTGGCACTGCTTCACATGAGGAAAGAGAAGGCATTTTGGCATGTTAGTGGGCAGCGTGCCATCCTGCATGGGCCCCCAGCACAGCTGCACCACATGCACACCAGCCGCTTGCGTCCAGAGAGGAATGGGCAGAAAGTTTCCAGGGTTATTATGCTCCATCAAATTTCCCATTCACTTCAGCCAATTACTTCCAAGGAGTTTTTGATTAAATTTACATAAAATGTACCCTCCTTCCCTCTATGACTTGTTATAACTGTTGTATTATTACTATTTCTTGCACAACCCTTTTTGGGAGCAGGGATGGTCTCCATCTGTGGAGGAACTTGCCTTGTACCCAGCAAGCCTACAGAAAGCCCATGAGAATGCACCTGAGGATGGCAAGGTGCCAGGTTTCACCCTCATCCAAGTGGATTTAGAGGTAACAGCCTTTGCAGTGAACCATTGTTATTGTTATTGTAGAGGCATGTAACTGCTGAATGGTTTTATTGTTCTCTGAGAGAAGAGATTAAAGCTAGAGCAAGGCACAATGGCAGGATTTGGTGATCTGTGTAAGATTTTACCAGGTTCATGTACGCCTGCTCATCACACAAATGTTGCGAGATATGCTGCTGCTCAGTGTCTGAGTCCCGATTTCCTTTCAAGGCTGATGGTATGGCACACCAGGCTCTAGGCTGGTGGGCCTGGGCAGGGTACTGAGACAGGTCAAGCCCTGGCGCTCAAAGTGAGACAGAGAGGTCTGCGTGAGCCTACAAGATTGCGTGGAGGCACTGAGGGTTAAGAGCTGGTTAAATCACCTCTACATCATCAGGGCAGAAATACAAACCTAAAGGAGCAACCTACAGCACTGTTTTTCCCCATGGCAGTAGGAAAGTTCATCTAGAGAAGATTTTCAGTGCTGTGAAAGAAGGGAAGTATATTAGAAACTGAAACAGCAGAGCTCTGACCCCAACACTGTAAGCAGAGCTCTGCAGGCGTGGAGGAGACCAGCAGTCCTGCTTCAGCAGCACCCATTCCCATTCATAGCACTTGGTCATAAGAGGAGTGATTAAACCAAAGCATGCACAATTCTGTAGCTGATGAACAAAATATAACCTGTTTGTCACAGGCTCTGCTTTACCTTTTTCCACTTTTTTTTTTAAACTGTGCATTCACAATTTAAATATGGATTGAATTTACATAATATAATCATTTCCCATCATTTTTAATCCCACTATTCTATTATGCCCATGTTAATCAGGCTGTCTGAATACATGAACATAATGATCCCTTCTAGCTTTAAAATCCATCAGACCAGAGCCCAGCTCCTCAGCAGGGCTGCCCCAGCTGGTTCAATCACTGTTGAACATGCATACGCTGGTTTTCACAGCTCTGTGTCAGCCCCATGTAAGCACGCTTTCCAGGCAAAACATGAATTTTGGAATCTGGGTGTCAACCTGCCTTTTTTGTGAAAATAAAACCCCACCATCTTTAGACCTTCAACTTCATAAATGAAGCTATGGCTGCAGTTAGCATAGACTTGGTAAGGGCAGAAGAGACTCGCTGGGGAAATGTGTATGGTACCAGCAATGTCAGGGACTTTGAGTGACTGAAAACGGTTACAAGAGTGGCCAAACTGCTGTGCTCACTCACCACCCTGCCTTACTCTGCTCTGAATGAGAGCTATAGCATAACACTGACACTTCCTCAGGTTCTTGACTTTAAAGACAGTTTTTGACTTTAGAATTTTACATATTCCAGGATTCCTTTAAAATAATTTATGCATACATTACAATGCACAATCAAACAGGAATGCCTTCATTATTTCAGATATTTTCTCTTTGTTTACAAATATAGGGTGATGCAGCAGATAGCAATCACATTCTGCTTGCTAACATAATTTCATTCTTTCCTCTGGATTTATTGTGTGGATACATATCTGAATGGACAGGAAAAACAAGGGGCAAATGAGTATGTAAGAAGAGCACCAGGTAGGGAGCACACACGGTGCTCGCAGCAGCTCCGGAGACTGCCTCCAAGGGCAGGGTGGGTGCAAGCACCGCGGAGCAGGTGTCGGGAAGTGGCTCAGAGCAAGCAGCAGTGAATGCATGGCCTTAAGAACCCTAATAGACACTAAAAAAAAAAAAAAAAAGGAAAAAAACCCCTGCCAAACTGTATTAAATCTTCTTTGGAAAACTGTGACCCACTTCGAAACAACTCACAGAATCACTGCCAGCTGACACCAATCACATTTTTAATTTTTACTGGCCCGGTTTGTGATGATTTAATAATGTGCATTGTCAAATTCTGTCTTTAAATTTTAATTGCTAAAATTCATCTTTGAAGAATATTTTCCAGTATCAAGAATGTAAATAGAAATAGGACCCAACCAGAATAAAATGAATAATTCAGCCTTACAATATGCAAGTTTTATACTTGGAAATGAGTGATTCACTCCTACTGTATATTCAGTCATCACAAAGTGCAGACATTAAAATATGGAAAAAAATGTGAATAAGCCATAATTATTTAATGATGCCGTAAGTTTAGAATTTTTTAGATTGTATTTTAATTATAACGTACCTTACAGTGCGAGTTTTATGTCCTGAGTTTATAAAAGAGCCAGCTTACTTCAAAACAAGAGAGTGCCTGGTGCCAGCTTACCGTGAGTGATGTGTTTGCCAGTCTGCCTTAAGTGGGTCATGGCTGTCTCGAAGGACTGCGTATGGATTCCCTGCTGCCAGGCAGGAGATTTGACATTGCATGCAGTGCAGGTGTTTCCTAGCGGGAGTTGCAGGACGGTGATCTGCTGGTTCCGGTGTAAGGAATGTGAGCAGGCTGTCTGTGTCTGCTCAGTGGGTGAAGCAGACTCGCTGCCAGCAGCACTTGTGGTGTTCGTCTCTGCCGGAGGTCGGGTGCCCGACTCCACTGCCACTAAGGTGGGGACAGGACGTGATGGAAGCACCGCTGCTCTGCCCTCCATCACCTGCACGTGTCCATGCTCTCTGAAATCTCTGGGGAAAGAACAAAGTATGAAAACTTCCTCTCTTGCTTTATTGACCTGGAGGTGTAAATCTGCTCCTGCAATAAAAAATTCTAGATTTGGTAAAATTCCTTTTACTTCTGTGGCTTCTGAATTTTTGCCTTTGTCCAGTAATGAAAATACCTGTGTGCCATCTGGGGCTGAGGTGCATTCAAAGGCAGGGCAACTGAGGTTTGTCCTGAACGATGTACCTGCACCCTGAGGGAAATTGTCCTTCCTGCCCCTCCACTGCTGCAGGGTGGTTGAGATAGCTGCTGGCACAGCACCTGCTCCAGCAAAAAAGAAAAGCACATCACCTTGGTACGCCCAGCAGATTTTGTCTTTTCTGAACAGAGAAATAATGCATTGTGCTTGACACTACACCTATAATTTTACACCTCAGTGATTTTAATATTATGAATTACAGATACCTAATACCAGCACCCAGTGCTCTCCGAAGGAGGCTGCAGTGCTGTGGGGTTACCTGGGGCTCCGGCTTCTCCAGTGCGATTCATCCTGTGCTTTTTGGATGGCAAACCTCCCGTCTGAATCCCTGATCTTCTTTACTTACAAAATTCTCTCTCTAATCACACAAAAATATGGATATAGGTGAGCTACACTGACGCATTTATGATGAGTTAATTTTCAGCTGATAGGCTGCAGATGGAAGTTCACAGGAGCAGATCCAGTGGTGCTCTGCAGACCCCTGCTCCTGTGTAGCACCCTCCCTGGTGCTGCAAAAGTGTCTGAGCCCACGGCCCGTGCATCGGGCACCAGTGGCTGTCAGCATTTCCACCATCTGCTAAAGACTCTTCCCATACCATTATTGCCTTCCAAAAAGTGCAGAGAGGGATCTGAAAGCATGTCAGTGCGTGGCAGCGGGTGCTCCACCACCCAGCAGAAAATGCTCGTTCTGGCAGCTGCTGGAGCCCAGTCTGACCGCCACCACCACAGACACTTTACAAACTGTAGTGAATATTTCTTCCACTTTTCCCTTTCTTTCCTCTCTTACAACACAACAGACTGCAAAATTATGTGGGCAGGCTCCCCGTGGAGGAGCAGTGCATTTCAGTGCCCCCAGGTAAGAGCTGGCCCTGATCCCTGGCCTCACCAGGAAACACCCCCAGCACCACCCCAGTGGAGAAGGGGCTGTGTGAAACCGCAGCCAACTAGACCAGTGTGGAAACACATCTGCAGTCTTACCTGGACTCCAGGTAGGCAGAATCAATACTCTGTAAAGAAAATGAGCAAGGAAGCTTTTATACCCAGGGCTTGTTCACCGTAAATCATTAAATTAACATTAAACTTCATTTTACAGACACAAACCGGCACTATAAACATTCAGGCTTTCAGGTTTACTGAATGAGTAGTAAGCAAAATTATGGAAAAGGGTCTGCTCTAAACAAACATAAGTATTTATAAATATAAGTGACATTCCAAACTTATGTATTCTTATTAATTTATAAACATCTGGTTTTCCTACAGAAAAGTAAGACTTCATGCATTTTCCAAGTAACTGTAAGTTTCCAAGTAACAAACTACAGCTTGAAGACCTCTGCCAGGGTTTCCTGTTTGAGCACAGACGTGGTGTGGGTGGGTCTTGCCACTCCACTCATGTCTCTGCCACTGGCACTTGGAGACATTTATATCTACAAATAGAAGAAGTTCAAGTTAAGTGCAGCCTAAGGAAACACGGTGACGTAGGATGTTGGGGTGGTTGGCAGCTGGGAGCCAGGTCATGATGCCTGTGGCATCCTTGTTGCCATCCTCATGGCTGTCCCTGTTCGTGTGGTCATCTCTGTGGCCATCCCCATTCCTGTCCTCATCTCCTTTCCCATCTCTGTGGCTTTCCCCATGACCATCCCTGTGGTCATCCCCGTGGATGTCCCCATCCGTGTGGCCATCCTTGTGGCAATGCCTGTGCCTGTGGCTGTCCTCATGGCTGTCTCCATCTCCATCGCCATTGCCATAAATGTCCCCATGGCTGTCCCCATTCTCCTCACCTTGGCTGTCCCTGTGGCTGCCCACATCTGCATGGCTGTCCCTATCCCAGTGTCTGTCCCCATGGCCATTGTTGTCCCTGTGGCTGTCCCTGACTCCACAGCCATCCCTGTGGCCATGCCTTGTCTGGGAGCATGTGAGTCTGGTCCCATGGGGGCCGGGCTCTGGGCACACATGGTCTGCAAAACCCCCTGCTTTGCCTGGGCTGTGGCTCCAGGGGGTCCCACCCCAGCCCCAGGCCCTGGTGTCCTGCCCGCCCATGCCCACAGGCACACAGGCTCTTCAAGGAAGCAAAGGTGTCTGGCAGGACTCCCTCCCGCAGTACACTTTGCAAGGTATGCTGGATATCCAAGCAAAAAATGATGATAAAAGCTAATCAAAAGACTATCAGAAATTAATTGTTCACCTCTTTTCTATACAATATGAAAATAATTGCTGCTGTGGATCCCACAGTGTTTCATAGTACATATGAGTGAACAGGCACCCTGATAGGCAGATGTCGGATGGCAAGTTACAATAAATATTCATATACACAGTTAATAATAAAACATTTTCTTCTCTACTACTTCCGCTTTACTTATTTCTAGTTGCTGGAGAAGTAGACATATTAGAATATTAATTTTCCGCTTTACTGGAATGATTTCAGAATCAAGTTCTGTCAGAACACTGAATGCAAATGCAAGCAGAAGGGGTGTGACTTGCACTAACCCTCTTCACTGCCCTTAAAAAAAAAAAAAAGGTTTATTTATTTGCATTTTCTTTTTTAGAGACTTCTTCAGATTTTTCAAAAAGTGTTTTAGAGAAGGTTGAAGCCAGACACGTATCGAGAGTGCAGCCTCACAGATCTGAGCATGTTATTTTCTGTCTCAGAGGCAGTGCTAGGAGGCTTTGCATTCAGGGATCTAAGGGAGACCCATCCGGATCAAAGCCTCCCCACCTGGCCGCCCAGGCTGTGCAGGCTGGCGCTGCTCGGCGTGCACGGCAGAGCCACTCACCTTGCAGCGCAGATAACGCTGCCCCAGCACATTGTCAATTGCACTTTTGTAGCAGTCTCTGATACAGGAGCAGTAATCTGCTGATGAAAGGGGTAATCTGCTCAAAGCGAAAAGCAGGCTGAAGGTTAAATTTTGCATTTTCCACTGAATTTGCACATAGCTCATTGCAAATGGCCAGCTTTGTGCTTTCATTGAAATATGCACATTCTGCTTATTCATTTATTTATATTCATCTCCGTGGGATGAGGTATCAGAGGAAATAGCTGTTTGTTGCTTCTCAAGAAATTTCAGCTAAGCTTGTACCACAGCAAGAAAGCAGATCCCATCCCTGCTGTGGTCAAGATGCAAAGGTAGAAACAGCAACGTCCAGTGCCCTGATCGGGCTCTGCTGTCATGCAGTGACCTGATATCAAATAGAAAACTTGGGTATTTTCTTTCTCTAGAAAAAAATTGAGCAATCCTCCAAGCAGGCAGGAGAAGAACGTATCGGAAAGACTCTGATTATGAAAGCAGAAGACTTGTGTGGGTAGCACTAATGTTTAATTTTAATTAGAATATAATATTTCAGGAGGGCATTTGGTTTTTTGGTTTTTTTTACATAGTTGATATTGGCTGTTTGCTCATTTTGTGGAATTTATTATCAGATCAATTGGTTTAGGCAGCTGGGGAGAAGGGTCTCCGGTACTGTTTAAGATAAAAAATGCTGGCTCTCTTCAATAAACCCAATCCAATCATTATTAAATCTTTGGGTAAATATCTTGAAGAAATTAGGTCTCCTAGTGTTTGTGCTTGTGGATGAAGGAAAGAAAGATGGAGTCAGATAGTTTTCAGGTAAGCAAACAGGGTGAGTTTGTTATTTCAAGTAATGGATAGAGTGCTACCTAAAGTCAAATAAAACAATGTAAACAAAAGTCACGTACACATATATTTTTCCCGGGTACCACACTACGTGAGAAATGCTACAGGCACTCCTGGAGCTGTGCAGAAACCATCAGAAACACCTCAAAGTACAGTGTGAAAACACAGACCTAGTGATTTATCATCACCCTGCTCAAGGGTGCTGGATCAGAACCACGCCGGGGCAGGAAAGGAGCAGTCGCCCAAAAGAGCTGCCCTCCTCACTGGTACGCAGCGGGACAACACCATCACCCTTCTCTCTGGGGCACGGGGGGACAGGACCACCACACTGGTCCTCACATGGGATGGGGGCTGCATGCTGTGCCTGTGGTGCCCAGCCCTTCGGGACAACTTTCTGCTGCCACTGAGAAATTCAACTTTATGGGGAAAGCATGCCCAGCCCTGGCACAAGGGCTGTACGGGATAAATACAGGGAGCTGTTTCCCTTCCAGACTTGACCAGGACACCTCTTGGGAGACATGTTTATATCCTGGATGCTTTGCTCTGCAATTAAGCTTCAAGACTGAAGGTTAAAGCAGATACTGAAGATGTTTGTATAGCAAACACTGCAATCCTACAAGAATTTCTGCTGGATATGGACATGTCTATCTCAGCTTGACTGCACAGAACCTGAAACGTGGTGAGGTGTTCAGGAATCCTAAATATGTGTCGGGAGATGTGCCAGGAGGGGAGGTCCCCTGGGCACACCAAACTTGGTGAAACACATTAGGGCACAGCTAGGGTGGTGGCTCCGTGCAGCCTTCTGACTTCGTGAGTGCTCCAGCATGCCCACACATTCCCAATCCAACAGGCAGTGCAAGGATGGGTTTGCACGCCATGATGCGTGGGTGCAATGGAAGCAGGCACAGCGCCTAGGCCTGGGGCACAGGGAGCTGAGGTATGTGCACAGAACCTGGCCACGAGGCAGTAAGTCCTGTGAGCTCTTCCCTTAAGTTAACAGGATCCCCAAGGATCAGATTTAATGAGATCCCTGTGGGTGGGGGTCCTCATGATCCCCCAACAACAGCCATGGCACTTCCAGCCCACCTCTCAAATCACAGTTGCTTTGCTGCTGTTGTTTTCTCCAAGGGTAGAAACATATGTGTATAATTTGTAATTTCAAATTATTTGTTGCCTGCACCTTTAAAGGTCTGGAGAAAGGCATTAATTACCCCCTCTTGGCTTTAGTTTCTGCAAATGTCTTTGTCTTCCTTGTCCTCATTGTCTTCCTTGAGCCAGCAGTGCAGTTGCTTCTCAGCCCAAATAGACAGATGCAATATTTCTAATATTAATACAATAGTGCCCAAATATTCTGCAGTTCCCCAGCATCTGTCACAGGTGGCTCTAGAAGAAATCTGCTGCTATTATAAGATCACATTTAAAATTTTGATATCTGCTTTAAAAGGGCAAACCCTGCCAGCTGACAAATAATAAGTGGCCCTTTTGTATTCCATTCTATTCTTATCCATTTTTCATGCTTTAGCAAGGTGAAGCTTTCTAATCAAGGAAAAGTAACATGGGCAAATGTAGACAATATATTTTGATGGAGGTTTGTAATGAATATGGTATTTATTAAGACACAAGTCATTAAAAGAAGCCTTGCATGTTTGTTGCACATTATTGATTTTTTTTAAAAAAAGCATGGATCAAGGAAAGGATTATACTTTACAAGCAACATTTCTATTTCTAAACTTTAATTTGATAATGCATTACCATATTTGTTTATTTGTGTCATTTAAGGTGTTGTGGGGTTTTTCTGTACACATACTGTGAATTTTAAACTCTGGGCAAGCTTTGAAAGAACAGGACTCAAGCTGTAGAGAGTAATGATGAAAGTTTGGAGAATAGATTGAGGTCATTTCTCTCTTTTCGATCTTTTATTCGTATATGCACGTATAGGGTGATCTGACTTCTACTGAAGTCAATTATAAAGCTGCTCTTTATTGTAGCAGTGAAGGAAGAAGTTCCTTGTAGATGTAACAGATGTCAAATGGGTAGTCTTGAGGGATGAAGAATCTTCTTTATCAACAGAATAAATACAGCCTGGGCATCAGCAATGAGAATTCACTCAAACCTCTTGCCAATATGTATTAATCATCACTGGAGTTAATACACTGTGCTGAAGGCTTGGGTGAGGATGGCACCCTCCCTCCCACGTTGATGCAGCCCTTGGATGCTCTGCTGCGGCTGTCTCCAGCTGGCCGCACAGCTGGGCAAACCTGCTGCTTTTGGAAACTTCATCACTTTCAGATTGGCCTCATTTATCAAGAAATCAGACGATGTTGGTACTTATCATTATCAATCACTGCGCATTTGGATGGCATTTAACTTAGTGATTGTTTTTACTTGACATCTGCAGTACAGCCCCTCAATTTTTTGTCTTCCTTTATATTAAAAATATATGTACTGATTTAGATAAAGTATGCATGCTCATATAGTAAAGTATTATTTTTTCTATTTAAAAAGATAGGAAAAATAAATTATTATTACACCTTCAAAGAACTACCTCAGTTGTCTGAGGTCCCGTGGCCAGGTGAAGAGCCTGCCTGCAGGGTGTCACACCAAGCCAGCAGCCTCTGAGACACAGGACAGGGGTGTGTGGTGCTGGGGGCACGTGGCACCTGGTCAGCAGATACCAAAGTGCCAGCACTACCATAAACCTACCTCAGGGAAAGTGTGAGGTAGGGAGATGCATGCACAGCTTTGGCAAAAGTCCTTGATTCTTACACTTGTTCATACTCTTGAGAGGAAATGATAATTACTTTTTTAAAAGTAATGGCAAGTGACCCTTCACTGGGTGATGCAGCAGCAGGAACACATGGCTGGAGAAAGGGGGGACACCAGCAGCGACACTAACCTGGGGTCCAAACCCACACCAGCCAGTTCTGCTGCTTTCCCAGCCATGGGGTTGGGGAAGGAGCTGCTGCTGGTGACCAGTGGTCACCAGTAGTGTTGTGTGATGGGAATGCTGCCTGGCTTGTGCTTTAAATATGCAGATGGTGTTGGATTTCTTTTTAAGGTAGGCACAAAGCTAGGGATTAAGCAGAATGTTGCAAATACAGTTTTAAATTAATCGGTTAAAAATAGATTATTGTTTTCTATATCTGATCAGAAAAGTCTGGTATAACCAAGTCTTTTGTGAAGAAATGCAGAAAAAAAAAAGTGTTACTTTAATTCTTTATCTCAGTTCAGAATAAACTCTATCACGATAGGGATGAATTGCAGTTTAATGCATGTCTGCAGGTTTTGTCTGCGGCTCCTTGGAAAGAAAAGGAAGATTTTTACTTCTGCTAGACTAGCAGGGCTTAGAAAGGGCTGGGATAAAGGCAGATGGTGAGCGATTTGAAAGGATGTTGACCCCTACTATACTTTCACCAAGACCTGTACACTGGCAAGATTTTTCTTTTCTCTCCTGCAAGAGCTCTGCAGGTACCGAGTGATGGATCATAGCCTCTGTGTCACTGGGCACAGAAGTGCCTGGAGCATGTGTGGCTGAGAACTGGCTGGAAGCACGTGACTCAAAGTAAGCATGAAGGGAAGGCAGAGCACAGCAAACACACCACCATGAACCACAACAGAGGAGATGAGGAAAGGTTGCATTCTCTAGACTCCAGAGCTCCTGAAAAGACTCCCACCTTCCCTTCTGTTCTCCTGAAAATATAGCAAATCAAACACTATGGTCATTTTTAAAACTAATACCATTGGTAAATTAAATGAGTTGAGAATGTACAAGCTATTTTTCAAATACTAATTTATTGATATTGATTATCTGCTTTCCAAGGCTTTCTACTGCCACCCCATGCTAATAATTGCAAGTCCCTGTAATGCACTGGTGCAGGTGTTTGTTATGATGGTGTTATTAAAGGCACCCAGACTCCATCTTGTATGGATTAAGATACTAACTGTTGGAGCTAACACTAGCAGGGAAGAGCAGAGAGTATGGTAATCAGACATCCCTTCAGATGCTGGGACTCCAAGTGCACAGCACTGGACCAACATCCTACGGGAGCGTGGCAGGTTGTGAGATCCCACCCATGGAGAAGTGCCTTGGCTTTTTAGTCTGTAGAGCTCTTATAGCATTTTCCTAGGAGAAAATAACCCTATCCATCATCTCTACTGTCAAACAAAAGGATGTTCACATGAGAAGATGCTGCTTCACTGTAAGATAAAGCCATGGCCAGGCAGGCGGTGTAAGTGCTGGTGCCAACAGGAGCTGCTGTAGGCTCTTCTGTTGGAACTAGCTGGGGGATTGCATCCCACAGCCATGGGGTTTTCTCAGTACCCTTCTGGCACATGTGTAACTGCTGTGTGAGTCATTAGCTCCTTGATGTACCGTGGACTTTTGGTTAGGACCATTAGTACAGTATAGACTGAGACTTTAGTAAATGGGATATATATGGATGAGGCAATGCATCCACTCTTGCTAGATGCCATTGCCTTCACAGAAGTACTAATGTAATTTCCAATGAATTTTGATGAGACAGAAACATTTCCCACTCTCTGTCACATTCAAACAAAATTCCTTTGGGTCTGCAGTGTCTGGATTAAAAACCAGGTGACTGTCTAACTCTCAAAAGTATTTCATGATGAAAAATAACCTGCCTCATTTTGTCTTGGAAGCCATTATCCTCATGATGCCTATGAAGTGTCTGTTACCTGTTTGGTTTATGCTACTGACATCTTGCTTTCTGAGAACAATGTAGATTATTATCCCTAAGTGGAAGAATCATAGTGCTTTATGGAAACCCAGATCTCTTAGTGAATTTGAGATGTATTTCTGCAAACCTGTAGCTTCCAGATTTTCATTCCAGTCCTTTGATATCCGACACTGGTTTTCTGAAGCAGCCCCCTCTTCCAAGCCGTGCTTTTTAACTTGAACACCTTCATTCAGTAGCTCTTATTTTATTGCTTCCAAATAAAGATTAACATTTTTGGTTTTACCATTTTTCTAATTCTTGTTCTTTTGTTGTGTTCACTTCATTGTTCATGGCACACTCCGTTTTACACTCCTAGCTAGCAAGCAGCCTTGCTATTTCACATCTTCAGGACAACAGGGCATTGATTTGTGTTAGACACTAGTTGTAAAGGAAAACACCAAAGCAGGTATGCACAACTGTGCAAAATGACAGAGATAAATAAGAACAAAGGTTAGCGAGGTCCTACGTTCTTGCTCTCATTCGGATGCCTCTGTTATTGGGATGAAACTTGCTCTTCTCCCAGAAAGTTTTTGCCATGGGAATTTGTCCCTTCCCAGTCCCAGGTGCCACCCAGGACCTGTCCAGAGGCAGTTCAGCCTAGGGACTTTAGCTGAGAGGGGGCAGCTGGGATGAGGAAAGGCATGCCGGGCTGGGGAGGGATGCCCAGGGAAGAGTGCCTGTGGCAGAGGTGAGATGCTGTGCTGGGGAACAGGTTCCAGCAGTTGGATGGGGGAGTGAGAGGGATCGTGTGGGGAAGAGCAAGAGCACCATGGGGCTGTTGGGAAGATGCCCGAGAGGTGCAGAGCCATGCTGCCGAGGGGCAACTGCATGTGGTGGAGGTGGAACCAAAGCAAAAACTAAGGCCATGATAGCAATCTTTGATAGCATACAGCATCCAACTAACTAAATTATGCATTATTTAAGAGTGGATAACATATTTCAAATAATGTATTTAACTTCTACTCTGAGCCTCCATTATTTCTGATAGGACCTACCCAATATTTATACCCATTTATCTCCACCAGTTCCCAATATTTCTTAAACTTTGAAGTATTCATCACTTGAATTTTTAATATTTAAGACACTTTGGTGCATTCATTGTGTTGTATGTGAAAATCACTGTCCTTAGGCAGCTTTACACTCTCTAGGAGTCGGACATCCCTTGTGGAAACTTCCACCTGCTGAATAAAACTGGGCAGGCAAAAGGCTGAGGACCCAGAACAGTGTCCTGGTTACACCTGGAGGACCAGGGCAGACTCACATTAGATAGGGACAGATCCCCCCTGTTTTAATGGTTCCACTATGCAAGAAAGCAGGAAAGGGAATATGTAAAAACTGTCTGAGTTCTTCAGCAGGACAAGGGAAAAAAGTATTAAAGGCACACTTGGAAACAGCCCCTGTTATGGTGTGTTACATGCCATCCTGAGCCCAGAATGACTTAAATGGAATTTGCGGTCAAACAGTGAGAAATTATATTGTCAAGGTAGCAAATGCATCAGTGGGATTTTCAATTTTACCTGATGAAATTGCATACATTGCTGAGAGAGAACAAATGCCTCTAGGAGAGAGGCTGGTTGAACTGAAGCATGCAAGTGCCCACATTCAAGAGAAATTCTTTGGCTTTGTCCTGGTCTTTGCTCTGAGTATATAGCCAATAAAACCTTAATGAGTGTTTCTGAGTTTGGGCTTGACCTTTCCAAATTAGTTGGTCAAGGATATGACTATTACTGAAGTCTCAATGACAGCAAAAGGAGTAAGCATTAATAACAGAAATACCCCAAAGCGATGACTGAGTGCTGCTCCCTGCATAGGTTAAACCAGGCTGTTAATGGTGTGAGTGGTGAGTGAAGTCTGCAATACAGCAAAAACCATCAAGGAAACTGTTAAGGGGATTGGGGACTTTCTTTTTCTTTCTTTCTTTTTTTTTTTTTTCAAGTGCAGTGGAAAGATGCCTCAGCCCAGCCATACCAACACTGCATCACTTTCATTGAAATCTCAGGATCCATTTGGCACAACCGTGGCCTCTACTTGACAGTGGTGACAGGAGGAAAAGGACATTTATATTTGCTCTTTTATGTTGCAGATGCCTTGACCTTTATAATTAGTTTGATCACGTGATGAAGTTCTGCTGAAAGTTTGAACACTGAATCAAAAAGTCACATAAATACCTGCTAAAAAAGCAGGTATCAGAAGGCAAATAAGACTAGCTTAACAACAGCACCACATTGCTGTTATCTGCCTCATTAAAACCATGGCAGATATTGTATCCCCAGTGGCTCTGGGAAAGAGGTTGGAGTTTCCCACAAAGTATCACTAAATAAATAAGTCAATCACACTGCAAAAATTTTGTTGCTTATATGGCTGTTTCTGATTTCAACTCAGTTTATCCGTTACACCCACATTTTCCCTAGTCTTTAATGTGTCATTGTTACCTAAAATGCTTAGCGTCAATTCCTAGGCCTAAAATCTCAGAGTGTTTGGACTTGATCATGTTTGGAATGTTTTATATTGAAGTTATTGTGCCAGACAGGGGGCAAGCAAGCAGCGGGCAGGAAGCAATGAAGAACAAGGGCTAGCCAGTGTTTTAGGCCAGAGCTGTAAACAGCTAAAGCCTTAGTATCAGCTGTTGAGTCAGGAAAGTAGGTCTTTCTGCTCCCCGAATGCAGCAAATATACATCAATCACTTTCAGGCTTGACAGTGCCCTCTAGGAACTTGTAAATAACCCAAATGAAAACAAAGCAATCCAGTTCAGATTTTCTAAAAAAATCAAACTAATTTGATTAGTTTGGCTAATCAAGGGAGCTGCCTGACTGCTCTGTGCTCCTTATTTCTCTTCTTTTCTCTCTTTGTGTCATGACATTGAGCTTCACCCATTAACTTGGAGATACTTCTTCCTCAAGTCCTTTGGAGTGGGTCACTCAGCCAGGAACTGGGCACGTTGGCTGGAACAGGGAGCAAGAACCTTCCTGCCCCTTCTCCTCCTTTTCCTCCTCTCCTCCAGAACAAACAGTTGTTAAGAATAGGCTTTTTTTGCACAAAACCTGTAGCAACAGGAACATTTTTTACTGGCTTGAGAAATCTTAGCAACAGCTCTGGGAGAAAGAGTAGGAAGGGATTATTTGGCTTTGGGACAAGGAGACCTCCATCCTCCCTTTGAGGAATCAGTTGTACGCAAGCTGATGGCTGTGGTACAGCTCCATAAGTCACGAGGCTGATGCTCTGTTTAACTGCAGCTATCAATCATTTCCTTGTTATAACCTTTTCTGGATACCAACACATAAAGGTACCTGAAGTAGCAGACCTGCTGTGGGTAAAAACAAAGGCTATGGCATTCAGAGAAAGGGGGACAGTGAGGTGGGATTGATCCTATCACTGATCGCATCCTGGCTTCTGTGAAGGGGGCTGCTGAGCCCGTGTTTTGGGGAGTGCACGTTCCCATCCATGCAAGGATGAGAAAGGGCATCTGGTTGCAGGAAGAACTGACCGCAAATTAGTCTTGTTTTTCCTCTGCTTATGTCGTGTAGAGCAAGATAGGTGTTATAAATCTTGAAAGAAACTGTTAAAACTAATTTTTATTATGCTATATGACTTAGAAAGATATGCAAACACATTTTAAGGAGGTTATAAAGTGGGAGAAGTAGCCTAGAGGCAGAAAAGTAATCTAATCAAGGTACACAATAGAAAAGTTAATTAAGGAGCCTTGGAGAGGAAGATAAAGGAAATGGCTTAATCTGCAGCATCGCCACATACTCCCCGCAGCCCCCGTCTGCCCACCCCAGCCTTGCTGGGCAGGATGCAGTGCCGGGTGGCTGCTGGCAGCAGCTCCAGGGTGACAGGAGGTACCTCAGAAATGCCAAGGTAATGAGGGAGGGTCCTTATGGCTTAATACTTCCTAATAGCACATTCTGTCACTGTTTAACGTTGCTCTGTTGCTGACCCCCCCCAGTGCATGAACACTGCGTTTTCTCTGCAGTAATCCATGAAGGACTTCCTCTCTGTTCTCCCAGCTTGGGCTGCTCTTAATTCAGCTAAGCCAAAACTGGCAAAAAAATGGTGCAACACTAGAAATTGATTTCTCATCAATGTGATTTGGATAATTTATTCTTCTGCTGCTTTTTTTTTTTTTTTTTTTTTACCAGACCCCCTTGAAACTAGCCCCATAGTAATGCACTTCATTAAAGTACAATGTAAATCAACCTAATCTGGTAAAAATGAACACATAGTGCTGGTCCTTAAACTTGCAACAGGGATTCACTCAGGTTCATCTCCCAAAGCCACAGTGAAATCATCAGGATTTTAGAGACGCTTATCAAGTGAATGTGGCAAGGGAGGAATGCAGGTGCTGCTGCTGTCTGGATGCTTGTTCAGGCTGTGCAGCATATGGAGAGGAGGTGTGGGGTCAGGGAGCTGGTGTGGGGTTGGGGAGCTGGTGTGGCTGTCCCCTGTCCCTTGTCTGCCTGTCCTTTCCTCCCTCATCCCCCAGAGGCAGCTGCCTCTTGCCTCACAGGTGAAGTTTTGGTGTTCCCATCGGACCTGGCGTATGCAATACCCACTAAACTCCTGCTCCAGTCCCATGGCCAGAACAGGTCATACCAGAAGGCACTCCCTTCTCCCTTTGGGTTTCCACCCAGGACTAAAGCTCGCAACTGTGTGCTTGGAGGATGTGAGCTTCCATAAGAACCTGAGAAACTAAGTTTTCTGCATTATTTCAGACTCATCCTGAGTAATTAGATGTTTGCCTACAAGAGCCTCTTCTAAGTAACAATATCCTTTCCTGCATTCAAGTTTGACATTTCCAGGCATTCCTTGTGAATTATTCAGAAAACAGAAGCGGTCAGATGCCATCAAAGTCATAGGCCCATGCATGAGGAGGAAAAGACCCATCTCTTTCTAAGTCAAACAGTTCAGAATATAGGAGATGCAAGACAGGAGTCAAATGGCAGTTGCGTTCAGTATATAGTCATCTGGTCAAAGAGCAGTTAAAGCTGTAAAACGTTTCAGCAAAACAGAGTGCTTTTACCTCCAGAGCTGCAGAGCCTTTTCCTGCAGACGGTCCCGGCTGACCTGGCAGCAGGCCTTGCCACTGCCGCTTTGGGTTTGTACCCTCAGAGTCACTCTCTGATGGTTTTTAAATGTCTATTTCCAAACACAGCTCAAAAATCACTCCTAAGCCCACGTAATGAAAGCAGCACATATTAACATGAACATAAAGATTATTTTATTTTCTTGGTGAATTTCCTCTAGTATGTTCTGACATTTCCCTGGTCATTATACAGGCACTTCCATAATTAATTTTATGTTTTTTCTTCACAAGCCTTTCTCTACTTTGAAGAACCAATAAAACATTTTTTTGTGATTCATATGGATCCAACCTTCCAACCTGAATGCAAAACCAAGAATCACATAACACTTGGCATCTCTCTGTCCATTTCCTCCCATATCCTCTTTTGTGCACGTGACAACGCCACACAATACTCAGCTGCAAACAGTTGAACTATCCTCTGCTATTAGGTGGTAAAACAGACAGGACAATAAATATGCTGTACGAACCTAAGCACAGCAAATAATGATTGTATCACATCAGAACTCAGGGTCACTAATGAGAGTTGATTTGTGGAAAAGGTCATGAGGAGAAGGAAGATGTTTCACATGAAGAATATACATGATCATCTTCAGTATTGTGAAAGTGACTGCTTCAAGAATAAAATTAAGATGTTAGCATTTGCTGCTCTCACCTGTAAACGTGAGAGCTAAGGGGAGGTTAGCCACAGCAGCACGAGAGGCACCAGCCACTTTCTCAGCCGGAATTAGGCCACGAATAGCCAAGCTCAATCCTTCCCGCCCTTGCTGCCAGAGCTGTTATTGGCAAACCCTGCCATTGCATAGCTGCTGGTTGACACAGCCTTCGTTCAGCTGGTGCTCTGCCGTGTGGCCTCTGTCTCAGGGGAGGGTGTTCTTAAAGTTTGGTCCATGCAGAAATGCATAGAAAAATCAGTTTAAATTATCTCAGAACCCAAACTAGCTGTCATTTAAATTCTGCATTGAGTCTTGTTCAGCATGCAAGTGGTCTTTGCCTATTTCAGCTTAATTTTATTCCACAGTAAGTTATATTTTTTTTTGTACCACTTTAAGAAGCTGATGAGCTTTAAGATTTGTACTTGAAGGACTGGAAATTACATTTTGTTGCCTTGGCCTTTTCTTCTGTATTTCTGGAAAAAAGAGTTGACATGATTAATCTTTACCTGAAAATTGAACTTTTACTTCAGAAACCCTTAAAATAAAGTGTTAAATCAACATATTTTAGATTTCCAATGGAATATCTAGTCATGGAAGTGTTCAGTGAAAAAATGATAAGAATAGAAAATCTTAGGATTCTTTAATTTACATGTACTTGAGAAATACGGAAGTCACATTACTTACTGTCAGGAAGTAACCAAAGCTGTATTTCTACCTGATGTTTTGCTATAACTAGATTTTTTGGAACCTCATGCTATCCTATTTTGTAACTGAAACATGAAGGAATTTTTCTTATTTGTGTTCCAAGCGCAGAGGTATTTTTAGCGGATTTTCTGAACTTTATTTTTCTTCTAAATTATTCTCGAAATTTTTGCATATCATTCCAGGACATCTCCTTCAAAAGATATTCTGCCCCAAAATAATCGAAGTATTCAAAAAAAGTTCTGTTGTCATAGAGATGAATGTTTTAAACAGGGACACCTCAAAAACAGTTGGATCAAATTGTTATGTTAATAGGATTTTTTAAAGTAATTAGATCACAAAGATACTTTTGTCTTTTCTCATTCAGAGCATAGTGTGACACCACTAAACAAATTATTGTGAAAATAATAACTTGTTTATTTTAATCAGATATTGTCACTGGAATACTTTATCAGTTATCTTACAATTTTCAGCCATGTTCACACTGCAGAATTGTCTCACTTGATTCTTATCAACTCTGATTAATCTAATTTTCTGGACATCCCACTTGAAGCTTCTTGCTTGCTTTCTGATCAGCTGAAATTGTGAGTTTGCTTTGATAAGGTAGCTCAAGAGAAAGTCAAGCTTTGAAGGGGATCCTCTGTTGGATTAAAATGCAGATTTCTGAGAAAGTGCCATTTGAACTTGCTAAAAAGAAACCCAACTTCCTTTTGACAGTTGCCTTTTCATCTTGTGTCTTTTTTATGTAGCCAGAAGACTCTCTGTTGCTGTGAAGATTTCTGATGCTTCTGTTGGTAAAGCGCTCATGCATCTTCCAACTCTCCTGTCTGAGCTGTGGGTCTGTTTGCACGGTCAGGAGGTCACCCACAGATTCTCCATGCCTGGGTTGCCTGGGGAGGCTCTGGCTGAGAAAACATGCCAAATGCTGAGTGTGAGATTTCTACCTGAAAGAAGAAAAGAAGTCGCTTATTTGTGAACTAGTGTAAACGTGTCTTGGAGAAGTAAGCTTCTGTCTCCATATTTCCTTTAGGATGGTTGGGTTGCCTGGGAGATACATAGGGTGCTATGGAGGCAGTCTTCAACCGAGCTGAAAAACAGAAATAGATTTAAAATAATTTTGAGTAAACAGTAGTTTCTTTCAGCTCTGTAGCCAAACAAGAAAACCTGGTTTAGATTGAAGTTAAATAGATCTGGTTCACTTTGGATGAATTCAGACTTCATACCATTTACTGTTTGATTAAATCACTATGCCTTGCTTTAATTCACAGCAAAAAGCCAGCAAAAACATTCTGAGATGAAAAAGAAAGATTGAACTGTAACAGAAAATCTGACAGATTACCTGATGACAGGCATCTTCCATGCTGCTGCATTCAAGACCCCCTTGCACAGGAGGTGGGTTTGAACCACCATGGCTTCCATCATGCTCATCCCTTCCCAGAGTAACTAGGTGATGCCCCATGACTTTGCACCCCTCAGGGGCTCACTAGAGCAGAAGTCCTGGAAAAGGATCCAAATTCTGCCTTTGTTTTCCCTAATGCAGACACAGCACTCCCAGTTTCACTCAGCGCAGCCCTGGAGAATTTCCCTGAGAGCACAGAAATCCATTCAAGATGAAAAAAATGTGTGTCTTTCCCCCCACAAATTTTTACATAACTTCATTAGTTTATGGACAGAAAATAATGTCAAAATTTTGCACTTTTGTCTTTTCTTATCATTGTGGTGTTGATGACAAAGCACATCCCTACCTGCCTCAGGTGTCAGGATCTCCTCCTCCTTCTCCATTTTGCCTGTTTCTGTCCTACAAAGCACTGGACCCTGTTTTGCTATTTTTGGTGCCAGTTTGCAGGCTTTGGAGGGGCTTTTGACAGATGGCTCTTTTTCAGGATGAAAAATGGACCTGCTACCACCCTGTCAGCTTTGAACAAGGAACTTGGCCAATGGGCCACCCCCTTCGCAAGCAGGACCAAGTGCTCCAGGAGCTGCAAAACAAGGCACTCCCCACTGAGGACACAAACTCTCCTTTAAGACATTGTGTGTGGTATGGATATACTTTTTAAGGTTTCAAACTTTTTCCATCCTCCCTTTACTCTCCCAGCTCACAACGTACTCTATGAAAAGTTTGTGTAAACCCTTAATTTTGAAAAAAATCAGACCTAGTGCAGGTAACAGGACCTGGCTGTTAGACAACTGGCTAGAATGCAGACTGTGCTTATCTCACCTTTGCTGTGCCATACAGCTTTTTATTAATATAGTTTACCATTTACTTTTTTCAAAAGGGAAAAGAACAGGTTAAAAATGGAAGATTAAAAAAAAGGTTGAAGTAAACTAAATTATTCCAGCTGATTGCATTCACAATTGCCTTTAGTCTTATGCCATTTGGAATGAGTTAGGCAAAGTCATATATTACTTTAAAAAATCAGTTAAGGGAAACACATTGTAGCACACAGCCCCTTCTAAAACATCACTGAAACCAGTGGGGGAGAAACACAAAGTGGGAAGCCATAAAGACTCGTATTTCAGAGTGAAAAAGTAAACACAAAAACATGTAAGACAGCAGGTGCCTTTGAACACTGAAATCTTCATACACCCTTGGTTAGGAGAAGTAGGTATCAGGGTATGACTGGATGTCTTCCAAATCCTCTGCATTATTCCTCTGTGTACAACTCATGCTAGCAGAGCGCGAGGCTTTGTAGATGGGGAAAGTCACTGCTTCCTGGGGCCCAGAGGCACCTGCATCCCTTCTCTCCTTCCCCAGCGGATGACATAACCACTAGCTGACAGCTGCTCTCCCTTTTGCTTCTTCTCTTCCTGGCCCCACCAATTTTGTTTCCAGGCCTCAACAAGAAAAGAAAAGTTTGTGATGTCCTCCGTTCCCCCTAGTCCTTAGCATGGCAGGTGGCCTTGGGCACTGTGCACAGAAATGGAAAATGTGAGTCAAGCTTCAGACTGATGAAGATGTTAAACTAAGAGATCTCTTTTCTAGGCTGCATCTTCTACTTGCTGGGCTGAAACCTGAAGGAAGATGCATAGTTCTAGGACCATGGCAAAGGTGCCGGCTTTAGAGGAGTGGTACATGTTCTGCCTGAATCTGTTCTCTGTACCCCAAAGCCATGACAGCACGTTAGCTCAGGAAACAGGTGGAGTTCAAAGATAAATCTTTTTATTTAATATTTCATTTGGGAATCTTACTGCATTTTTAACTGTTTTTTTTTTGTATTCAAAGCTTCTGTATTTATTCATTTATTTTGCTCTATGTGTTGAAATCCATATGTTCCACTTACTTACTCTTGTTTATCCAAAGATGTAATCTCCTGCACACTGGTTAGAGATTTAAAAAGCTGCTACACTAAGGATTGTCAGCACAAAGGAATTTTGTACTAGAAGATACTGGGAGACTGGAGCCTGCTAGCAAGAGGTTACATCACCATTTGAAAACAGGAAAATAAGATTTACTTTGGACTTAACAAGAAAAACATCAACACTGAAGCCTAAAATGGTCTTTTGAAGGGCTGTCAGCCACACTGTGCTTGGTAAGCATCCCAAAGAGCAAGGGACACCTGGGGACCATGGTGCTAGCCTCACTGTCCTGGGGCTTGTCTGTCAAAACCCAGACACTCGCTGGCCTGGGTGAAGGTGTTGTAGAAACCCTCTGTTCCATCACGGGGCCAGTGAGACTCACCACAGCAGGAGGCAGAGGGCAGTGCCCAGTGCCTGCAGGGCACAGTGCCAGGGATAAGTGCCTTTTCTTCGTGTGCAACGAAACCAAAGGAGCTGGCACATGAATAGTTCACTAAGTGGCCCTCCGTGGGCTACAGCAAGTAAAACAGTGTGCTATGTTTTCTTTGTGAGATAAAAGACAAGTTAGTAAACTGTTTGAGGCTGTTTCTGAAGATATAAATCAGGTGTCTGGAAGGGAGTGACCAGTGCCACGTAGCGTTAAAGCAAGCTGCAGCCTTGTGCCATGCTGTCATGAGAGACCACTTTTCCGCTGCTTTATGGAGACTTCTGCTGCTCACGCCCATGAACGGCATGGGAGCTATGAGCAAAGCTGTGATGCACTGCCAGGCATACAGGAAAGGAGTTTCTCTCAGCATTTGGAGCTGGAGATAACAATTTTGTGGAGTTTTGCCTCCAAGACTCTCCCTTAAATGCACAGGGGCTGCAAATGCTCAGTGTGTGTAGAGGTTGGACTCAGATGGGACTTGCACATCCTTGGCCAGCCCCAGCACTGATAACATGAGTCTGGAAGAGAGGGGACCTGTAGCAAGCTCTATTATTATTGCTACAGTCTGAAGATTCCTGACACATGCAATAGTGCAGTTGGCATTTGGGTAACTTGTCAGCACAATGCACCTACTGCAATTACACATCAAAACATGTAAAGCAGCTAATAACAAGGAAGAGGAGGAGGAGGAAGAGAAGGATGGTCTTTCCATGTCCCTTGTCTGATGACAGGTAGTCTGAACACAGGGTCTTGGTATTTCACGTCCACAGCAATAGGTGGATAATAAAAAAGCTCTCACCAATTCGAAGGCAAGCTTGGAATTGCTGTGTATGTGGAAAATTTTCAGTTACACTTTACTAGCCATGCAAGATATATGGAAAGCCTGAAAACACCATTATTGTCTGTGATGTTCTGGTGGCAGCATTAGGACAATATTGTAAAAACTGGTATACAGTATAAACTGTAGATCGTTATCACACCATTACCATAAATCCACTCATTTTGCAAACTGGTTTAAAGAGCTGGTGATTTCCTGTTCCAGTGGAGAAAACCTGTTTTCTGTCAGAGTATCTCCATGGCAAATCTGACTTGCTGCTGCCTGTTCAGCATCTCTTAAGTACAAACAGCTCTATAAATCTGCTCGGTGGGGGTATTTTTTGTTTGCTTTTATTTGTCTTTTGAACATAAAGGTTTCTGGGGTGAAACGGACTGGCTGCTGGCTTAGCGAGCAGAACGCCAGGCTGGGGCTTGTGCCTCCCAGGGACCAGCGTTTTCCTCCTGGAACACTGATCTGCTCTTGAATGGCAGCCAGTGCAATTAGCACCGTGTTGTCAAAAATGAGCGCACAGAGCAAGATGGCTAATGTGCAGAGAAGTTACCTTCGGAGCATGAGGAAAATGGATGGGGACAGATGTAGCCTGACCTTCAGCCTTTAGTCAAAAAACACACTCCAGCCAATTGCCATCACACACTGTGCTCTGGTTTGCTCTGAGCAATCACTTTTCTGGAGCATTTTTGAGATGCTGCTAGCGCTGCTGGGGAGAAAGCTGCTGGGCAATGGGTATTCAGGGAGGCTGAGGAGGAGAGGCAACGGTGCCATGGCCTGCGCTGCCTGGGGCGACAGTCGAGGGATGGAGCCCCTGCGCGGGTGCCCTTCTCCCGGGCCAGTCAGGACATGGCCATGCCAGGGCTTGGTGTGCCTGCGCTGGGAGAGCACCCGCGGGCCAAGCAGCCTGCTGCAGCATGAGAGCTTAAATTGATGCTAACAAGAGCTGGGAAATTACTAGTTTTTAAATGACAAGACCCATACTTTGTGTCATTTTCATTTGGCTTCAGAAGAAAGACAGATGGTCACATTGTCTGTCTTATCAATAGCAAGACGCCTGTTTATGCAAACCTTTTAAGATTTAGCAATCTGTAAATCCCATGGCTGGGGTGGCATGAATCCGCATTTGTGCAAAAGGCTCTGTGAAATGAAACAAAATAGTACAAGCTGTGTGCATTAACTGTCAACATTTAAACAAACCCCCAACCCTTGGCACATATGTTGTGTATTTGCGAGGACAGGGTGAGTGAGATTCTAAGGAAAAAAACCACAGCCACCCAAAGATCCCCCAGCCTGTCCAATTAATATTCTTTCTCATTAAAACTGCCATTAACCTGGTTGTTAAATTACCATGTTTATTAATAAAAATACTAAAACACACACATACCCTGTAATGACAGTGCATCAAATGAGAAAAAAAATAAATGCTAATTTCAAGTGAAAGTGATAAGAGGTCAACAGTATTTTATCTTGTTATTACTGCCTCCTCCATATGGTTATATTTTCCATTTTGTTTTTTCTGTGACAAGAGGTGAAGACCCAGGAATGCATGAACACGCTTAATTATTTGCAGAAAAAAACTTCTCAAACTCTTAAATTCTAAATGGAAAGGGGAAAAAACCACCCTGTTTCAGAAGCCATGGAGAGTGGGTAGGGAAACAAAAGGGGTAAAAATGCAGTTTGTAAGAATGGTGTGTTTTATTCTTACCTATATTCCAGTCTTTTCCCTTAGCGACAACACAGTGAAAAAGCTGAGAAAAAAGTTACACCCAGATACAAAGCTTAACAGGTTTGGTCTCCAAAAAAGAAAACATTCAGATTGCCCAATCTCCAAGTGCAGAAGATGCTCATTGAGTTACATCCTCCTGTTGCATGGGTATGTACCTGCTCTGAGTATTTGCATTTATGTTACTTCAGCTGCATTTAAGTGTTTAGAGGTGTTATTTTGGGTACAACTAGAATGTACTTTTATTTGCTAAGAACTTTTCCCATTCTACAGCCCAAATCACAGAGATGCATTTTTCATTTCACCACCCAAGCTGTAAATACTAACTCTGTGGGGAAAATGTTCTTTCCCAAAAGCTATAAAGCATAGCCTATTTATGGTGTGTCCTTGTGTTGTGGTTTAACCCCAGCTGGCAACTAAGCACCACACAGCTGCTCGCTCACTCCCCCCATCCCACCCTGCAGTGGGATGAGGGAGAGAATCAGAAGAGTAAAAGTAAGAAAACTCATGGGCTGAAATAAAGTGAGTTTCATAGGTAAAGCAAAAGCCATTCACACAGGCAAAGCAAAACAAGGAATTCATTCTCTCCTTCCCATGGGCAGGCAGGTGTGCAGCCGTGTCCAGAAAGCAGGGCTCCATCACGCGTAACAGTTTCTTGGGAACACAAACGCCATTTCTCCAAATGTCCCTCCCCTCCTTCTTGTCCCAGCTGTATATGCTGAGCATGACACCATACGGTATGGCATATCCCTCTGGTCAGTTGGGGTCAGCTGTCCTGGCTGTGCCCCCTCCCAGCTTCTTGTGCACCTGGCAGAGCATGGGGAGCTGAAAAAGTCCTTGACTAGTGTAAGCACTGCTTAGCAACAACTAAAACACCAGTGTGTTATCAACATACTTAATCCAAAGCACAGTACTATACCAGCTATGAGGAAGAAAATTAACTCTATTCCAGCCAAAACCAGGACATCCTGTCTGATACCTTCAGCAGCAGACCTCAGAGGTAGTGTTTGTGGCAGCTGGATCTCATGTGGGCCTGCACATGGCTCAGGGGCAATAAGGGTGAAGACAGAACACAAGTGCATCTACTACCGACAAGGAAGATATTAATATTTTAATTAGATCTATAATTAACTAATTTGCTGTCATCAGCTCCTTTGGCAGCTAGGAAAGGCTAGTGCTGTGATTGCAAGATACTAATCACAAAGATCAGTGACAATCTCTATGAATATGGACACAAACTTTGCTGAATGTGAGCGGAATACATTAGTAAATGAAAACAACAGTTTTTTCTGAAGGGTCGCTCCTCCGTTAACATGGCACAGCACAGCACAGGGCACTGAGGCAGTATCATCCTCCCTGGCTGCAAGAAATGGGCTGGGACTTTCAAGATGGGAGCAACATCACCTGAAAAGCGACTGAGGGGAATGACTATTGCAAGACAGACAAAGGAGCATCCCATCAGTTTTAACCTGATTAGACAGACTCAGAAGGATTTTCCTTCCCTGCCCAGGCTCACACCTTCCCAGCTGTGCTGGATGATGCTTGTCCCTATAGGGGACACACAGGTGGCTGGCCAACTTCTGATGCTCCACTGCTGCTAAGACACCTGATTATCTCCAGTCTTAGCTGGACATGGCAGCATCTTGAGGGGATGTCTGTGATGAGCTCCATCAGCGACAATGGATGGTCCATGCCAGGACCCCCACCAGGACCCCATGGACTGAGCTCAGGACCATTTCTTTACCTTTAGACATGAGTAATGGTGTAAATCCCACTTATCACACCTTTGGTTGCTTTTCTCCTACAGCCTGATGAACTCCAAGTGCATGTCCCAGTAAGAATGTCCTCTACCCTGAGAAATTTGGTCTTGTTTTTATTATTAGTCTATAATTACTATCAACTGCAGTAGATTTATTTCCATAGTGAAAAATAACCACTCACGCTGGAGGATTCTTTAGTGTATTTTGGTTTAGCCTGCATAATTTTTCACCCAGACACCTAAAAATGTTGCCACAAGGAGTTGGAAATAACAACAAAAAGATTTTTATTCTTTTTAGCATTATATAGCATATATAAAGCAGCACCCATGTCTAGATCAGGCAACTTAGCATTTCTTTTCTAAAAGATAGAATTTCCATCCACATCCTATTTAAATATGCTGCATTTCCTGTAAGAATCCAATTCCATTCACCTCAATAAAACTTTCTGTCACATTTTAATGTTATTTAATAATAATACTGAGACTAAAAATCTGGTTAGATGTGCTGAGTGGTATGCTAACAAAGATGTAGAAAAGCTTTAGGGAATGCAACCTAGCAAGTGGAGCCTCGCTGGGAAGACTGTCAATGGGAAAAGAAGTACCAGTGTGTTTGTGTGAAAAAGTTAATTTACTCTATAAATGAGGCAAAATAAACACATACAGTTAATGCTATTATTTCCATCAACAATGAGGTTAAATAAGTACTTGATGGGTAGTTCTCAAAGGCATTTGTGTACAGGAGAGATACTTATCATAGTGCATGATGGTTATGTATGGTAATAGAATTAAAATGAATTAAAACTCAGCTGTTATCTGTATGCTGGGGAAAGAAGCCCAAGATATGAAAGCAAAGAGGATCAATTTATGCCTTGCTAATTGGAAATTCTTAGTATGAGTGAAATTATGCGAAATTCACTATCCTTTAATTTTCTTTGGTTTTCAGTGCTGTGGAGATCCAAGAAGTTCAAGTCAAATGTAATTTCAACTGCCAGAGTTAGCCAGGAAAATTTCTACTGAGTAAGAAAAGAAGGGAAAAAAAAAAATTCTATCTGTAGGTGATCATTTGCAATCACTGTTCAAGGTTGCAGGCAAACAAATTCTCATGCTTCATGATTAATTACCAGCAAAGGTCAGAAGGGAGCTCTTTCCCCTCCCTTCCTCTAGGTCCTTGTTTCTACAGCTGACAAGGAAGGGAAGGCACTGTGATTAATCCCCAAATCCTTCCCTCGTTAGAGAGAATAAGAGATGACCCAAAAACTCCTTGCAGTCAACACGAACACTTCTGTCCGCCCTGAGGAACTCAAGGTCCAGATTTCAGCCATTGACTTGAGTTGAAAGGAAAAGCACTAGCTATCCTCTCAACCTAGAGAAAATCCAGTCACCTCATGGAGGCAGATGATATGTGAATCAGACCTGTTTTTGATTTGGAGAAAGATCTTCTTAGGTTCTTTGACAAAGATTTCTCTGTTGTGTAATATATATGCATAATGCTGAAAACTCACGAGGTTATTATGTTCCTGTCCCCCTACATGTGCAGAACTCCACTTCATGTTGGCAGGAGCAAAGGACGGAGGAACGGTCCGTAGGCAAGGTAAGTTTGATTTCAAAGTGCTATACTCTGAGTTATGACTGAGAAGATATATGCGCCATTAAGTTGGGTCATGTCAAAGCAACCCAGGAATAATGCATTTTTAAAAGGTTCTTTTTATACCCTGCTATATATGTCACTGATTAAAACCACACTTACCTTCCCAGTTTTTCTTCCCTGAAGTAGGGATAATAATCTACCTATCGAACAAAATATTGACACACTTACTTGTAAGAAGTTGTTCCTTATTCCACCCCAAGTCTAATTGTAGGGTTGATTCCTTTTGCAGGCAATGAGTACTATTAGGCTGTGAGGTTACTATAGTAATTATTCTTGTTCTTAAATACTAGCATAAAAGCTAGAGCCAGAGTCTATTTAAAGTGAAAATTAGATCCACCCCCTGCCTGGCAGAGTTGAATTAAGAACTTTTTGTCCTGATTTTATCATACTTTCCTCCTTTTTGTCATACCTTTTCTTTCTCCCAGAGTTTTAATTTTCCAACAAACATGTAGTTTATTTGTTCTAAAGGGTGCTGGACACAACATTTTTAGCTGGGCAGAGGATCACCAGCCAGTCAGGACCATTGTGGGTAGACAAGGGGTCTGGTACTGTTGGGGAAGTCCATCAGGGCTTTCTCAAAACACTGAAAATAAAGTAGAAATATATCAAGAATCATACACTGTTATGAGTTAGTTTCTCATTCAATTAAGTGCAGCAGTTGATTTTTCAAAAATGAGCTGACAGACATGTCATGCATCTGGACTGCAGTTAACAGCTTATATTAATACTTCTGAATATTTGAGTTAGCACTGAAACCACCCCTCGCCACATTCCTGCACATGCACTGTAGCAAGTGCCAGCTGCGGGGACGTGGTGGGTGCACTGCTCAGTCAACACCTTGTGCGACGGGGTGCCTTGCACCCTCTTGGCGGCTTGGGCTTGGGACACATTTTGCTTTTGCAGGAAAGCAATCAGAGAACATAATACTGTGGGTGGATTTGTTCCCCAGTAAAAAGTATAATTTACTGTTCTGTTAGATTTTGCCACTAGAGATAAACATATACCTGAGCACATATGCGTGTAGGGAGATATAAAGAGATAGTCTGCACCAGAACAAGTACAGTGCTCTCAACCTCATGAGAAAAACACAGAACGAATACATCAATTATGAGCATATTAATGTCATGGGAAGACACTCTGGGTTGTTTGTGGTCATCTTAATCCAATAAAATTGTCTGGGGTTTTATCTATGAATTTAGAATATGATAAAAAAATGAGTTCAGGAAACGAAGATGAAAGGATTCTTTTTTTAGACTCTCTCAGAGCTGCATATCAAATTGTTCAGAGTGGAAATCACAAGATGATGACTTCTGCCAGTCTTGCAGATTCAGGTCAAGCTGTGAAAGACCGAGTTATCTTTTTACTGGCTCTATGATGAAAGGTAAGATAAAAGTACAGCGGGGACAGAGCTGAAAGATGCCCTGTGTGTTCATCAGGACATCGCTCTGCCACATCCTCATTTGAGTGCTGTGCTGCTGCAGGGAGGGGTGACAGCTGGACCTGTGTGCTGGCCCAAACCCCTCACTCCTCGGAGGGGTGGGTCGCTGCTGGCTTTCACCTGCTTTGGCCCTGAATCATGTCTTAGGTGTGAAAAGCTTTTCTATTTTCCAAATAACCCTAGCTCTCAAACCGGTCCCATATATGTCTGGATCAGTATCCTGTCTTTGGTATTGGATGCTCCCAATGTTTTCGCATTGAAATGAACAGCACAACTTGCAAAGAAGCATTTTCTTTTAGAATTTTAATTTACTGTCTCTCACCCTCACTGAATCTATATTTATCACTGTATGTGAGAAAAAGGAAATAGCAAGATTTCTTATGATGGTGTTTATGTCCTTCCAGTTAGTTAAGAGGAAGTTTCTGATTGTGATATATGCCATACCAAAGGACTTGTTCCTAAGGCTGATGGAGCCTCTTCAGTGACCCTCACTGAAAATAACTGGAAACGTAAGGTTAACAGGTCTGGCTTCTTCAGCCTCTCTCCTTGGCTGTTGGTTCAAAATTCAGACCAGCCTCACAGACCTAATTGCAGCTCCTCCTCTGCAGGCTCTCCCAGTTCAGACACATCATCCATCCAAAAACCTCTGTTCCACGTGTACCTCCTAGCACAAACAGAGATCATGTTGTGTTCTCTATCTTCCATGACATACAAATACTTGATTTTTTAATTTACATTTGTTCTTTACAGAAGGGTAAAACCAAGAGCATTTCTGTTTACCTTCTATTTCTCTTTTTGACATTTTATCAGAAGAAAAGCAATGAGAAATGGGCATTCTCTAAAGAGACTAGGAAGTGGGATTCAGTCTCCAGCAGCAACATGAATTCACACTGATGGAAACAGGATGTGAAATGGTACCATATTCTCAACTGCTTCAGAAAATTGAAATTCAATGAAACTTCACACCTTTTAAATTTTTTAAAATTAAAATAAAATAGCAAAAGAAACAATGTCATTTATATTTCCTTTCTGTCTATAGGATATACTGTGCAAAACTAAGAAACACAATACAATACAGTTACGGATTTGCAGTTGGCCACTAGTGCTTTACCCTATACTGCTAGTCAAGCCAATCATCACTAATGAAGCTGTATGTTGCAAACCATGTGCCTGCAGCCCGTCCTCTTGAAACTACAGAAATTTATTTCCAGTAAAGCACTGTGTCCCTTATTGTCCAGAAACAGCAAGCTCCTGCAGCCTGGGACCAGCGCAAGGTGTGGGCAATGCTGGTCTTCGAGGGCGATGAGAGCGTTGCACGGGGCTGGTGCGCTCCCTCCCTTCTCCTCCTGCTTCTTGCAGCTCTGGTGCCTGCGGTCAGACCCCAGGTGTATGTTCCTGCATTTTGTACTGCTAAGCTTCATCCCAATTACGTTACTCCAATTCTTGAGGTCATCTTGTTAATTCTGTGCAATAGTCCAGCCCCCTCCTGTATTTACAATATCTCTCAACTTTGCATTGTCAGCAAATTTCCTCAGTGTAGTCCCTCTTTCTATGCCAAAGTCATTAATCAAAATTTTAAAGAAATCTAATTAGGAGCCCTGAGGAAGGTCCCTGGTAGCTTTCCATAGCCTGGCACATGTCCTCCCAAAACTGCTGATGCCCCTCATTAAAACAAATGCTTCACCCAACTCCAGAAACACAGATGATGTAAATCAGAATCAATTTTCTGCCTGGTGTGAGGTGAACCATGGGGAAAATGAGTAAGGGCAACGCTACACCTGTGTGGCTAGGGCACAGGTGAGGTCCCAGCCTCACCTGGCTGGACTTCTCCCGGCAGGGCTGGCAGCAGGGCGAAGGCGCAGAGCCCCGATCTCCATCCCTTCTGTATCCTGGTGACCCTGACCTGGCTGGGCCTGCAACGCCACAGCCGCTTGTTCGGGCGCAGGCAGACATTGCCTTCCTCTGGCCTGGGAGCGGAGAGGCCTGACGTGCCGCCGGGGATGGGCGGCTGGCCTGCGCGGGCAGGGGAGGCCATCCAGCCACCCCGGGCACGCACCAGGGAAATGGAGGTGCCCCCCCGCACCGGCTGCCCCTCCCATTGCAGGCCGGGTCCCCCGACCCACCTCACCCTACCTGAACTGCTCATTTATTAAACCCAGAAAGTACAAAATTTAAATAAAATAACCTCCAGAGGTAGGACCTAATGATATTTAAACTAAGTAATGCCATCTCTAAATAATTTATTAAACTTCCTGCATTAAACCTGGTTTATTACTGTAAAAGCTCTCAAGTATTTTTAATTTTTAGAAACTCACGTAGCCTACTATTTGATTTTTATGATTAAAAAAGGCAGAAACTTGTGTCAGTCACCTACTTTGCATGAGTGAAAGCAGCATGATTGTGCACATTATACCAATGAAATAAAACCATACTCTCCCATGATTTGCTGTATTATTAATAGTGCTGCCAAGCTCATTATAATCTAATTTAAAGACAGATCTAGCACAGAGATGTATGAAGGATGATCTGAGTTCAGACCCTACAGCAAATTGCTTGAATCTTGACCTAATTACCCCAGAACAGCCAGTGTTACCAGCAGTTCATATTTGGCAGGGAACTTTTGAAAATTAGCATGATCAGTGTCAGAAAATTGGCGGGGACGGGGACGACATTTTAAGTATTTGCACTTAAATGTGAAGATATAACTGTCTGTGAATGGTGGATGCATGAATGGCAAGTGGTCCTGAACCCCCCGAAATGCCTAAGTTCTTCATCCCTGGCCCAGCTTTTTGGCAACTGCGTGCCAGGAGGCAGCCACGGGGCAAGAAGGTTTCCCTTCACTGGCTGGCAGCAATTAGAGGCACTGTGACAACTCCTCCGTGCCACAGCGGCATCCGAGGGCTGGCGAGCCAAGCAGCAGATCAATGATTATTCATGCCTAAAGTTCAACTACATTTTAAAGCAGCAATTGAACTGTTTGACCTCCACCAAATGCTTTGCCTGGCTGAAAACTGCAAGCCAGAAGATAAATCCACACGTTTTAGTAAGCATTTGAGTCATAATCACTCTAGGACCCAATACATAACCGAATATTGCTCTTAATTAATGAGACAATTACACTTTGATTATGGCATTACAGTACCCATTACCATTTTTATCTATCATGACCCTCTCATACAAAGCATCCACGTTTCCTTATATGCCGCTGTATTTCTGTCTGGGATAATATTGGAAAATAATTTATATAATGGCATGGACTGGACAAGCATTCAAATCGACTGTGTTACGATCTGATCAGCTGGGATAATGAGCAGCTGAAACAGTGCAGAACTGAGTTACAAGCTTACTGATCACAAGGGAGCTATGCCCAGCTGGGGCATTAAGGTCTGTTTAGCATTTCCAGTGCCTTACATTGTGCTGAGAAGGTCACTGTGCCCTGCACCGTGACTCCCCACTGCTCCAGGACCCTGGAGTGCTTCGGATGTCCACACCCTAATGCACACTGTGCTCACACCTTTTCATCTTCCTTGCTGGTGTACATTTTCTGTAAAACCATCTTGAATCCATTTCATCTCGACCTTGGCTATCCCCTCTGCTGCCACCGCACAGTTCCATGATTGATGTCTCAGCTGCCCAGGTGAGCAGTGGTTGCACTGGGGAGTCCCCTCCCTGCTCTGGGGGGCCAGCAATGTCCTCCAGAACCCTCACTGCAACTCCTCCAAAGCCATCCCTTTGTTTTTTTACCTAAGTTACGATCAAGACTTTATGTAAAGGCTCTTATGAAGCTTAGCACCAAGGGAAATATGTATAAATAAATTACAATGTATATTGCCTAACGCCACATCCTTCTAAACGACTTCAACAGGTGTCATCTAGTGATGTGTAAAACATGTGAAATTCTCTACATACAGCTTTTGTGAAGAAAGGGAAGTTTCGTCTAGCATGTAGATTTACTATTCCTCAGTGAACTCAAATATTTTATATTTAAATTTTTTGCTTCTGCATCCAGAGAAAACAAACCAGACAATTCAAAGTGCTTCTATATTAATATTTCTTGGGTTTCCAAATGCTTATATGAGATCAAATCCACTAACATTGTACCAGCTTTCCTTTCATATGACGTTTTTCGTCAAGGCAGATTTTTGTTCAACAAGTCAAGGAAAGTGCCCTCAATGCCATGCCGAGAGACACTGGAATAAATCAGTGAGAATGAGAAGGTAAAGCCCCAGCTGTTTGGAGCATCCATCCTCCAGCTGTCACTCCAGACATGCAGATACTATCTATAAAAGTATCTCTGATGGTTCATAATATCTGAAATATTACACACCCTGCCAAAAATACTCATTGTGTTTTACATACTGCTGTGCTATTTTACAACTCTGGAAACAGCTACCTGATCCTGTTGAACAGGAAAGCCCATCAGATGTCCAATCAGTTCAAGAAAAAACTCTCTGATTGTCAGAAAGGCACTGCTTTTCAGTTGCTGTTTAACAAAAAACAGAATCGTAGACCATTGTATTTCAACCAGCAGCTAGTGTTGCACAGAAAAGCCACCCCCACGCCCCCCTCAACTGACAACTGTATTTGATAACCATATTACGAGTACTGACGTTTTCAACAGTGGCATGCCAACATTTCAGAGAGGAATAATCAAATTTTGCACAAAGTTTATTTAAGGCGGGGAATTATTTCGGTTCTGACTTTTCATGACTTTAGAGAGCTATTCCCATAGACGCATAAACATAACCTAGTAAGAACAAAATCCTTTCATCTGTAATGAAGACCTCTAGAGAAGAACTCCAGGATGAGCTATTTGCTGCAACAGACAAATTATGGGCAAAGTCTTTGATGGGCAGCTATCAATCAGTCCTTTCTGCCAGTTCTGTGAGAATTTATGTTGATGGGTATAAGTATGGAAAACTGCACAGTAGCAGGCCACTACATTTGGATTGCAGATATGGAATGTAAATAATCTACATCAATTTAGCAACAAGTAATTGATGGACTGTTGAACAACACCAAATACCAAGCAATAGAGGCTGGATACCACACTGATTGTGGACAGTTGCCCCTTGTCTCTGAAGAGGTGGGTTCAGGTCTTGATCTTGATTGCAGATGAAAATTCATTTGGTGGCTTCATCTTCCCCAGCTTTGCCCAGATTAAACACACCTCCACCGCAGCATTTGGCATTACCAGCCCAATTGCCAGCCCCTGTAGCAGAGAGCTGTGGAAGATGAATCGCAGGCATGCGGCAGCTCCGTCATGCAGAGGTGTGTGGGAAGCCTTCCTAGCCCCTGCCAATTGGGTCCCAGGCACAAGCAGAGTTCGGGGGGTCTCTACTGCCAGCACTAAACTCACCCACAGCACAAATCTGCAGAAGCTGAAAGAGTTGCCAGGAATATGAACTTTTAAAGCGAATGAAATTCAAGGGAAAGAAAATAAGATGTACAATGCATCACGGCATGTGTCAAAGGTCCCACATGGAGCCTTATGGACAGGCACAGTGCACGGGCTGGTGGTGGGTGTATGAAAACTGTGAGGACACCAATCTGTGGTGTTGAGAAAGGTGTGACAGCTCGAGGACATCTCGTGGCACTGTGTGGGCCTTGTTAGCTGGAAAGGAAATATGCATTCACAGAAAACCCTGCCCGGAGAAAAATTTTGAAATGAGAGAGCAGCTGGCAGCCACGGAGGGGTGGAAGGAGGATCCCTTTCCTGCCTGTACCACTGCCAGCAGGATGTTGCTGCAGAGCGCAGACAGGGATGGGACAGGGAGGTAGCACCCGCTGCTCCTGGCAGGGACAGCAGGAATGGGCAAGCACCTTGGGCTAAGCCTCACCTGTGAAAGTTGACATCAGCTGGGTGAGCGCGGCAGGGCATGGTGCAGGTGAGGCAGCCAAGGGGCTGCACAGCTGAAGGGCAGATCTGTTAGGGGAAGGAAAGAGGAAGGAGCCTCTCCCTTTCTCTAGAGGGGGAACACGGGGAGAAATCCAACTTTAGCAGCTTCCCGCTCAGATAGCATCTAATACAACCTGTTTTACCACCTCTGCTCCACTTCTTTCTTTTACTTTATTTTTGGTGTGCCGTCTGTACACTTGTCTGTGCAGCTCTGTCCAAATGTCTAATGGTGCCATTTAACTGTTGTTCTTTGATTAGGCTGCAGGCATTAAAACTCAGGTGCACTATATCCTGGAGACACTCTGTTGCAAAAACTGGTCAGCTGGTCTATGGTCAATAGGGGTGCCTTGAGATCTAGACACTGTGGTGCAAACAAACCACCCTGCCTGGAGAAGGTCAAAAGGAAAAGGTGGATGATAATATTCTGAAAGCTGCACTATTTCCACAGAGTGATGAATATTCCATAAAACAATTTGGGAAGCAGTTTATCAGGGCATTAGTAGCAGCACTTTATAGTCCTGTGCACTTCACTGTCTTTCAGTGTTATTAGAGCTGTACCTGAAAATTGTGGTGTTAATACGCTCCTCATAGTGCTGGGGTTTGATCTACTAACAAAGATCATTTGGGACTTGCAGGTTCTGCATGTGGCAGGGCTGTCTTCTGCTAGAAATAATAATAACCAAGAAAAATACATGCACACTCACATTCCCAGTGTAACTAACAAAATTTTGCTAAGCAATTTGTAGATATGAGCTACAAAGCAACAGGCAAATTGCACTCCTCAGATTTTCTCATTTCCTTTCTTTTACATTTCATTATGATTTGGGCTAAAAAGTGTTTGGACAGAGGCCATAGCAGCAGTTTCCCATGGTACTTTGTGAGTTTAGGCATACTAATACTTTCAAAATTCTTATTCAAGCCACCTTTCAAAATGCTATATCATTCATGATACATGATTCAAAAATCCTGTACCTTTTTACACCCTAGGGAGGTATCACATCTGTGATCCCATGCAAACAAGAAGAATCTCATATCTGGGCCTGCAGATTTGAGAGTTTTTTTATGGAATAGCTGTCTGCGGGGGAAGGTGCTGGGAGGGTGCACTTCAGGAGATAGCTCCACCACAGTGTATACCCGAGACCACATTTCACAAGAGCCCTGCCTACAAGACTCACACAAACTGCAGATAGACCATTCCCCTGTGTATGTGTTCAGAGCCAGATTTTAGGACATTTGCCAAGATCTGACAAGCTTGCTTTGTTTCTGACATGGACCCATCTCATATTTATGTTAGTTAAGTTAAAATACGCAGATGTCGACAACGAGATACTGCCTATATGGTGGGCTACATACCTGTCAACAAAAGCGCATCCCCCTGGACACCCATGGAGCTATTGCTGCATGAACAAGCATGCACATACTCTTTATGATTTCATAGTCTGAATACATGCACGGATTTTAAGCCTGTGAAATAATGTTCTACCTAGGGCCAGATGTCACATTTTCTCTTTATTTCCTCATAAGGTCTAGAAGGGATAGCAGGAGCATCACACCTCTTCTCCTGTTCAGCAGCTGTTGGAGTTACAGGAGACCGAGCTATGGGTTCTCAACTCCTACCTCAAGTCCTTAGATAATAAGGGCATAATCCATCTTTTTTTTCTGCCCTTTTCCCCACCCAGACTGTATGTGGGGCAGGGCCCAACAGCAGTAAGATAAACAGAGATGTACAGAGCCCAGGGATGGGGAGCGTTTGGTACTATTCAAATTAAGCTGCAAGGAGAGTCCCAGCTCAGCTGCTGTCCAGGCCCCCACAACTCGGCCTCGGGCAGCCTCACAGCCTGTCTTCCCTGGTGGTGGCCCTGCCAGGGTTGTAGTGATGGGCCTTTTACTTCTGCCTTTGGATTTTTGGCTTTGCCCAGGTTTTTGTGGCCAGGGTTTGCTCTGCCGTTGTCTGTGACAAAAACATCAGAATTCCTCCCCATTGCCTTGCCCTGCTGCTGAAGACATCTCTGCCTGTGGCTCATCCTTCTCCAGGAGCAGCACATGTCAAGTCTTTGCAAAAATCACCTCTGTATTGACACGTTTTCTTCACTGAGAAGGAGAAAAGTGTATGTAAATATATTCAAACTATCAATTGCTGGTGACCTTGCAGTTGTGAGAAGCAATGCTATTTTTCATTTGTCAGGCATTTCAGCTATACTAACTGCTGTGGTGAGATATAGCTGAAATCTCTGCTTAAAAGTTCCCCAATTATAGTCCATATGTCCAACCATTTGCAATGAAAATGGGAGCTTCATTTCATCCATCATAGCATAAATATCATCTTTCCTGTGCTCTGCTTTTGTATCTGTTTCCTTCTCGCTCTTTTTTTTTTTTTTAATATCAAATTTGCTTTGAAATTTGCAAGCTTTTGCAGTATCATGGAAGATTAGTGATCAGTGAGTGAAGTAATATCAGCAAAGGAGTGGCAAGAAGTGATTTTGGATCATTAATCATCAGAGCATGCCCCACTGCTGTGCCAGTACTGTCAGCAGCATAGCCCAGAGTGACAGGGGAGCAGCAGCCAGCTGGATTTCCCCCAGGGAAGAGATGCTCACTCCTGACATCTATCTCCATTCCTCATTGCCAAGGTGGGCATGTCTTCTGACTCAAGGGGTAGCCTGAGCTTTGCTATTCCTACTGTCACCCAAACCTGACCTATGAAGTTCTTGTGCCTTTTGGATAACACAGGTACACAAAATCTGACTTATCCTTCCAGCACTTAAATTTCGCTATAAAAAATCCCACTGGTATTCCATGTAGATTTAAAGTCACTGCAGGATTTTGTCATTGTTACAAGTTTTGTCCAGAAAGTGAGTGAGCAAATTCAAAGAAGAAAATTACATCAGGAAGTATAGAAATACTGGGAAAGACAGACCTTTCTCCTGAGTTGCAGCCGCAGGCTGAGCAGAGCTCCGGTCCTGAGCAGCAGCCACAGACCAGCTCTATGCTGACCTTGCACTCCTCTGCTGGGACAAAACCCCACCAGCACCAGGAGAAGGATGGATGCTTCTTGCATGGAAATGCCATATAACATTCTCAAGTGTTCAGGTTTTCACAAGTCTTCATTGTTATCCTACCTCTGCCCCCATAGTCAATGTGAATGTTTTTCCCCAGTGAGAGCAGAGATGGGCTAATTCTTAATCATGTTGAAGGTCCCAACTTTTCACGGTGATCGCTGATTGATTTCAAGAGAGAGACAAGTGTTAGAACATCTCAAAGCCTGCCAACAGTTCTTCTAAAGAAAACATAAATTTAAAAATGTATCAGCGACAATTTATTTCTATGACATTTTTAACACTTCTGTCAAGCACACATTTAAATTAAAAATGAACAAGAAACTGAAATAAGAGATGGGGGTGAATTGGAACAGATCAAAGAAAAATGCTCAATCCTTAAGCCACTGCTCCATCTCTAATTCCCTGTCCTGTGACAAACACTCGAGTGGTGAGTAACAGCCTTTGATATCTCTTGATATTTCCAAGAAGAACAAGTTACTAGTCTTGGATGTAGAATTTCTTTGCTATTTTCAGTTTTGGTCAAAACTTTTAATAGCTTTTTAGGGTATTTTTGTGACAGTCATGAAAGAAAAATCGCAATCATTATACCAGAGGATTCTGGGATTTATTTGCCAGTGGTGGAGTAACTTTGCTGTAGGAAGAAATAACACAGTGTGCTGGTTTTGGCTGAGTAGTCAGGGACCTTTCCAGCTTCCCATGCTCTGCCATGTGGGCAAGAGGCCAGGAAGGGCCCTCTGGAGGCAACTCCTGTCCGGAGTGAAGGAAAGGTATCCCTTCAAAGAAGATGTTACATATCGCCCAGGAAAATGGACAACTATGGAGAAAGGCATCCAGTATCTAAGGGAATTAGCTGTGCTTGAGGCAATTTATGGTGACCTGGACAATCAACAGTCATCCAAAGATCCAGAAGAAGACCAGTACACATGGCCCATGTGGTGGAAATTTGTACGGAGTACACCATCCTCATATGCAAACTCATTGGCAGTAGTGTCCTGGAGAGAGGATGAGGCACCAACAGTGGTGGAGGTGATTGATAGGCTCTGGGATTACAAAGCAAATATCTCTTCCTCCCTTGCTTTTGCTGTGGAGAAACTTTCCCGAGAGGTCCCGCAACTCAAGGAAGATATGTCCTACTCCCCACTTGTATGGAGTAGTGTCTCAGCTGTGAGGAATAAGTGTCCTTTTGCTCAAAGGTGAGGAGACACACCACGGCCGCCCTATGGTTCTACCTGCATGACCATGGAGAGGACATGAGGAAGTAGGATGGCAAGCCTACCTCGACCCTAGAGGCACGGGTACGTGAGCTGCAAGGAAGAACAATCATTCAGGGAGGTTATTCCAGGAAAGCTGCTACTCCAGTTTCCAGTGAGCAGGTCCCCAAACAGAGGAGTAGAAGTGCTGATTTTATTTCTGAGCTTAATAGAGAGACTCTTGATTCGCATTTACAGGAAGTGAGTTGTGACTGCCATGATCAGGACTAGGGGGGCCCTGCCTCCAGCCAGGTGGAGGAAAGGGGTAACCGGGCTTACTGGACTGTGTGGATCCGATGGCCTGGCACATCTGACCCACAGGAGTACAAAGCTTTGGTGGACACCGGCGCACAGTGCACCCTAATGCCATCAAACTATACAGGGGCAGAGCCCATCAGTGTTGCTGGAGTGACTGGGGGATCCCAAGAGCTAACTGTATTGGAGGCCGAAGTGAGCCTCACTGGGAATGAGTGGCAGAAGCACCCCATTGTGACTGGCCCAGAGGCTCTGTGCATCCTTGGCCTAGACTGTCTCAGGAGAGGGTATTTCAAGGACCCAAAAGGGAACAGGGGAGCTTTTGGTGCAGCTGCCTTGGAGACAGAGGATATTAAACAGCTGTCTACCTTGCCTGGCCTCTTGAAGGACCCTTCTGTTGCAGGGCTGCTGAAGGTCAAAGAACAACAGGTGCCAATCGCCACCACAACAGTGCACCGGCGGCAATATCGCACCAACCGAGACTCTCTGATCCCCATCCATGAGCTCATTCACCAACTGAGGAGCCAAGGAGTCATCAGTAAGACCCACTCACCCTTTAACAGTCCCATATGGCCAGTGCAGAAGTCTAACGGAAAGTGGAGGCTAACAATAGACTATCGTGGCCTGAATGAAGTCACTCCACCGTTGAGTACTGCTGTGCCAGACATGCTAGAACTTCAATACAAACTGGAGTCAAAGGCAGCCAAGTGGTATGCCACAACTGATATCGCTAATGCATTCTTCTCCATCCCTCTGGCCGCAGAGTGCAGGCCATAGTTTGCTTTCACTTGGATGGGTGTCCAGTACACCTGGAATCTACTGCCTCAGGGATGGAAACACAGTCCTACCATTTGCCATGGACTGATTCAGACTGCACTGGAACAGGGAGAAGCTCCAGAACACCTACAATACAATGACGACATCATTGTGTGGGGCAATACAGGAGAAGAAGTTTTTAAGAAAGGGAAGAAAATAGTCCAAATCCTTCTGAAAGCCAGTTTTGCCATAAAACAAAATAAAGATAAGGGACTGGCAGAAGAGATCCAGTTCTTACAAATAAAATGGCAAGACGGATGTCGTCAGATCCCAATGGATGTGATCAACAAAATAGCAGCCATGTCTCCACCAACTAGCAAAAAGGAAACACAAGCTTTCTTGGGCGTTGTGGGTTTTTGGAGAATGCATATTCCAAATTACAGTCTGACTGTAAGCCCTCTCTATCAAGTCACCCGGAAGAAGAATGATTTCAAATGGGGCCCTGAGCAACAACAGGCCCTTGAACAGCCCTTGGGCCAGTCCGGGCAGGACAAGATGTAAAGAATGTGCTCTACACCACAGCCGGGGAGAACGGCCCTACCTGGAGCCTCTGGCAGAAAGCGCCGGGGAGACCCGAGGTCAACCCCTAGGGTTTTGGAGTCGGGGTACAGAGGGTCCAAAGCCCGCTTTACTCCAACTGAAAAGGAGATATTGGCAGCATAGGAAGGGGTTCGAGCTGCTTCAGAAGTGGTTGGTACTGAGGCACAGTTGCTCCTGGCACCCCGACTGCCGGTGCTGGGCTGGATGTTCAAAGGAAATGTCTCCTCTACACACCATGCAACTGATGCTATGTGGAGTAAATGGGTTGCACTGATCACCCAGCGGGCTTGAGTAGGAAACCCCAGTCGCCCAGGAATCTTGGAAGTGACCATGGTCTGGCCAGAAGGCAAAGACTTTGGAATATCACCAGAGGAGAAGGTAACACATGCTGAAGAAACCCCACTGTATGACAAACTGCCAGAAAATGAGAAGCAATATGCCCCGTTCACTGGTGGGTCCTGTCGCCTTGTGGGAAAGCACCAGAGATGGAAAGCTGCTGTATGGAGTCCTACACGACAAGTAGCAGAAACTGCTGAAGGAGAAGGTGAATCGAGCCAGTTTGCAGAGGTAAAGGCCATGCAGCTGGCCTTAGACATCGCTGAATGGGAAAAGTGGCCAGTGCTCTGTCTCTATACTGACTCCTGGATGGTGGCAAATGCCCTGCGGGGGTGGTTACAGCAGTGGAAGCAAAGCAACTGGCAGCACAGAGGCAAACCCATCTGGGCTGCCACATTGTGGCAAGATATTGCTGCCCGGGTAGAGAACCTGGTTGTAAAGGTACGACATGTGGATGCTCACGTCCCCAAGAGTCAGGCGACTGAAGAACATCAAAACAACCAGCAGGTGGATCAGGCTGCTAAGACTGAAGTGGCTGAGGTGGATCTGGACTTGCAACATAAGGGTGAATTACTTCTAGCTCGGTGGGCCCACAACACCTCAGGCCATCAAGGGAGAGATGCAACATACAGGTGGGCTCATGATCAAGGGCTGGACTTGACCACGGACGCTATTATGCAGGATATCCACGAATGTGAAATGTGTGCTGCAATCAAGCAAGCAAAGCGGGTAAAGCCTCTGTGGTATGAGGGACGATGGCTGAAATATAAATATGGGGAGGCCTGGCAAATTGACTATATCACACTCCCACAAACCTGCAAAGGCAAGCGCCATGTGCTTACAATAGTAGAAACAACGACTGGCTGGCTGGAAACATATCCTGTCCCTCACGCCACTGCCTGGAACACTAACTTGGGTCTTGAAAAACAAGTCCTGTAGTGACATGGCACCCCAGAGAGAATTGAGTCAGACAACAGGACTCATTTCTGAAATAACCTCATAGACACCTGGGCCAAAGAGTACGGTATTGAGTGGGTGTATCACATCCCCTATCATGCACCAGCCTCTGGAAAAATCAAAAGGTACAATGGACTGTTAAAAAGTACACTGAAAGCAATGGTGTGGCGGAACATTTAAACACTGCAGTACATATTTAGCAAAAGGCACCTGGTTAGTCAACACTAGGGGATCTGCCAATCGAGCTGGCCCTGCCCAGTCAGAACCCTTACGTACTGTGGAAGGGGACAGAGTCCCTGTAGTACACGTAAAAAATATGCTGGGGAAGGCAGTCTGGGTTCTTCCTGCCTCAGGCAAAGGCAAACCCATTCGTGGGATTACTTTTGCTCAGGGACCTGGGTGCACTTGGTGGATGATGTGGGAGGATGGAGGACTCCAATATGTGCCTCAAGGGGATTTGATTTTGGGTGAAAACAGCCAAGGAACTGAATGGCATGCTGTTAATTGCTATATAATGCTGTATGTCATTTCTTCTGTGGTTGCTATATGCCATATCAATGATATCACAGTACAAACTTCCCAATCCATGGAAGATGAACTTTGATGAAACAGGCAAAGTGCAGCAGTGATAGAACAAAGACTGGCTTGGTATGCAGCAACCCAACGCTACACACTCCATCTCTCCTGCCCTGAAAGACTGATACGACAGAGCCTGGAGTCATGGACTGGGTGAACTCAATGGACATTTTTATGGACATTTTACAGGGAAGGTCCATAAACTAAGGGAATGATGTCTGTGTATTATGTCAAAGGATGGGAAGGGGAGGGGTGGTGGTCGGAAAGGTTGTATTGGATGGTGTGGGACCTGGGCATGGCGTAAATGATATGGAATAAGGGGTGGAGAATGTGCTGGTTTTGGCTGAGAAATAGTTAATTCTCTTCACAGTACCACCTGTAGTAGTCAGGGACCTTCCCAGCTTCCCATGCTCTGCCATGTGGGCAAAAGGCCAGGAGTGGCAGGGCCACACAGCTGACCCCGACTGTCCAATGGGAAGTTTATTCCATACCATGTGTCACCATGACCAGTGCATTAACGGGGGCAGTTGGCACACCGAGGTTGTTGCGGCTTGGCGACTGGTGGCGTCGGGTCAGCAGGTGGTGAGCGGCTGCATCACGTGTAGTTTGTTTTGGTGGTTCGTTCCCCCTTCCCGCCTGCCCCGGGTTTTGTGCCCCTCTCATTGTTTTCCTTTCCATTGCATTTTTGTTGTTGTTATTGTTTTATTTTATTTATTAAACTGTTCTTATCTCAACCCATGAACTTTACCTTTCTGATCCTCTCCCCCATCCCACTGGTGGGGAGGGAGCGAGTGGCTGTGTGGGGCTGAGTTGCTGGCTAAACCACAACACACATCAATGAAGGTGCTGCCCATTGTCTTTAAGTACATCTTAAGTATAGTAATTACATATTGATTGTATATAACTCCATCTTTATAACTGGCTTTTTAATTCTTCCTCTTCCTTACTGTACAAGAGTGTTACTGAGCTAAATTAGCCCTCCCTGAAAGTGAAAGGCCTAAGAGTAGGAAAAAGATTAGAGAGAGCATGAGAAGAGGAAGGGAATTAGGAAAAAGAGAGATGTTAAAACACAAGAACATGTCCTTGACTGAACTACATTTTCCCTGCCTGATTTACTCGAAGAACTGCATAACATGTCTATGCACAGGGTGGAGCAGAGAGTCTAAATTTTAAAAATAATATAGTGACTTTTTTTTAGAACAGTATGGCGTTGTATGGGTTATTCATTGGTATAAACCTGGCAAAGACAACTCATGAAACAGCATTATAATACCTGCAAAGTCTTTTTAATCTCAGAAGTTTTGCCTCACTTTTATAAACCTGGGCTGCAACGCTGCTGAATTGGATTATCACAGCTTTCTGGAGCCCCATCTAGGGTACCTTCTGAGGGGTTCAGGGTATGCAGATCTCCCCAGCCACTCTGGAAGCCTCACCCAAAAATCATGCTCAAAAGTAGAAATACCCACCCATTTTTAGGCCAGCTGGGTGCTCTGGGGCTCTGGTCCATGTGTGCAGAGTCTAGACGTATAATGCAATCCCAAGGCATGGGCAGTCAGGCACCGTGCCAGGTGTGAACCATGGTTCTCTGGAAGTCAAGTTAGGGGCTTACCAAAAATAATCCCACCGCTACCAATGATAGGAAAATTGAAGCTGATTTCCTCTCTAAGTTCTAATAAATTTAACTGAGGGGGAAGACAGACCCTTGGTTCATCGGTGTGCTTGCTGTGGTTAAGTAATTAAAGGCACATCTGCCTCTTTCAGTGAAGTTGAAATGAAGTTTAAAATACATTCTTCAGTCCAATACTGGAGATGCACTGTCATCCATATAGAAATCTTTCATTCTGATCCCTAAATATTGATGTGTTATGTATTGTTACATCAGACAAGTACAGAATAGCACATTCTACCCATTCTGTAAACATTAGCCAGTGCCATTTAATAACTTGCCCATCATTTCATATCTAATAGTGTCTTGCAGTTAAAGAATAATTCATGAGTTTATTCAGTGTAGTAAACGTGCTTATGTATGTACACAGAGTCAAAACTCACAGTTGCATGGAAGAAAATAAGTATATTTCAATTGATCTTTACTGCGCAACTCTGATTCTTATTCTTCCAGTATTTTCTATCTGGAGGTAAAACTCATTGGCTCTGTTCAACATCAGTTTCCTTCTGAGCAGGAAGCGATGGATGGTTGGATTCCTCCTGGTCAGTCTCTGTGGCTGATGCCACATGTTGTCTCCCCACATCTTTAATGTTAAACTGCTATAGGTTTAGGAAAGCAAGCCATTTGTCAAAATTGATTTCTGTGTTGTCAATGTGTAATGCCATGGTAACCTGATGGTACACGTGTTGTTAGACTCCAGCTCAGCTGGGATTTTACCTTTCTGCTTCAAATTACATATATTAATTAAAATAACAGCACTTTCAAAATAAAAACCTGTGATATTTTGTGGTGGCATGTTCTAGAGGTCTCAAAGGACAAGGACAAGTGCTTGTGGTGATTTCTGTCTTGTGAGCATGCCCATGTGAGGGGCTGACCATGATAACTCTGGTGAACTGGAAAAGGCACTAATGATTGTTCCTACCTGATAGTTGTGGAAGGGTTTTGTGCTCATTCAAAAAGTCACACATAAACACAAGCACATAAACACCCTACCCATAAATCTCCTTGCTGAAAAACATAAAGAAGTTTCTTCTCAGTATTCTGACATATCAATATGTATTGCACATATCAAAAATTAAGCTGCATTTTGGTTGTTTAAATAAAACATGAGGACATTCCAGGTGCCAGATTACATTTCAGTTCCTTGGGATGCTGGAACACTCTATGGAAAACTGAGGCTATCTAAAACAAGCCAAGAATAAATTACAACTTTAACATGAGATCCCTCAATTCACATATATTGAAAGAACAACACATGCCAAACTCCCTCCTTGACTCACGGCTTTAGAACCAGGTCATTATTGGAAACACATTTGGTTGTTTGCCTTAGGTGATTAGGCTGTTTCCTCTCAACAGCCAGGAATACCATTGGTAAGAGGAGTCTATTACAGTCTTTAAAATCTCCAGCACCATTTGTACTTGCATACACGTGCTGCAGTGCCGAAAAATATTTCTTCTTTTAATTGGGTGCTATTCTAAGATGTTGTTTTATATTGTAAGAAAAAATAAAGTTTCTCACTTAGTTAAACTCAAAGTAGCAAATTACAGCTGAAAAAGGAGGAGGATAAGCACACATTTAGTACCTTGTGTCCTTTAGTCTCAGACAGAGTCCAACCCATAATGGTGTAAATGACCCTCTATAGACAAGGTGTAAAACAGGAGCTCGGAGTAGTTGCAGTACTTAAGGTTCGCTCTGTACCTTCCCTGAAGTAACAACAGAGGTTAATCTTGCTGTCCTGGCCAGATTCACGTTTGAATAATTAACCTCTGTCTCTGTCTACATTGCCTCTGTATTCTTAGTTCTCTTCTGAAAATCTTGCAGTAAATAATGTTTTCACAGCAGAGTGGAGGACATATTCTATTTCAAAGGCGAGGTGACTAATCCTTTCCACTGTGTTAAGCAGTTTGAGATCATCTGATATAAAAATCACTATAAGCATTTAATATTCTTATAGATGTAGTGTCAGTGCTGGCTGCCTGGGAACCCGTCCCAGGAGAAAAGGGCAGAGATCAAGGAAAGTATTCAAAAGGATAATTAAATATTTAATAAAAGCCATTAAATATTGTGGGCAAGAATTACAGCCAGCATAAATCAAGATGACTCTATTGGTTGATCTATGCTGCTTTATATCACACAAAAGAAGCTGCTTTGGGGTGATTTTCTAAAAGCCATTTACATTTGTTTCTGTTATTAAGATGTCTTCTATAGCTAGGACAATGTCAGAGTTACTGTATTTCAGAATACCTAATAAGGAAATCAGTGTAAAATTATATTATTAAAAGTAGAATATTTTTATGAAGAAAATCAGTTTTAAAATTAAGTTTCATGGACTGTATGCTATGTATCTTGTGCTGCTAAAAAATACTGCGTTTAGTCACCATTTTTTGGTAAGGGAAGAGATTGAAACTCTTCAGCTGCCACATAATGTGAAATAGGTTAAAGCAACACAGCCCCGGAGACCTCATGAAAGCGTGCTGCTGGATTTCGGTACCAGTTTGAAAAAGAACATTGGGTATATGCCTGCCCAGTGCAGATCTGGTCCTGCAACCTACTGAAGGCTTGAGGCTTGGCAGATGTTTACTACCGTGATGAATGTTCCAACTTTGTCTCTAAGACTACATTTGAGTTTGTGGCAGTCACTTCCCTAATTTAAAGTCAGAGCAGCATGCCTGGGCTCTGTAACTTGGCAGAGATAATGGTGCTTAACTATAGAGAGAGTTTTTCCAGGTTGCCCATATCTGGCCTTTTTCCTCCAAACACCCTCCACCAGGCCATGTCATCTGTAATCCATCAGCACACACAGAGAATAATTGGAAGTATTCTTTACAATGTATTAGCTTGCATTGTAAAAGAACGCGCCAAATTCAAAGGTGACGTGTAATAGGAATAAGTGGGATTTATTGAGGTCAAATTGATGTTACATGTCTAGGAGCCAAATGACGTTGTAAGTTAAAGTAGGAGATGGCTTTGGTTAACTCACACACCCGTTAAAGTTGTTTTTCATACTACTTTTTTTTTCAGCCCCTTGATTTTATCAAATTAGTCTGTTTTAGATTCAGCAGGTGAAATTTAAGACTAATATATAGGGAGTGAATATACACTTTGGAAAATGAGCTTTTGATAAAATGCTGCTTCTTGCAATGTGAACATATGACCAGAACATGTACCACACAAAAACTAAGACTCCTCTCTTCCTATTGCTGAGCAGTCCATTTTTTCTGCCTATGCTAAGCAGCTCATTTTTTTAATGTAAAAGGTAAAACTTGTGAAAATTTTGGTTTCTAGGCTGTTGTATTTTGACACTGAAATAGCAAATGAAAGTAATGCCTTTTTTTAAATATCCTCCTGCATTAGCCTGTGCCAGTGGGGAAAAGGAAAGAACTAAAGATAGCATGAAAAAATAAGAGTCTGTGCATATGACACAGCTCGGTGGGTGGATATTCGTCCCACAGAAGCAGGGTCACTGCTCTTTACATCCATGGCATAGTTGCACCCCAAGAAGGCAATCACCTCCCTGTCCAAGTCAGCAGTTGACCCCGTTGTATTTCCCGTACATCAGCTGCCAGGTGTCTTTGAAGACTGTGATTTAATGCAAGCCCTGGGCAAAGCAGGAGCATTATCCTATTTGTGTAATGTCTTTGAGCATGAAATATTAGAGACCAAAAGCAAAAGCTGAGATGATGCACTAGCAGCAGGATCTGAAGAGGCCACTACAAGCAGCTATTTAGCACCGAGTGTGCTGTAAGGTGCTCGGTTTGATGACAAATCTGTCAGTCACCTGGAGTTTATGTCAGGCAGAAGATTCTGTTGCACTGGTAATTCTTGAAGTAGCCCACCCTGGCTAGAGTCATGGTTTCTAACTAATATTAGGTCTCACTGTGTAGACTTGAAAGCAGACAGCAGTCCCAAGGCTGCTCTGCTGGCCGTGCAGTCCTCGGGCAGCACAGGGTGCAGGTGCCAGCAATGCGCCAAGACCTCCAGGAGTGGGACATGGGCAGGGGCCTGCTGAGCAAACTGCAAATGTGTGGTCAGGAAGAGAATGCTTATGGGAATATGGAAACTTGAGGCATCTTGAGGACAAAAGTGCTATGAATGAGATGTTCCTTTCTTGAAAGGATCTGAAGAGGTTTAGAGTAAAACAGCTTATAGTGATTGAAAATTACTTGACTGCAATGAGCAGTATTCCTTGCAGTCATCTTCTGAGGAGCCTGGTAACACTCCTGTCAGTGATGATTCCTGTGAACACTGGTAAGACAGGACAGGGACAATGTCTGGCCTTGAGGCTTCAGCCAGGGCAGCAGAACAAAATCCAGTACCCAAACAGCAGGCAGCCACTGTCAGCATTGGTGTCCATTTTCCTGGCACATAGATATAATTCTACATGCTATAACTATGTCTTTGTTAGCTTGCTGGTTTCTTTTGCTCCAGTGAAATATTGGATAATGACAAACAGCATACACCATCAGTGTACCTGCAGGAAAACTGAGGTCTTCATCAGAGGCCAAAGCCAAGAGAGGTACCCTGAGTGCCATACAGTGACTGTGTTATCAAGAAGTCCTGACACTGCAGGCTAACCAAGATTGTATGCCTTCCTCTTCATGATCATATGTAAGTTCATCTCAGGAAAAACCTCATGTGGGATAACTTCTGCCCAACTCCTGTGGTGGTTCACCATTGCTGTCTCAAGGTCACGAAGAGCACAAGAGCTGTGTTCTCCAGCTGTGGTCATTTATCCTGAATAACCATGGGTTGTTCACAAGACCTCAATCGCAATCACTAATGCAGGGAGCAACAGTAATTTCTGGGAACAGGGGGCAGCCACACAGACTCCTGGTCTCATCAGCTTTTGTTACACAGGCTGGGGGGAGAGGGAGCAAATGGGATGTAAGGTAAATCCATTTTGTGTGGCTTGGGAACCGCCGCCTGTGCAGACGAGCCAGCATCTCCAAAGGATATTTATGGCATCCTCCATATAAATATGCACATGGGATAGAGGCAAGAATATCGCTTTTCATATTCTTCACACAAGTGCTTGTGCCATTAATCTTTCACAGTCATTCCTTTAGGTGCAATTTCAAGTTAGATGTAGTAAAGATATATGAATTTGCATATATGTCAATGCTATCATGTGAATATGTAAAAAGTGAAAATAATATTTTTTGTGTGTTAGCTGTTGAAGCGTATACATTCAACATATGTGATTTCAGAAAACATGAAATGTATGTAGTTGATAACGGTGCATTTCAGAAATACTGAAATTTTCTAAAATTTTATTTATCCTTATATTGAGAAATCACATTTCTGTCACATACCACAAATTCAGCTTTCAGCTTTTTGGCTGCTTCCTGGCAGTACATTTCATTTTTGTTGAAAGTTCTTTGTCCTGCAAAACTGGTTGACTATCTCACAAAATTAGACTCATGACCTGATCTCTCAGATCCCTCTTTATTTTTCTCTGTACTTCTTTTTCCAAATGGAACAAAAAACCCCACCCCTATAAAATAATCTGGAAAAAAAAAATAGTTTCCATGACATCCACAGATTTGCACTGGTTCTTCCATGACTGAGGGGTCTCTCATTAGTCCTCCTTCAACTGACTAGGGTTTCACTTCAGTCTATGACTTAAATGCATTAATAATTTAAGGTAATGCTTAGTGCCTACCAAAATCAATGAGATTTAAGCATACGAAAAATAAGTTTGCTGAATTAGGGTGGAAATAGAATTATGTTGGTCAGTCCTGAAGCCACAAGTGAACTAGCTGGTAGGGAATGAGTTCATTTAATGTGTACAGGGAATAAAATTTGACCTTGAAATCACTGATTTTTGGAGGGGAAAAAAAGTGTAAAGCTCTTAAAAATTGAGCCTTTGAATGTCAGAAGGGTATAACATCTATTTATAGAAATGCATAAAATTTTTGTAAAATGTTCAGTTATTTAAAAGTCAATGAAAGCATGTCTGCTTTTCTGATGGAGCATGGTTTCTTGGTGGTGAGGTCAATCATATAACATCACTGATCGGAAAAATATTAAGTAATCCCCTGTAGTTAGCAGAAACTCAGGGCGTAATTGCTAATTCTCCACAAGCAGAGCACTTCTTGTTTTCTAATTCTGGTTTTCTTCTTCTCTTTCCTCTTTTCAATTTAGCAGCAGTTATATGTCAAGAAGCCTGGCTATTAGCCCCTCACTTTTAACACATCCAGTGGAGGTATAAAACCCAGATAAGCCAACATCAGCAGGAGTAGCAGGCTCCGTGCTGCTGTTACAGTGTAAAACGATACCACATTTTGGTAACTCTGATTCTGAAACTGTTTAAAATGAAAACCCTTTTCTCCAAATCATACTGTGCTTTCATGTGTGAAGATGGTGCTGGGCTCTAAATATAGCACTGCAGCTTCTTTTAAGCCTTTTTACGAGAAGCAGAGGACAGAGGTCCACTCTAAACAACAGTAAGGGGAAGCCTGCCTGGGTAGAATATAATAATGCTCTCTAATAGGAGATTGATAGATCACTAAACATCGCGCTGTGATGTCAAGAAGAAATGAATAGCATGTTATTTGGGAATTCCACCTGCCTCCTCCAGCACATCGGGAAGCTCAGAAGCACTAAAATGTTTGACTGAGCCTGGAAATCTGACCGCTGTAAACCAACAGTTTCATTACAGGATGTTTACTGGAGTCACATGTGAGTCTTGCCCACTCTGGCCTTTCTTTGGAGGCATTATTGCCCTCTCTGGGATGTGTAGGATTTGCCATTTATCCAAAAATCTGATTTTATCTGGTGTAGGTCATTGACTTTAGCTGGCCTCTGTATTTTCCCAGGAATAACAATCACTGCTAAGCCAGACACCACAAAAATCTCTCCTTTCACATGCAAGCACCTCCTTCCCTACCCTTTTTGTTTGTTTTCTAAATATAGGTCCCCCATCTGTTCATTTTTTATATGACAATCTGCCTTATTTCCACTTTATTCTTTACAGCATAGTCATAGTTGACACCAACAGAAATGCACTTACATGAGAAGAAGAGGTTTGAAAAGCAAGTCTAGACCCTGCACGATGGGGTGCACCAGGAGGGTCTCAGCACAGGCCTGGGTGTCCTAGTCCCATTTGCTAGGCAAGAGGGCCTTCAGCAAGGAGCGCTGGGGACCTCACTCCCTCTTCCAGTACTCTGCATCAGGAGCAACGAGGTTGCCAATCAGTTTCAAATTCACAGAACATGTTTTATCTCAACTTGTTTTCATGAGAAAGCCATTAGTGAGTGGGTTGAACACCATTTTTTGTTGCAGCCATTTTCTGTCCCACTGCCAGTGATGGAGGAAGGAGGGGTTGTGGGTGGACATGCGCTAGAGCCAACCACATCACTGACTCTTTAAGGGATTAAAACATTTTTTGTCATTTCTTTCTTTAATTACTTTCAATATTTCACATAGAAGCCCTTACACATTTTTCTTCCTAAAAAGTCACTTGTTCAACTTATTTCTCATTATCTCTTTGCCCACTAAGAATCTCCATGACTTCCCCTTCTGCAAGTGCATGGAGGAAGCCATGGTTCATCCTGGCATTAGTTCAGCCTCACTCACCATCCTGCCCCACTTACTCATAGCTGGACATGGGTAAATCTGTGGTTTTGACAGAGGAAGAAGTATTGGTGACAACGAAATGGTCATAAACTTGCTCCAGCTATTCTGAATTTTTACATTGAGATAATATGAAGTTAGGCCAAAACTTCAAAACTTAATTTTCAGAGTCATCAATGAAAAGTGTGGTTTCTAATTTTAAGTAATTTCAGCTTATATTTTCATTATTTTGATTAAGAAATGTCTTTCAATATGTCTTTTACTTTCAGAGGCAAATGCTTAAGGACTGCTTAAAAAGGCAACAAAATATATAAGACAGTGTCAAAGGGTTAAATGAACCATTTTGTTTGACCTGAAATGACTTCTGGATTTCTTGGAACTGCCAGAACATTGAAAAGTCATTTATTTGCACAGCTTTAATTAAGTAACTGCCTCCAGTTATGATTTATGCTGTCATTCAGAAAATTAGACCTTCACACTGTGCTTAATTTTTGCCACAGTCCTTAAGGACAACATTTATGAAGCTAAGCTGTGGTTTGGGGTATTTCAGCTTTTAGATGCCTAGCTGGAAATGTCTGCAGATTTCCAGAAATGCCTCTGCAAATCAGCTGCCATAAAGGAGATTTGAGTTGGACACTGAAACGCTGAGGCAGAATTACTACTCATCTTTTAGAAATCCTGGACTGATGATTTTTGTTGGAGCAAAATACTGTAAATTTTATTTTGGTGAAAGTGACAGGTATTTAATGCTTTCTTCAGCAATGTAGATTCCAGTTTCATAACCACCTTTCATCGCACCACATTAAGTGACAGCACTTTTATTTTACTGCAGAATCTCATGTGCTGCAGCTGTAATGAATACTTCCTACATATTCAGAAGACTTCCCATATATCCTTTTCTATTTGCTATATTGCATTAGCTGGAGACAAAAGTGTTAGTTCTGCTGTGAACTTTGCTATTTGCGTATTTCTCCTGAAGTCTGTAGGGCTGTTCAGGTACTGAGCATTGACATCAGGATTTGTGTGTAAGACTATATGTGTATTTATATATATGTGTGTGTCTGTGTATATGTATAAAAGCCTTCAGAAATGGAGAAGCAGAAGGCTGGGGTATGTCTAATGGATTGCCATAATAACAGATTCAGATTCGTACTCATCATCTGAAAACATCCAGCCAGAAGATGAAATGAGTTTACATCAATCAAATTCTAAATTAATATGCTGTTAAGGATATTGTACAATATCAAAATAACTGTGTAAGAGCTGTCTGCATTCAATACCTTTCATGGTTAGTGTAACATAATGTAATGTAGTGCAATGATAAGGTTCACCGCCTAAAACAGGACAAAACAAAACAAATAGAGAAAAAATAGCCACACCATCATTTCTCACACATTCCTCTCTGTTGTATTCTTTTTACATTCTATGCTAGTTTTTTGTACCAAGGAAAAGCATACAACTCCCCCTTTTACCTGCATTTCTCAGTAGCCAGCAGAGCTTGTGCTCTGTTCAGCACTAATTTCTATCTCACACTTCTAAAGAAAGTTGAAGGCTATAATCATTGCAGCAACCAGTCTAGCATTTGTGTTTTTTTCAAGCATGTGTTCTGGTGGCCAGCAATGATCCCATCGTTATGATGGGGGAAGCTACCTAATGCCAAACCTATAGCACTGGTAACTAAACCAACACTCACACTCCCACCCTAACTACCCTCCTCTTACGGATGTCCTAATGAAGGGTGCTGCAGGCTGGCAAGAGGAGAAAGGATTTCTTGGTTCCTGACCAAGGGAGCAAATCAGAAATGTCTGTGAGAGGACTGAGGGGCTGAAGACTGACAGGCTGAAGACTCCAGACTGGCAGGAGTTCAGAGGAAAATGGTGAGTACAGGTGACAAGATAGGTGGTAAACCATCAAGATCAAAAAGAACATGGAGAAATCGTGCTGGAGGCAGATGAGAAATATAGTCCTAGAGTGCGGTGCTCACATCCTCTGTCCTAGTCTACTTGCTTCCTTCAGGATCTCTTTTCTTCTTGCACAACACCATCTGATGGTCCAGTTTGCATGACTGTGACATAAAACAATCTACAGAGCAAAGGCTGGAATAATGAAAAACTGGATCCTCTGCTGATAAAATCAACAGGTAATATACATCACAAATCTCACTGGACTCAGGATAATGTACTTTAAACAACAGGAAGCAGACAATACACACTCCTTTGGGAAAAAAAAACCCACAAAAACCAAAAAACCAAAAAGAAAGTAAAAGCTCTGTACAGTAATGACATCTGAGATAGAAAGAGCACAGTCCGCTGTAAATAATTTCTCTGACTATGTGAAGTCTAAAACCATTTTCCATATACTGTGATACAGAGATCAGAAGGCCAGGAAGGACCATATATAGCAGTTAATGTGACCTGCTGTACTGACCAAGCCATAGATTCTGGAATTAAAGCACCTCATTTGGAAAGCACACAATTACATGTCAAGAACTGCCAGTTAGCTAGCTGTTAATGCGCTGCATATTTATTATGTGTGCTTTATATTATTCTGGTTTCTTAATTAAAGTGTTATGTGGTACCAATTCAAATGCTGAACAGGTGTCCGTTACAACAACGCTATTACCTTTATCCACCAAGCTCATGATCTCATTAAAAGAAGTTGTCGATTTGGTTTGACAGGATCTGTTACCAGTACACCCTACTTGATTGGCATTATTTATATTACCCTTCCTCAATTTATTAATTGTGTCCCTTATCAGCTGTCCCATTATTTTTCCTGGCACCACTGGCAGTCTGTCAGCTCTGTGCTGCCTGTGCCGTGCTGTGTGCCCCATGCACGTCAGCATAGGGCATAGATCCGTTAAAAATTATTTTGATTTATTTGGAGGTTTTGGCTTTTAAAGATCAGGCTTAGTAGCATCTTTCTAATGTATGTCCTGAGTTAATACTGGGATGAGAAGTGCTTTGTCTACCTCTGGTATGACCATGTCATCCAGCTTTCTTCCAGGTGTAGACCTGCCACAGTTATTGGATTCTCCTAACTTTTCTACTTGGAAAGGTTTCAATTTCCATCTCAGAATAACTAATCCCATAACTGAAATTGTTTTTATTCATAATATTCATTAGAAAAGCCATTTTTATTGTTCTGACTCCTGCTAGATACTGATTTTTCTGTCCTTCGCTTCCCTTAGTATTATTCTCAATTTCTACCCCCCATGCATATTCATTACTATTCACTTTCCCTTTACTCCATTTGCTTTTCATATAAATGTTTTCAGTTTTTCTGTAGATCAGTTGAAATATCTTTGGCTCAGATTTTTTTTTTCAGGGAGTATAGCCTTCTTTCTTCATCATACCATATAGTGACCTTTTGAAGGACTTCAGGATGTTTTTATTAAATGGATCATAACTGTTTTCAGAATTTTAATGATTTGTTTACGTTATGAAGTCTGCACTTCATTTTAATAACATTTATTATTGCAGGCAGGCTGTGATCACTTGAATCCAAGCTGGCACACATTTCTGGTGTTATAAATTTCTCCTTAACTGTTAAATGAGGCCTGATAAAAAGTTTTCCTGTATTACTCCCTCTTCTGCTCAGGGGTGTTAGACTTGCCCAGAGTTGCACCAGTACCAGGAGATTTCCAGACTATGTTCCTTAGACCGAAGTTCCTCATGCTAACGCAGTGTCCTCGGCAGAAGACACTTGTGGTTTGGTATCTGTGGTCTCTCAGACCATAATTTTTTTCAGAGCCATTAGTGACTTCAGAAAATAACAATTCCAGAGTCTTCTGCTTTCTGTCCTCTGCTTCCATTGAGACTTCTCAGAGACTCCCACCACCACCTTCTTTATTTCCACTGTCTTTGAATCACCCCTTACCAGCAAAAAAACCAATTGCACCCATAGATCGTGGAGTATTCGTCTTTTAAAACTGACCTCATTTTAGGGGGACATTTTGTGTCATTGTCTTGATGAAGTCTGCACACCTTTGAAACCATTCTTCTCCTTCTCAGTTATTGTAAAATCCCTATCAGGAACTCTGTGAACCCTGATGGGTTTTCTGTTCTTCCCCCTGCATCTCCACAGCTGTCTGGCTTTGAACGCATGTCTATACCAAGGTGAGAGCAGTTTGCATCCTCTTGCACAGATGAACTTGAAATAGCAGAAAAGTAGGAATTGGAAGTAAAATAAAAGCTATAGTTTTATTAGAAAAAAATACGGTTGTATGTTAATTTCTAAGATTTTGTACTGGATCACATTTTATTGCATTTTTGGTTTCCTGTTAATGTAGGGTTTAACATGTCAAATTCTAAGCAGTAATAACTGTATGTTAACTAGGAAATAAATATAATAAATAAAACATCGCCACTCTGATTATCTTCTATGTACTATCAGAAGTAAAAAAAGCACTTGACAGAAAACTTTGAAGGTTCCTTTTCTCCTCCCCCTTCAAAGGATCTGGACAGTTTCACCTTGGATGTATGACCTTGTTTCTTGGTTTTAAAGACTGGCATTTCATTAAAACTGCCCTTGCTTGAGTAATTGTTGTTGGGGATAAAGACGACTGCAAATTCTGAGGCAGTGAATTGGTAAAAGCAATACAAATTCTTTGGTGTCAGTATATATCATGCTTAAAATGGGATTTGTGATCTGATTTTGTATCGTTTGGAAGCATGTAAGGGGGTTTTACTGGTTGAATTAACACACAAGATAGTATAAGAAGCATTTTGATTAAACTCGTAGTCAAATAATATAAAGAAAATTCTACCTTTATATGAAATGCTGTACATAAAATTATTCAGGTATCACATTGACGAAGGAGAATTCAGTGAGTATGGAATCGGCCCAAAGTTTCCTCCATGAATTGGTATATTTTCATAGTATGCAGTTGTTTAAGAGTGACATTTAATAATGTACATGAATAATTGCTTGAGTTTACTGCTCTTTACTTCTTTAAAAATCCAGGAATCCAGGACAGTAAGAGCTCTGATATTTTATTTAATAAGAAAATAATTATTTTCACTATAAAGGTTGAAACAAAATAAGTGATCCTTACTTATAATTTGATAATGTCTTTGCTGCATCTCTGCTGTATTTAAATTCTTAACATTAGCATTTCAATTGCATTTGTGCAGACTCTAAAAAGAGGACTTAAAAGGGGAGTTATTAATTTTGCTAAGCAATGTGTTTTAAAACAAGTCCTCACAGTCTATACTGCAGTAGCTGAAGATCTACTAAGACAAACAGTGTCTACACTGCACTTCAGACGCATCAGGTGGGAAGAGTTTTTAAGGGTCCCCCACAGGAATCAAGACCCAGTTGGGTGTTTTCTGAGAGCACAGTGCTGGGATCTGGCTATGCCATAGGCCACAACATCAGCTTAAATTTAACAGGGCAGTGTGCTCTTCGGGAGCTGCCAACAGTGTGGGGAAACGCCTTTCTGTCTGCAGTGGTTTTGCAAAGAGCATGCAGCAGGAATAGGAAGAGTCAAGGCTTGCACATCCTCAAACATCCAGAGAGGACCAGAGGGAGCATCACTGTAGCAGTTACACATCTTCTAAAGGCAAGCCCGGAGAAGGATGCGTTAGCTCAGTCCCGCTGGGCGTCTGCTGTGTTAGTGCTTGCTCATCTCTGCAGAGCCAAAAAAATTGATCTTGTTTGACACTAGACTGTGACAAAATAGTCTGCATAGTATTCTGCTGTGTATGACTTCACATCAGAGCAGACATTTTGCAGACTCTAGTATCCATGGTAAAGCGACCTACACAAATTTCTGAACTCTTAATACCTTGCAGACAGCCATGTGCTTAGAGCAAAACTAACCAACTTGAGTTCAGCTGAGAGCTATGAGCATCATGGCAGTCCCAGGCACAATGCAAGCCAGCCGCAAGTGTGTTTATCCTCATCCATCCCTTGGTTTTGCAGCTTGCAGTGAGTCTCACACTGCCACAATTTCCCACTGCTTCCCGTGTCTTGCTGGAGTGCTCAGAAATAACTAAGTAAATTTATATGAGCAGCAATCTCCCCTTTCACTACCATGTGGGCATCTCCAGGCTCTGGAGACAAATAGACTTCCAGAGGAGAATGCCAAATGTAGGCATTAATAATAATGCTGTGTCTGACGGGTTTTCCTCAATTTGCAATACAGCAAAACATGGTAGAGAAACAATTCATTTTGTATTTATGTTTCAGCATTCCAGAGAAAACTAGAAAGTCGATTTTGGGTCAATGCTAAGATTTTATGTCAAAATATATTTTAATTGGAATTATCCAAATAATTGGTTATTATTTGATTTTTAATGACATTATTTATTACCTTATTCTATAAGTGGATTTGAATTAAAGGGGTCTGTTGTTGTATTACTATTTTTTTTTATTGTTTGAAAATGTATTTATTAATTTTTCTGTATGTTACCCCGGACAGGGATTACCTACTAATCTGACTGGGAAACTGTGTTCTAGCTCTTGGCACGCTTATCCTTTTTGTCTGAGCCAAGGTTTGGGGACCACCCAGTCACAGCTGCCAGGCTCCTGGGGCTGGACAAGAGAATTGAGTGGGGAAGTGGACACTCCAGAAGGGAGAGCTTCTGTAGGAAGATCTGGATAGGCTAGAAGAGTGGGCCAACAAGAACCTTCTGAAGTTCAACAAGGAGAAGTGTAAGGTCATGCACCTGGAAAAACATAATCTGGGAGTGCAGCACAGACTGGGATCCAGCTGGCTGGAGAGCAGCTCTGTGGAAAGGGTCCTGGGGGTCCTGGTGGACAGGAAGCTCCACATGAGCGCACAGCGTGCTGCTGCGGTCAAAATGCTGGGTTACATCAAAAAAGAGCATCGCCAGCAGAGACAAAGAAGTCATTATCCCACTCTACTCAGCGCTTGTCAGGCCACACCTGGAGTGCTGTGTACAGTTCTGGTCCCCGCTATAAAAAAAGGATGTGGACAGGCTGGAAGGGGTCCAGAGAAGGGTCACCAAGATGATCAAAGGACTGGGAAGCCTGCCATATGAGGATGGGCTGGGAGAGCTGGGTTTGTTCAGCCTTGAGAAAAGGAGGCTTAGAGGGGATCTCATCACCATGTACCAGTACTTAAGGGGTAGCTACAAAGAGTTGTCTGGGCAGGGTGCTGGGCCATCTTGTCTAGACTGTGCTCTTCCTAGAAAGGTTGGACTAGATGATCCCCGAGGTCCCTTCCAACCTGTGATTCTGTGATTTCAGGATGCTGATTCCACACTACTGGAGGTGGATATATGGGTTGTTTGTTCATATGGTGCATCTGCTTTGCTGTCTGTGGTGGGCAGCAGAGGTTCTACTCTTTCTTTTTTGGAAAGAGCATTCAAGCACAGATCCATGATCTATTTTTGAATCAGCCTCTTGTAAATCCTACCTTGAGTAAAGAGACACTATGAACGGCTGTGTAGACTCCTTTTCCAGAAGGTTCCCTAAGAAGTTAGACAAAAATGTTGACAGGTCTCATGAGGACTCTCACTCTTATCATTGCAAATAATAATTTTTAATTATTTCTATTTTGAGAGGTTCTTACGCTAAAAAGCAACAAGCAGTAGAATTGCATTGGCTTTGGACATACAGACTATACAAACTTCTACTCTACCTTCTTTGAAATGTATAGCCATTCAGCAGCTAAGTTCAAGGTCCTGAATTATAAACTCCATAAGATTACAAAGATTTTTACTAAATTAAGGACAAAGCACAAATACATATTTTATTAAAACCAGTCTCTAGTCTACATCACGCACTGGAAACCAAGGCAATAATGCAGCTCTTCTCTAGAAGAAAGTCCTCCCCTGAAAGCCTGTCCTTTACTGACACTGTCATCACTAATAAAAAAACCAAAATTTAAATATATCAAATTCATATACATGAAATATACTGCCTTGTCATCTGATGTAAATTGGTGTAGTGCTCTGTAGTAAAATACAGCTTTGCTGACTTTTAACCCTCTGGAGAGTAGGTTATTTTGTTATTTAACATTAATTACTTTTAAAATAACAAGTAGCCCTCTCTACAACATGGAGAGGTAGATCCTCATCTTTTCAAAGAGGCTTGTGATAATTTAACTTTCATATTATCTGGAGAAATGGGAAAGACTACAGGATGTTGTTCCAAAATCGCCATTTTTAAAAAATACATACTTTAAAAGAGAGATCACCACACAGGCAATATATAGGTTGCACATGTACTATTTGTTTACACATGAGAAAGAAAACATAGGCTAGATCTACAGGATTGTCATATGGTGTCAAAAAATAAGCCTCCAGTGGATCTCTTGTACTCCCTATAACATACAACAAAACACAGAATCTGCACTAATTAAAATATGGTAAGAGTGCCTCACCCCAGGAACACCTTTCCACACTAGCCAGCTGGAGATGTTTGGTCACCCTTTCAGCACTGACTGGACTGAAAATGTGATGAACACAAAGAGAAGCAAATAACACAGTTATGAAAGAAAATTATTGAACACACAGTTCTCACACTGATTTTTCTTAGTCATTGTTTGATTCTGACTTCTTGCATGAGGAGGACCCCCAGAAGGCCATTGCCTGCTTGGGATGAGCACCCCTCCAGAAGGTGAGAAAGCCATAGCAGCATAAAGCCTCTCTTAAACCTCATAGCAGTGCTTTAGTAAGAAATTAAATAGGTTCCTATATAAAGTACAAGGGTTAAGATACTGATGAGAAGTAAAACCAACACATTTCCACAGTTGTTTCTTGATAGATGGTATTTCTTAGTAGGAAATTTACTTTGCACTGGAGGTGAACCCTTCTCCCTGGGTGCCCAGTAGAAACTCAGAGCCAGTGCTCTTCTCTGGCAAGGGAAACACCCACCCTCTGCCCCCAGGTCACAGCACTCAGCTCCACCTTTCTCCTCAGGGATGGCACCTCCACAGGGACTTTCTCCTCCATAGCATTTTTTTTCCTTTTTTAAAAAAATCTGCTTAGTTAAGTATTTTAAGTTAAGTAATTTAAAACAGGAAGAAGTTGTTTGGTGGGTCTGCAAACAGAAGAGTCCTAATGGGCAGATTGATGGAAAACACTGTGCTTAGCCCTTGAGAGCAGATCCTTACTTCTACTTCTTGAAAAGCAATCACAGAGGAGAAGGTACTCTGGCTCTGCATAAGAGAACGTTTGTCTTTCATATATCTATTCACTTGTGTGCAGGAAGGAGTCTCTCAACACAAATATCATTCACTTCTAACTTCTTTTAAAGCTTAAAGTTGTTCAGTAATGAAAGGAGAGAGCAATCTAATCAAAGCGATACTTGCTATGTTTTTAAGTGAGAAGAGTCTCACAATTCGCAGGCTCAATCATTTTCCAATTACAATTAACATCATGTTAGCTAAAGAATCACAAATGAAAAATAAAGGGATGGGCACTCTAAGCAACAGAAATATGGCGAAGGCTCAAATACTGCTCATTTCCAAAGCCTCCTGAGCTCAGATAAAGTATAATGAAAATCCTTCTCTTGGAAAATTGAGGAAACCATGTAGATACCCTTATAATCTGCAGGCTTCTCCTAATTAGAAATAGGGAACAGAAGGTTGCTGTAACAGAGCAGAAATAAGCAATACTTAAATCTAGGGAAAATTTTTTGGTAGCTGTACCAAACTTTCAGTGACTGCAGGAAGGAAGAGGAGAGGAAGGACCATTGGAAAACGGAAGCCGGGTTGCATGCCATGCTGGTGAGACCGTCCTGTTGTCCTCCACTGATGCAGCCTCTCCGTTACTTTCAGCCCCACTGGGGACAGAGGTGCTTTGCTAGGACTAGAGCTGACTCCTGAAGCCGTGCTTGCTGATTTCCAGCAGCATCCCTGGACATCCAAATGAGACATTGTAAGAGACTACTTTATTAAACTTTGAAAAATACAGTACTTATGGTGAGGCTGACTAGCCTGGTGCACTTGTATCCTTTTGATAATTCAAACTGCACCATATTCTGGATGTATTTGACAACAGAGGGAATCCAGATGTCATGTGCAATCATGCTTACCCATTTTCTCAGAGATTAAATCAAGCCAGTGAATTATAGTTTGCAGATAGCAGTGTCAGCTGGTGACCCTCTGTATTTGTTGCTCTGCAAAAAAAAACATTGGGAGCACCTCTTCCCCAGGAAGTTTAAAGATCTAAACTGAAACATGACTCCAAAAGTATATGTGACATTAAAAGGAAGAAAGGCAAAGAGTTAGTTAATGGAAAACAAACGTGAAGTGATATGGTCGTATTTGTCAGCTGCTGTTATAACATTATCACTCATGTTTTTCCCATATAAAATCATTTCAAATTGAAATTAAACCTTCCAAGCCCTCCAGTTATCCCAACTGACAGCCTGCAGCGATCGCTGGTTGGCTCATAGTGTCATTTCATCAGCAGCTGCCACTTTTTGTAGGTAGAAGGATTTAAGGGATAAGGGAAGAATTATCTCTTGACATAAGTCTCAGGTGTTTGAAGGAAACAAGCAGTGTATAGACCCGTCAGGGCATGTAGGACCAGTTGTACCCTAACCTGAGCCTTTGAGATGGTGAACCCTGCACACCTGCCTTGTGCTCTGTCCCAGCAGTAAGGGACCACCTGCAATGTCTAGAAAGGATCTCCTGAATTACACAAAAAGACAGAATATTATTAGAAAAATGAAGCCAAGCCTAACAATAGGTGGAAATTTACATCAGATATCTGCTGATATAAGAAATGCAGAGTTTGACCAAAATATTTTATCTACTAGTTATATTGAAAACCAAATCATTGCTTGACAGTCTCATTATTTATCAAGAAAAAGCATATAAAGATCCAACAGTGAGAGAGTCATGTTTATGTCTCAAATAAGCCTTGGATATGTCTATTGCTAAAGATGAGTGTCAGCCCCCTTGGGGCTCACCCACTCAGGGAATGATCACACTGATCCTCTCACCACCAGGACCCCACAATCTGCTTTTGGGGTCCTCGTCCCACCAGGAGGGAGCAGAGGCTGTGGGAGACAGACATGCTGATCTGCATCACCATGGGTAGGGAGCTGCAGACAAGCCCTGTCTGTACAAGGGGCCTGATGAAGTCGTACAAGAAGAAAATAAAAACCAGGAATTCAACCAACCAACTTACAGTTTTACAGTTTTAAAGCATCAGAAGAAGGAAGGAGGTCTTGACTCAATAGTCAAGACTCAAAGACTTTTGTCTTTGGAAGAAAAGTCTTAGGAAGAAAACAAGCCACAGGCAAAAGGTCCTGATGGTTCTGTGAGCCATAAATATCTTCTGCCAGACTGTCAAAGGCAGGTGAAGTGAGATGTGTCAGCATGGATGGTGAACTGACAGACATCCCCCCCAGGCAGGAGGGTACCTTCGGACAAGCCCTCCAGCAGCATATGGAGACAGGGAGGGGAAAGTCTGTGTTGGGGACACTGTCTGGAGCATGGTCAAACACCTCAGATCCCAAAGTGCTTCAGACACCTGGAGAAGGCTTGGGAAGGGCAAGAAACCTGCACCTTTCATTTCAGAAGCATTTTTCCTTTGGCTGTTCAAAACACCCAAATGAAAGTTGCTTGGGGCAGCTGCCTTCTTTCTGACAAGATGTAATTAGTGCTCTGGATTTGCACTAATTTCAACACTTCTTTAACATCCACCCAGGTTCAAATCCAGAACTTGACTGTCATAAGAGAAAGTAAATTTATACCATTATTTTCACTTTTTCAGCAAATGGGAAGCAAAAGAGAAATTGCATTCCCAAGAATATACTAAGAGAAATAACTTGTTACTCTTTGCTCACTTACTGGAAGGATGATAATTTTACTATAGGCATTTAAAAAAAGCGGTAAGTCCTTATAAATTAATGCAATGTGGACTTTTGGAGAAAACAACCAACCAAAACCCCAAACAAAAATAATGCACCCCTGTGTTATCACTTCCCCTGAGTATTTTAGGACATTTGCTTACAGACCTGCAGTGCTGGGCTCACCAGTACAAGGGAGACATGGAGATACTGCAGAGAGTCCAGTGAAGGGTCACCAAGGTGAGGAAGGGACTGGAGCATCTCTCCTATGAGGAGGGGCTGGGAGAGCTGGGACTGCTCAGCCTGGAGCAGAGCAGGCTCGGGGGGGATCTCACCCATGTGTATAAACACCTGCAGGGAGGGTGCAGAGAGGACAGAGCCAGGCTTTTCCCAGTGGTGCCCAGAGCCAGGACCAGAGGCCATGGGCACACACTGACACACAGGAGGGTCCCTCTGGACATCAGGAAACACTTTTTCACTGTGAGGGTGACTGAGTACCACCAAGGAGGTGGTGGGGTCTCCATCTTTGTTGATACTCAGAATCCATCTGGACATGGTCTTGGGCAACTGCCTCTGGGTGGCCCTTCTTGAGCAGGGGGTTGGACCATTTGACTTCCAGAGGTCCTTTCCAACCTCAACCACTCTGTGATTCAGTGCTTGTATGATTTTTGGATATAGACCTTGCCTACATTAAAAATGAAATTTATCTTTAGTCAATAGACTGTTAACTAAAGGGCTTTTTGTTCTTGATTAATTAGTAATACCGGTGATTGCTTAAGAAAACCAGTTCAAGGAACAGAAATCAAAAGTGAGCAAAAGTTGATTTGCAAATATAATGCTGAAATGGTCACCACAACATGTTATAAATTAGGGACCACAGAAATCTCATAAGGTCGGTGCTCTTTCCTGATTATGCAAGGCAGCAGTGTCCAGGACAGTAATCTCCTGGAGGGAAAATGCAAACAGAGCGCTGAAAGCCAGTAAATAGTAATGTTAATAATAAAGCCAAGAAGTGCTATACAAAGCTTTTAAGATACTATTTTTCTTGGCAGCTTCCCAGTAAAAACAAATTACAAGGTAAGGATTGGCAGCAGCAAGCTGGCAGAGCTACTGGCTGAGGAGCAGAAGCTGTGGTTCTGGCTTTGGCTGAAGTCAGAACATCCCACCTGAAGTCAGAGCATTCCCCCAGCATGACAGCTCCTGCCTGGGAACAGTAGCCACATACTGCTGCGCTCGAGAGAGAGAGACGGAAGGGATTGTGCAACAGGCAGGGTGAAGTACCACAAGGCTGAGACAGGCTGTGACATGAGGCTACAGACATGGCACAACCAGCCTTTGAAGCACCATGCTCTGCCAGGGCTGCCTGGAGGCTCAGCTGTCCCCATGGTGCTGGTGGAGTGTGCACGGAGCCTGCCTTCACCCTGCCTGTCAGCATGGTGGCATCTCCAGTCGTTTCACAGCTAGCTGCCAGTTCATACGCAAAAGTCACACTGGCGTCTCTGGGTGTTTTTCCCCCAAATGCTCGCCTTCCAATCGCTTACAGCATCCATCACCTTCTTCTCCCCAGCTGAAGCCCATGTTGGTGGGGAGTTGTGGGACAAGATCTGGTTCTGCTCTGTGGCTGGAGCTGGGAGATGGAGACATGACTGGTGTGGTAGTGCAGTGGTCTTCACAAACCTGCCCTCAGGCATAGCATGCCTTGTTTGGTACTGCAGTTGCACAAAAAAACCAGGAAATCAAACAGGATCCTCAGACCCTTCCCAGACATGGGATTTCATTTTATCAGCAATGGAGACAGCCTTTCTTCTATGGCTCTTAATACTCACCTCTCTTTCCTCTGCCAGTATTCTTTTTACTTGAAACATTAATAATTTGGTAAGCTGCCACCACTCATTAAAAATGTAACTTAGTTGTTATGTAGCATGCATTCAGTGTTTCATGTTACCCGGTAATTTTGCCATTTGCTTTAAAAGAGCGGATTATTTTCTCAATTTTAATCTTGAAGCTCTACTTCTTTCCTCCTTTCTGACTGTACATCAGGTGAACACAGGCTTGTTCATGTGCAAGTGCAAAGAAATCTGAGCCCTGGTACATGGCCACATCTATGCCCTCCGTGTTTGCTCTCTGCAGCTCTCAGAGTTGCCCTGGTGCTACTGCTTGTCTCTGCCTCCTTCATCTTCTGCCTCCTCAGTGGATGTACATAGCCTGAGGAGGTGTATGAGAGCTCTTCCCTCAAGTCTGAGTCAATATTTGACAAACAGGAGAAAATTCCTGCCGATACTGGGCCCAGGCATACTGTGGGCTGGGGCCACCCTTTGCTGTCACTGCAGGCAGGGGAGGGGAGAGGGATGAGGTAGGTCTGGGGATGCAGGTGGTGGTGGGAGCTGGGGGCTGCCTCCTCCAGCCCCCCATGCAGTGCCTGCTGCTCTGCTCACTGGCTGCCGGTCTGCATCTACATCAGCAGCGACTGATCCCACCTGCATTATCATATGCACAAGTATAAATAGAGTAAGAAAGTTTCTTTATATTGGAACAGAAACCAGAGCTCTTTTTCTTTTTGCAGGTACTACTCTCTGGGGTGAGGGACTGGCAGGTCAGAGTCCCTGTCTTTAAGGGAAGATGTGATAGGGTAAAACCCCACCTGCGGATAGAGCAGATGCTGGAGAGATCAACAGCCTTAGCCACGAAAACACTTGTTAGAGGAGGAGAAAATTTATTTCTCAGGGTGCTCTACTGGGGAAACAGTAACATATTTTCTCATAGCAATGCAATTTTACAAAAAGACAGTTGTGTTGTTTTTTTTTCTCACTGTCCTGGCCATACCACATTTCTAATGCACCTCTTACTGCCTGTCATTTATACTTCATCACCTCCTTTAAAGCATACTGGTCTGAGTGATCATGCTCTGTGCAGGAGACACCAGGACATTTGCCCCATCCCTCTTCCCTCGCCAGGCATGTGAGGCTGCAGCAGACCATGTCTGTGTCACTTAAACTCCCCTCTTCCATCATGATGCCTGTGTGCAGTAATTAGCACACGCTTCAGCTTACTTCATAATGGGAGGCTTTGTTCTCACTCATCATTCATTTCTTACTTAACCATGAAAACCTGTAAGTTGCATCAACTTGAAAAATATGTGTAACGGGCATAACAGCATATAAATATATTGGAAGGGCATAAACACGAAGGACATGAGGGATTTGTTTACATTGGTAGAAGAGAGAAATTACTAGGAGTAACAGGGTGAAATTAATAGACGATATATTTTCAGGCCAATTGTCAGCCTAGAGTGCCTGTAGCAAAGGGAAGGAGGGAAAACCCTGGCATTAGAAACCTCTAAAACAGACTGAGATAACTGTGTCAAGGACAGCTAGACTTTAGACATTATCACCTCCAGTGAGATCTCATCTTCCATTGCAGGATTCACGGGGGTTCCTTGGTCACAACACTTGGCTTATACATATGGCATATCTGATAGGCACCCACACCAAATAGGAAAGGTCTGGACCCGGGAGAGGAAGATGCAGGACTGCTGGTGACAGAGGACAGGAGAAGGGATCTATTATGAGAGGGACTGCGGACTGGAGGTCAGCAGCAGGGAGTGACGGAGACGTGGTCCAGGGACACTGGCAGCATGCTGCAAGAAAGGGCTGAAAGTTTGGATCACTCAAAAAACTCCCCTGGCCTATTAGGCTCCAGCCAAACATAACAAATGGAGTTTATGAGATTATACTAAAAACATGGGACATTAAATGCAGCAGCAAATTCCATTATTTCCCCCCATGCTCATGTAGAAAAAATAATCAGTCGATAGGAAACACTACACAGTGAAATCTCCATGCCACTCAGGTACTAAAGCAAGCACATCAGACCACATCCCCTCCTGAACACCAAATCAAACTGAATTACCTGGGAGCAGGAAAACATGTGGGCACTGAAGTCATGGTGACGAATGCACAACTGTTGGGGAAAGCCTCTGTGCCTGCAGCATTGCCTTGTGCTGCCGGCTGCCCTGATGTGGCCGCACATGTCTTGCGCCCCGTTGCAGAGAACGCCGCTCTGGTCGAGCCTGGTCACTCAGGTCTCACAAGGACCAGAGTATCCCTCCTTGCACCTGCTGCTCTCCCCAGGAGATGGGTGTGTGGCTTTCTCTTGGACAGCCTGATGTTCATGGTGATATAATTAACATGTCCTTCTCTAACTGATCATTCCAGTTGATGTCATTAATATACATGAATTTCCTCATAATACTACTGTCAAAGATTTTTAAAGTGGTGCAATCATTAGATATTTTTTCCAGAATAGCTGTAATTAAGTGACAAAATATGATTACTTGAAGACTCTGTTGGATAATTTACTTTTCCTTTATACCTTTGAAGTCCCACTGATTTTTCTAGATGTGATGACACTTTGTACATGGTAGGTCTGGATCGTGGGTCGGTTAATTCCAGGGCAGGGCAGAGCCTGCTTTCCTCAGCCTGATGCTGGAGAGCAGCATCCACCAGAATGCCTGCTGGCTCTCATGCCTTTGCGCCAGGAGCAGGAGGATGCTGGGGGATGCGGGGACAGACAGTGGTCCTTTCCCACCCTCAGTTTTCAGTCAGTTGGACACAGTTAGCTGCATCTTGGCAAAAAATGCACACCAAATGGTGATGTCTCCCACAGCTGTTTGCACAGGTCTCTGCCTCCTTTCTCATAAATTTGACTTGTTCCACAGCCTTTACTGGCATTTATGGGACTAGCATAATCTCAAGGCATCTGAGGTGCCTTATATACCAGGATGAGTAGGAACAGACCATACCTCTTTATTTAAGGCTTTCTGAAAACCCAGACAAACATATTTTTCTGAAGTATTTTCAGGACACTTTTGTCCTTTGTGTGTTTTAGATAACTATTATTATTCTCAGAACAGCTGGGCCTGAAAAAAAAAAAACAGCAAGCTGCTGTTGGCAAGGAGGTCTGGTCCTCCGACATCTCTCAAGTCCTGCTCACTACAGGAGACACAGACCTGTCCAAACACAGCAGGTGTGTGAGAAAGGTCAGATCCGCTGCTAGCCAGATCTCTGCTTTTGTCCACCTCCTTAGCCCAGAAGTTCCAACCCCTGACCCCCATTTTGTGGATGTGCTTGCCTTCCTTCTGTAGATGTAACAACCAGTTATACAGGTCTGTTACCATTTGTACTGGGCATGCAAGGATGCACATTAAAATACGGAAATATTGGGTTTGAAGATACAAGTTCTAGTACTTTGGAGACTATTGCCTTTCCTTGATTATAATAAAGTGACATATATCAATGCAGAGGAGTGTTTTCATGTGCACACAGTGTTCCTAAAATGTATTTAACAGGAACACTGCATACATTTTAAAAGACTACATTCCCCTTGCGGGGAAAGTGTGACTCTGAAAAAAGAAAAAAAAACATTATCAATGTTTCTACTAGAAGAAAGAACAGGAAAAAAAGGACTCCTGGAGAAACTCTTTACTTTCTTTTCAAACAAAAAAATATTTTAAAAGCATTTCAGATTAATAAACACTGTCTACTATTTCATTTAGAAGAGTCAGTCCCTTAGTAAACTAACTCTTGATACAAATTTTACAACCCATCTTTATCAATAAACCTTGTATACCACCTGAACAGCAAAAAAACCCAGGCCAAACCCTGAAAAAAGCTTGCTTATACTTGTAACCTCTATTTAAAATATCAGATGTAATATTTTAATATAATTCTTTATTATTTAAGCAGCTGCAAGATTTTGAAGATCAAATTAAGACAATATTGTCTTTACTGGACTGCTGGAATTAATTAACTTCCTGTGAATATCTTACCATTCCAGACAACTTGTGCACTGTGCTGGCATTATTCTGCTGACACATGTGCTCTCCTGAGGTGTACACAAGACTTCTCTTAAAATATCGGGCTTGGTGAGAGACCCCTTATTTGAGCAGACCTGGCAACAGCTGTTGGGCAGGCTGAGCATCCCCGCCTCCAGCTCTGCCCAGCATCTGCCTGCAAAACAGGGCAGGTTTATGGCAGATTGGTTCAGTAAAAAATCAAAGCAACACTTAATTGATTTCAGACAGTGCCAACATAATCACTTTAGTCAGGTCAAGGTCCCTTCCTGCTATGAAATTTCTTGGAAACACTTGTTTAGATGAAGTTCATAGACTTCAGTGCACTGGGAGCTGGTTGCTGAATTCCCTTTCCACGGCACACCAGGGAGTCAGGAGGCCACGGCGCAGGTGGAGTGCGAGCAACAGAGAGGAGGGTTTGGCTTTTGGATCAATGGATACAGATTGAAAAAAAGGATTTAATTAATCCTGGAGTGGTTCACTATCCTTTTTAATTCCAGCACCAAGTAGATATGAGTGTCTGTTATTCCAGCTCCCTAACATTATACATGTATAGATTACACCGTCCTTGTGGTATGGTGTCCTTGCCCATGCATCCCTCAAGGGAGCACAGCATCTCTACCCCTCCGATGCAAAGTTTGACCTTCTGCAGGTTTCTCTTTGGTGAACAGTAAGCAGTTCAAAACCGAAAACAGGTGAGGCCGTAACAGGAATGGCCTCTCCTATAGGCATTTATTCAAAGTAAAAAGAACACAGTTTCCCTGTTCCCATGTGCATGCCTGTTGGATTCCCATTTATCATCAGCGTAATGATTTCAGTAATATTGTAGCTTAAAGTAAATTATTTGAGCATAGGCTTTTTTTAATCACTCATGTTTTACTCTAATTAAGGTTAATGTTTTGAATCACCACACTGACTTTAAAGCACGATTTGGTATGGACTTAGCAAATGATAATTCACATAATATCTGTGCAGAATCTATGCTTTCTGTTTCAGTGAATTAATTTTCCATTTTCAAATTTGAATTAAAAGAAATTTAAATTTCTAAAGCATTTTAAAGTAATTTTGAATTAATAAAAATATTTTGCTTTAATGAAATTGAAATGTTGTCATGATGTTAATCTTCAAAAGTCTTCATTTTTTTAAGTGTAAGCACTAATGACTTCACTTGGGCAAGCTCTTTGGAAATTGGAGATCAAAAATGTTCCATTAATACTGTTGAAATGAAATGTCAACTCTGCTGAAATACTTGATTTCAGTGTTTTAAAAACAAAATTTTATTGAACTTTATTTGATGTTTTAAAATGAACCCGGTTTAAATGACAATAGAATTTTTCACTGAAAAATCATTTTACTTTGAAATATAACTAGCATACAGAAAATAATCAACTGAAAGCTTTGAAGTATCCGAATCCTCTGAATTAGCTATAGCTGAGGCATAAACAGAGCCTTGCATCTGTCAGCACTTCAGAGGACTTATAGGCTGCATAGAGAAGAATAAGTGACATCTATCTAAGGAACTGGGCTTTTCCTAACAGTCAAAAGGAATAAGAGAATTACTGTGCTAATTAAAATCCCAACCTTGCCATTAGTGTAGAAACTTAAGCAATCGTCTTTGGAAGGGCTACATCCCCACCACATTGGTATTTTCCTACTTCCCAGCTCTGGTGGAAGGGAGCCCTGGAGAAGAGTTTCCCTTGAGTAATATGGGTATCTGCAAAAAATAAAATTCTCCATAATATCGTGTGCATACTTAAAGTTGGTCTTGTAAAGTATTTGAACACTTTATATCCAAAAATATCTTAATTAGTCCCATTATATAGTGGCAGCATTCTCTGGAAAGAATTCAGTCAGCCCTAAAATTATTTGCTAAAATAAATGAGAGTGAGAAATTACATTATTTGTTAGAATTCTATCTCAGATTGTGCCTTGACATAAGGAGAACCAAGATACTGGTTTTCTATCAACAGCTCCCGGCACATAAATTGCAGCTGTGTGTGTGAACAACAAAACCTTCCAGACAACATATGTGTGTATGTGTATTAAACATTTGTACTTCTGTCTCTTTTTTTAAAAAAATACAAGGTTATTTGTTGAAGACATTCCATATACTATCTTTTCCACGTGGGATGCCTCAGTTTCATTCAGTTTTGCACTCCCAAATGTTCTCTAACAGGTGGCATGTGTAAAAATAATCTCTGTGTTTTTCAAACGCAATCTTACTGCATTGCCAAGTGTTTAAAGTTCATATGACAGGTATAATGAAAGGGTTTGTAAGAAAGCCATCACACGCTACTGAAGAGTTCAACATAATTATTGGATGCAGTACTTAAAGCACACTACATATTTGCTTAACAAAAAGTAATTGAGAAATAACATTAGTGCAGTGCCAGGGATGGGGAGGCTTTGTTCAGCATTCCTGTGTGGGCATAATGGGAGTATTAACTAAAGTACCCCATTTATCTCACCACAAAACCCACAAGTTATAATGACAGTTCACTTGATGAGAGGCAGAGTGAGGAAAAAAGACGTTATCTAAGTGCCTGTACGGCCATTGTCTGTGGGTGAGCTCAAACCGGTGTGTGCACCTGGGGCGCAGGGTTCACACTCTGCCGGTGCCACCGGCCCTGTGGCACACCGCTGGCACAGCCTGGCATCCACGAAAGCTCCACAAAGACAATACTGCAGATATTTCAATCCACCTGCACATGTGGTGGGCCTGATTTTGCCTATGGACCTTCAGGTCATGTGCTCCTCAGCTGGAGAAGAGGGCTCCCTGTGATGGCTCACTGCCACTCGGCCGGGGACAGGGTGTCCCCCGTGTCTGGGATGGGGCTTGGTGGGAAGTCCATCCCCCAAGCCAAAACTCCAGCATGTCTGGGAGGAGGTGCACACTGCGGGAATATCACCCTGGGGAGCAACCCCCTTCCCTGCAAGTGAGCACCCTCTCTATCCGATCCTTGCATCATGTTAATCCACGCAACAGTTGTTTCAGTGCCATACCCTTCTCGCCGGCAGTGGTATGTTTCCTGCAGCCGCATTGTCTGTTTGCAAAGTCACATAACCTTGACAAAAAATAAAGAAGAAATTTATTTATTATATTTTGCTTTTAGACAGCCCTGTCCAGGCACAGTGGCACCAATTTTAGTTGATTATACTGCAATTTTCCTTAACTTCTTCAGCAAATATGATGCAGTGTCGCACCTCAATCACCCTAGCAGGAACCCGCTCCAAAGACCTTATCATTCCAATTTTTCACACATTCTGTGTTTGTGTGTGCGCGTTTGGTATTTCACTCTTATCTCATCTCCCAGCCCACTGCAATAAACCAGTATTTCTTAGCAAGAGTCATTCTCAGTCTCAGACCTAATAAAAAAGAAAAGTCCGTATCACAAAAGCAGGCTGCTGGCCCTTCCTTTTTTACGATTAAAGTTTTTTATTGTTTTATGCATAAAGTAGACAGAAAGAAAGTATCGTTGCCCATACGTTAGTCACAGACAGTCTGTCACTAATGAGAGGCTTATGGCAGCACACACAAGCAGCCCATCAAAACATAAACAAGGAAAACAATTATTTTCCTCTCATTCAAAAGTCTACCTACCCAAACACAGGATCCCATAGATGCACATCATTATCTCAGCTACCAGCATAAAAACCAGCCTCAAAGCCTTGTTTGACCACTCCTGTGGCTGGAAAGGAGCATCTGGCTCCACTTCTGTAAAGCATGACATTATTTTATAAGAAATCAGGAGAAGTATGCATTCTCTGTTGCAATGTGCCGTCTCCACTGTTACTCACAGGCATGCCACAGAAATCAATACCATGCTCGGTGTTGATAACTAGCTAACAATTGCTGTGACTTTGGCATTATTCCTTTCTTCTTTCCTTCTGATCTTAAGTAAAGTATTACCAACGACCCTACCTTGTTCTGATCCCAATAGCAGCATTTCCACTTGCCTCAAAGCAAGCCCCATGTTGCATTCCTGGGGAGACTGAAGACCCTCTGCCACATAGCAGACGAACGTCCCAGCAGTCAGCCCAGAGGTTATAGGGCCGTGTCAGCACTCCAGCCAGCCACCATTGCACGCCTCACAGTGCAGTCCCTCTTCAGAGATCACTGCTGTCTAAAAATTACAGTTTAAAACACCACAGTGTGCAAGCCTCAGCAATTTATCATCAACTAGATCCTCGCTGGTTGAGCAGTGCTCCCCACACAACATTCGGGTCATATATTGGTTTCCAAGCAGACATTTCCAGTTTTTGGATGTCTTCTTGGAGCTACTGACCCTTGAACCAGGAAAAGCTGCCTATACTTCAGTTTTGCTATCTTTATGGTATCAAACATTTTCAGCTGAACTCCCAGCAGCAACCAGGATGCATTTGCTCCTTCACTGACAATTCATCCAGATATACTGGTGGAAAGGTGATTATAAAAAAAGAAAAACTGTGGGAGACATAAATACTTACAGGTTCTTTAATCAAACAGGTAGAGAGAAAAAAGATTTTAAAAGGCAACAATATTAATAGTGTTCATATACGGACTATTCAGTGCTGCTATTATAAAACACTGTTGACATTTATTTTTGTTATGATGGTCAGGATTGAAGTTCAATAGCAAGAGAAACGGCTGCAGAGTTAGATTCCCTCTTGATGCATTTATTGGCCTATTTTATCTGAAGCTCTCAAGTTTCCATCTTATTCTTTATCTTGTCTTGGCAATAGCACTGAATATTGATAAGTAACTAAATGCAGACAGTTTCCCAGGTAACTTCTCCTATACTGAAAATCAAAATTTGCACTTTTTGGGTGCCATATGGGTCCAATTACCCATTAACTTACAAGGAAGCCGGTTGGATCCAATATTGCATTAAGGTGTACAATATGTGAGCTAAGATTTTTTTCCTACTGGCATTTGCTTGCTGGCATTTAAATTTCCTGTCAATCACAAGACAAGCAAGTTATTTTCACTGTGCCATTGAGACCAAACTGTCATGAAGAAAACATCACAAAAGGCACAAAAACTGTACCTTTTTGATGGTACAACATGATTATCCTGATCTTATATTTTGTTGTGGTTTCTATTGATTATTTTTCTGCCTTTTTTTTTCAGAACAAAGTTCTTGCTTTGATGCTTTTCTTTGATAAAGTTATGAAGCTGTGCCAAAGATTTGAAATCTGTCATGGGACTTCTCTCTTCACAAGAACAAGTTGCAAATGATGTCCCCCATATTTTTTAAAAAAAGCTGCATACCTCTCAATCAGCAAATATTATTCCATGATACTGTGAATCTGTCATTTTTTCATCTCTGCTTTTGTCTGAATCTTACTGAAATATTAACTGGGTTCCTTACAGATGACACAAGATCCAGCATCTACTTGGCACATAGCTATCAATATTTATTCCAAGGGGACTTCAGGAGAACAGCCACTGCCCACCCCAGGCTCCCGTGCTCACCCTGGGAGGACACCCGCTCACGCCCGCCTGCATGAAGCCTTCCCAAGCCCTGGAAGGTTTTTTGAAACAGCTGTTGCCAGCCTCACCCAGCTGTAATTACCATTGCACTGGGAGGAAATATCACAGAGGTTTCACTGTCATCAATCAAGAGATTCATGCAGTTCTACTACATATATAAAAATTACTCAAATAGGGAACAGCACCACGACCATCCCTGAGCCTTTGCTTTCAGGCTATTTCCTACTGATCCTCTTTTCATCAGTTTTTGTCCATAGTTCTTGTCACCTACTTTACTTCTGTCCAAAGGGAGAGGCCTGACAATGTGCATGGTGAAGCAAATAAAACTGTGTCTTCCTAGATCAGAGGTCTATCTCTTTTCAGTACCACAGCCATCCAGCTTTACATAATGATGATCTGCAAAGGTTTTGTTCAAAAGTTCTTGTTTGAAACATTCTCAAAGAGGCAAATGTCTACAACCACCTCTTCTGAAACACATCTGCCTGCTCTTGTGTTGTAACAAAGATAAAGATGGAGGCTAAGTCTTAAATGTAGTTGAAAAAAAAATGTGAATTAATAAGAACAGATATAAAAGTATATTTCTGTTTCATCTGAATATCAATAGGAGGGAGGGCAAGGTGATCAAAGGCAAAGAGTAGGACTCAAAACCACAGAGCATGGAAGATGCCAAAAGGCTGTGGGCTCTCCAAACACAATTAAACTGTCTAGAGAAAAGAAATCAGGTGCATTTGACAAGAAAACACAAGACCTAGGTTTAGACAACCTCTAAAGTACAGGTTCCTGATGTGTGGCGGGTTTATGCCGAGCTCCTCTGCAGGTCCCAAGACAGAGGGGCTTGGTGGGAACCAGTATGGATATTCCCTTGCTTATGGCTTGCACCTCCTTTGCATCTGCTTTTGTCTTCATAACATCACTAAGGATGACACTCTTCCTCACTTGAAAAAAAATCTTTGGAAAAGAGGAAGGATCTCATGAAAAGCTATGAAAATCTGAGTCTTCCTTTTTTCACCTGGTATCCAACATCTGAGTGATGAGGTTAATGAGTCAACAGGCTGTGAAAAGTTTCACAAACCACAAAATAGCAATCCTTTTCAGGCCAAAGCTGAAAGCCCTGCATGTGGTTCTGTTGGGAGTAAAAATTGATAGTGAAGTCGGGTATTTTTAAATGCAATTTTGTTTCCATGAATACAGGAGAAACCAAATAATAGGAGAACATTTATCTGCTTGCAGCTCCAGCCCTCTCTCAGCCAGCACTCAACTAGGAAAGCACAGAGACCTCTCAGTCTTTTATAAAGGCCGCATTTCCAAGGTTTGATCATTTTGTATGTTTTGCCATTTTTCCGTCTTATGCTCAGCATGTCTTGTCTTTTCCCAGTTTCCTTCCAATACACAGAATTTATTTCACTGACTCAGTAATGACTTGGCTTCCATTTAAGCTTGCCTTGGGTGCTGCTCTGTTTTTCCAGCTCTATACTGACAATTTCTGTAACCCTACTGAAGAAATTGGGAGATAAAAAGTCTCTTGAGTACTAAAGGTCAAATATCTTGTTCAGAGGAGAAAATTCCCCCAGCAGTGAGAGACATGCTTCTCTGTGCTGGGACTGTTAGTACAGGCTTCCCTGTGTGCATCTTCCACCCAGGGGAGAGATCAGGGTGGGATGGTGCAGGACACCATGGCACTGGGGCTGGAGGTTTCTTTTCCTACATCTCTTCCCACTGCCCGTGCTCGAGGCTCAGCATCAAAGCTGAATAGCCATCAGGTTGTATTAATGCATCACACAGTATGACCCAGTGGCAAAAGCAAGTAAAAGAAGTGCTAGCTTCCCCTGCTAATCAGGAACTGTGTGCTGGGGTCAGCAGCCTCATTAAACACTAAATGACTTCCTCACAAATACAAGGAAGAAAGTTTTTGTTGTTGGTGTAAAATAAAGTACCTACAATGTAAGTCCTGCAAAACTCACTCCTCTTCTGCACTCCACTGAACCACGCTGCTCATGCGCAGAGGGCACTTGCAGGTGGGACTGTTGCTGATGAGAACTCAGCCCCTCTGAATTTCTCATTGTCTCAAGTGCTGCAAAGAGCAGCTTATGTCAAGACTTTATCCCTGCAGTGCCTAAAACAGACACAATTCTCATGGGCTGGTCTTCTCCTGAAACAGGACTATGTGGTGTGTGTGCAGTCAACAGCAAGGCACAAGTGAAATAACAGCTTTGGAGCACAATCCTCTGAAAAGAAAAAGGCAAAAAACCCTCACCTGGACTTCAATTTTCCGCCCAAATGTTGAAGGCAAAAGCAATACTGCTTGTCTACCAGAAGCTATGTGTGCTGCATGAGTATTTATGCTGTGTATATCAATCTTTCTTACAGGGAATTGTTATTAATGTTGCAAGTGTTTTTAACCATATGCATGTCCCTCTTTTAAAAAAAGTGAACCTTGAAGTTGCTGGATGAAGACTGCATTTATCATCTTCAGCACAAGTGCCATTAAAATACACAAATTCTTAAGCTCTCTCATCTGTCATACGTGGGATTCAGAGAGAGCAGCCAGCTCGATGTTACATGATTTGCATAAAACCCATCACCCATCCAGCTTAACTTTCACATTTTAATGTAAGACTGTAAAAACCCTTACTGTACTGACCATGCATATTTCTCAAAGCATTAAATCCACTGGGAACACACTTTTGGTGGGCGCTGAATCACAAATGCCTAACCCCGGACACTACCACAGTGCTGCTCTGCCAGTGCAGGAGGGGGTCCCGCAGACAGGACCCCCTAGTTTTTTGGCAGCAGGCTGGCAAACTTGGTGAGGAGGGCTTTAAACTGAGGAATTTTGAGGGGAGGGGGACAAACTGGCAAGGCTAATGCCATCACACACAATGGGGGAATAAGACAGGACAACCTGATCAGTGGTAAAGGTGCTGTAGTGGCCTTATGCGACAGCAACCAAGCGATCAACCACCTCAGGGATTTGCATAGCTGTAGTGGGTCCTCATCCACCCCTCTGGGGAAACCTGTGTGCTCAAGCACCTCTCTGAAATGCCTGTACACCAACGCACACAGTGTGGGGAATAAACAGGAGGAACTAGAGGTCTGTGTGTGGTCGCAGGGCCTTGATCTCATTGCAGTCACAGAGACATGGTGGGATAGCTCATGTGACTGGAATGTGGTCGTGGATGGCTACAGGCTTTTCAGGAAAGACAGACCAGCAAGGCGAGGTGGGGGAGTTGCTCCTTATGTGAGGGAGCAACTGGAACGCATCGAGCTCTGCCTTGGAGTGGAAGGAGAACAAGTTGAGAGCTTGCGGGTAAAAATTAAGGGACAGCCAAATATGGGTGACACTGTTGTAGGTGTTTGCTACAGGCCACCTGATCAAGAAGAGGAAGTTGATGAAGCCATCTACAGACAGCTGGAAGTAGCCTTGCAATCGCAGGCCCTGGTCCTCATGGGGGACTTCAACCACCCTGATATTTGCTGGAAAAGCAACACGGTGAGCCATGCATGATCCAGAAGGTTCCTGCAGAGCATTGAGGATAACTTTTTGATGCAGGTGGTGGAGGAGACAACGAGGTGAGATGTGTTGCTTGACCTTATCCTAACAAACAAGGAAGGGCTGGTTGAGGATGTGAGAGTTGGGGGTAGCCTTGGCTGCAATGACCATGAGATGGTTGAGTTTAGGATACTGCAAGGTAGAAGCAGGGCTATGAGTCAGGTTACAACCTTGGACTTCAAGAGTGCCACATTTGGTCTCTTCAAAGACCTGCTAGGAAGAATCCCATGGGCTAGGGCTCCAGAAGGCAGGGGGGTCCAAGAGAGCTGAACAGTATTCAAGAATCACTTCCTCCAAGCTCAAGATCAGTGCATCCCTAGGAGAAAGAAGTCAGGCAGAGGAGCCAGGAGACCTACATGGATGAGCAAAGAGCTTCTAGAGAAACTCAAATGGAAAAGGGAGGTTCACAGTATGTGGAAAAAGGGACTGGCCACTTGGCAGGAATATAAGAATGTTGTCAAGGTGTGCAGAGATGCAACAAGGAAGGCCAAGGCCTACTTGGAATTAAATCTGGCAATGCATGTCAAAGATAACAAGAAGGGCTTCTTCAAATACATGAAGAGTACAAGGAAGGCTGGAGATACAGTGGACCCACTGATGAACAGGGAAGGGGCCCTGGCGACACAGGATGCATAGAAGGTGAAGTTACTGAATACCTTCTTTGCTTCGGTCTTTACTGCTAAGGCTGGCCCTCTGGCATCTCAGCTTCCAGAAGAGAGAAAAAAATATCTGGGGAAAGGAAGGCTTACCATCGGTTGAGAAGGATTAGCTCAGAGATCACCTATGCAAACTGGATCCTTGCAAATCCATGGGCCCCAATGGGATGCACCCGCCAGTGCTGAGGGAGCTGGTGGATGTTCTTGCTGAGCTACTCTCCATTATCTTTGAAAGGTCGTGGAGGATAGGAGAGGTGCCCGAGGACTGGAGGAAAGCAAATGTCACTCCAATCTTCAAAAAGGGCAAGAAGGAGGACCTAGAAAACTATAGGCCAGCCAGCCTCACCTCCATCCCCGGAAAGGCGATGGAGCAGTTCATCCTGGACGTCATCTCCAGGCATGTAGAGGATGAGAAGGTTATCAGAAATAGTCAACATGAATTCACCAAGAGAAGATCACGCTTGACCAACCTGATAGCCTTCTATGATGGCATGACTGTCTGGGTCGAGGACAGGAGAGGAGTGGATGTTGTCTATCTTGACTTCAGTAAGGCATTCGCACTGTCTCCCATAGCATCCTCACAGGCAAGCTAAGGAAGTGTGGGCTGGGTGAGTGGACAGTGAGATGCACAGAGAACTGGCTCAACAGCAAAACTCAGAGGGTCGTGATCAACGGGACAGAGTCTGGATGGAGGCCTGTAACTAGAGGTGCTCCCCAGTGGTCTGTACTGGGTCCAGTCCTGTTTAATCATCAACAACCTGGATGATAGTATAGAGTGTACCCTCAGCAAGTTCGCTGATGATACCAAGCTGGGAGGAGTGGCTGATACGCCAGAAGGCTGTGCTGCCGTCCAACGAGACCTGGACAGGCTGGAGAGCTGGGCCGAGGGAAACCTCATGAAATTCAACAAAAGCAAGGGCAAGGTCCTGCTCCTGGGGAGGAAAAACCCCATACACCAGTACAGGCTGGGGGCTGAATTACTGGAAAGCGGCTCTGTTGAGAAGGACCTGGGAGTGCTGGTGGACAACAAGTTGACCATGAGCCGGTAATGCGCCCTTGTGGCCAAGAAGGGCAAGGTTATCCTGGGGTGCATTAAAAGGAGTGTGGCCAGCAGGTTGAGGGAGGTTATCCTCCCCCTCTATACTCTGCCCTAGTGAGACCACATCTGGAGTAATGTGTCCGGTTCTGGGCCCACCAGGTTAGGAAGGATGCAGAACTGCTTGAGCAAGTCCAGCAGAGAGCTACCAAGATGATCAGGGGACTGGAACATCTCTCTTATGAGGAAAGGCTGAGACACTTGGGTTTGTTCAGCCTGGAGAAGACTGAGGGGGGATTACATCAATACCTATAAATATCTAAAGGGTGGGTGTCAGGATGATGGGACTAGGCTCTTTTCAGTAGTGCCCAATGACAGGACAAGGGACAATGGGCACAAGTTGGAACACAAGAAGTTCCACCTAAACTTGAGAAAACACTTCTTTCCTGTGAGGGTGACAGAGCAGTGGCACAGGCTGTCCAGGGAGGTTGTGGAGTTTCCTTCCTTGGAGACATTCAAAACCCACCTGGACACGTTCCTGTGCCCCCTGCTGTAGGTGTGCCTGCTCAAGCAGGGGGGTTGGACAAGATGATCTCCAGAGGTCCCTTCCAACCCCTACCATTCTGTGATTCTATGATTCTGTGTATTGCTCCCTAAATCTGTCCCAGAGGTCCATGCACCACCTGCCCCTGCTCACCCTGGCAGAGTGTCTTGGTGGAGATTTCCCAGGCAGGGTCTGCACAAATTGCTGAGGACACTTTATTCTAATGAGTCTGACAGTTTTTTCTTCATGTCTTAGAGTGTTCTTTCTGACTTTTAGCTAAAGTCAGAAATTTAAAGTCAGCTTAAAATTCAACACGTTTTTACAGACACACGACCTCTTCTGAGGGCTTTCTGCCCTTTGCAGTTGCTTATACCCCCAGGGCGGTAAGCTCCTGCTGTCTCTGAGGAGCACCCTACTCCCCTGCCGCAGCAACCCCTTAGCTCTTCCTACTGCTCTGGCTCACCCCAGCTCACCCCGGCTCCTGGGGCCAGCTCTGCCAGAGGCTGCCCTAGGCATCAATATTAATGGGGAAGCATGCTCTGGAGTACTTTGCCTTCTTCAGAGAAGGCAGATGTTTCAGTGATGAAACCAAAGAAATTAGACAGTTTATCAAGCCTGTTCTCACTGCTGGTTTCATCCAAGCAGGTTTCATAAAATACAGCTCTCAGCTGATGTGTCAGAGCAGCACAGGCAGAAGCAGAGTGTCTCTGCTAAGATTCAGTAAAGCAGCTGTCCTGCCTGTCCCAGTGAATGCTGTATTGCCTCTGCTCCGGCATGGGACCAACAGACAGAAGAGGTGGTGGAGACTGGCAGTAAGAAGTCCCCTAATCCTGTGTGGGGCCAATGCAACATGGGGGATTACAGCTCCTTCCCCACTGAGGTTTCTTTAGTGTGGAAAGCATCGTATTTGCTGAGGGATCTTGGGGTTTGGTAAATTCAGTTGCTCCCCCTTGGTTTCTGTCGGGTTTGTGGTGCATTTCTCGGCTGCTTCCTTGGATGGAGGAGCAAGGGTGCGCTCTGCGCAGGGCAGAGCTGGGTCCCCACGGGCATGGATGCTCTTTGCCCCAGGCAGGTGAAGAAGGAGCTCCCAATCAGGCACAGCGTCCCTGCTCCTGTGCTGGGCCAACTGGGGGCAGTGGGGCCAGCTGGACCTCAGTATGGTGCCCCCCCAAATACACATTTTATTTTCTCTTCTGGCTCCATGTTTCCACTGTAATCATACCACTATTTACCTCTACAAGTGATGCACACAAATTAACAATGCTCAACATTTTAAACTCAATTTCACATATCTTTGTGAATTCTGTGAAATTTCTGTGCTTCCTCACTGACAGGTACTTGCAATGAGCATGTGTGAAATAGCTGCGGAGGCACAGGAGAAGCAAAACATGGACTTGTAATAATTCAGTTGTTAATGTCTATACTGTGCATGAGGACACTACACCCCTTCCTAAAAATAATTCAGATACACCACTGTAGTTCTGCAAATCCAGCATCTGCCTAGGAAACGGGGAAATGAATACCTTAGTGCTGGCGAAGCCAGGTGATTAATAATTAGCCTTTTAAACTTTCTCATAATTTTTCCATCTACTGACAATGGCTTATGCATACTATAATCGTGTCTCACTCAAATGCATTATAGCTTTTTATTAAGGCTTTAAAATTAGGCTTTTGTTAAGCTTCAGCTCAAAAATAATTTTAAAAATCTTGTAACTTAATCAATTTTCCAAATCTGCACAATCAAATCTACTGACAAAAAAATGGCACAAAGCAATCATCACTCCTGTTTTCAAGAGTAAAAATTGGTACAGCTATTTACAGGGCTTCAGAGAGGTACACAATATATGTCCTACTTAACTGAGCAAACAATAAAATAGCAATAATTGCGCCATCCCATATGTTTCCATTCAGATATTGATAAGAATGTTATCACACTTTGGAGACACTGATTCATTGTGTTGTGGAGTAGATATGAGAAAAAAAGTATTCTTGATGGAAGCTCTTAATATTAATTCCCTCCATGTTACGCGTATTAAAGGAATTTCAACCCATCAGGAACTAATCACATTTCATTTTCTTTTATTTTTTTCCTCATGGTCAACACATAGCAGCACAGCTGAGGTGTATGATAATCAAAGCTTTCTTCATGGTTGAATAAATTTAATACTCTTGCTTCATCAGTGCAGCGTATTAAAAAGTCCCTTGACATATTTAGCTTGATTGTTTAAGGCATTACTGTAGAGCCATGGTATTACAGATTTCACATACAATACGGGGGTCCTCTGCTTTCATTTATCTGTAACATGACATAAAAAATTGGATTGAAATAAGTTTCTTAGAAAAAAAAAAACAATTGATAAAGTCATAATACAGTCTCCACAATTGTAACCTAAGTGGAGAAATAAATGAACATTAATTCAGTATTTATAATAGCAGCTAGCACAAATAGCACAGGTATTTCGAGCCGTAAATAAATAATTCAACAATGTAGTGTAATATGAAATTGATATTTGTTTTCTAAACAAACAAGTTAAAAACAGTTCCACTATGTTTAAAACGTTAACTTACTTTTCTATGGAGTAGTTTAATACGTGTATTAAAAATGCACGGTCAGCTCCTATAATTCCACGTGTGATTTCAGTTTAAATTATGCCTTTCTCCTCCCTTAATTTGTTAGGACACTGAACATTTCTATTGACTTGCCATAGAGGAGCCCAGGACTCGGGCTGAGTGGAAGCTGATGCCGATGCGTGGTGAGGATTCATCCCGGCTCCAGGAGCCAGGTACTGCTGGCCAGAGGGAGGGATGCTCCTGCTCTAGCTTTTGGCACATTTAATAAACAGGTATGTGGAAGCGTTTTCAGATGCTGACCTGGACAGTGTTGTACAGAGGCGTTAATGTGCATTTACTATTTTTTCTCTGATATGTTTGTCCCAGATAAAATGGTCTGAGAGCTCACTGTGAGACCACAAGTGAGAGAGATGGATTTCCTCCGAGCTTGACCTGTGTCTTCTCAGACCCACCTGAATCCCTCTCCTGCAAAGTGAGAAATGTAGAAGTGAGAAATGTGCTCAGCATCCAGGAGTTGCTCAGGATGAGGGTTCAGCATGCTGGAGACTTGCTGTGTAAATCACTCAAAATTCACATCAGTGCTTGGGCACAGGAAACATGCCATGGAAAGAGACAGAACTCATGCATTCTCTGCCATCACTTCAATCCTCCCAAGCAAGAGTCCTGCAGGACACCTCCCCAAGGGAAGGATCTTGGGCCATTGCAGGAAGGTCTGGCTCTCAGTCCCCAAGACAGCATGTCCCGTGGACAGGCACCAGCACATCACTTCTGCTTAGTGTTGAACAGCCAAATTAACCATTTTAGCTGCTAGACAATGTAAACAACTTCAGGCAAAAAATGAAGTTTTGGTCCCTGCTGGGCATGGTTACATCTAAATTAGAAAACACCAAAGCAAAAACATGCTGATTTTCTAGTTAAGGTTTCTGCATTTGATGCCAGAATGCAATTGGGGTAAAATATCTTCAACAGCATTGCAGAATAAATCGGTGAGCCTAAAGCAAATGCCTGGGTGTGTGATAAATTAAAATGAAGCCTCTCTGTTAAAGGCCAGGTTGCAACTTATAGGAAATTCAATTAAAGTTAAAATTTTCCAGGTCTTGTTAATAGAGCGAATGGTAATGACCCTGCCTCAATAACTTCAAACTTGCTTTGGGATATATTCAAGGGCGCAGATTTTCCTGTCATTAATAAATCATTTTGTATTCTACTGCATCACCAGAATTGTGTCGGTACACCTGTGACTGGAAATAAAAGGATATAGTGCTGAAATGCCTCTTAATGTTATTTTCCCAAGAGTAGATTCCCTCTGAGATCGGGTTTTGAATCCACTGGTCACCAGTGCTCTCAGCAGGGGGACAGTGCCCCACTCCCTTGGACATGGGTTGGGAGCCCTGGTGATAGATCAGCAGCAGAGGTTTTTACCACATTAAAAACTTCTAAATGTAGGAAGGAAGAGAAATTAATTTCTTGCCAAGGGGAATAAAATAGCCCTAACTCTATTCCCCCAACTTCAGTAATATTTCTGTTCTTCCCCCTCTCCTTTTAAATGCAGGAGTACAAAGCCATGGGTGAGTTTTGGGGCTCCATCAGAATCTGATGTTTAGATTCCCTGAAAACAGCATCAGCTGGAAAGAAGTGCAAGTCTCCATCGCAGTCCACCCTGTGCTTCAGGGGTTTTGCTGGGGAGATGAGAAGTGTATGTCCTGGCCTTGAATGACTCACAATCTAACCAAAATCATCCATCAATATCCACTATATAAAGTCTGTATTTTTAGCTTCCCTGTTGGGGACAAAGCCCCCCTCTTTGCTTTGTGAGGTTGCCTGGAGCAGGAGGCAGCTAGCGCCCTGCCATGGGAAAACCAAGCCCAGTGCAAAGAGCCCTGAAAAAAGTCTGCTTCGTGCTCTGTCAATGTCAGGGAACTCAGGCAGTGATGAGGTTCAATGTCATTATAGAAGAGCTTTTTCATAGACAGACTTGAAAGTTTGGGCTCTGCCAACCAGTTCCCTAGCTGTGTGGTGCCCGAAGCTGGCACAGTGTATGGATTTTAGCTCATCCTTTGATTTCATTGTGTAGGCTGTGTCTGAGGCAGCACCTTTCCTAAGAAGATTTTTCTGAAAGGCTCCTGCCATCCCTATATATAAATGCAATTGTGCTAAGAGCAAGAAGTTAGTAATTTAAAAAATAAAAACACAGACAAAATCCTCTTTTTGGGAGCTTGTTCACATAAGCCTCAGACAGCCTGTCAGGGGGCTGGGGGGGGAGCGGTGGAGGGAAAGATGCTGTGCCTCCCTCTAGAAGTGGCTCTTGATTTATGAACTGTTTTGAGGAGTCACTTGCACTCACAACATGAGTACTGCAGCCTCCAGATCTTGATATACATCTGTTGAACTAGGAAAAAACTTTCAGGGTAGGTGAGGAGAAGCACCAAAGCAATGAACTGCACCATCTTCTCTGCAGGAGTCATGACTAATCTGTTTCAACCCCTTCGGCTGAAGAAGAGTCTTCCCACTGCAGTGAAATTTCACAGCACCGCTCTGGCCAGCGGTGACCAACAGTTTCAGTACAGATAGCTGCAAAAGCCACTGCCAAGGAATGATTAATCAGCAATGCTCTGGGTGTTCAAGGGAGATCTAATATCTACATTTATGAAGAGATATATCTGCTAGGTCTTATTCCTGGAGATATTGAAACAAAGGCTGGAAAGGGTTTCTCCCTACCAGTACATGCATGTCTGAGCAGGTCCTCACTCCCCAGGCTGACAGCAGGACCCAGGACGGGACACTGGGAAGGCAGCCCCCCCCTCAGCCTATGCTCAGGCTGCTTTACCTCCCTGTTCTTCCAGGGCTTGAGCAGACACCACCAGCCAAAATGCTTGCAACACAGAAACAGCCAAAAGTCACACTGTGTGACCTGACCCCAATGCACAACACAGAGTGCTGTGCTTGCCAAATAAAGGATTTGGTCCTGAGATGGTGCACTACGCAGCTCCACATGAGAGGCAGTGCAAGTGTGCTTCAGCTGAGGAGGACACAAACCTTTGCCTTCAAGATAAAAGGGCTATTAAGTAAAACACTGAGCTTATAAAAACATATTTATTGTTAGTATGGAGTCTATTACCATGTCATTAGTAATAATAACACACAGATAATGAATTGCACTGTTCTCCTAATGACTTAGGGTGTGGAATCATTCTTTCTAACTTCTGTTCTTCAGAAGACCACACGCCAGGCAATTAATATTGTCACTTGCATACCAAAGATCCTAACCCCACTGTGATTAGAGCAAATGAATAATTTGCCATTCAGCTATACCGAGAATAAAACTAGGATATGACTGAGAACAAAATTCTTGAGTTGCAAGCTGTAATTATTAACATCCAGCAGAGAAACGGGAATGGTTTAGAAAGGCCTGATATAAGATCTTCTCAAGGGGCTTAGGAAGCCTCTCCTCTCCTTTTTTACTTTTTTTTTGAGGGGAGAGGCATTGGATCAGATCAATCCTGTAAAAAAATAATGATCATTCCCTGCATTTTGAAAAGTAGAACAATAAACTCTCTGCATATTATTGTCACCTTCACTATCCGCAGCAATTCTCAGGGAATCACCCAAAACTCAAGGAGGGTGCATCTACTCAGCAGAAGTTGCATGTAAAGCAAGTCAAGGAAGAGGACAGAGAAGGGGAACCATCCAGCACCACCCGTGCTGGGGTACACCACGGCGCTGCCAGCTCATGCTTCCCGTGCTCCCTAGTGTCACTGTTAACAACAATCCTTGCCTTCCTGAGACAGCTCTAGACTATAATAGGTAAAGGAGATTTTGTTGATGATTAAAGATAAGCGTTAACACTACAACCCAGATGACCTTTTCCAAACTGTATTCCTAAACCTGAGGTCCTACACCTGCCTCCTTCAGAGGTGAGAAGTACCTCCCACTACCATAACACTTACTTGGAATTTTACTTCAAAATGAAGAGAGTTGTGAAGATCTTGGACCAATCTCCCTTAATTAGCTAGCAGAAGGTCAGGGAGACGGTCCCCGCCCCAGGACAGCCAGTCCCTCTTGTGCCAAGGGGCCATGTGGGACCACAAGCCCCAGCCTGCAGCCCCACCTCAGCAGAGCCCCCAGTTCCATGGACTGCCTGGCTCTCTCCTCCCAGATATCATCCCTCCTTGTGGGTACATGTGGCTTTTCTTATTCTCCTCCAGTTGCTTAAAGCTACTTGAACTGATAGCATGTTTCCAAGGGAGCTGAATGGTGGCTGATGACTTGGGAGTTTTAAAGTTAAAAATATAAAAAAGCAATGAGAAATACATTATCTTAAAAGGGAGAGAAACCCCCCCCCCCCAATGTTTTTCATGGAGAAAAAATCTGTTAAAAATTATTATGACAGGAAATGAAGGATGAGTCATTTAGTGCAATGATGTTTTTAAAATAACAGTACTTGTTTAACATTAGCCCCAAGTCTGTAAAATGGGATTGAAAATGGATCAAGGAGTGCCTGGGACAGCAGAGGATCTATAAGAAATAAATGAATGGAATGCCCTCATAGCACAACAAAGTATAATATGTCCTGCCATTACAGAGAGTGAAGTAGCAGGTTGTGTGACACATGACAGGGAGAGGGATAGTGAGCTCCTATATTTTATTTAACCTTTTTTCCTTTCTGTACCTGCACCTGTGTGTGTGCAGGAAGAGAGAGCAGCTCCCTTAGGGAGAGGTAGCAAAGGTGACACAGCGGGGCTGTCCGGTGCCCCGGTGCCATTAGCTGGATGTTTCTGTCTTGCCCAGCCAGCAAGGAGGGAGCAGAGCAGTGGGCACCAGCCGGGGTGTCAGCCGAGGCTGAGGGATGGGCACATCAGCACTCTGCTCTGCTGGTCCACACCTGCGCCTTGGCTTGGGATTTCCCCATCGCTGTAATGATGATGCAACAACGTTTATTAACGCAAAACATTTGCTTTTTTGTGTCTGGATCTAATTAGAGATTTAGGTAGCTTTATGTTTGGGTGTAAGCCACTCTGTTTTGTATTCTTAAGACTGCATTTCAGAAACACCCATTCCCTTAGCCCCACAGTCTGGGTCTGACTCGCCTGGAGGGCTCCTCACTGCAGCCTGGGAGAGATCAGGGGCTTACTTTTTCTGAACATTAGTTTGCAAATGGACCCTGAAGTGTTGGTTATGTCCCATAAAACCCTAAATAGACCAAAGAGATTTAGGTGAGGAGCATGTCTCTGTTCAGCCCAGCAGGGAGGGCATGAAGGGTACCTCCTGCGTGGCTTTGGGGAGGGGGGCGTCAGTAGGCAATGAGCCAAGTTCCTCTTTCAGTCATTATTTTAATGCTTTGGGGATTTTACAGTACTTATCAATACTGTGTTGGAGAACCTATAGTCACTGGTAAGAGTATTTCATATAAAAGCACCTAGACAGCTCTAATGCGGGCTTGAATAGCAAGGATTAGCATTACAGCACTTACCAGTATCGCCGGAAATATTATTCCTAAAACATCTCTCACCATTTACCCCAAGGCACTGCTCGCACCAGCCTCTCTCCCTCAGTGCTGCATTGTTTTCCATCTGGAGCAGGTTGGATGTGTTTGTCTCACCTGGAATAATATTCACACTAGTGAAGGCAGGTACAGGCTGTTTCAGATCTGATTTTGGCTTTCTCTAATCACCTCATTGAAGCTTTACTTGTTTAAAGCCATCACCAAGAGTACTTCAGATCCAATTTTCATGACATCCAAACTGGCAAGGGGATTAGAGGCTTGAATACAATTTTCGCCTATTGCTAATGACGATGCAGGACACCGTTTAGCCGTACTCTGAAGTGTAATTGCTGCTCTTTATTTCCACAGGTGCGCTGACCCAGAATTACCCCTTGTTACCCACTCCCACTTAAGGAGAGTGGGAGCCACCTCTTCCCCACAGCTCCAGGTCTCTGGTGATGTGGCAGTGGACCAGAGATGCTTCCAACCCCTCCGTTTGGCAATGAGCTTAACTCTCCAGAGGTTGCACATGCAAATATCTTATCTTTGTTGCACCTTTCTGAATAATTTTAAATTCCAAATCTTTATAAAACTACTTTATTCCCACTTACCAACAAATTTCCCCTTGCTTTTGCTTCAGGAAATCCCTTTCTGGCTCAAACTTCCCAGGTTTTGCACCGCCATCACTGCCAATGGCCCGCTGGGCTCCTTGTCACAGCATCAGATAAGTGTGGCTTTGGAAAGCTGAGATGTTTTGAGCAGCTTTTCTGGTGATTCTGATCTTACTATTTGCAAAAACATTCTGTAAGCACAAAAAGCAGATTAGCTAAATGATCTTACTGTCACTCCTTTCTGTCTGCACTTAGCTCCTGCTCTGGGCATGCACAGGCAGGTTTGCTTCCAGAGGTGGGAGCAGAGAGGCATCTTGTGTTGCTGGGCTTTGTTATTGTTGGGGGTTTTTTATTTTTTTTTTCTGGTTTTTTTTTTGTTTTGGTTTGGTTTTTTTTTGTTAAGAGGCCGCTGCATATGGCATTTGATCAGAAGCATGAACTGAGTTATGCTTATGCCAATTTGCTGGGTAGTCTGGCCAAATTTGGGGCTTTTTGTCCCATCCATTTTACTCAGACCTCACCAACGATGGTAGGAGCTGTGCATGCAAATGGTGACAAGATATGACCTCCATCAAGAATGATTGCTAGCTATAATTGCTGAAGCAAAAATATAAGCAGCCAAGCTTGAAGTGCTCTGAAAGAAGTGCTGGGTCTGTCACAGCCCAGCAGTGCAATCCCATTACGTCGTAATAAAACCACATGGCTAGTACATCTTCTTTTAACTTCTCTGTAATGCTGTTCCTTTCTCTGAGGATGCAAAAGAAAAGCATTTTTATTGCCAGATAGGATTCCTGCAAGTTAATTCTTCTTGCCTCAGGTGGGAAGAAATCCCATTTTCAATTGAAGGTTATTTATGTTAACTCTGGTGCTTGGAATTTTTAAAATAGCAATTTCTTGTAGCCATTGGCTAGCGTTTGCAAACTAGAGTGCCTTAAGTCAGGTACCTCAGATCTATGTTTATCATATACTAACTTATCTTCTCAAGGCAAAATAAACAGTTACTAGAGTACTTCTTTATGACACTAGAAATGCGTGAAATGGTGTTTCTGCAGTTACAATCAGTCCAAGAAATTTTGCAAGTGAATTTTTCTAAATACCATTTGGTTTCTCAAATGTTTTAAATGGAAAATGAAGAACTGCTGAATATTGATAAAGAAAAAATGAAAGAAAATCAAGAAAGGTGTTAAACTGAAGAGTCCTGCACACAGGGGGCTTGGCCGCCTCCTCCAATGAAGGAGACACCTTCAGCTCTGCCGTACTCAGACCAAGCACTGTGCTGTACAATGTGGGGAAAGTGGGCTCTAGCACTTGTGCCAGTTATGCTCTGAGGAGGAATGGCTCAGAAAGCAAAAGCTCATACTTTATTTGCAGTAAAAATTTTACATTTTACAACTATTCAGGTTTGTTCTTTCCCCCCCTAAAACTAGATATTTTAAAAAATTATTTTCTGGGTTTTTATTACCTTTTTAATTTTCACCCCATGGCTGAAAACAATGCAAGGACAAGCTGTTAAGCTCACTTGCCTCTGTTCTTTAGGAAAAAGCGGTTCCAAGGATGGCACAACACATGGAGAAAAGGAAATACAGAACAATACGGAATCTGCAATTTTGCCATGTTTGTGTGGCCATTTAGCAGCATAATTTGCACAAATATAATTTTATGATGAGGAAATATCTTTGACTCCTACACAATCAACTTTTTTGCTAAAGGTTTTGTGCAGTCTTCAGAAATGCATCTTAACTTTGCAGCAAGGACAGATTCATTCTCCAGCATGTCCCCATCCCTTCCTGGAAATGGATGCATGTTGTGACATTTTCTCTTCTTGCTACAATTTTTGTCACTGCAATGAGGCCGGGATTGTACTGTATTGTCTCATTTTCACATTGCCATGCCATACTCTGTTGACCTTTTTAATATTCAGTATTTTGAATGGTTGACCATTGCACTCCTCCTCTTCCTATTAAAAGGGGAGCCTAACCTGTTGCAAAGGACTGGGGTGACCAGCCAATTGAAATGAAAAATTCTGAAAAGGTCAGATTAGTGCAGCACTCCATATATTTCACAAAATATATTAGATATTGAAATTTGTATGCCTCCTCTCTGTGACAAAGACTGTTCTAGCAGCAAAAATAAAAATAGGTACAACATCAATCTAGTGTTATGTTAACAGCAGTGCTAGAAAAAATGTGAAAATGTATAATTTATCCCATTGTTATTATGGTTTTTAGCTTCTGCTCCTCTTTGGATGGATTATTACAGAAATGTAGCAGAAAGCTTAATTTACATTTGATTCAGGAATCTATTTATGGTGCTGTTCAGGCTCCTGGCATTTTTGAGAGACTCCTCAGCTATATGCCGTCTCTAGATAAAAAGGTAAAACTCATTCAAATAACAAACATGCATTTTTTTCTGCTTCTTCAGCAACTTCAGAAACATTTTCAACACTGTGCATCAACATTACCATTATCAATGCATCTGCAACTCATTGTCCCACACATAAACAGCACATTTAAGCCCAGCTGAGCATATTCAGTGCTACTGCTGTGCAGTAGAGTGAAGGCAGATAGCAACAAGTGCTCGGTTTGAATCAAACCTGACCTGATGTCATTCTGGAGCCCAGCGCGGGGCAGAGCGCTGAGTCAGCACACTGCACAGGGGTGAGTGTGCAGCTTCTGCAAATTGCAGACCCGTCCGCCTTGGCACAGGTGACTTTGAATCTTACCAAGACATGGGTCTTGGTGCAGAGCCGGCTTGTGTATGCTCCTCGTAGCAAGGTGAACAGACTGGCTAAATCATTCACTTACTTCCGTGCTTAATCAGAAGTGAGGATTTGTGCTTCACAGACACTCCCAGTATTTCCAAGCTTGCTTTAAGGGTTCCAGGAAAGACAGACTGTCTAAAACTGTTAGTTGGGGTTTAATTTGGAAGATATACTTAGCATTTTCCCCCTGTGATCAAACATTAGTCTCCATCTTTTGTTTGGGTTTTGTTATGCACTGAAGGCAAAGCTGGCTGTAAAGCATCAATTTTTCCTGTTTAAGAAGCTGGAATAACAGGCCTGAGCCAATTTGCAACCTAACTGTTTCAGAAAAAGTGAAAGAATGATTCTTTGATACGAGTTTCTTTTGGTATTATAACATATGTGTTTTCTCATCAAAATCACCTGCTTGACACAAGGGAACAACATGCACCCTGTGCGGCGTTCCCCAGGAGCCCCTCCAGCCCGACGGGTGCAGGCTGGGCCGCTGCCTGTCACACAGGGTCCCTGCTGTCCCACCACAACTCGTCCCCACAAGCTCTGCAAGTGCCAGGCTGCAATTGCTCTGAGAGCTGGTTACCTCTGGCTGGGCTGGTGTTCACCGTCACCGGCTTCAGCCTATTCCACACCTCCCCTTGCCCCTTTTACTTCAGTAAGGCTGTCATGAAGCTGATTTTACCAGCTAAATTCTTTTACATACACTCTGCCACCAACATCGGTCAAAGACTTTTGCTCATCAAAAGGCCCGATGTTCCCCAAAGCAGATGAACATCATCCAAGTCTTCCTTTTTATAGGGCATGTAGTTGACTTCTCTCCAAATAGCAGAAATATTACAGTTGTATTTTCAAAACTCTTTATTCCTCTCCTCCCTCTTTCTCCCAAGACTTTTGCTGGAAAGGAAGAGGAATTATGCACTGTGAGCAGACAGAATAAAAACAAATCTCTAACAGAAATTATTTCTAAAACTATTTCTGAAATTAACATAATAAGGAACTAATATGTCAGTTGTTTAAACAGATGCAGCTATCAAAAAAACCTGGACTGCAATGGCACTATTTGCCTAAAGGTCAGTTTGAGGTTGTGTCATTTCCCTGTACAGGCCTTGCTATATTGAATACATAGTATGCATGTTTTCTAAGATATAATTAATTTTTACAGGTCTAAAAAATAAATTACACTCCTCATTTCAATGACTGCAAACAAGAAGAGGAAAGATCCCTTCACATCAAAGCTGCTGCCAGCACAGTGACCACAGCATGTTTCATCTCTCACTTAGATCCACATTGTAAAGGTTTATCTTATTTCCATTTGTATTTGCCTAATGAAATTAATCTCAGCCTCATCTGGATTTCCCAGTGGAAACAGACTTCAATAAAATCTTTAAAGCCCAGAGTGCAGAAACCACGTTGGCGGGCAGCTCTGCTGGGCATGGACAGGGATGGTCCCCGCAGGGGGCTGTGCCGGTGGATGCCAGGCGCCCGCAGGGAGTCATGCCCCGTGCTGGAGGAGGGATGGCCCAGCCACAGGGGATTACAATGCAGTCAGCACCTCCAGTGCATGTAGGGGAGCATCCAAATTACTACATCAGAACCATCAAATGCACCAGGCTGCAGGAGGCACCACACAAAGCACAGCCAAAACAAGTCATGTAATTACTCCTCTGCCTTGGAGCATTTGTGGCACCAGGCAACAAAGTTTAGGAGTTTGGAATAGATTCTGAAAAAGTTGCCCTGGTTTTCCAAGGTCTTGTTGCTCTAACACCAGACACTTCTCTGCTTGTTTGTTTTGGATTAAAATATGTAACATTCAAGGGAAAATGAAACTCCAGAAATGCTCCTATAAAACAGAGTTCCTATAAAAGTTCCTATGCAATACTTATCATAGCAAATACAGAGATGGCCACAGGCCCATTTAATATTATGCCTGTACTTGAGAGGAAAAAAACCCAATGCGAAAAAATTCAGGTCTTATGAAACATTTTATTTTTATGCTAAAGGCCTCACTTTTCCTTTCCAGAATTATATTTGTATATGACCATCAGTAAGAAGTTTCAATCAGCTTCTCCAAAGCTGGAGAAGGACCAACACGAACATTCAGACTTCTGATGGGTTATATGGATGGCACTGAAGGCAACAGTGGGCATGACAGGAGCCAATCATCTTCCTCTTTTGTGGACTACCAACACAATTTCCAAACCTACTGGGAATGAGGCACCTGAGTTTGTGTCTAGAGGGCTCCTGCTGTCAACAGGCATTGATTAAGCCCAGTTTTTCTACTCTAGCCCAGCACCTTCTGTAATAGTACCATCTGTAAATACTTGCATAATTATTACCCTTTTTCTGACAAGATCACAGAACTGGCCTGAGCTAAAGAACAAGAGGTTTAAAACAAAGAGAAAAAAAAATCACTGGAGCGTGTCAATCAGTTAAAATGCTTTCGTGCTGCAAGAAGCAATGTAGACTGCATGCACCTGAGTGATTCAGTACACAATTATCCAAGATACATTTTTTTAACCTTCATTTTAATTTTATTATTTAAGTGCCTTCAGCATTTCAATTTAGTCACCCTTTACCGTGTCTCCCTATTACAAGAATATGATTTCTCTCTTATCCTTTTAAATGAATAAACAAGGGTCTCTTTCTTCAGCAGAGTTGATCTCGGAAGTCAGTTTTATCTGCATCTCCCAAGGCCTAAGTTGAAGAGGATCTTTGCCAGCCGGCACAGGGACCACAGGGGCAACAAACACTTTGGCTAATTTCTGCAACACAATGTCAGTTAACATGATCATTTCTGAAACTACTTGCACCCTCAGTTTCTGTACATCCATACCAAATACCGTATATTCCTACCAAATGAAAACGATGATGTGTTTTTCCTGGTCACTGTGACACACTGATGATCACACTGCTAAGTCCCCAACCCCTCCCACGCTACCCTGGGAGAGGTGCTGGGCTACCTGACCCTGGAAAGGGCTGGACACAGCACACAGCGGTGCTCATTAGCAGTTATTTCTACAAGCAGGAGACACAGCAGCTTGAAACAGTTAATTCGCTACCCATAATCATACTTCACATCACACAAACCTGATTAGCATAAGGAAATGCAGAGAAGAATTTTCTAAGAAACAGATTTTCGCTTCCCTTAGGAATTAAAGAACAATTAAAAAAAAAAAGAAACCCACTACAACAATTCTGCAATCACCCTTACACACAGTTTATTGTTCAGTAATAGCGCTCACAAGAGTCGGCGATACATTTCATCTTTTCCTCTGGCACGGGTAAATTTCTTAATAGGATGTAAGCTCCAGTCCCAATAAGAGGTAAAACAGACTAACCTTTTTTTTTTCTTTGACACCCTTTCCAATTATATTTTAAAATCTTCTTTGGATTCATTATATTCTGTAATCCTGCCAATTTGCATCATTTACTGTGATGCTTTCCCTTTGGAAGCAGCAATCCCTTACACATTCACCACCCTGTCAAAATTCAACATGGAAATGTTCAGATAATCTCTCTGAAATGGTTTCCTAGGCATTTGGTAGCCCATTTTGTTTTTCTTGCACTCAATGGAGAGTGATCAAGAAGAAACAGCAATAAAACGTCATTGCACAAAAGCATCTCAGAGAGGCTGTAATTATTTACTATCTGGGCTTCATTGTACTCACACCGTACCCCCCCATTATGGGAAATTACCTCTGCTTTGATGTACGCACTTTGATAAATGAAGTGCAGTAAACCAGAGGCTTGAGAACGACACTGGCTGCACTTTGCATGATACAGGACAGTTAATAAAGATCACTCAGTTCTAATTGCAGATGACTTCACATGGCTTCATAACCCATTCCTCCAGATACGCTACCTGGGAGATGTTAAAATCAGGATTTTATTTTATTGAGCTACTGTTGCAATTCAGCCATAGCAATTAATGACTCGCAAAACAGCAATATTAATTTAGTGTTGATGGCTATTACCAACCCTAAATGTTTAAGGTTAAAATGAAATTAAACACCTTAATAGATTGGAAAGAAGAATTTAAAATGCTATTGACAACCTGCAAGTTCCCTAATGCCAAACACAAATTATGGGCATGACCTCTTTCTCTTTTTATTAATTCAATACTTAGCCTAAAACACAATACTGCTAAACGTTTCAGAAGTCACTTCAATGCAAATACCAAATAGGTTGTCTAGAGGTAAGAGTCAAGAAAACAAGTGACTGCTGCACCTTTCAAGTTCCATGTGGTTTATGGCAGTTTCACATCTGGTGTTTTAATTGTACCTAGGTCACATTTCATACATTTTATTAATATATTTGCTAAACTACTGGAGTGTGGCAGGCAATCACAAACCAGATGAAATATTTACCATTTTCTTTAGAGATTGGAGGTGGGGAAAAACCTCACTTTCATCCACTCATGTGGTTCATCTCAACTGTTCCCACCCTTGGGTGCCATGATATGTGAGGAACAGGGTAAAACCCCAAATCACAATGTATTTCTGGATGGTCTTTCAAGCAAAGGAATAATTATTACCCTGTGTGCAAGGCATCACCACCTCTGCCTCCAGGGCTGGCCAAGCCTCTGGGTTTCGAAGAACAGCTTTCAAGCAGATGGGATTTCCACCCCACCCCACCCCACCCCCCATAACTTTCTAGGACAAGGTTTTTGTAGAAGCAATGAGTTAAATGAAATTCTAATTGCTCCAAATATAATTAAAACATTGCAACACATCCTTTTGCTTGTACTGTTCACTTTTTGATTGCTTTCTGCCTTTTAAGGCAACAGAAGAATCTTGACATTTTTTGAAGAATATTAATAAATAAGATGATGAATCACAGCATCACAAAGGCTGAATTTTATACCTGTAAAACACCCATGCAATAACAGGAGTTACTTACAAATGTTGAAAGAACATTTAGCCTTTTAGAAGCCATGTATGAACATTAGCCAGAAAATCCTGAGCATTTAATTTTGCTCTTTACTATTGTCTATGCAGGATTAGGATGATCAGAAACACTCAGAAACTAGAAAGCCCCATTATTTTGTGTCACTGCACCTAGGACAATGCATGGGACAGAAGGTCATCAGCATACCCTTGATGTCCCAGAGAGAAGGTACTTGAGTTTTGTGAAAAAAACAGTGGGTCAGAGATGACTGAAGGCAATGAGACAAATGACAGGGTGAGAAGAACTTTCTTCTGTAAAATGAGCATGGACATGAATAAAATGCCTCTACATGATAAAGGCCAGCAATGCTGAAAAAGGTATCTGCTGTTTGTAACCAGTGCCAATACTTTTTTTCAAAGGGTGCTGCTGTAACCCACACCTGACTCTGGCACCAGGGACCCCTTGCTCCCAGTTTTTCCCCGTCACACAAAGGTGGCCACGGCAGCTGCTCCCAGCCCAGCTGCATCCACCCCTCTTGTGACCTAAAAGCCTGGCTACTCTTAGTTTTAGGAAAGAAATGTCTGTAAAGAAAAAAATACATTTCTCTTTAAAACCATGAGAGCCAAAGTGGTTATTACTTTCACAAAACAAAGACAGAACCAGAGTTTGTTTTCTTCCCCTCATGGCAGCACGGGTCTAAAGGCTACACAGGCTGTTGAGTCACAGCCAACACACAGAGGAGCTTGGTCTATGCAGGGTCAAATGGGGGTCCTGATAATACCAGTTGTGCCTCCAAACAGTGAGCCTCACAAGAGCATAGACATGCGTCTGTCAGCTGGCATCGCTGTTTCGCTTAAGCAATGAGAGTGTCTCACAGCCTGTTTAGGAAAAAGGCAGATTAAGACACTGGATTTCATAAGGGCATAGTGCACTAGGTGTATAGGTGAATAAGGTCGCTGTTACTCTGCTAAACATCCATGTGCATTCATTACTACCTAATCTGCTTGTCTGTAAGCATCCCATATGATGCCACTGTTTTCCCAATCCTTGCCAGGACCATCATTCATCTTGCATCCATCCTCAGCATCCCGGCTGTGTCCAGGACTCCTCTGTGTTGCATAGTTTGTGATGGAAAGATGGACCATGAACTCCCCAGGACAGGGTCAGAGCACAAATTGAGATACAGCAGATGGGCACAACTAACACGCAACAAAACAGATTATCACAATTAACGTAGTCAGCAGCATCCAGTCAAGAAACACTACCCAAACACTTCAAACAAAGAAAATAGCTGCAGCAATATTGCCTTGGGGACACTTGATTTTGCTGTCATCCAAGTCCCTTCTCCTTTCTGTCTCTTTTCCCCAGCCATACACAATGCTGGCAGTGAGGTACTTCTCACTTTTCAGGAAGCTATTGCTTTCAGTGAGCGCCCAGCCCCCTTCCCTTCACCATCCCCAAGTAGGTAACTGGAAACGTAGATAATTATAGGAAAAGGTTTTCAAACACACACATTTCCTGACACATGCTCAGCTCTTGATGTGTTCTGCGCCTGTTCTCATTAAATTTTATACACAGCAAACCTGAACAAAAAGCTTGTGCAGTGTTAGGGAACAATGATTCCTTTTTGCAAGTAAAGAGGAGATTTATGGAGAAAATCACTTGAATCTGACAGTCACTGACATCAGTTCTTAGTTCATGAGAAGTGAGTGGGACCTGATAGATCCTCTTCTTTTCATCAGAAAGCTGCTGTTTTTCTTGTCTTGGCTTAGAGTGGGAAGTGAATAATGAGCATGTTGATGATTAAAAAAACCTTACCTTTTACTTTAGCCAAAATTCTTTGCACTTATGACATGAATCATTAAAAAAAAATTCTGATTACATGCCCCAATTCATTTCATTAAAGAATATTTTTCAAGCACCTTTTCTGAAGAAAAAAAAACAAAATAAAACCAAAAACCAAAACAAACACCCCACCCCAAACCCCCAAACTCTTCTGCAAGAACTGCAGCCACAGCAGGGGAACACAAAAGAGGCTGATTTTGAAAAGGTGACCTCCTCCTGTGCCCGAGCAAGGTGAAACATTCACACCTGTGCATCTGCTGCCACGCAGCATCACCTCTGGCAGGCAGATGGGAGCAACACCTACAACTAGCACTAGAGTGTTTGTCTAAAGAGCTGCTCACTTACGTTTAACACCTGCTTGATGCATGATCTTCCCTCCTTCCATTAACAACATATATTTCTCTCTTAGCTCACTGCAAAAGGAGCTTGCAGGACAGGGCTATGAGTGAGGAAATTGCCTCTAACAAATCTTCTCCTTCAAAACAGAGCACCTGAAGATTACACTTCCAAATGCCACCTCGGTGAGCAGTGCTGCCCAATTTTCTAGGTGGTGAGAGCTTTATTTCACCTTCTTCTGAAGCACCTGACAGGAACCGGTAACTGGCTTTGGTAGGCTATAACTGTACCCTATGGACAATCCTCTCCTCACAAATAGGTGGTGGAACAGACACAGGAACCTAATGCTGTCTAGTGATCCTTCCAGCCTTTTCCCAATTAAATAAAGGTCAGCTGCAGAGGCCAGACAGGTAGAGGTTGAATGGGAAGACAAATCAAAGCACACTGTTTTCAGCATGCTGATTCCTCCCCATTTATTTCTGTCTGGTTTCTGTGCAATTTACTCAGAGCATGGACAGAAAGACAATCACATCAAAATGGAGTTGTTAGAACAGTATCAGGAAAGGCTGACATTGCTGGGTTATGTTTTCTGATATAAATGGCTTTTTGCAGTAGGAGCTTCATTTTTTTTCCCCCCTATTATATGGACAAAATGTGTATGCATGGTTTGGATTTTTGTTAAATGACGTTGTAGCAAAAATAAGTTTCTCTGATGTAGATCTGACTGGAGCTCAAAACACTACCCCAATCTTTTGGGTGAAAACCCACCTAAAACTCTGAATTTGAAAGGGTGTGTTTGGGGAGGACAGTTCAAGTTGGGGACTCCAGATCACCAGGACCAGATGAAGTGTGAGTGTTAGCTTGAAAAGTCAAAGCAACCTCCACCCATAGAGAAGAGAGCAAGGAGGAAGGAAAGCATCACTTACAGTCTTGAACCCATTTTCTTTCTTGAACTCTCTTTATAGCCAGGAATGACTTTTTAAAGTTTGTAGTCACCACTCACTCATCAGAATCAAGGTTTCACCTCTTTTCTACCCCAGTCACTACTAGATCCCACACATTAGTAGCTGTAGTCTCTTGGACTGACTTCTCCTGTAACATTTGGGGTCCTTTCTGATGCTAAAGAGAGATTTTGGGATGTCCCTGGGAAAACTTTTTCAACTTGACAGCAACCATATATTAGACTAATTAAAGACTGCAGTCCCCAGGAGTAACAGCAGATCCCGGATCCAGGGGATGCATTGGCCTCGGGCATCCAGCAGCGTGCCAACAGGACCTACAGGGAAGAGAGCACACTGGCAGGTTTATGCATTTCTTTACACTTCAGATAGCTCTAAGGTTATACAGCAGGAAAAGAAATCAAAAGAACTTACATTATAGGAGAAGTTTTTAACTTCTCTGGTTTGACACCTTGGTTTCAGAGTCACTGGAATTATTTAAAACTCATACGGAGGGAATCAGTCCTTTTGATCACAGTATATTAAAATGGTATTGTCTTCAAATCACACTTGCTTGTTGCAAATATATGTTTTGTTAGTTTGCAGTAGATATACGTACACACATACACTTTTTTTTATGTCCATGTGCTTATGTGTGGCGATCCTTCTGCAGCGAGCGCCTTAATTTGCCTGTAATGCATGAATGAATGCTGTGTATTGGAAATAGAAGAGATCTTGGATGCATTAACAACTTTCTGCACTTAGGCAGTCCTTGCAGATGCTCCCGTGCGGTACCACCATGGGAGCATTGCTTGGTCAAAACCATGCCACCGCCCCGAGCCCAGCGGGAGGACATGGCTGCTTGTAGATGTCTGTGCCTAAGGGGATGGGCATTGCAGACCTGCATCTACAGCATCCACTGACACGCTGAAGAATTCCTCTTGTCCCTCTCAATTGCCTCATAACAGGCCTCATCTGCCAAGAAATAATTAGCCTCTGTCCCATTACCTCAAGAGTGAAACACTCACAACCAGCCCTGTTTCATCTGCAGCCAGAGACTGGGTGGTTAATTAGTATTTTCGTTTGGTTTTACATGAGAAGCTTTTCAATAATTTTGTGAAATATTTTAGCTCAACCAGGAGCAAGAATGTATAATTTATTTTGTTACTTGATAGAATTAGTTGTTCTTAGCTTGCTGTGGCAGTATAAACTGTGAATGCAATATTTTCTGAAGTGTCCTTTCTCCATGAGATTAGTAAATTTAATTTGAAATTCTGTATTCACAAGTAGTGCACTGGCTGAAGGCAAGCTGTAGAACAGATGATAAAGGTTATTACATTTTTTAAATTATCTTTTAAAGATGTTTAATAACTGTGGAGAAAAGACTTTTATGAAAATGGAAATTGGCAGATTAAAGAATGAGTTACACAAAGTTATTTTAAAAACACATGAAGTTACTTTTCCTATCACTCCTTAAAGGGCCAAGTTCTTGTTCTCAAGACCAAAACTCTAATTTGAACCAAGATTTAGCTGAATCCACAATTACGTTCTATAAATTGATCCTAAATGCATATACAAAACATACAATGGTTATTGATGGTCAGCAATTTTCAAACAGTTTTAAGACTTCTTTTCCTCTTCACCAACATTAAAATTCAAGTTGGGTTCAAAACATGGGTGATATTTTTTGAATAATGTTCAAACCAAAAATTAAGATTCTCAGAGCTAAATTCTGCTGGGGTCTTGAGGCAGAAATGTAAACAGGAGCAAAAGCTAACTCCGCACTGAGAATTTACAACCTGATCATGCAATTTTTAAATAAGTAGAATCTTTCTGTGAAGATGAATTAGAGTAGGACTGAGCCTGTGGGGATCTCTGTACATAAAATAGAGCACGCCCACTCCTCCATCAGCTTCTGCTGCTCCTGAAAAGAATAAATCCAAGTAAAAGCTCATGTTTTCTGCTGAAGTCGGCAGGTGCAACTAAGAACACAAAGAAATAGGTCATGTTTCAGAAAGTGACTTGCTGGTTTTCACCTTATTTTCAAAACACTTCCCTCTTGCATTTAAGAATAAATGATAACAGGGAATCAACAAGAGAAACTCTTAGCTTCATACATGGCGGTAATCTAATAAAGGACATGTTGCTAGTGCTCACCTCATTACTAATTTGTGGGTGCTCAGATTGCACACCCGCCACCAGCACCAACACAAGCAGCACCCACGCCAGCCTGGACCCATCAGCCCCTCCCAACATGTCTGAGCCCACTGCAAATCCATTACCATGTTCTTTATTACGTCAGTCTGCCCCCTAAAATCATATACAACATCAACCTATAGCCTACAAGAGAAGAAATGTGCATTTATTTTTGTGAAATCTTGGCCCAGAACATATTGGGTACCCTGTCTATTAGAAACTCCTGTTTTATAATAAGGCTCCTAGTGTTTAATTACGCAAGTGACTCAAAGAATTATGTGCTTTGTAGCATATCAGTATCTGGTCAATGCCCCCAGCTCCCAAACCAAGATGACTACAAGGAAAGGCAAGAGAAAGTGGGGACCTGTGAGACCTCTGTACAGTGTATATACCCCATCTGTCTTTCTGGTCACTATGTATGCCACAAAGCACTCCACTGAGTATGTTTCCCTCTTCCTCTTCTTGGGATAAGTATTAGGAACTATGAGAAGTTTCAATCCAGTCACAAGCAACTGTTCTTACCCTCCTAAAATAGAAAAGGTGTCTTTAAGAATGTGGCCTCTGGAGGAAAACACCTGCTCAATCTGAAAATCCACCTAAGTAGTTGAACCTAAAGAACCAGTCACAAACACAGGCAGCCCACATATTCTGTAACCTTATGAATTGTACTTTGAAATCTACATAAATTTCCATTTTTTTAGTCAACTTCTTAGTACACGTTAAGATTAAATTATAGTTTCTACTTCTAGCATTGTCTAAGCCAAATGCTGTTATCAATAGATTCATATAATTACCACTTTCTTCTCTAATTATTTGTGGGAGTAAGGTACAGCAAGTAGGATACTTTTAAGTGATAATACAAAACATTTTATACTTGTCTGCACCAAACTCATAAAAAGGTCATGTGAAGGTTTTACAACTATTTTCAATTAAGGAATAAAATTCACACAAATAGCTCCTCTAAGCTAATCCACTGTTGTGATGTCATGGTTTTAGCTGGGATAGAGTTAATTTTCTTCACTCTAGCTGGCACAGTGCTGTGCTTTGGACTTAGTATGAAAACAATGTTGATAACACACCAGTGTTTTAGTTGTTGCTGGGTAGTGCTTGTACTAGTCAAGGACTTTTCCAGCTTCCCATGCTCTGCCGGGTGCACAAGAAGCCGGGAGGGGAGGGGGCACAGCTAAGAGTGCAGATTCAAACTGGCCAAAGGAATATTCCATATCATGTAACATCATGCCCAGTATGTTACCTGGGAGGGGCTGGCCGGGGGAGGGAGGCAGCAATCGCAGCTCATGGACAGGCAGCGTCAGTCGGTGAATGGTGAGAGGTTGCATCGTTTGTGTTTCTGGTTTTCTTTCATTTTTCCTTTTTCCATTTTTTTATATTATCATTGTTATTATTATAATAATCATTATTGTTGTCTTTATAGTAATTATTAAACGGTTCTTAACCCATAAGTGGGTTTTTTTGTGCTTTTGCTCTTTCAATTCTCTCCCCCATCCCACAGGGGTGGGGGGAGTGAGCGAGCAGCTGCATGGTGTTTAGTTGCTGACTGAGGCTGAACCACGACATGTGATGATCTTTAACATCTAGATATCAGCTTGCACCAGGGGAGGAGAGCTCTGCTGCCTTTGGGTGAAATGGAGGACGTCCCTTTGTTCTCAGCCTTGCAATGGCCTTGCCTTCCTCATGCGGATGACTCTTCTGTGTGTGCAAGAAGGCACTGGACAGGTCCCATCACCCTACCCACCACAGAAACTGAGCTTAAAGGAGGAGACAATGAGCTGGTGTGAAATCCAACCCCCTGTCCAGCCTAGTACCCCAGAGTGTCGCAAGGTGCTTCTCCTCTCTGCATGCATTTCCAACAATGTTAGAAGTATAAGTGCCCAAAGTTAAGGAAATTTATGAGTTATACTGATGAGAATAGATATGGGAAGCAAATTATATTAAAATTAGTTTGTTAAAGGCCAAAAAAATCCAGAATCAAGAAAGAAAACTTCCAGCTAGAAGGAATACAAGAAAATACTAGCTTCTAATACCAATTAGCTTCCAACTTCTAATTTGTAAGACAAACTTCAGATGTCACCACAAAGTCCCTGGCAGGGAGGACTTTGAAGGAAGAACAGGTCCAGATAGCTTGAATTTCAAACCTTTAACGGCCTGGTGAAAAAAAGCCATAAAAAGATTTACTCTTTATATGTTTTAAAATACCAGGCAGATTTCAATGGTTCAATAGCACCAGAATCATACCAGCATTTCAAATTGTCCAGCCAAATGACCTAAATCAGCTGGCATGAGATTTAGACCGTGCATGTAATGCTACTACACAATTAAATTCAAAGTGCTAAGAAGGTAAAAATATACTTAATGCTGATCAACACAGGTTAAACAGCCCTGATTACATTTGATATTCTATGTCTGGATGAAAAAAACCTGCATAACTGGCATGTACTTCATTTTATTATGAAATTGCTTTGGATGAGGAGCTTTATAAATGAGATCCAAATAAGTTTTCTGCAGTGGATATGATTGAGGGAGGGGAAGATGATTACTGAGGTTCCCCAGTGATCCAAGTTTGATGTTATTCAAAGTTTCCATTAACAGCCTGAGTACAAATGGGCACTGGCAGGAGTCCCTCAGAGCAGGCATGCACTGAGGGGTCACCGTCATGCATTGCAGTCTGCAGGCACCCACCAGCACCCCATGGCTTTGTGCTTGGCCATGCCATGGTGACAGCTGTGCTTTGTTAAGTGTGCTTGCCTCAACAAGCCTTGCCTCGTGACTCTGGCTGGTCCCAAATGCAGTGAGCCTTCTCAGCAGGAATGCAAAGACAAAGTGTAGAAGACAACCACAGAAACAACTTGAAAGGTGGAGAAAACACGCAGCACAGCGATGGACTTGAACTCAATAGGCTCTGGTGGTTATCTCCAATTAAAGAGATGACTGAACTGCAGCATCTGAATGTTTTCAAGAGAAAAAGTTGGGAACTACAGTGCCTTTTAGTCTATCTTTGAGAAACATGTCAGAAGAAATTGCTGGAAAGAAAGGCCAGACAAATTAATCCCTGGAAAAATCAGCAGTTGTTCCCTATCCAGCAGTGGTAGATGATTCAACACTGTAGCAGAATCTCAGAGGAATCACTGAGTCCCTTTGGCCTCCAGAAGCCAACATGAAGAGGTAGACGAAGACAAAATGTACTGGTGGTACACGAGGAAGAGGCCGGGTAAGGCTTAAGGATCCTGGCTGTATCAGATATCCAAGAAGATGATTTGGTCTCTTGTGGCCTTGCAGAGACTAACTCTGAAATTCAGACAACATGTCCTGGTCCCATTTGGAAAAAAAAGGAAGTTCAACAGCTCGCTCAGTATGCTGAGAGTTAAATACAGCACAGGCTGCTGTTGTCTGCAGCACCTCCCCTCTAGTAGGAAGCTCTGTGTCTGGTTTCAGACTAGGACCTCAGCATAATGGTTAAAAACCAGTCTTAACTGAAAACACCCAAGTCTACTGCTGGCAGAGGGCATTGCTTTATTGCGAACCAAGTATTCCTCTAAAATAGACCAACCCAACCCAAGGCTTCATCCCTTTCTGTTAAGCATTATTTCCTTCTCCCTGCATACTGGCAGTTATCCTCAATGGGGTCCATCTCTATGATCAGCACTAGTTACCAGTCACTTTCACCACAGCCTTTTCCCAAAAATATGTTCTTTGTCATGATAGAAGTATTCCTTGCCCCCCTCCACATCCCCAGTCTCAGAACACATGTTTATTGAAAACCTCCCAGTAAAACAGAAATAAATTAACAAACCCAAGACCATTGCCTGCAGACAGCTCCAGCGCAGAAGATTTCAGCCCAAGAGGGACATGTTCTCACTGGTCAAGAGAGCATGAAAGCATCCTCCCATGTTGCTAACCTCACATCAGTGTTAATATTTGGGCTGTCTTGCCTTGCATTTCTCCGGCGATGAGAGATGTGCTCCATTCTCCAGGTGTGCAGACTACCTTGCAGGGCTTCACAACAGCACTACTTGCAGCCCATTTTTTCTTTATGTTACATTAACAGCTCTGAATTGTGCATGCCTGTTTTCCGCCGACAACAGTTGTTACTTGATTCCTGAGACTGTCTTGCTTTTTGCATTAGCCAAGCAAGGATAGGCATTGTGGAGATAGAAAAGTGTTATCTTTTGCTAGAATATACTTGGACTACCTTCAAAAGTTGAAGTAAAAATAACCCCACAACCTTGGATTCAAATTATTAATCTCTTTTTCTATATGAATGTCTTTATCTGGTGTATTATAAAATGCTTCTTTACAGATATCTTCTTTCACAGTACCCTAGAAATCCTGCACATCCTGAACAGAAGTTCTGACTTGCTTTAATTCTTCAAAATAAAACAGAATTTAAAGATAGTCTTAAATGCTTAGCCAAGTTTACCGTAAAGGATTGCACTTTAAGTTTTTGTAAGACCTTATGAGAGAATTGACACAGAAATTATAAGTTTGTTAGAATGCTGGCTTTCTCTTAAGTGTACCAATGGACTCATGAGTTCACCAGTAAGATGTATCTAATATTGCATGTCATCTTTAGTCTGTCTACTGATAAGGATTTTTTTTAGTCAAGTACCCAATACTTCTTAGCAGTGACAAGTTATTTCCATCAGTCCTTCTGCTTCTTGGCTCCTGTAAAGGCAGAAAATGCAGATATTTGACAAATATTTTCAAAACACGCTAAAATCTGAAAACCTTTGATGTTTCTGCATGAACATTTGGCTTACTTTTCACCTCCACATGCATCCTGGACCAGGCTGGTTATTATTAAGGGCTGTGGATCGTGGGTCTGTAGCACTGAGACTGAACAGGTAGTCACCTCCGTATGTTATTAACTTCATGGAGGTCAAACACACACAAACCTCCTAATATCCTCCTGGATACCTGGGCTGACTATTCTTGATCACCCCCTGCCTACCTCATCTTCTATTAATCAGCAGAAGGAGAAAGTGGTCACAGTCTGACCACACTTGTTCTGTGCAGTGTTTCTCAAGTGATAAACTATTGCTAAGCAAATATTCAAGGCATCCAAGTTTCAAAATGTAGATTCAGATATCATGTATCTATTAATGGAGAAGTTTGTTCAATAGAGAACTCATCATACACAGTTTCTCACAGCAATATTTCACCAGGTATCATCTTTCCATTTCCTCCAGAAAGCACTCCTGGCCAGTATAATCCAGTCTCAGGAAACATGCAATTAAATTCCAATTCATGGCCCTGCTCCAACTCTTCTAATTTATTACCACCCTGGAGTCCTGCGTAGACTTTGCTCTCTGGACACCCACTTTCTGTTTATCCCTCCGGTTTACAGGGGAGCAGCAGCTGCCCAAAACCTCTCTTATTGCTCTGCCATCTGGTCAGAAAGATTGTCTGTAAACATGGGAATACCACTCCATGCCTTTGTTTCAAGTTGTAGGAGAACAATTAGCTTCTTTCAAAACCTAATAAATTGGTATCTTTAGCAGACCTAAAACCAAACAACATCAACAGTCTCTCATGGAGGAGGATTGAAGCAGCTCTGCCCCATTACAGAAAGGTTTTCCCTCCCAAGTTTCCTAATGCAAACCACCTGACCATATCTCATGGCAATGGAGACAGGATAAGACCTTGGTACCGTGTCTCGGGACACGATAAGCAAGAGAACAGTTGAGCACACTGTGGGAAATACAGAAACCGAGTGTTTCTTTGCTCATGCATAACTGTGCATGGACATTACCCATTTAGGGAAGAGTAATCCCAGTCTCATTTGAAAGCAATCCCATAAGATGGCTCTCAAAGGACTCAGACCATGAAACCACAAGAACCACAGCAATGAGTTTTAGCACCTATGACTAGAATGAACAAAATGGATACAGTTAGAGCCTGTACTCACAGTAGTTTTAAAGAAGTTCAGCAAGACACTAGTAGACCATGAGGTGGTATCCACAGAGCAACATTGCGGACACAGCAACTATGCATGTGATGCTGCTCTCTGTAGCTGCCCTGGCTGTTTGTGCTCCAGCACAGCAGGTAACCTGCTTGCTGCACGGTCAGGTCACTCCAGGAAACACAAAACAACCTGGGTCTTGGAAGGAAGGGTTTGTATGATGTACTTCAGCCATATCCTAAATAAACAAGACACTTGAAATTCTAGCTTAATTACACATGGTATAGTATATCAGATCAGAAAATAATAAATCTTAGTTTTAAAATTTTCCAAACCAAGTCAAAAGATACCAACTTCAGAATCTGGCTACTGTTTCCTTTTTTCCCACCATTTCATTGCTGTATGCAGAATTAAGCTGCTTTTGTATTTGCCTCTCTTGAGGAAGTACAGCAGAAGCAGCACCGCTAGTGGACACCTCCACCTCCCCATCCCATCAGCAATGGTTTAGGCATGAAGAAGTGGTTCATCATATACCCAGGTTGGTTCAAACACTGACTACATACCAAATTCATACAAGATGCAAAGCTGGAAGTTCAAGTCCTTGCTAGCAGACACTATCAGCCTTTCTGCATGCTAGCTACAGGACTAACTCCTGTCCAAACCTAAACAGCCTTAGTTTCAATAACCTAAAACCTACCCAACTCCTCCAGTATAATATTAATCCCATAAATCAATTCTACATCTCAGATTGTCCTGGATGCATAGAAACATTTTTCTTTTTATCATCCCATTTTGCTGGCCTACCCCATTATCGCCAGAAGACTCAGCACCAAGTACAGCCTCCTCCCAGCATTACACATGTGAATGCTCAGTACATGCCATGAAATATTGAACGAGAATACCAAGATGATTTCTGGGATCTAGAAAGCCCCTTAAGTAATGAGGCTGCTGCATCAGAGCCGCTTTCTCAGCCTGAGACTTGCAGAGATCCATCTTAGTTCTTACAGAGAAGTCTTAAAGAGTGAGTCAGCTTTTCCTGGTAATTACTGAGAGTTTTTGTGTTCCTGTAAGCAAAGCCGATCTTTGCAGAAATACACATGCTTTAATGCCGAAATACATTTGGAAACTATTATTATTGTTCCACCAAACAATAGATCCCTTGAGAAGCAAAACAACATTTTCTATTTACACATCTGTACAAACTGCTGTTTAGAGAGGGAAAGGCTGATTTGCTTGATACACAGGAGAATCAGTTAGTGCTTTTACTAACCCAAGCTGTACATCGTTAGGGATTAATTTGTGTTACAAAGGAAAAAAGCAGCATTTGGTCCTTCATCAGAGTAAGAGCTAAAGCCACCTTTATTCTTGATAGAAGACTCCTTCAGCTCCATCGACCCTCTCCAGACCTTTGTGCTCGTATTTTGCATTACAGCTTCTTGAGAGCACAGAAGCTGCACTCTCCATAAAATGAAGCTGGGAAGGGACAAGCCCAACAGCTAAGGGAAGAGGGCTGCAATGGAGATTTGTGGATCCCACTGGGCGGAGACTGCCGTAAGACCCCTTCACCATCAGTGAGAGAGGAGGCTGCGCAGGGCACCACTGCGAGGAAGAAAGGGACGCAATTCCATTAAAGGCCACACACATGCCCTGGTGGGCACAGGCCAGCCTTGTTGATAAGCTACTCCTGTACCACTGCAGACCAGGCAACTGATCAATATGCTGCAGTTCATGATAATCCAGTGCTCCCTGCAGGAACCTGTTCTTCCTCCTTTGCTACCGGGAGCATCTCCAGCTCTACCATTACAGAGCTTTCTAGAAGCAAGGTCTGCAGAAGCTCTAGCAGATAGCTTTTCTAGTGCCACACAGCTCATGTGTACGAAACTCAATACCAATAGATCCACATGGGACATATAGTGGCAAGAAGACAAGAACAAACACAAAAGAACATTACAGGGTGAATTTAAACCACGTTCATGCTGTCTCAAGCATATTTTCAAGGCTGAAGACAAAATGGTTTTGTCAAGCTTCAACTTAGACCAGGCACCTACCCAATTTTAGCTTAATAATGAAGACATCTACAGAGAGACATAAAGCAGAGCCATAGGTCCTGATGAGAAACACAAGATGAGCCCTCACACCCTGGTACAGCCCATCCTCATCTCCCGCCACCTTCTTGGTGGCCTGTACTTCCACACCCATGTACTCCATGTGTTGATCTTAACTGTATATACAACTATACAAGCATCCACAGCACACAGACTCCCCAGCATATTCTGCCCACACTCCTTTTATACCCTCCTGGAGGAAACCAGTTAATTCTCCACAGCTGGCCCAAGCCAGGCTGCTTTACAGACGTTTGCACACAGGAGAAGCTTCTTCTCTCCTCTATGGCAGACTGCAGCACTCCTACCTTCCCTTGATATAATAGATAGGTTACGTTCACCTGTATCACATACAGTATTTCAAGCATATTGCTCCTTAGCCACTTAATCACCAATGGGTAACTACAGCACCTATGTCTTTAAGGCACAGGTAGGTTTTTTTGTTTGGAGAAGACATCCTTTACTTGAAGGGATTGCTTGTCTGCTGGAGATAAAAAGCTTGTAATCAGTGTTCTGACTCTGTGTTGTATTTTAATTCATTTTAATTCCATTTTTATAAAAGCACTATTTAAATATGGAGTTGCATTACTTTTTTTTTTATATGTTAGCAAGTCATATTTCTGGAGCGCTTTCTTCAGCCCTTTCTCTAAAGAAACTTATAAAAACTCCTAGATTTCTGTATTGCTGTACAACTGGAAGAGACTGTGTCTCTTTTGAGGGGCGCTTCTCTGAGAGTTCTGAGTTATTGCTGTCTCATTCACGTTCTTCTCCAGCTGTGTTGTTCGTAAAGGTGCGGATATGATATTATTTCACAGGAATTCATTGGGTAACTGAATAGTATCAGAGCATTGTAAATAAAGGTATGTATTTGACTTTCAAAATAAGTTTCAAATGCACTGTATTCCTATATATCCTATCTTTCTTGTTCATATTCACGTCTTTTCCTTTGCATTTTGTGTTTGAATTATTATTGTATCTGAGACGTGATTTACATTTAGTATAGCTCAAAACAACAAAATGTAACATTATGTTATACAGGGCTAATCTTTCCTTATACAAATCTAATTTCAGGGAGTAGTGTGTATTCACTGATCTAATATGATCTAGGAAGGCAGATTGCTATATTTTAAAAAGTCCCAGATAGGAATGTTATAGGTGACAATCCCTAAGCTTACACATACACTTGAAACATGTTCCTAATGATAGCATTATGATCGTGAAATGATGGTTAAAGTCTGTTTAACTGTTGACTGTGCTTTACGTTCTCTGGAATAGTAGGACTTGAACGATAGGAAAAAACATAAAGCATTTCACCTACTTATCTGTCTGTTGTGTTACCATATGCTGAAAAAATACATAACAAGATTATAACTAAAACCATTCTTCTCTAACCAAAATACAGTTTTTGAAATATGTAAGGGAAATCCTAATGATTTGGGAATATTATATAAGTAAAGATAAATTGGGGAAAGGCAGAAACTATACAGTGGGGTAATAGGATCATACAGAAATGTTCTTCTGAGGAGGATACCAAAAGTAAATGAGGGAGATGGGAAGGTGGCTCCAGCAGGAGATTGTTAGCACATTAATTTCTTGTGCAGGAAGAGCAGTGAGACTCATTACTCCTATCCAGAGCCTTTGCAAGGCTTCCACCATACCGATGGCTGGAGTGACTCATTAGGTCAGGCTTTGACCCTAGAGGGCAATTTCTGTCTCAAACCCCGCAGATGCCTCAGGACCCTTTGCACACAAAACCACGTGCAGAGGATCTGTCAGTGTAAATCCTGTTGCTGCTTGTGAGAAAACCTGCCCTGGAGATTGTCACCAGGGCCCAGCTTGGAGGGTTAGTTAGGCTTCTCTGAAGTCTTTGTGCACAGAAAGACCAAAGCCAGTAACTGCAGCAACCTCGGCTGCTCTGTCTGCAAGCACAGCTCTGCAGTTGTTTCTTGTGGGGTTATATGTTATGGCATATTTTGCAACTAGACAAGAATTGGGATTTCTTGTAGGAAAGCTGGAGAACCAAAAAAAAAAGGGAAACTTCTTCCAGGTTTCTCTTACTCAGATTATTTTTTCCCCTCAGCCATTTGGCTGGGAATGGGAATCACAGAATCACGGGACCTCAGGGATCATCTAGTCCAACCTTTCTAGGAAGAGCACAGTCTAGACAAGATCGCCCAGCACCCTGTCCAGACGACTCTTGAAGGTGTCCAACATGGCTGAGTCAACCACTTCCCTGGGGAGATTATTCCAACGGTTGAATGTCCTCACTGTGAAACATTTCCCTCGTGTCCAATCAGCAACTCCCCAAGAGCAACTTGTGTCCATTCCCCCTTGTCCTCTCCATGTGACTCCTTGTAAAAAGGGAGTCTCCATCTTCCTTGTAGCTGTCCCTTAAGTACTGGTACGTGGTGATGAGATCCCCTCTGAGCCTCCTTTTCTCAAGGCTGAACAAACCCTGTTCTCCCAGCCTATCCTCATATGGCAGGCTTCCCAGTCCTTTGATCATCTTGGTGGCCCTTCTCTGGACCCCTTCCAGCCTGTCCACATCCTTTTTGTATAGCGGGGACCAGAACTGTACACAGCACTCCAGGTGTGAACTGACAAGCACTGAGTAGAGTGGGATGATGACCTCTTTGTCTCTGCTGGGATGCCCTTATTGATGCAACCCAGCATTTTGGCCGCAGCAGCACACTGTGCGCTCATGTGGAGCTTCCTGTCCACCAGGACCCCTGTGTCCCTTTACACAGAGCTGCTCTCCAGCCAGGCGCATCCCAGTCTATGCTGCACTCCCGAGTTGTTTTCCCAGGTGCATGACCTTACACTTCTCCTTGTTGATCTTCATAAGGTTCTTGTTGGCCCAATCTTCCAGGCTGTCATGGAGGGAACTTGCTTTCCCAGTTCCCCAGTCTGGTGGGTTTATCCAGGATGTCAGGGCTTCAGCCAGCAGCAGGATCAAGATCCTGGTGCTCCTGCAGCACACCTGCTCTGGGACGGCCACAGTTTCACGGCTCCAGCAGAAAGACATGGCTGGGTGCTGCTTTTCCTCTGGGTTTGGCAGGAATGGAAAGCCCCTCAGGTCTTGCTGCCTGTCTGAGCTACCCATGCAAAAGTGTGTGGGCAGGGGACAGGTCTGGTGGGAGAGGGTTTGATGGGTCGCTTCATGCTGCTTAGCATTACGGTGTGGTCCAACCAGCCACACGTCTCTTCTGAAAAGTGTTAATTATCCTAAATTGGATAACCTGGCAACAGTCAAAACTGGAATGTAAATTTGGGTGTATAAAACTTGAATGATTCTGGTTAAGGTCTAAATATTGATGCTGTTTCCTTTCTTTAAATACACTGTAATAGAAATAGGCAGTTTTCTTTCCTTAGAGGAACTCTAAGCTGTATTGGCAAATAAGCTGAAGTAAGGATGTATGTCAGTTTTAAAAAATAGTTTTCTTTGAAATTATCTGCATGCACCAGAATATCTTTTGATATTGCTGCCCTGCCATAGCACATGTGCACAGGGGAGTGAGGAAGGGACACCCTGGACCTTTGCTCTGAACTCTGCAAGCTTTGTGTAGTCGAAATCTCACCCAGGATCTGGCATCGATATGAGTTTCCCATCACATATTCTGAAATTGCAGTGTCGGGATGACAAAGCACTGACAATCTTAAAGTCAGGCCTTGGCTAACCTACCCTTCAACATTAAAATGGATGAAATGGAAGTCAATTTTTCAGCTTGCAAAGAGTCTGTGGTAGGCGAAAAACATCTCTACTCTACTTGACTCTTCTTATCTCCTTTTTCATTCCCAGCATGGCTGGAGGATTTAACATGTTTCTTGCTATCACTGAGTGCTCTGCAAGAAAGCAGCCAGCATTGCAGCACAGGCAGTGTGCACAGCAAGTCACGTGCCATGGCAGGGAGCATCCTCCAGTCCCAGGACCTGTGCCCTGTGCTGCCCCACCTATGTTGCTGCTCTCTCCATGATGAGGAAAGGAGGCAGATACTTGTTAATTCTGACTACATCTCCCTAAATGCCACATGTGCTGCGCACACTGCATGATGGTCAGGGCTCCCCATGGCCGTTGCACAGCAGATTTGCTGTTAATGATGTTACCCATTTGCACTGGAGAGGCAGCGGTGGCTACCGGGGAGGTCAGGGCACTGCTGCACAAATATCTGTCAAGATGCAACCTCTGTCTTGAGGGATTAATAGTCTAAAAGGTAACACTAAGTAAAGCTTGAAGAATGAGAAGACAATGCAACTGCAGCTTTTTTGTTTCCAGGGATGTAACCAAGAACACTACCCAAGATAGTTGCATGCTTTGGGTTGTGGGGCACTGGCAAACTGTGGTAGAAATGAGTCCAGGTAGTCCAAATCCCAGATTGTGCCTTTACTATGGCACTGCTTGCTGCTGAAACTGGGATAAAAATCTTACCTTTCATTCTTGCACAGACCACTGTATGATAATATTGATTCTTGCTTTTCTTGCATTGAAAGTGGTGTGATAACAAGGAAAATGAGGCCAAACTTGTCCAGATGTTTGTGTCATGTCCCACTGTCTATTCCTTCTTTTATTAACAAAACGAGCAGTGTCTTAAACCCAGAGTCCTTCGCTTGCTTCTGGCTTCAGCAAAAATATATGGTTTTAGGGATTTTACTTTTGTTAGACTGGACATCATCTGATTTCAATGACCAGAAAGATATTTTTCCATTAATTAAGACAGATATCTGATTTCCTTTACCAGCCATTCCTGCACCTACAGTCATCAGTAGGGAGCAGAACTATTCACAAGTCTGTTGCAGCAGTTAATGTTTCACCAGAAAATACCCACATTGGAAGTAACCAAGTCCTGGGATAAATGTCTGCAGGTTACTGTTAGCTCCACCACTAGCTTTTTTTTAGAGATGTGGGGAGTGTGGGAGAGAGCAAGCAACATGTCTAAAACTCACAACTTAATATATGACTATGGAAGATGGTAAAGGAATAAGATAAAAATGAGAAATATTTTGGAGTCAGGATGTTATAGATAGAAGGGCAACAAACCCTGTTTCTTCTGCTGCAGTGCGGAGTTTTCCACCCTGCCTGGCATGGAGGATGACCTCTGCAGTGACTCTGGGCATCTCTCTTTCCAGATGGAGGTAAATGGTTTGTGATAGATTTTTTTTTAAAACAATTACAGCTGGCTGGGAAAATACTGGGGGAGGGGCACACGTGAAGGCACTTTTAGCAATGTATAAAATAATTTCAAAAATATTTTAAAGCATGAGAAGATGACAAAAGTGCAGCTACATGCAGAAGTAGGACACATGTTTTGTAGTGAACTTCTGTAGCTTGGCCCACAAGGAACCTGCTACTATTACTAACACAACTATTTGAAAACCCATACAGTGTCTGCAAGCAAAATGAAACATAATACACCTAAAGTTAGGGCCACAAAAAGTACTGACAAAGGTGACAGACCATCACGTTGCCTTTTCTGCCAAAGACCTTCCTAATCTGCAGAAGCTGACAGAAATTTACCTTCTCTGAAAAAGCCTTTTTCTCACTGAGGAGCCTTGGGCCCCAAATCCCTAATGCACGCAGGGTCTTCTGCTGTCCTAAGGAGCACCCAGAATTCAGGCTTTGGACACACTTCTAAATGCTGAAGAATTCACTGTACTGAGGCAGAGTGGACAGACACCAAACTGGGCCAGCTCAGGGAAGGGAAACTTTGAAAATGGAGAACTGAAATGGTAGTGGAAGCACAGAAGGTGGGTGCCTGACCAATACCCTGCTGTACCAACATCCCGGCTCCATTGCACACATCCCTGTTGAACACTAGCCCTGAAATATCAGGGGCAAAGTAACAGGTGATCTGAAAAACCTTTGAAATATGGTAAAAGTACCTAAAATGTGTGACTGGTGATTGTGTGCTCACCTCATGCCTTTGCATGGTATCCACTTCCTGAGGAAACCAAGAAACTCAACTGTGGGCTTCCTATGCAAGTGCACCTCACTTAGTTGACCGGAATTCAACCTGGAATAGTTGCGTTTGATGTTCATGATCTTGTAGGTGTGTGTTGTACATACCAATGACACAGAAAACATGGTACAAAATACATCCCTTGTTAAAAATGGGTGGAAGACTCATGCGGTGCCTGTTCTCAGCTGCCCATGAATCTGCTTATTGATGAGGATTACGTGTGTTGCAACAAAAGCGCCAACAAGGAGACGCACTGATGGTGTAGCGTTAGCATGCAATAGCCGTGTATGTCAGCATTGTGTTATGAAACAGGAGAAGGCGCCTTCATTGTCTCTTTTTCATTTGTTACTGGAGTCATCCCTTTGTTTTTGTTCCATTCTCAAACTTTTTCTCATTTTGGTTGGTAATATCATACTACGATACTATAAAGCTGGAAATGTTTTAGTATCAATGAATCATTTTTCAAGGGCTTGATTTTGCTGAAGATTAGCTCATTAAATTTGTAGAGCAGCCCAGTAAATGCACGTTTGAAAGCAGAAGAAAGAAGGTTTGCTGAAGTTATTATTAACCTGTTACATTTCTGCATGTGCAGTCTTGAAGAGGCAGCTGTCCCAGTGACAGGTTCACAAACAAAAGACTCTTAGAGTTAAGGGCAGAAATCCAGGCACTTCCCTGGAATGGGAATGGGAGTCATGATAGACACCACCAACTACAGGTCTGCCTCAGCTGATTCGTTTGAAAGGTATGACCAGAATGTAATGATGCTCAAAAACAATATTTGTGTTCCATGGGTAGTTTTAATTCAGTTGTATTTTCTAAATTGCTGTTATTGCTGCTAGATTTAAAATGAACATTTCTAAATAAGCAGTGAAAACATAAAATATTTTCCACTGCAGAGTTACTATTTTTTTATTGAAGATATATTTTGCTTTTGCAGTTAATAAAATTTTGTGGCAAATTGATACATATTAGCAAAACCAAATATTAAAGATAATACATTTTTGTTCATGTCAAAAGCCCTTTGTTCATTGAAAAAGGACTTAATGGAAATATTTTAATCACAGCTTTGAAATATCAGATGTCTTCAATGAAAGGTCAGGCCTCCAGAGCAGAACAGGCAGCAAATAACTCAGGAGGGTTAATTAGCAATGAAAGACTAAACAAAAGCAGGGAGTTTGAAAGAGAGTCTCTGAAGGAGAAAAGGCACTTAAGACGCATTAATGGGTTTTGAAAAACAGGATGGACTTTTTCCATAATAAAATCCCTGATGCACTGAGATTAAGTTCCAGTTCATGCTACACTGCACAATATTTAATGTAAATATGAGTTTGTGCTTATTGGGCTACTTATTTTGTTATGTTTTCTAACAGGCTCCTCAGAGAGCCACCTGAACCATCCCAGGACAGCTTAGCAAGGCAGCCACCCCACATCCTGTCCCATCAGGCTGTGGGAAACAATGCCGGGTGGTGGGATGCAGGGCCAGGCAGTGGGAAGCAGTGCTGGATGGTGAGGCGGCAGGGGAGCCAAGAGCGTCTCACAGCCACAGGACAGGCACTGCCCCACCACGAGGCACAGCAGCAGCCGCGGGGCATCCCTGTTCCGGGAGTACCGGAGGAGGAGGTAATCCTGGGGAGCTGCCATTGCTGCACAGCAGAAGGCACTCTGCAGGGGGGTGTGCTCCGTCCCCCTGCCAAGGTACAAGTATCTGACCATGTAGGGAGAACCACAGCTAGGAGGGGATGCTGTTGCCCTTTGAGGCACAGATGACACCTCTAACTCATAGCTCCCCAGATCCTGTTAAAAATGTTCTTGTAGAGGTCTTGTAGGGAAATAATTAAAGATGTGAATTTCTTCAGATCCCCACCCTGTCTAGAAATCAGTAGGTCACAAGAGTGCTGAATCTATTAAATATTTTGTCTGTGAACCTTTTCAAAGATCCTAAGTAATGTGAAGAATACGCTTACCCAGCGGTGTCCATATAACAGGCACAGAAGCTGCCAGCAGCGTCTGAGCAGTGTGCATGGGAACTGGGATGTAATATCAGACTTTGAAGTAAGAACAAACCTGCCATAGATATGTCTTATGTCCCTGATCCTTTCATACTGTACATCCAATTAACCTTTATTTACTGAGGAGTGATGACACTCTAATTTGATTGGCAGCACTGGTCCTGGCGCTAGTGGCTGGAGTTCAGAAACTCTACTGGAAAATCGTGCTTTATTAATACATCTTTAAGCACTTTAAATGGATTCCAATGTTGTATGTCTAAGGAAAGAGATAATTCAGCATTTGTTAGTTACTGACAGAATACAGAATTGGAATTTATACTGCAAGTCTTAATGTCAAAAATCCTAATGTGCCAGCAATTGAATTACAGTATCATTTTGTAGCCTGCACGTCAACTGCTCCTTTAGCATGAGGAACAGTGAACACTAACGACAGTGCTCTTCTGCTCAGATGTAAGAATACCATACTACAGTTACACCATCGAGGCAAATCTGAATACAGACTGAGCAGCAACTTGATGTGTTTGATGTGTGTACAATGAGCATTTATTCCGCACCAACTGAATGGCATCTTGTAGAGAAAAAGCATATCGTTAGCATTATTTTTAATTTAATGAGTATTCAGGATTTCCAGCCTGAATCAGCATCTCCAGCTTACAGTGAATTTTATCTATATATCTATATCCATACATAATTTAAGCAGCAAAAGGATGGGCATACTCCACATGGTGCAACTTACGCTTACGGCGTATCAATGACTGAAAGATACAGAACAGCTTCCTGACCAGAGATGCTCTACATATTCATTCTTTCTTTCTTGTGAACTCTGCAGAGACTCCTCTTCCCACATCTCTTCTCCTCTTTAATCTCCATCCAGAAAGCATAAAGTGCAAATAAAATGAGATTATTCTGCTTTAACACAGAGACCACCATATTGGCTATTTGTGTGTGAAACAGGACATCAAAAGAAACTTCTGTCTAAAACTGGTGGGCACAGCTATGAGTGACGTGCCATTCATGAATAAATTAATTCAGTGCTCTGCTATATGAAATTGTGTAGGGTTTCTCCCAAGAACAATTTCATGGGGATTAATGTGATTATTCGTGGAAGGCTGTTGAAGTGCATCAAGGTACCGAACAGGCAGAGGATGACGGAGAGGTCACTGCCCCACTCAGCCTCCACTCCAGCAGCACAATAGCTGCAGCGTGATGCAAATGCAGCAAAGATGGAGACCCCATCCTCCCAAGATTACTGCTTTGAAAGCAGAAATTACAGCCACAAGGGGTTCAGACAGTAGAGAGGTAGAAATGGCAAAGGTGTTGCATTAGACAAGTGGAAGAAACCTGAAGGAAAGAAAGAAATGACAGACACAAAGAGAGAGAATAAAAGGATGAAATGAAGAGAAAAGCCAGCTTGACTGTACAAAAGAAATTGCAATCACACAAAAATGGAAACTGAACAGCAGGTTGTTATGTAGGGGCAACGGACTGACCATCAGAGAGTAGAAAACTCGTGACAAAATTATTCCATCTTTTTTTTAAAATTAAACGTTTCTGCCACAGCTGCTAAAACAATCCATCCTCCCTCCTCATGCCACCTGAAGCTCTGGATGCTGGCAGGCTACCTGGCCAGGTAAGCTCAGGTGCTCGGTATCTAATAACTAAGCCTCACCAAGGTCGCTGCTCAAAGCACTGAAAACATGGCTGGAGTAAATCTTACAAAAAGATTTCTTCTTGCAGTTTATGGCAGAAGCATTAACTCTGAGCTGGGCAGAGCTTTGCACTGGTTCATACATACCAGAAATGAGGTCTAATATGAGTCTTATCAAGGGGACATAATTAGTAGGGATACCCCAAATTGCCTGATGAATTTATATGTTTTTCAAATTTTCATGCTGAAGTGACCTTATCCTCCACACCCAAGGCATCGACGTTGCAGATGCTGTGTAAGAGCTTTGTGTTTGGGGAATCTAATCCTTACCATGCTGTTTGGAGAATAACAGCAGAGCCTCAGTGAGCAGCAGAATTATCTTAATGGGTTCAGAGTCCACACATAGTTTATGGAAAATCAAAAGTTCCTTTCTTCCTTCCCTTGTAGAGGGGACTTCACTGGATTATCAGAAGAATGAGCAAAACAAACTTGGATAACAGAAGGAGGAGGATGAGTGCGAAATGAGCAGTAGGAAACCCACCAGATAGCTGAGGGAAGAAAGCAAACATGGGAGATAAAGGAGAAAGCACCTATTTAGGTGTGTCCAATTATTTCCTTGCTTCAGGAAAAGGGCCCGGTCTATTTATCTGCAAAAGCAATTCACAGAAACATTGTTATTGCAACTCTTTACATAAAAAAAGAACATAATTGGAGGAGATAATTTTTTGCCTTGAGGGGAAAGAGGTACAGAGCTCAGAGGGCTCTGATCAACAGTGCAGAGTCTGGTTGGAGGCCTGTAACTAGTGCTGCTTCCCAGTGGTCTGTACTGGGTCCAGTCCTGTTCAATATATTCATCAATGACCTGAATGAAGGGATAGAGTGTAACCTCAGCAAGTTTGCTGATGGTACCAAGCTGGGAGGAGCGGCTGATACGCCGGAAGGCTGTGCTGCCATCCAGCGAGACCTGGCCAGGCTGGAGAGCTGGGCCAAGGGAAACCTCATGAAATTCAACAAGAGCAAGGGCAAGGTCCTGCCCCTGGGAAGGAACAACCCCCTGCACCAGTACAGGCTGGGGGCTGAATTACTGGAAAGCTGCTCTGTTGAGAAGGACCTGGGAGTGCTGGTGGACAACAAGTTGACCATGAGCCAGCAATGCGCCCTTGTGGCCAAGAAGGGCAAGGTTATCCTGGGGTGCATTAAAAGGAGTGTGGCCAGCAGGTTGAGGGAGGTTATCCTCCCCCTCTACTCTGTCCTAGTGAGACCACATTTGGAGTACTGTGTCCAGTTCTGGACCCACCAGTTTAAGAAGGACATGGAACTGCTTGAGCAAGTCCAGCAGAGAGCTACCAAGATGATCAGGGGACTGGAGCATCTCTCTTATGATGAAATGCTGAGAGACCTGGGTTTGTTTAGCCTGAAGAATAGAAGACTGAGGAGGGTTTTATCAATACCTATAAATATCTAAAGGGTGGGTGTCAAGAGGATAGGACTGGACTCTGTACCAACAGCAGTCAGTGCTCATGGGCAAGAAACACTGATAACACTGCAGATCAATGTTCCACCACATCAGCTGGGCTTCAGATGGGAGACCAAGAGGTTATGGGGTAATGCCTGAAGGAAGGTGTTTGTTGTATGTGCAGCCCAAATATTGCTAAAGGGGTTGTGTGGATTAAGGAAGATGGTAAAATCAGTAGGGAAATAAGTGACAATGGCAATGGGAAAAAGGGGAAAAAAGGCAGACTCAGAATGTGTACGGAAATAAGTGGAACCTGTGGCAGGGCTGCAGCTTTAATCAGACAAGACTTTAAAGACCCATGCTTTTGCCAGGCGGGTGCTGGAAAGCCAGGGAGCAGTGTGTGAACAGAAGTCCTTGAGTACTTAGGAACAAGAACAAAAGCTGACACTGCAAGGGAATCAAGTGTGATGTTTGAATGATCCTGTGACTGGTCTCTCATTTACAAAAACAAAACGGCCCAGTCAGTGCACTTGTGGTGAAACCCTTACAGCGGGATTGGACGGAGCGAGGTGCAGGAGCCTGGTGTGGCCACCACAGCCGCCCTGCACTACACAGGGTACCAGAACTGCAGGAGCTGCAGGCAGGCCATGAATCTACCAGCATCCCTGCCCACACCAGCATCCCTGCTCACACCAGCGTCCCCGCTCACACCTGCGTCTGGGGCTCAGGGACATGAAGATTGTGCCAACAGCTGGACTCTGGCTGGTGAGGAGCTGGGGTAGGGCTGTGAAAGGGGTCAAACTCCCAGAGGCATTGCAGAAATCCTGTCTTGGGTAAAAAGTGACAGCTTCTGCAGGTGTCCAGATTTTCTCTCCCTTTCCACGCACTGATCCTGGAGAAATCCTCCCCACTGGGCTAGAGTATCGCTTTCTTTCCTCATTGTGCAGACACACTCCTGCACGTGCAGGGGTAGGGTAGCATGTGCGTGTTTCTCTGCCTGTGACTGTGTTGCTGCCTGGCTCTGTCAGGAGCAGTGCACGGGATGCTTCTGCATCTGCAGAAGAGCTACCCACCCTGTGGTGACACCGCTCCCATGGGTGCACACCATCCCAAAGCTCACTGTTGCTGTTTGGACCCTGGACCAAGGGCACTTCCGTGCTCCTGGTGCCACAGCATCATGACTGGAGGGGGCTGGCCACCACCTTGCAGCTTCAGCAGATGGGCTTTGGCTGGTGCCCCTGTGCTGGCTGATCTCCACTTCACTGCAAAGACCCAGGGTCATCCCTTCCAGCTAGATCTTACCACTGACTTCAGGATTTTCCAGAACAGTCTCATTTCATCTCAAATAGCATCACTCCATTGCCCTGTCATTACTGCCTGTGAAAATTGGATCCAGACGAGCTCAGGCTGACACTGAAGACCAAACTTTGTACAGTCAGATGCAGAGATAATATACTGCTGTGGGTCCTTCAAAGGAGCAGCACTCCGAAGGAGATTTCTCCAGCAAAAAATAGATGCTGCTCCATTGAAATGCGGCCACGAGCTTGTGACACATTTTTCTACATAATGTGTCCTCAAAATTAGCTGTAAGAGGACAGGGCTGAGCATGTGTTTTGCTTCTAAATAGTTGCATAGTTTCGGTTGTGCATGTAGCAGCAATTGAAGTTTCCTGTATCTGTATCAGAAGTCCCTCTCTTCCCCATCTTATTTTATTACTCAAGTCTTGGGTAGCTAATCTAGGCTCTTCATTTTTCCCACAGGTTTGGAGCCTTTAGGGAGTGCTGGGCATGTTGTCTGTGCTGCTCACTGACACTTCTCATGGGGAAGGTGATGCAGAACTGCAGGCACAGCTGATGCTAGGTTCAAGCAAGGAAGCTGCTTGCTGGCGTACAGAGAGCAACTGGTGAAGTTTAATGAATGTGAGAGTCAGATGATGTCAAATCCTGCACTAACCCCATCTGAAAGGACACTCACAACACGTCAACAGAGCGGTGCCTGGGAGCATCACTTGTCCGTATCCCAACCCGGAGAGCATTGGCCAGCTGGGACTGCAAGGCTGCTGCCCTGTGCAGGAGCCTGAGCATAGAGTTTCAAAGATATTTAGACGTGCAAAGGTGCATACATTAGTCAGTGGGATGTTCAAAAATGCAAGTCGAGCAGAATGTTAGTGATTTCAATGGGCATTAGCTGGTCTTTTTTGTTTGTTGGTTTGCTTTTAATCCCCCTGAGTGTTTTGTTATACTGTTTTGCTTGTAAGCATTATAAGAAGCATGTTCCTAATTGACCTGGGGTAATATTGTTAAGGGTGGCTATGTGCCTTAGGAACCAAAGCCTCATTTTCAAGACATTCAGTCAATTAGCAGTTTAACCCTCCCTGAACAGCAGCATACTGTATCCATTTAGGAATCTGAGTCCAACTGATTTTCAGAGGTATTGGCTGTGTTTACTCTGTTGTGCACAATTTTCCCAAGGGTTGGAGGTTGGTGTTGTGTATATTTGCAGTCCTGAAGCCAAATTAGCTGGCTGTCTGCTCAAGAGGGAGCATGGGACAAGGGCAGAGTGGTGCTGTTTCCATTCCCAGCCTGGTACTGGGGCTTTGCACAGGGCTTAGCCCCTTTCCCACCTCTCTGCTGGCTGAGCACCACTGCCCCTGTGGCGCAACAGTCCTCTGTAGACTGCCAGGTCCTCTGAGACTACCGTTGACCCATGCTTCCTTATACAATGAGGTTTGTGCTACAGCTCACTTCTGGCTTTTTAAAGGCATCTGCATGCCCCGAAGCAGACATCTAATGGGTCTTGCAGTGGCAGCCACCTGCAGCCCTGCTCACCAGGGTGGCAGTTGGCTGTGTGAGGAGACAGATGGATAGCACGCTGATTTAGGTGTGTACATGCTCCTGCATCTCTCTCATCTTTGGAAACTTTCAAAATAACATCAGAACATCAAAGATCTTCAAAAAGGCAAAAGTGCTGATCAGCAGGTATTGAGGACCTGACGCCTTCCCTCCCACTTACTGACCTGCACAGTCACTTTGCTCACTATGTTCATCCATTTGAAATAGTAACTCCATGTGAGCATCTTATCAGTTGCATGCACTTCTTATTCAAACAAATGAAGTCTGAATCTGAAAGCAATGGAGACAGTAGTGCGGTAACCCTGGCAAGCGATACAGCTTTTAAGCTGCCATAGACTCTGGAGTCAGTGAATCATTTGACAAGGACTGATACAGCCTGGTGTGGAGCTCAGAACAGAAACCACAGTATCAGGGAGAGCAGACACCAACCAGGGAGAGCACCATGGGTCCTGCCATCCTTTCACCCTGGTGGACATTTTCCCCTTTTCAGTTTGTCCAGCTCATGCAGATGAATGTCTCTGGGATGGGCACAAGCCTGTGGTGGGGGCTGAGGAAAGGTGGGTATCGATGCATGGAGAGCTGGCACAACAGAAACCTGCAGCAGTGGCACAGAGCTGGCACAGGCTGCAGTATGGTCTGTGCACAGACACAGCAGGTGAGACACAACCGGCTGTGTCCGTCTCAGACAGGATGCTTTCCTCCTCCTTGTCCCTATAGGTGAGTGTGACGTGTGTGCTGTTTGTTCATTAAGGAAAAAGATACTGGTATCAATATTCATGTTCTGTTTTAATTTTAAACCCCAGGAAGGCTACAGAAAGTGTTGGTAATGTAATTCTGGGTAGGAAATGGGTATGAGTAAGAACACACATTCCCTTGGGACTTTTCTAATCTTCTTAAGCAAATAAACAAATGAACTCCACATAGGAAAAAAAACCAACCTGCATTAAAAGTAAAAACCTTGAGGTGTAGCTAGAGAAGCTGTGTTTGTGCAGGAGAAATATCCTGTAGTGGTGATAATGGGTTCTGTTCCTTTGTGAATGGGTGTAAATCAGAAAGGCAGTGGAAGGTCTCCCCGGTCCCATGTGCCAGGGAGGTGCCGTGGGCCATCCCTCCTGCAAGGTACCCCAGGAATCCCTTGTACTACTGGTACCACCACCATGTCTGGCCTGGCACCCCCAACATTTTGCATGCTGTTTGTAATGAGCTCCTGTACCAGCCCCTCTGGCCCCTGGGGTACCACACTATGGTACCCCTCCCTGGCAAGTCCTGGTGCAGAGGGCTTGTGCTGAGCATCCCCAGGCAGGAGCAGTCCTGGCGATGCTGCGACCGTCTGAACTGTTGGCAAAACGGGGCATTTCACTGCTGTCAAAATGAAGCCAGCAAACATTCCAATTACCCGGCTGCCCTTTCAAGAGGGGGATCAGAAACAGAGGCACTGCTGGTGGCTGCAGCCTGCACTGTCATAGTAGCGTGCTGTTATGAGTACTCTGTCATCTGTGGGGTCCCTGATGTATAACACAGAAGCGGCACATGCAATTAGATGCTATGAGTCTTACAGCAAGCATGTGAATCAACGTGACACACGCCACCGCTTGCAAAAGGACAACTTGGGTCAGTGCACGGGCTCCAAAGGGGACACTGCAACGTCGAAAGGCAGCCCTTTCCTTTTATCTGGTTGCTCCTAACTAGTTTTTCTCTTCACAGTCTCTCTCATTACAGCACTGATGAGACTGAGAACGTTAGGTTGAACACTGACGAGCACACAGCAGTCTCATGGCTTACGAGAATTAGAACAACGAGCCATATTTTTCTCCTCCGGTGCTGGCAGGAGTCCTATGTCTGTCTTTGCCTGGTAATGAATTAAGGTACCAAACTGGGTTCCCTTCCCCCAGGCAATGACCAAGAAACTTCCCTCCTGTCTGTACTTCTTCCTCCTTCACATTTGTGCTCAATTCCCAGTAAGCAGAAATACTTGTTATAAAAGTGGCAACTCAAATGTGCCAAAACCTGTTCTTTGTCTTCTGACTTCTCATCATTCATTAGTGGTGTGCGTGCAGATTTGTCTTTGGAGTCTTCTACTCTTCTTTTATTCTTCATATTTAATGAGGCACAAAGAACTCTGCAATAAAGGCTCATCGAAGCTGTCATTTATCTATGTTTAACTGTCTTTGTTATATATTAGTAATAAATGTCCTAAAGCTTTCTGTGTATAGATATATTTCTCCTCATTATTTCTTGTTGTTTTCTCCAGAAATTCATTTACATACTCCTTTTTCCAGTCTTCCTTCTCTGGTCTGGCTAAGAGAGCTGCTGTGTGAGCTGTGCAGCCGTCATGAGATGGGACCCACAGTTTCATCTAACTCTTCCTTGAGAGTTTAGCATGGACAAGAAGCTGCAATTGCTGCATGCCCCAGTCTTTATGCAAACCTTACAGGATGAAAGGATGGGGTCTGATGAGCTGGAGCTCCACTTCTTTCTAACCAGCCTTGCCCAAGGAGTGGATTATAGCATCAGTTCAAATGCCCCAGCCAGACGCCAGCCTGGGGGGGTCTCGCAGGCAGCGGGGGCTGTGAGCGCTCCTCTGTGCAATACCCCTGCTCCTGTGCTCAGATACCGCAGCGATAAGTGCTGCGGGAACAGCATCAGCAGGGATGTAGATAAGGGAAAAAGCTGGATAGCCATTTTTTCTCAGTTTGTCTCCTTTATCAAGGCAATAGCCAGCTTTCTGGCACAGAGGGAGGAAAAGAGGAAAAGAGACGTTACAACATGCATGGGACAGAAAATGCCAGTGAGACTTTTCTGCAGGACTGGAAGGGAGCAGCCCGCTCAGTAAGGAAATGTATCCTGCCCTGGATGGGGAAGGTACCCAGCATAAGAGCCATGGGGCTGGCTTGTCCCTTGAGACGAGAGCTGGTAAAGCCTGTGGCTGCTCTGCGATGCTACAGACAGCTCCTATGAATCACCAATACCTCTGGATCTGTGCCACCAGGGATGACTTGTGGTTGCTTCTTGTGGCTGTGTTGGGTTTCACACCAAGGAGAACAATGTGTTTTGGCCCGGTTCTTCTTCTGTTATACCTTCTCTTACCATTGCCTTGCGAGGGCATCTATCTCTGTGAGCAGAGAGGGAGCAGCAGCCCAGGGCTTACAGGAGACAGGGGAAATGAGAGTCTTCATTACCTCAAGAAAAGGTCATGAATTAGTTTCACACTGCCCCGGGTTCTCACCACTTTTCCTGCATTAACTGTAATTATATCAATTAATTATATTTACTCATTAATTAAAACAGCTATTCAGTGTTTATTTTTAGCACAGACAAATGAGGACCCACAGAAATTCATACAGGTATACAATAATGTCAGACTCGAAGTGGGGCTGATCCTTCCCGTGGCACCAGCACAAAGCCTTACTGCAGTAGCAGGCACCACAGGCAGGACTGCAATGCTGCAGGGGCAAGAGCCACGGCCACAGCCATGGCCACGGCCATGCTGGGTCTCCTGCAGCAGGACAGGACTCTGTTCCTGAAAGAGAAAGTGCAAACGCCCGGAGCCTTCCCAGCAGAGACACCTCCAGACAGAAACACTGACACTTTTGAAGAGTTTATCTTCAAGTTTAAAAGAATAATGAAAATGCATAAGTAAGCAGGAAACATAAACAGGGCAAATAATTAGCTAATTACAACCTGCTTTAGCAGAACATTTTTAATTATTAAAATAATTAGCGAGATTAAATTCAAAACAAAAACTCCAGAAACTCAACCTGAACTTGTCCTTGAAGCTTTCAAGTGTTTCAGCTGAATGCATTTACCTGGTGATACTTCCATTATCACAATAGAATTCACAAATACTTTTTGGTTTACCTTCCAGTTTATCTTATTCGACATTCCAGAATATTTTTAGCATTGCCTTTTTAGGTTGGGTATTTAAGAACACCTCTGTGGGTTTCTGAACTAAAAAAAATATTTTCATTCACTTTTTTTCTGGCAACCTCTTCTATTTTTTTTTTACTGTATTTTGCATAGAAATAATTTCTGTCTGAGCACCCTATTTATCTTAAGTTTCCCAAATTCTAGGACACGGTGTTTGTTCAGTAGGTTTTTTTAACAAATATTTCATCAGTATGGGTCATTCATCTTGATCAACACTACAATCTCAGTTAGTGTTTCAAAAGCCTCAGAAATTCCTATTCTCCACTACCACGCTGGGGATGTCTTTTTGACATTAAAATATAGGACACTGTAAATAATCTAATCCTCTGCTTTCCAAGCATTTATTGCTTTTGCAGGACCTGGCTGCTACATTAATTTTTTGTGGATGTAATACATATATATACACATGCAGCTGCATGTGAGAAGAGCCATCATGGAAAAAAGCGGTGCAGGTAGGTAGAGATGAGGCGAAGCAGCAGTGCAGTGCTCAGCTGTGTGCTGCACATGCTGGCTGTAGTTATGCAGACATACCCAAGGTCTGCAACACAAAGTGGGATTTCACAGTATTTAGCTGCTTGTCAGTGCTGCTTGGCTTGTTGTTACATCTTTTTTTCACCAGAGAATGAAATTTCAAATAAAATTCCCTGCCACCTCTCCAAAATTGGAGCTCTTCTCCAGGACCACACTATGGGATCAGGTCCTTGCTAATTTCCTTCTCTTTCGTTGATCTTTAGAAGCTTTTCCTCTAAAGAAAGTTCCTATCATCGTCCCCCATTTTCTTACTTTCTTTTATTTGAACCTCCATGGTACTTTCTGAGTTTTCTACCTATCCATGCTCGCAGGAATCTGCTGGCAGAAATAAACCCTACTGAGAGAGCAGAAATGACTGTTGAAAATAACAAGAAGGATTTGTTTCATGCCTCAGAAAAAATGCAAATCTCAAGTCAGAAAAATGGCAGGGTTCGCAAGCAAGTGGAGGGCACTGACACGCATATCCATTCATCCCCCCACTGTTGGTCCCACTCACAGGCAGGAATGCCAGCTCTGTCCTGCCTGCACCTTCCTCCGCTGCCTGCTGGGCTGTGCCTCCCCATGGCTGATGCCTTGTCTGCTCCCTCATCCCTTCTAGGCTGGATAGGTATGGTGCCCTGCTTGTGCAGGCTCGCCAGGGATGCCTACAAGCAAGCTACAATTTGTTTAAAACTCCATTACCAGGACAGGATATGGTATCAAACAATAAATAAAAATGTGATCATATCTCACCAATTCTGGTACCTTCATTTATCACCTTGTGAGTCAGAGGTCTGATAATATAGGTATATTTGATACTCAACAATCAGTCACGTCTTTGTATGCCCTAAAACCTCTCAGATTAATTGATAAGGTATTTATCACTTGGATTTTTATGAATAAATGTAATTCCCAAATGCTGAGGCGTATTCTGCAGTGTTCCTGTTTGATTCAGAGCTAATTATAGTTAGAACAAAAATTCAGAGCAACTTCAGAAAGTTGGAGATAAAGCCAGTACAGAGCATGTTCCCTTTTTTCCCCTCAGGAGTTTGAAAACTATTTGTTTATAAACTGCCTTTGCAGTTACGTAACTTTTTTGCCTCCTGACTTTTCAGAGCTTGATAGGAATGGTTATAAAATTGAGTGGAAAAATGAGGATGATCATAAAAGACTCATCCCTCTCTGGTGTTGGCATTAACCCATGACACTGAAGCCCATGTTTGGGATTATTTTGCTAGCTAGAACCTGCTTCCCGTTCTATTCCTGGTTTGCAAAAGACCTTGGTGCAATTCTTTTCTTAAAACTAATCCTATCAAAATGTTACTGCCAAAATTAACCTTTAGAGTGACCGTGTAGAACTGTCATTACATTTCTGTGCTGCTATTTTGAAATAAAAATGGCAAATCCATAGTAGGTGGACAAGACACCTAAGCCCCCCTAGCTTTGGATCTGCTGTGTTGGAAATGAGCTATACAGAAGAATTCTGTAATTGTTGTTTCTTGGTAATATAATTTATTAGCAAACTCTCAGTAAAGTCAGACTGATGGGGCAGAGGAATTTGTGAAGTGCATGTCCGATAGAAGAAAGTGTAAAAGTTTAGGAATCAAAAAAGAAACTTAAATAGATGGTTAGTCTTCTGGCTGCGCAACCATCAACCTTCTTGCTTTTCACCCTTCTTGCTGTAAACATCTTTGTCCATTAGCCTCTCCATACATTGTGTTAGAATGAATTATGGTCAAATTAATCCTGTGCAAAAGGGTATACATTTAAAACTCTGATAAAGGTTAATTTTGTGCTCAGGTGACAGATGAAGCTAAGTCTGGGGTAAACCTTTTCCAAGCAGACACAGGAAAGCCCTGGTGAGCCACAGTGCAAGCAGTCGTATGGCCGGGCTGGCTTTGCCCGCTACCTTCGGGTGTTCGGGAGATGCCGGGTGGCTGCAGCCAAACTGCCAGTGCCTGTCCCCAGGGGCGAGTGCTGCCACCTCCCACCTCCTCCCTCTGCACTGCACACGCTCCGAGAGCTGGGTCTGGTTAATTGGGTACATAATGAGTCTGATCTTGTTCTTAGAGGAGTCAATAGTAGGTCTGGGACCAACATGTCATGCTTCTTTTCCTGTTTTAATTTACATTGATACTTCGCTTCATTTAAAGGCGGCTCCTTACTTCAAATGACTCTTGATCAAAGGGTGAGTCATCTGTGCTGGTTTAGCTGCATACATAAACAGGCACATATTTCTTCATTATCTACTTTGGGAAGCTCCTTGCATAAAGACCTCTTTGTCAGTTAACTGAACTAAGCTTTTCTCATCACTTCCCAAAGAATTTCATCTCGGTCAAAGACCCATAGCTGCCTATTGCAGGAAAAGAAGTTACAATATTAAAAAATGTCACTACTGTAAATTTAGAAAATATGAATAAGAAGTTGCAATATTAAAAAGTGTCGCTGCTGTAAATACAGCAGATGAATAATTGAAATGCTTTATAGTCCCATTACAGAAACTATATGTTTCATGCACATATGCAGCTAATGGTCACACTAACCATAAATAACTCTTCAGTGTGTTGCCTTATCTGGGGTGTCTGTGAAGATGGGAGAGAAAATATGTGATGATAAATGTGTTCGTAATGCCGTTACTGTCTTATCAGTTTAAAGAACCTTGAGATGGAAAGTTCCCGATTACGGGTAAGACTCTGCAAGGTGATGGCTTTTCATTAGGGGCAGATGGAAGCTGAATGTGCCTCAGAAACACAATTTTCTGTTCAAACTCTCTTTGCACGTCCATTAAGGTTTTTCTTCTTCCTCTTGCATCAACAGCCGTGTCATATCTTAAAGGGAGAACATAGGTATGCTGAAAAAATCAGCATGTTGTAATTTGAAGCCGATGATTAAATCACATTAGTACCTGCATGGGTGTGTGCATATGTATGTGCAAACAAAGAGAGAAACTGACAAAAGGCAGGCAACAGCAAAGAGCAAAACCTGTGAAAATTAGGTGACAGCTTGGATTTCAAATTGATCTCATGGAAGAGTTTGTATCAACCTCAGGAAGTTAAGAGTGAGTCTCCATATCTGGTGTCTGTATCTAAATCAGTCTTGCACTGGGAGAAAGACAGTACAGCTGCCTTGTATGAATAACATTTTTTTTCAGGCAGGTAGAAATGGAGGGGAAAAAAACCAAACTAAAAACAGGAAAAGAAAGAAAAGCTCAGGATATTAGAGCTATCTTTTAAAAACGCCAATTGTCTGTCACAGTTCTCTCACTTCTGCAAGACAAGCTTCACAGGACACCATCCAGTGCATCATCCAGTGTGAAGCCTGGGCAGGGTGATCCTGCACCAAGCTCGGATGTTCACTGTACACCATCCCCACCATTGGATGTGTTATCTGAACCATAAGGAAATGTTTGCCTGCTGGAGCAAGCTGAAAGTGGGCTGCCAGACTGGCTAAAAGAGTTGTAAAAAGGCCTGGAGAAGTTAAATGAGGAGCAGAGACCTGAAGTGATGGATACAATTGACCAGATCCCACATGAGGGATGAATAAACCGAGTTCAGGCTTCAGCTGCTTCGATTTTGCCAAGATCCACTGCATGGGGCAGGATGACTCAGGGCTGCTACCCCTCAGGATGAGTAACACAAAGTGCTTTGGGGCAAATGGCTCAGCACAGCGGGCATCCCTCCACACATGGTGCAGGATCCCCACCAATGTGGGCTTCCTGCAACACTCATACATCTTCTAAAGCAAGAAACGGATGAGTCAGAAATCATTTCAGAGCAGTTTATTACCCAAGAAATTAAATCTGTTGACTCACACAACTAAACCCTCAATTTAACAAACATGACATGATTTTCATATTGCCAGATAAGTTGTGCCACATCCTAAATCATTAGATAATAGTGTAACTGGAGTGTACAGATGCTCCTCAGAGTTCTTTCAAAGCTTTTAGCAGAAAAATAAGCAAACAAACAAACAAAACCCAAGATAACTGGTGCTACAGCGGCAGAGACAGGATGTCAGGAGAAAAGAAAGATCTTTGGTCTGCAGCTGGCGAGCTGACTCTAGATGAGATGAGAGTTGTCTGCTTTTTAAAAGCATAAATTCTGGATGCACACTCCTATTTTTCACTGTATTGCATAAAATGAACCTTCCTATTATGCAGGTAGCCAACTTTTCAAAGATAAACTTCTATCTGTCAGAAAAGCAAAACCCGTGACTACTTGAACAGATGTGTTATGGTCTTTTCCAGCACAAGCTAATTTCTAAAGAGATGTGCCCAAATGCATTTTGTAAAATTCCCATATCTGCTAGTTACAAGCTTTTGACTCTTACATGTTGGGGATGGGAAATGCCATCAACACCACAGCCAGCAGCTAAGCCCCACCCAGATGCTCACTCACTCCCCTCACAGTGGGATGAGGGAGAGAATCAGAAGAGTAAAAGTAAGGAAACTCATGGGCTGAAATAAAGAGAGTTTAATAGGTAAAGCAAAAGCCGTATGCACAAGCAAAGCAAAACAAAGAATTCATTCACTCCTTCCCATCGGCAGGTAGGTGTTCAGCGATCTTCAGGAAAGGAGGGCTCCATCACATGTAATTGTTTCTTGGGAAGACAAACATCAAAACTCCGAATGTCCCCCCTTCCTTCTTCCCCCAGCTGTATATGCTGAGCATGATGACATGTAGTATGGAATATCCCTTTGGCCAGTTGGGGTCAGCTGTCCTGGCTGTGCCCCCTCCCAGCTTCTTGTGCACCTCTCAGAGCATGAGAAGCTGATAAAGTCCTTGACTTAGTGTAAGCACTACTTAACAACAACTAAAACATCAATGTGTTATTAACATTATTCTCATACTAATGCCAAAACACAGCCTTATACCAGCTACTGTGAAGAAAATTAACTCTATTCCAGCCAAAATCAGGAAAAACTCCAATGCCCAAATGCAGTCCCACCACTCCAGCTGTGGGGTGCCCTTGGCTCTGCACCAGGTGGAGGGTGCCTGTGGGGACACCACATGATAGACTCTAAGCAGCAGCTGGCACAGATCCTTGAGTCTTCTCAATGACAGCTAGACACAGGATTAAGGTGGATTGCATAAGTAGACACAGGAGGGAGAAGGTCCTCCAGCCTTTCTGCCAAACCTGACTCTAGGATGGGCAGGAGGCTGTTTTGGGGCACTCTGCAGGTTTGTAGGCACAGGGACCCACTGGCTGCAGGATCAGCTGGTGCCCAGGCAGAACAATCTGCTGTGCCGCAGAGGGCCGAACACTGCACAAAGACGAATGGGACAGGCATGGGCCTTTTGCGATGAACTCTGCTGCTGCTGGACTTTGCACTTGATACTTGAGATGCTTGGAAAAGGCTTCCTGGAAAACTGTGTTTCAGCCCCATACAGAAGGACTATGAATAGGGGTTCCTTCCCCCCCCCCCCAATAATTTATCACAAAATGGGTTAGCCAGAAGCTTAATGCTCAGTACCGCAAATCCCTTTCCATGCAAGGCTCCCTTACTGTTATGTGTATGAAATAAAGACTTGAAATGTGGGTTGCAGCAATGAGCATTTACTCAGAAGCCAAATGAAAAGCCACAGCCCAGTCCACGTGTGAGACCAAGTGACCGGATTGCCATATGCTAATGCAGAGATCTCACAGAAAAATAAAATTACAGTGTACTAATAACCTTGCATCCATGGTGTTCATCATACTCACCCATGAACAGGTCTAGGCTTTTGTGCATGTTGAGTTGCAGTGTAGGAAATGCACGGACAACATAAGCACCATCTGAGCTTTTCCATAGAGCCTTGTTATTCCCCATGAGAAATGGACATACACCTTCAAAGTGCAGTTTATAACCAACTCTCCCTGCCTGTCTCAGCATGGGAGTTAAAAAACAGGGCTGCTGCTGCCAGTATCACAGCCAGGGACCCCCAAGCAGCAGTACACTAGAGCAGCCACTTGGGAGAAATGGTAAGAAACTGTTTTATTAGTGTAAGCTGTTTGCTTAGAGCTAGGTTGGAAATTATCTCCTTAGGTGAATCAGCTGTCACTCCCAACACAGTCTTCTATAATATTCTAGAGTCACATATATAGTGTCCTTAGCTGGCTTTGTATGTTAATACTGCTTTAATGCAAAAAGGGACACATTTCTCACTAGTGATCAGCACTGGCTTTAATGAAATCATGCAGATGGTTTTTCCCCTGACAGAGACTAACACTCATGTTGTGGTGATGAGGTTTATAGCTGCCGTCCAGGCTGGAGTCACGTACAAGGGAAATTGTCCTCAGCACCAGAATGTGTCATCTAGCACAGAGTCAAAAGTCAGGAGAAGTCTGAAAGCTGCAGGCCTTCAGATAATCATTTGGGACAAGTCTTTGACTGCAATATTGGATGGAGATATTTAAACTAGTTTGAAATGACCTCTTCTTGACCAGAGCTAGCAGCACGGCATGCAGAGGAGCTCCTTTGATCCTACCTGAGAACTGGTGTGTCTGCTGCCTCCCAGCCCCAGCAAACAGGCCACTTGCAGGACATGGGGCAGCCATGCCAAGATCCTCCCCTGCGGACCACAAAGCACATCCATGTGCTAAGTCATACCTGTGGGGTGAAAGTCAATGCCAAGGAAGTCAATGAAATAAATCATGAGACTTCTTAAGGGACTTGAGACCCACAAATGCCCTGGGAACCCCATCTACACTGACAAAAAGGGCAGCATTGAGCCACTGTGTGTGAAGGGAGAAACTAACTCTGCAACTGGTAGATACTGTTGTGGTCTCACTCCATGTATGCAGTGTTTTCCTGGTCTGGTTTGCCTCTGAAAGTACATTTTTGGTGTGTAGCGGACAGCAGCCTTGAAAAATGTTTGTCTTCAGCATGTATTCTGCTGCATGACATAAAAGAGTCAAAGATTAAGATCAAAAGGATATCATATCATGAATAATTTAGTCACTAAATTTAGCATCTTACTCTTCAGAGGCTATTTGAAAGGAAATGCGAGTTCCCTGGTATTTATCCTATGCACAAATGTATTTGAAAAATCTTCTCAAAATATTCAGTCATTGGCTTGATCATGAACAGTCAAAATGAATACTGGTCAAATAGCTCACCCATTTTTGCTTCCCTCTCTGAACACAGTATGAAGGCATTTCTCATACACAAGTTTTGGAAAGAAAATTTAGGGATTGACTGTCATTAGGTTTAGCCTTAATAAGGGGTGACACATAAATGAGCTGCCTTTGGAGCAGCTCTGTGAGGAAAATTTGAATTTGTAATTCTTCCACCTATGTTCCTTTATACCTGCGAGTGCATTGCTAAAGTAGAGCACAGGAGTGGGTGCAGCTTGTTTCCCCATAGAGGTTCACATGACGGTGTGAAGAATGTGAGAGCATCTGATGCATTTCAGTTCAAGGGGAATAATAATTACCATGGAAGGTGATAAACAAAGCAGAGACACAAACCAGTATTTGATAATAGAGGTAACAAAGAAGCCCAAAACTCTTCTCGTGTGAGACTAGTTGGAGAGTGTATGTGTGCACGTGTGTGTGTGCACGTGTGTGCTTGTGCATGTGCGTGTATACGTGTACAGTGCAGGGGGGGTGTACACATTTGCTTGTGTGTGTGCACATGCATGTGTTTGTGTGTACCTGTGCCTGTGTAAATGTGTGTGCATGTGTAAATGTGTGTGCATGTGTGTGTGGTGTGTGTGCATGTGTGGTGTGTGTGCCTGGGGCAAGTGGCGGCCGGAGCCCCGGGCTGGGAGGCAATGTCCAGTGTCAGGCAATGGGGCAGTAGCCACTGCTCCCAAGAAGGGACTGGCTCTGTCAACAGGAACGACAGGTATATTTCTCCATGTGACTGTGAAGTGCAAGTTTATAATCTAATACTAAACATTCAGTTTTCCTAAATGCCTATAAACAGGTCTTAAAAACATATTTGTCTGAACTTGGTTCAGATAAACCTAATTTTAGAAGATGGAATGAACATGGATTATGAACAGTTCATAAAGCAAATTAATTAAAAAAAATCCCAATGCCTGTTGCAGGCATTTTTATTTTATCTTGTTTGAGTTATTGGATAAGCTTTCCCAGAGATTACTCACTCATTATGAATGCCTGCTGTTACTCAGGCACTTGCTGCTCCCAAGTCCAGGGCATAAATCAGCTTTCTGTGTGCACCTCTGGTTGTACTGTGCGCTCTTGTTTTCATCTTTGGCATGGCATAATAAACTGGAAGAAAGGGATTTAATTGAGTCTTTTTGCTTCTTGCAAGCTTTGCTTTTTCTATAAATCTGTTAAATCTTGCACAGGCCAATGGGGAATAAAGGTCTGAGGAGTCCAGAGCACTGGATGTCTCTGCCTGCAAGTTCTGCCTTATCTCCATAAAAATCCTGTTGCGGTAGCTTACATTCATGCCTTAGTGCCTCAAAAGATTTGAAATCCTCCCTTGCAAATAGCAGATGAGCTGGTATTGAATAAGAAAGCTATCTCGCTCAATTCTTTGTTACCAAGAGCAACTCGGGATAAACACATGCCTCTTGGTAATCTCGGTCACGGCGGGGCTGAGAGCCCCCTGGCAAAGCCGCTGGCCGTCCCCATTGCAGTGGGGACTTCCGCACTGATCAGGGGCTCAGCCTTCAGCACAGCTCCCGGGTTTGGCAGGTGAAGCACTGGCAGCACACGGAGCATTCACACAGACCTAGAGTGGGTCAAACACCCTTGTGTCCTCACTGCCGCACCCACCAACAGCCACGCATGGCAATACCAGACCTGAGCACGCGGTGCCACCAGGACACTTGTCTGCTTTACTAGCAATAATTTTGATTGTAGCAAATATGCAGAATCTCCTCCAAAGTACTGAGAAATTCAGCAATTTATATTTTTTCTCAAAAACAAGCTAGCTGGGAGAACTTAGAGTAAAACCCTCACCTAGGAAAGACAGGGGTTTTTTATTTTTGTTGTTCCAGCAGAAATCTTATTTTTATCATCCATGGAAGGATTAAGAACAGCTTTAGTCATATCTTTGGCTTCCCATTAGTCTTTTAGAAAAGCATCCACAGCTGGTTAGCTTTCATAGGTATGTACTGAGGTGCTTGAGCTTTCTGTCCTCAGAAGTTGGGCACGATGCTTCCCTAAGCTGTGCTCTCCACATCTGATGAGCTGCTCAGCCAGGCTGTACACAGGGGCTGGCACTCGCAGTGCCACAGGATCTCTGCCACATTGCTCCCAGCTCCCGGCCACGGCTCCGCACCAGCAGGAGCACGGCAAACAGACAGCCCCATGCCAATTAAGAAGCATCAAAATCCTCTGTGCCTAGTACTTAATTTGGGGAGCACCAGCACACGGTGGTGGCACAGCAGCTTTCCCTGCTGCCACCAGTCTGAGGTCAGCTGTGCTTACCTTCTTGTCTATGGAAAGCATGAAGGAAAGGAAGTGAAAATGCTGTACACAAACATACTTTCCATTGTATTTACAGCATATACCTTATTAACTTTTTCTTATAACATTTCTGTGCGTGTAGGGCCAAGTCATGAGTTTTACAGTTTGACCACGATCCCCATTGCAGAGGATGTTAGGAAAGGAGTCGCCACAACATTCAACCATGACCTAAAAATGAAGAAACATCTGCTGGAGTGTGGAGTTGTTTATTTTATAATGACTTCACAGTCTCAGAAACCACTTGTGAATTGACTGAAGAGGATCAGAAACTCACCCATCTACAGGTCGGAGATGTGATACCGACCTACAGTACTGTGTACTCAGACCCCAGTAACGCATGCACAGTCCCCATTAACACATGCTTAGACCCCAGTAGCACGTGCCCAGACCCCAGCTGGAGGACAACACCGACGTTCCTGGGGACAGGAGCATGGGGTAGGAAATGTTCAACACATTTTCAGTGTGTTGTGGTTTGGGACCAGGCTGCCCCTTGGCTGTGCTAGCAACATATAAACACGAGGATAAAGCACTGGTATGAACACATAAGGGCTTTTACATCAAATCAGCATACCAGGTGTCCACTTCTGTGATTAACTTGGCCAGCTGTCCCTCCCCAGGTGTAGCTGGGCTTTGCTTACCAACTACTGCATTTACAATCATCTTTTGAAATTGCAATCCGCTTATTTGTTTAAAAACAATAAGCTATCAAAGTTTCACAAATTCATCATGAAATTGATTAAACAGTGTAAGTAACATGGTGTTTTAGAATATTACAGAAATATTAGAAAGACAATTAGAGCATTACAGGATTAGGACTTATCTGTTTGAGTTGAAATTTTCTATAATTCAATTAAAATTAACCGTTTCACACTGATTAGTGACAGCGTTATTCATCTTTCCATGCTTTTGTTTTTCTAAGTGGAGTGGCATACTGTTCGTAATGAGGTTAAGTTTTTTGATGGGAATGTTGACAAAGGCTTCAGCTTTATATGTCAGGAGGGCACCCTCCATTTGCAAGGGTCCCTCTTCTGCATCCTCATCTGACATGTCTCTGAGCAGCTTTTCTCCCCCAGTCTTCATTTTTGTGATTCTTTGAATTCCCTACCATCATTTACTTTTTTCTTACACGAAGCACAGGAATCTTTGTTTCATTTTATTGATGATGAAATGTTCTCTGTTCATTTTTACTGTTGTTATGTATTGATATTTTGTTTTCACGGAAAATCTAATCCATGGCAGTAAAATTATATTAGGGATATAAAGAATATTGAATTACAGTGTTGAGTGCAAGGGGGACGGCAACCTTGGGTTTCTTATTCTAAGGATAGATTGGTCTGTATTTCCATGACTAACTGTTCGTACATACATGCACTGTTTGTGCACAGAGAGCCTTAAACATCCCTTTTAACAACAGCGAACGATGCCCTTGGTTGTGGAGCGGAAAGGCGTAGGGTCTGTTTGCAGGGACAGGCACTGCAGTCTGCTCCCTCTCATGCCAGTTCCCCACATTTAGCCCCAGTTAGTGTCTGCACTGGCAATGCTTATCAAGGTTTTACCAGTGTCCTGCGAGGCTGGGGGCTGTCCTGGCTGGGGTTGGGGAGAGCCCTGCCACATGCCCCCTGTGCAAAAGTGGCTGCTAAAATAAACTAAAAATAAAAACAGATAAGTGTATCAATGATGGTGTATTAATGATGGCATTTACCAGCACTCCAGAAGCTGGTAAATCAAACGCAGAAGCCATGGGAACTGGCTTCTGTAGCTGTTACGCAGCATTCAGCATCAATGGACCACTGGGAATTCACAGGAAAAACAAACATAATGAATTTTCAGGGCTGAGTCACACTATTACCTGACCTAAGTAAATACTAGTAAGTCTTAACGCTTACAACAATATAGTTCTGCAAAAGGAAAAAAAAAAAATATAGCTGATATTTCCATCATTTGCTCATTCATTTGAATCCATATTCTCACATATTTTTCACAGTGTGTATTAATAAATCTGAAAAGGTTAATCTTGAAAGGTGACAGAAGCTCTGCACTTTCCCGGTAAAAATCCCAGGGGAGGGTGGCAGCAGGGTGGGCGGGTGGTACGCACAGGCCCACGCATCCCACCCTGGCTGCCCCTCGATGCAGCGCCGTGCCAGGACCCACAGCCCCCACTGCTCCATCCCCAGCATCTGAACTGCTCCCTTCTGCTTATAGCACAGGAGTCACTTCTGTTCACACAAGTATTTTCCAGCAACAGCAAAAATCAGTAGTTACGTATATATATATACACACACACACATATGTCTATATATATAAAAACTTTTAATTCTGTTTTGCTGTTCCATAAAGATGGGGCATATTACGCCTTGTTTTAACAGGGGAAATTATGCTTTGACACAAATGACAGTAATTCTGTATTTCATAAAATTATTTCAAAGAGAGAGACAGCAGTTTTGATAAAATAATACTTTGTGAATGAATTTCATTGTTCTTACTTCTTATTTTTTTCTTAGTGAGAGGTCTGAGCTGCACTATTTATCACTTTTTAAGTAAAAGCACTACCAAAGCTGAAAGAAAGAGTCTGAGGCTTGTATTTTTGTTCTCGTTCCTACTCATCCCTGATGACTGAACCCAAAAAGCACCAAGGGAGAATGCCGAGCTTGCCTGGGAAGGGGCAGGAGCAGCGACACCCCGCAGCGCGCCACTCGCCTGCACGGTGCCGTGCCCACGCCAGACAGACACCGTCCATCCCACTGCCAATGTGAGAAAAGTTCTCCAGCGCCTCAGGATGGGGGGCATCGTGAAGCCTGTAAAAATGCTTTTTCCTTTTTCTAATTTATGTATTCAGCTTAGAATTCAATATCAAAAGGTTACAGGAAGCCAACTGTGACATTTAATTAATATGTTCCATCTGCTTTTTAGCATCATTTTAATTATAAATGGTTAATTTAGTCATGGGGTAAGTCGATCATAGAGAGAGAAGCCGGCCAGAGCTCTGTACATCCTAAAAGTGACACGGGGGTCTCTTCCTGTGACGAGGCTTCTCTACCTGTGAGATCTCACCTACGCTTACTGTAGCAGCACTTTTTAACAGGGTTATGGGGTGGGATATGTTACATGGAAACCTGGAAAAGCAGTGAAGCCACCTTGGGGTGGAGGCTATTTGAGACAAAATAAGCTTCCCCAAGCCCTTGGAAAGACCTCCAGGAAATCCAAACAGAATTTCCATAACTCTTGCTAAAAGCTAGTGCCCACTGAAAGCTGCTGTGCCCAGTGGTGCAGGAGACGCTCCGGGCTGAGCCATCTCCAGCCCGCCCGCAGGCAAGTCAGCTGTAAAAAGTGACTTAAGCTAAACTTAAATTCAAAGTGGTTTACAGCTTCAGCACCCTTATTTTTTGCTTCCTACCCTCTCCCTCTGAAATATTTCCTTTTGATATTTTAATTTCTCTTGGTCTGACTTTAAGGAAAAACGTTAGGCTGAAACAGATGGTTGTCAGCAAACCAATGCCTGCGAAGCACAATTGAGAATTAGCGTACAAAAACCTAAAACTTGGCACCATCCGAATCCTCTTGATATAATTGTCAAAAGAAATCTGGCTTGGAAATTTTTTTGGAATAATATTTTCAAAATCTAAATTACTTAAACTTTAAACAAACAAAATACACTTTATTTGAGTGTATGCAAGTGGTAATGAAAACTTCTTAAGGTAACTCCTGGAAGGCCATGCATGTGACCCACAAAACTACTATTCAAGACTCTTTTTCACAAGTACTCTAGGGTAGCTTGGTCAGCCACTGAATAGCAGGATGCATTGTCCATGGCACTGGATTCAGCAGGAGAATATTAAACAAGTAACCTATGTCTTCCAATTTTTCTGTCACTGTGGTCCACCCGCACCGCTGGCACCAATACCGGCAGCAGCACAGCACTCCCATCCAAGATCTGACTAACAGCCCAGCAGATGCAAAACTAGCCAGGGTAAATGCAATCTGAAGGAAGCCACGTCTATCTACTAATACGAAAGTGTTCATTGCTAGGCTTTTATTAAAATTTTCTTTTATATTTTCTTTTTACAGAGAGAATTTGATTACTTTGGCACAAATATCCTATGTGGCCCCATTAGGCATTTTTGTTGAGAAGACAAAAAAGTCTGTAAATTTTTGCTTACTCTAGGAAAGAGAACGCTGGCTTTTCTCACAGCAGAAGCATGTCCCAGGTTGAACCTTTTGCTCTTTTGATCTTCAGTCATTATCGCTTTGGCTGAGGAGATGCTTTCCCATGAATCCAGTGTGAACGTATTCCAGGCTGTGAAAATAATTACATATTAAAAACATAAGCACAGAAAAGAAAAAAAAAAAAAGAAAAAAAAAACGGAGGAGTTTCTCTTATGGTTTCACTTTTCCATTTAAATCTGATTAAAAAAAAAAAGAAGAGAAACAAAAAAATGTTTTAGACAGCAAAACTAGCAGCCCCATAAGGGAGCTGGGAGTGCCTCTCTATAGCCTTGGGCTATCCCCAGCTGTGTCTGGGGCTGCAGCGCTGCTCCATGCAGCAGCCCCAGGCCAGGCAGTGGGCGTCCCCATAAGGCCACTGCCACTGGGAGGATCGCCCAGGGAGCAGTCTCCACACTGCCCAGAAGAAACCTCAGCTTTTCTTGTGTAGGTCTGGAAAAGGTTTATAGCAGTCTCTTTTACGACAGTTCACAAAGAAGCAAATGCCAAGTGGCTCTTTGAAATGAGAACTGATGTACAAAGAGGTCGTGCCTGGTTCCTGCTTGCAATTCTGGAGAAAATGCTGGAACTTACCTTTCAGGAAGAGTGAAATTGGAGTCAGGTCAATAAAACGTGGTTGCTGGGATCTTTGGTGAGAGGAAGGTGCAGCTGAATGTGGTGACTCAGAATCAATCAGCACTGGAGCACATCCTTAGAAAAATAAACCCCACCGTTTAAAGAGTCCTAGCTCTGCACTGCACTCTTCTGAGTTTCAATATCCCAATCTCCACTGGCACACAGCAAGGTTATGCAGAGACCCTGGCTGAGTGGCATCCTCCCACACCTCCTCTGTGCTCCCAGGAGGCACTGGACACAGCCCCAGCAATGCTGAGATTGTAGGCACCAAGGATGAGCCCAGTCCCAGTGGTGCCCAGATCAGCATGCCCCATGCTGGATGAGATGCAGGTGAGAAGCATTTCCAGCAGCTCCACTAGCTAGTACAGACAGCACCACAAGCAGAGACACACTCTCACCAAACACAGGTGGCTGCACCTGACCCTCCCACACTTGAGCAGGGTGGACCCCACCTGGATGCTGAAGAAGGCAAGTCAAACACTGATCTCTCCCACCTGGCAGCATCAGCAACACCAGCTGAGAGTGCCAATGTGAGCTCAGCAAGTTTATTCTTTTATAAGAGCTTTTACTTGCATTCTGGTGTGTTTAATTCCATTGCACTGAAGTGGTTATAAGCACTGGTCTGCCTTTGCAGATAGGCCCCCATTCTTTTCAAGAGATCATTTTCCCAGAATAGCATAAGAGGGAAAAAGTGTTTGGTTGGGAAACTGGATGTGGCTATAATGATTTTTAATGATAAGTCTTTATTGCCATGTTTTCCTGTCAATCCCAAGAGTGGTGGGTCAGTGTCAGTGCAGTGCCTGGGATGGCACCCACTTTCTCAAACGTCCTTTTTGTGCAACCAGCACATGACGAACTCAGACTTCAAACACAATAGATGGGACCAGTCTCTCCTCTTTCACTCCACTGAGAAATGGGCATAGCATCATTAATGCACATGACAAAAGGTGATGTGTGGAAGGATGTCAGGTCCATACCTTGTAGGAAGGGGAGATTCTGGGAGCACGGAACAAGGTCACAATTCCTCCTCCCTTGGTCCTGCTGCAGCGCTGCGCACCTTTGTCAGGATGCTGAGCAATTGATAACAAACTACACTCAGCAGGTGAGATGTAGATGACTTATTGAAAGATTCATAGAATTTATCTGTGATGCCTCCATTAACATTGTCGGGTAAATAACTCAAAATGCACCACCTAATTGTTATACTTGTCATTTTGTTTGACAGCGTTCCTAATTTGATACTCACGAGAAAACTAATACCCTGTATTGTCCCCTTTGCCTAATTAGCAGACAAAAGGCCATTCATCATGCAGTGACGGGCAGTGTGTGATGAGGTCGAGGTAATCCATCACTGCTCGCAGTCCTCAGCAGGGACTTCCACTGCAGCAAACAGACTCACTGGGCAGCTTGCGTGAGCTGCGGCAGAGGCGAAGTTCCCAGGACGGTGCTGGCTGTTGATGCTCGTGGGGGTGGTGAAGTCTGATTTAGGCTTGCAAAGGCATGGTGGCCATGGGCCAGGGCTCCTCTGCTGTCGGCTATGCCGTGGTACCAAGGCGTCCAGACTGCTCCCCGTGGGGGACCTCCAGCTTTGGCTCTCGTCATGGTGGCTGGTGCATCCCCAAGCCACTGTGTGATCATCGGCCCATGTCAGTCTACCATTTATGGGCACATCCACAACACATGGCCAGTGTTTACTGCTTTTTAGCATTTTCTCTTCAATCTTGCATAAAGCATTCTGTTAATTTCAGTATATTTTCCTAGACTGCATTATCTAACCATTGTCTATATAACCATGAAATTAAATCGAACCTTCAGGGTAATGTTTACCGTTTCCATTAGTAATGATCATTAATCCATAAGTTTGGGATTGAGCACTTTTAATCAGCAGAGGAAAGATAACTTTTTATTGCAACAGGAAGCAACCTGTGAAAATAAGAACAATATGACAGCCAAAATATAATAGGACAATTTAGTGACAGCAATGGAAACTCATCTGTGGGGCCAGATCCCAGTTTAGTGTAAAGAATAACTATTGAGGTAGTGCCTAGGTGCCGGTTTTGGTCAGGGCTTGGGGTGCTACGCAACATATTAATGCACAGCCCAAGGGGTACAAGACAGACTCTGCCCCAGCACCCCCACAATGTGCTTGGTGCGGCTGGAGAGCGGCATAGCAGCTTGCCCCTGTGCCAGGCTAGATGCTTCCACCTCTGCTCCCTTCACCCCGCTCACACAGGGAAATGTTTCTTTTCTTTTGAAACCTCAGAAGTTTTAGGGAGAAGAAATGCAGTTCCTCACTCAGCTGTAGCCATGGGATAAGCAAAATAAGGACCTCTGTCGAGAGCTGGAGGTAGTGACACTCTGCTGGTGTCCTCTAGCAAAGAGCTGGCTTGTGGCCAAATCTACAAGCAAGATGTTGTGCTAACTGCAAAAGATGGTAAAAAATTAATCAAATTAGATTAATCTGTTATTCTTAATAAACGAATAAAAACCACATATTCTTTCATTAAATTCATAGCCAGAAGGGACCATTAGGATAATCTAATGTGATCTCCTGCACTTCATCTACTAATTTCTTCATAACACATAACTGCTTGTTCCAGCTTCAGCACTGCTTCCAAATAATCTCCCAGTTTTCATTTGGAGGATCTTTATGGTGTGGAGTCCCCAGGCTAGCTCTTCTGGCCACTGATTGCTTATGGTAATCAGAATATTCTTGTTCCTGGTATGAGTTTGCTGCTTTTGGTTTTTAGCCATTGCAGCCAACTGTGCCCATGCCCTGAGGCTCCACATTCCTGGTCTCCATGGGGCACCTGCAGACGGTGGTGGTCCATACCAGAAAAACTACATCCATGACCTGCCCTTCATTCATGAGGAGGGTGACCTTCTTGTAGAAGGGTATCAAATTAGTCAGGACTTTCCTTTGTAAGCCCATGTTTACTGTGCCTGATGATTGCATTGTCCCTTTAATGCCTTTCAGTAGTACCCAGGAGGATCTTTTCCATGGTTTTTCCAGGTGCTGAGGTTAGACCAACAGGTCTGTAGTTTCCTGGGTCTTCCTCATGCCCTTCTTGTAAATTCTCACTCCTGCTGCATTCCTGGTTGTCTCCCTGCTACCAGAACATTCCTCGTCTTTTCCACACTTACACCCCCGATTGGGCTCCACTGAGTGGGACGTCCACATGAGCACTCCCAGCCGTGGCTAACCTATTGCCACGCAGACTATTAGCACTCGCTGATGTATGTCCTCTGCAACATAGTATTGTGTTAAGGAGAGATCCCTATGGCAACTTGCTAGAAACACACCAAAGAATGATGGCTTCCTGGTTTTGATTACATTTTTAGATCATTTAACGGTTTTTAATCCATTTAATTTCTGAGGCATTACTGGGTATAAGGCAATTTTTCAAAGTGCCTGGGGCAGTAAATCAAATTATTTTAGGAAACCTGTTTTGTGACAGTTACCTTCAGTCAGCAAGGTTATCATCTCCCATGGCAATTTCCTTTAAGTCCTGTGCTTCATAAAACCACTTTGCTTGGCATTAACTGCACTATAGAACTGAAGAATTCATTAGTGATGTCATCTCACATGAGTTTTTCCATTATTATTTCTGGGCCTGACAGCTGGTCATCGGTTACCAGAACTTTTCTATTTACCCTTTTTAAGCACAGATACTAATATAATTTCTCCTCCTTAGGAATCGACCCACTGTTCCAGGGTTTGTTAAAAATTATTATTAATGGCTCAGAGTATTCAACTAAGTGAATTTAATTCTCCTATGTACAAGAGATCTGATCATGTCAATGTGAGTGTTTATAAGTGTTATTGTCCCTAAATAGGTAAGACAGGATTTTTATTGTTACTGAGACATGTAGATAATTTCTTTCCCTTGTTCTTAATTTTATCAAACAGCATCTTCAGCATCTTTAGCTCTCATGCTCTTCTCTCTTCCCTAAGGACCCATTGGCACTGATTGCTGTCCGTACCACCATTCCTGTTTCTGTTGTGCAAAAGGGCAGCATCTGAAGCCCTTTCCTCCTCATTTGTCATGGCTGCAAGGCATGCGGTGCCAAGCGACTCTTCTGTCTTGCACTCTGTTGCCACTCTCTTCTCCTTTTTCCAAACCTTTCCCCGTTTCAATAAGAAAGAAGCTACATTTTTTTCAGTGTGATTGCTAAAGCTTTCTTGTTATTCCAATATAGCATTGTCATCTATGTACTGAGGATCTTTCTTTTCTTATGTGTCTTGAAGCCTTAATTCTCTGTGTTCAGCTGTGTTGTGTCTCAGCCATGTCTGAGCATATGCACCGTGTTTACCCCCTCCGCATCTTTGCTTTTCCCTGCAGGAGATAGGATGTAACAACACCATGATGCACCTCATTGTCAATTCGTTTTGCTAGAAAGGTGATTAAGTATATCTGTAGATAATATCTCAGAAAGCAAACAAAAACTCAGAGGAAAGAAAAACAATTTTCTCTGGAAAACAATATGAATTTCTCATTAAAAGCTGTACTCGGGCTGCCTGCTGAGTGCTACAAAGTTACCCTGGCTGGAAAATGCCCAGATGCTGCCTGCAAATCTCTTCTGTCTCCTTTGACATCTTCAACTTAAAATCTCCTTTATTCTTTGCCCGCAGTTTTTCTTCAGCATCACCTTTCCTGGCAGCCAGACTAGAGACCAGGTAACGAGCTGGAAACTTTCCAAATGCAAGTCCCATCAATCCTTCTTTGCCAGACTCTCAGGTGGAGACTTCAGCATAACCCAGACCAAGATCCTGGGCAACCCCATGCCCTACACCCCACCATGATGCTCTCCATGGTTCAGATTATGCTTCTGCTTACCAGTCATTGCAAAGTGACTTATCAACAGATTACGATGGCAAAATGGAAAAGGAAGAAGAGAGGTCACAGCACTGACTTGTCACCTCCCATGGCAGGCATGTTTGCTCCAGCTAAGCAGCATGACAGCTCCCCTTGCAGAGAAAGGGGGAACAGAGGGGAAAATCATACGGGATTTGTGTGCCCAGCAGTGCACAACCTACCAACTAGTACCCTATACTATACATATAACATTAGTGGTTACATTGCGTACTCATAATCAGGAAATTCAGAAATCCCCATGGGTATTTTTGCTTGATTTTCTAGGTATCAGCTGATCCACAGAGAAGTATTTGCCTACTGAGTACAAAGATATTCCATGACTAAACTGCACTCACAGCGGACTGAAATATTAACAACAGTATCATGCAAATGCCCTTTATCTTTTGCTATAAATTCAGAATTTAAATTATTCATTAAGGTCCATAAAAACTCTAGAAAAATTAGGTGTTGTTATTGTTGAAAGAAACCAATGTGATTTTGTGAAGAAAACATGTAAAATGGTCAGTCTGAGAGACAGTTGATGACAGAGGTGTCTAAACTAACTGATCTTGATTAAATTTGGCCTTGAGATAGTGAATGACTTCAGCCCTGAATCTCACAACAAAACTCAAAGGGTGCAGGCTGAGGTGGATCAAAAGCCAGAGCAAATTTTTTCACAGTCCCCTGTGAAGTGAAACTAATGAGTTTTACACAGCTCTACTTAAGGGCTTTTATGTGTAAAATCTCAGCCATAACATGGCACTGATATCTTTTTCTTCTTCATTCAGTTTTCATGGTTCTCTTTTAAAAATATATGTTGAAATAAAAACAAAAACATGCAGGAGCCATAGAAAAATATGGAATAAGAGGCCAGAAATCATACACATATAAATAATGAGTCAGTATTTCCTTATGCACCAGTGGAGGACCCAAACAAAAAGTTTATGCTGGTCCTTCCCTGCTGCCCCAGCTGGGTCTCTGGCTCTGCCTTTCCCTGGAGTTGGCTGACAAATTAGGAGAAGGAGGCAAGGCTCTGACAGATTTTCAGGCTTTAAGATTAAATGCTTGAAAATCCAGCAACTAAAATATATTTGAAGAAATACAGAAAATAAAATAAACTTGAAGAAAATTGATCATTTCCCCATGCATTAATATTAATACTGGAGTATAGAAACTTCAAATGAAAGATCCTCCTCAAGACTTAAAGCACAAAGCTATTACAGCTCCGCAGCTGCCCAGGCGAGGCTAAAGCTGGTGTAAACAGCCCCACTATAAAAGCAACTATCTCCACTGGCAAAACCAGTTTGCATGTTACATAAAACCCTTTTTTCCCTGATTTTGTTTTAACCTATTTCTTATTCTATGAAGAACACCTGAAAGCAGTTATAATACTTTACTCACAGCTAAGAAACTGTACTTATATTTTAAGAGTGTTCAACCCTCCCCTGTTTGAAGTTCAATGGCCAACACAGTGGGTCTGTGTGGGTGCAGCGAGATGGTGGAAACAAGAAACAGAGCTGATCCACTCATGTCCCATTGTCTCTACCAAAGGCTTTTATGATTTGCTGCAGCCCAACTACCTCTCTACTATGATGTACATTTTAGCTCTGGATGGCAAAAAGGCAGATGAAGTGGGGTTTTGATTGAAAAGTTCTTAATTAACCACCGTGGCAGTAACAAACGCAAATTTCTGTGCTGCCAAAGCATTATACCTGACAGCGCAGTCTGTGTGGTTCTGTAGTGTGTCATCAGCGGTAGACAAGGTGCTGACTTGGTCAATGTTTTAATTTCACTACTAATTTTGTCTAACCTAATAGTTTACTTTCCAGAAGATAGCTTTTGGTTTGGCAGTTTGTTACATGCAAGATGCTCTGCTTTTCTTCCCCTGAACCAAAAATAAAGCAGTGACTAAGCTACAGCTATGAGACTGCAGGGCTGTAAGGAGCTCAGTGTTTGCCAGAAAATGGGAGGGCAGAGTTCAGAAGGAAAGGACTGATCCTCCAGGCCTTGGTCCCTCTGGGCAGCACCAGTGGGTGTTGGTCAGTCTGGCCACCTCCGCCTGCAAGTCCCTTAAGTGCTGCTTGGAGCAAGGCTTTCAGCCTTACCCTTCTTCCGGTTGTCCCTCCCCCTTCCAAAATTAGTGACAGATTGCAAATGCTTTCGTTTAATCTGCTCTAAATGCAGTGTTATAAACTGAAAGATAATGGCAAAAGCACAGATTTCATTAGCTTTCACACAGACTTTGCAAAGGGAGAGGGCACCACCTGTAAAACTCATTCCCTACTGTCTGTAGGTGTCTTCTCCCTCTCCCAGGCAGTGACACCACCATGCCCTGTCGATGTTGGTCTTCATCTCACCTGAAGGCAGGAGCAGCCCTGGAACCTCTAGGGGAAGGCAGAATCCTGTGGCCATGCCCAGCTCAGCAGCAAGTGCAGGGACCCAGATCAAGGCACTGCCATCCCTGCAGCAGGCACCCCGTGGTGGGAAGGTGCCTGATGGGATCTGCTCACCTCAGCCCAAAACACTCAGGAATGCCAAGGCCAAGCTGTAGATGAGATCAGAAATCAGTTGGGGTGCTGAGACCAAAGGAGGTATGGCAGGAGGTACCTGAGAGGCGCAGGCACATCCAATTCACTGCCCCAATGGCCAGTCCACAGCTCCCCAAACTCCCATCCACAGTCACAGAGCTTTTGCTAAAATATTAATATCATTCTGCTAACACGCATCAAATAAATATTCAGATATGTTTGTACCATAAGATGGATAACCCGGTGATGTTTGGGTTTGGCTTTAAAAGCCAAATTACATGCTCTGCATTCCCTTGGCAACTGAGGAGCAGGCAGAGAAACTCCTTTTAAATTTAACAACTTTAAATGTGTTGACATACATCAAATCCAGATCTGGGGTAGGTTTAAGTGACACATGTCATCTGACTAGAGGGTTTATGTGTTTGCCAGTGCGAACACAAAAAGGCTTAGTGTGTCTGGGGAGAAACAGAAACAAGATCTGTGACAACAAAATTTGCTTGTAGATAATTAATCACATTTGTAAATAAGTAAGGCCATATTTGCATCCCTTTTGTTTCTTCTTCTTATGTTCCACAGGTCATGTCTTGCTGTGAAAATATTAACAGCAAGCAGATTTCCCAGTCACACACCCAAGTACTCACTGAAGATGTATTTTCAGTTCTCAGACAGACGTGTTTATACTAGAAGGGCTCCCGAGTCCATGCAGTGAGGGCCCCAGTTAAGCACAGCAGGGGACAAGGTTCACCCATGAGGGTCAAGCTGCAGAGTCAGAGTCATAAATAAACAGAGCAAGTTGCTTTCTGCTCCAGAGAAGGAACCAAACTCTTTAAATAAATAATTAGGGGTTGAATGGAACATTTATATATACCTAAATGTTTGTCTGTGTTTTTCCAACTAGGACATTACATTTTCCTGGCAACACTTACCTTACTTGCTGTACCCAGAACATCACCACTACAACTACTGCCAAAGTACAGGACAGCAAATGCTGATCTGAAAGAAACATCTGCACCAAAAAATCTCCTGGGAATTAACGTGCCCAGCATCCCAAGCACCCTTACTGCCAACAGCATGAGGATGATGCTATAGCTCCAGTGTATCTAGCTTGAGTTGTAAAATATGTCCATGCATGTGAGGAAACCCATCACTAAATTCTTGAAAGAAATTCTGAATCAGAGAGAGATGGGATTCTGCATCTTCTCTATGTAGTTCCTTCATACCAAGGATATAACTTCTTTCTTGGGTCCAGCTAATGAATCCTGAACTCAAAAGCCAATATGTATTTTTCACAGCACTGCTGATTGTAATTCCAGTATGATTCTTCCACATAGCTTTTTATTTAAAAGAGAAAAAAGGAGAAGTTATTTAAGTCCCTATCTTAACAAAAAATGAAATTTTAGTTAAGTCTTTTCAAGACTCTTAAATGTGTTGCCATTATTAGCGAGAGGAAAGAATTACAGAGCAGATAAGAATGCTTGGATCTATTAATCTTATGCCTTACACAATGGTATTTTTTCTCACTCACAAAACATCCAAAAAATATCAGGATTCAATCGCTCAGGAATGCCTGGATGCAGGCTCACAAGTACACCCAGTTAACCTTGTTCCCAGCACATCTAATTGAGTTTCAAGAGGGAGCAGCAAACTGCCTCCATGCACAAATGAGGACAAAGAGAAATAAACATTACGAGAAGCTGTAGGATCAAGCATCAGTTATTTGCTCGTGCTACACAGAAGATCACAGTCCATTTATTGCCCATACTAATGTAGATAATCACACGTATGGATATATGCAAATTGATGCGTGTGTAGTTTTTAACATTCATAACACTGCAACATTTTTTATAAACCTGTTGAGAGTACACTGAAGTTTCATTCTCTCCTTAATTGTTTGGAAACAGATTTGATACTTATTACACATTTTTCTGCACTTCTAATTGCGTAGAAGGCAATCTGCAGCAATGGGTTTTGCATATATTTCACTGCAGCCTCTGACATGAATGTTTATGCAATTGATCAATGACATGAATTTTCTTATGTGTGATGCTTTTACAAGCATTTTCACATGGCTGCATAATTCTCTCATTTGTAAAGCCGCTGCAGGTGGGAGCTGAGGAGGAGAAAGTTGGCTGATGGGGGCCTTTGGAGAAGAACACCTGATCCCAAGAAGCTGTCCAGAGCAAGTCCCCAGTCCAACAGGTCTCAGAGAAACAAGTTCCTACAGCAGATTTGGAGACACTGAGGCCACCAGAGCAACTGCATACTGTTTTAGGGTGTTTTAGTCCTGTAAGGACAAGACACCTGTGTGACTTTCAGACTCACCATGTTTCACCCCGCAGAGCCTCAGGGTCCAGCAGATTCCTGACACCATCTGCCTTCAGCAGATCTGGGAAAAGCATCTCACTTGACTTATGAGGTTTGCTCTGTGGACAAAGCTGTGTCGAACATCATGATAGGCATGGATGAGTTTTCTGGCAGACCATGGGTGGCAGACCAGGAGGGATGATGTCAGGCACTGCTGAGCTGCTTTGATGGGATTGGGCCTCCCTGGTCAAGGGCTGTGCTGGCTCCCATTGGGACTCCCCTCCAGCATGGCACTACCAGCCCCAATGCATGCTTTAACCAGGGTGCTGCTGTTGAGGGGACACTGGGCTTCCAGCACCCCAACCATTGCAGCTGCATGCTCAAACCTCCCCTTTTCCCACCTGCTCAAAGTGTCCAATGCCACTGCTGTTCTCCGGCTTCATGTCCCTAATGGGCACAAGAGGCACAAAGCAGCATGTGAACCCCCAGGGAAACCGCAGACAGCTCTCCTGCTCATCTGGGACACACTGCCAGTGTTTGCTTCAGGAGAAAAAAACATTCTTAAATTCTAGTATTTAGGATTAGTCAAACTGAAAGCAAGTTGGCAATTTGAAAACAATCTGAATTTGACCCTGGAGTTTCTGGGGTTTGCATTAAAATCCTCCCCCCACCCTGCCCTTGAAACTGGATTCCCAGGTTGCTCAGAGCACATAACTCTAATTATGGCAGCACATTTTTCAGCTAATTTTTGTGCTGTTTGTTTTGCAGAAATGTGTTTCTGTTGAATTCACTTCACAAGCCAAACTTTGGCAAGAATATTCTTACATTTCTTTCACATGTCCACTTATCTGAAACAAATAATTCTGACTTGTTAAATTCTTAATCTGGTGTTTTATAAGAGAACCCATTTGACCCCATCAAATTTTGAGTTTAAGAATGGCTGGGAAGTTCAAAGTTACTGAAAATTTTCCTTCCTCCTCCACATGGCTATTGGTCTGTAAGAACAATGAGTAAGATGTCAAGACATCCTGATTCGTGCTGAGATTTAATTCCCCTCTTGTACTTTTCATAGGAAAGGATACTTATGCAGACACAAAAGGTCAACAGAAGAGCCATAACCTGCAGAAACTTAACTCCAGCTTCCATAAAAATACTGGAATAAACAACTGAACCAACTGTAAGTCCTCACAGGGAAACAAAGGGAAAATAAAAAGTCAACGTAGATTTGTCAAGAGCACCTCATCTCAATTCACTCTAATATTTTTCTGAGGCCAGTGATGGAACTTGTGGTGAGGAGTAGCTGTGCCTTGAGCAAGGTGTTCTAACTGAGCAAGGAGCAAACCCCTCCCAGATGAAGCCATTGCTCCGGAGATGGCAAAGACCTTGGAAACCTGTCCTGAAGAATAGTGATCATTATCCAAAGAGAAGAATGAACAGGACAGAGCTTTGCAGCCATGCATCCATGTAGGATGCAATTTCATTAATGTTTTTTGTTTAAAATCTGCAAAGTATGGACTAGTAGATTGTAGGAATTGCAAAGCCAGGTGCTAGGAGCTATTAAAAGAGATCAGGTGACACACTCAAATTTCAGAAATGGCCAAAAATACATTTCATTAGGAACAAGTTATGACATGAAACACTCAGAGCAAACAAAACAGCATAGCCTGAAAGACAGCAGGCCATCCACTCCACCATAGGCTTTTGGAGCATTCCAACAATTTCTGGGCACTGCATGGTGAATGCTGAGACCTAGGAGAAGAAGATTGTCTATTAAGATTGATAAGGGTTGTTTAACTAAAAGAAGAGGCACAGTAGTCTCAAAATACATACTTGGTTTCTGTAACAAAGGTGGGGTAATCTGCTCAAACCCATTGAGACCCTTGGAGAACAGCTCAAACTCCAATTTAGATGCAATCCTCAGCTTAGATATTAGGAGGAAAAAAACTAACGACCATGTGCACCATGGAAATACATTTTGGAAGTCTGTCAGCAGGAATCCTTATGAATCTGCTACATAAGTACACACATGGGCAGAAAGATGGGCTTCAGCATTTTGCAGTCACTTGCAGTCATGAATTTTTATGATGCCAGAAGGAAGCCAGCTTCTACAGCACATTGCAGTCAGGGTGAACTTGTGGGCCAGCAGCTGCCAGGCCAAGCCAGATCTTGTTCAAGGTCAAACAAGCTATTAATTTAGTCTCAGATTCTTTCTTTTAGAAAGAAATTTTGCAGCTCATTTCTTGTGATCTGTTACAATTGCTTGCAGAACAAAATGTGCACTAAGGACAGGGTCTGTGCTGCTCAAAGTCCATGCTATGTGCTGCAGGGCAGGTCATTGCTGAAGACAGGACACATCCGGACTTTCACCCTGTGTCCTGTTGGCTAGCTGCTCTGCATGCTAACCCTGAGCTCTAGCAGCAAGCTTCCAGCTAGTACACCACAATTGCCATGCTCTGTTCACAGTTCCTGGCAGAAGACGGCCAAACTCCCGCCTGTGTAGTGGTGGACAAGAGTTCACATCTGATTAAAAATAAAAAGGCAAAAAGCTTTCTCAGGCAGTGCCCTGAGTGTATCTCAACAATATGTACATCCTATTATAAGGCTGAACTACTGGAAAGCGGCTCTGTTGAGAAGGACCTGGGAGTGCTGGTGGACAGCAGGCTGACCCTGAGCCAGCAACGTGCCCTTGTGGCCAAGAAGGCCAAAAATATCCTGGGGTGCATTAAAAGGACTGTGGCCAGCAGGTCAAGGGAGGTTATCCTCCCCCTCTATACTCTGCCCTAGTGAGACCACATCTGGAGTACTGTGTCCAGTTTTGGGCCCACCAGTTTAAGAAGGATGCAGAACTGCTTGAGCAAGTCCAGCAGAGAGCTACCAAGATGATCAGGGGACTGGAACATCTCTCTTATGAGGAAAGGCTGAGACACTTGGGTTTGTTCAGCCTGGAGAAGACAAGACTGAGGGGGGATTTCATCAATACCTATAAATATCTAAAGGGTGGGTGTCAGGATGATGGGACTAGGCTCTTTTCAGTAGTGCCCAATGACAGGACAAGGGACAATGGGCACAAGTTGGAACACAGGAAGTTCCACCTAAACTTGAGAAAACACTTCTTTCCTGTGAGGGTGACAGAGCAGTGGCACAGGCTGCCCAGGGAGGCTGTGGAGTTTCCTTCCTTGGAGACATTCAAAACCCACCTGGACATGTTCCTGTCCCCCCTGCTGTAGGTGTGCCTGCTCAAGCAGGGGGGTTGGACAAGATGATCTCCAGAGGTCCCTTCCAACCCCTACCATTCTGTGATTCTGTAATAAATCAGTTCTAATGGCAGGAGTTGTTAAGCATGAAATTGTGTATACTTTTGGAGAGTGCAAAGAGCATTGAGAGTAAAAAGGGGGACGGTAGAGCTGGTGGAAGTGATCCAGAACCACCCAAGTAGATGATATAAGGAAGTTAGGGGAAAATATTGGACATAGCAGCACACAGCAGTCAGAGAAACTCATCTCTAGAATTATCTGTTTGCCTCTGCACTCCATTCCCATTCCTTCAAAGAATACACTGTGCAACTGTTCACGTCTAGATGGGGCACAAATATTTAATGAAACTTATAAACAGTTCTCAGGATGTTTGTTTTTAATAATGAATAAATCATCAACACAGCTTTCCCACCACTTAGCTTCTAGACTTTTCACCCAATATAAATTTATTTGAAAAGTCCCACTGATGTTTGGCAATACCAGGAGAGATCTTCCTACTATCCTGAAAGACAGAGGATGAGCATAGAGACCTTAGTACTTTTGTTTGAGAGATTACATGAGATGATATGTCTTTGAAAAACACCTCACCCCACTACAGGTGGTGCTTTTATGGGAAGCATTGCCCTGTGTGGAGGTGCCTGGAGGTGATTAATCTTTACTGGAACACAAGGAAAGGGTACCTGCATGAAGGAGGGGGAAAAAATCTCTATCAAATTAAAGGGATCATATTGAACATTTTTAATTGATTGTAGCTTTAAAGATTTTTGTTCCAGTAAAAGCATTGATCAGTAGGAGATTTGCATACTCCTCTTTCATTGTATGGGGCATTTATGCCACCAAGAGTTATTGTAATGTTGATTAAATAAGACAGGGGAAAAGGTTAAAGGCTACATTTGAGCCATGAACATTTTCTTCACACTACCAAAAAATAAGTCTTTTTTTTTTTTTTCTAGAATAAACTTTAAACTATTTAATGTACACTTTATTTTTCAATAGATTCAACTAGCAATAGATACTGGCTTTGCTACAACATCCTGTTACTTCTAATGGCTTGCCAGATTTTCAGCACCAACATGAGAAGAAAAATAATGGAACGGCTTCAGGCTGATTTTTGGACCCTTTTAAGTATTTCTTAGTTACAAGAGCTCTAGCAGGAATGCCATTTTTAATTACCAGAGTTGTGCTGTATATGCTTCTTAAATCACAGTCCTCTGCTTGGAGGTGGGAGAGGAGGCTTTCAAATGTCACAGGCAGAAAATAAAGTCAATATTTAGACATTTCAGATGGCTTTTATTTCTGAATTCGATAACTAAAAATGGCGTCCCATTGATAATTACCTTTTGCAGCAAGCTAAGGTATAATATGTTCTCAGGCATTGGTAATTAAAAGTAAATGCTTGGAGGTTTACATTTGAAAGTTGTGACTCGTGCACTGGCAGTGCTTTGTGGGAAGCACCTCACCAGAAGCAACCACACCTTCAGCGGGAGCTAAGGCTGCTGGGAAGTGTTGGGACCAGCAAGATGCTCCGACAGCAGCCCTGACCTGATGCTACTTCCCCCAGCTCTACTTCAACAGCACATGAAACTGAGTCCTGTGTGTCTGACAAGGGATGCTTTCCCCCACCCCAAATAGCATTTCCCTGTGAGCCTCTCCCTGGAGGGGAAAGGTGATGCACATCTGCCAAAGGCAATCACAGCATCATTCTTCCCTCCCTCCCTCCCTCACACACACCCACACCCACATGCACCAGTTCAGCAAAGAAATGGACCCATCAACTATTTGCTGATTTCTGCAGTGTTTCTGCCACATTATGCCTCAAGCTGTGTGAGTCCTTGGGGCTGCTGGCAGGGCTGGGCTGGACCCACAGCATGGAGGGCATCAAGGGTGACTTGAGCACAGCTGAGGAATCTCCTCCCTGCCCTCCTGTATGCTTATTTCTGACCTATAGACAGCCACAGTCTGCAGGGGCAGCACCCAACGGGCCATGAGTTGCTCACAGAAAGCGGGGAAGGCAGCAATGCAGGCACAGGTTCACATCTCATCCCCAGTCACATACAATTCTTCCAGCAGATTATTTGCATTCCTCTTTTCCACTGTAAGATGTCAAGCCATGCTGCCCAGTCCCTTGACTCAGTAAGGAACAGTTCAGAAAAGCATTACTTTTTCCAGGGCACAGAGACACTCATTTAAAAAATAATAAAGTGGCCAAAACACTTCCCCCCTCCCCAGCAGCAGGTATATTAGAGCAGGGATTTCTTTTTTAGGGCAAGATCCAAGAAGAAAGACTGTGAGATTAAAGTCAGACATCAAGTGCCTTGAATCAAAATCACATAAGCGATGGGCATTTACCCTTTCTCACAGGTTTTAGATATGCATGCAGGAAGAACTACAAGTGCTTTTATGCTGCGGTAGCAGGCAACGGAAGCGGCACATGCCCAGGCCCCCTTAATAGCAATGCGAGCACGATGTCTCAGTGCCCAGGGAGCTGGCAGTGTGACTGCCGATGGAGACCAAAGAGGCAGCAAATCCTCTCATGCCGGGAGATCAAGCAGAAGAAGTTCACAACAGGATTCTGGGCATGTAGAGTGATGCTCAGCCATAATAGCACTGTTAGTAAAATTTGATGTGGCAGATGGGACATCTTTTGCTGGGAAATAAAATCTGATCTTCAGAAGACGAGTTCCTGGTACGAGTCTTTGGGAGCATCCCAGGGACAAGACCGCCACGGCTCCACACCGATCCACTGCACTTTGGGGGAATCGTTCTGAAAACACTTAAATCAAGAATGGTTTCTTTTTTTTTTTGTCTGCACAGCTCTCCAGAAGGGCCAGTTCTGTATTTATTTCTGTAAGAAAGGACAAGCAGAATCATCTTCCTTTACAATTACGTTACACAGGACCCCACAGCCAGGGATCTGGGAACTGTGGTAATTTCAGGTAGTCACTCAGGAACCTCCAGGAACATTTTGCTTTGCAGTCTTCCCTTCTCCCTGAACATCCTTTCTGTTGGCCTGCAGTCCCAGAAAACATCCTCACAAGGGGATACAAGTTAGACCCTAGCCAGAATGATGTACCTTAAAGTGAACTTCTGGTTTTGCTCATCTTTAAAAGTCTTTCCTCACATGTTAGACACTTCAGAAAACAACCTGCTCCAGCACCAAGATTTCAGATTCACCTCAGGAGAATTCAGTTTTGTTAGAGACCTACTGACTTGCTGCTGTTTACGTTTTTGTGAAGCCAAGATAACGCCCCAAGTTTGCGGCAAGCTTGTGATATACAAATAAGAACACAACTTTGTTATATGGCTACACTTCAAAGATGAAGCTGAATTTCAAATCAATTCATGTGAACTGTCTGTATGAGAGGCACATTACGATGTTATAGATGCCTGTACATTACAGAGGTCCAAGCAAATTTTCCAATGGTGGGTCTGGATGAAGGGGACAGGACCTTGCAGCAAGGACCTTAAGAAACACCCAGAGCTGCTGTACCAGGTGCCAGGCATGGTGTGGCACCAAGGAGACATCCCTGGGGTGGGCTGCTGACCCACCAGCACCCCGTCCCTGTCCCAGGAGGTTGAAAGCAGAACCATGGGGATTCAGGGTTCTCCCGTGGCCACCAGGGCCAGGAGCAGTGGTGATGTCAGCAGAGACAACCCCAGGTCTGCTCTTCCGGAGAGAGGTGGAAATCATCATCTTCAGAAGCCAGAAGCTCCTCCTCTCTGGTGCAGCCTCCAGGGTCTCTACACTCCACTCCAATTTCTCCCCTAATCATTGCCCCTCCCAACTACCAACACCCCCCCCCAAAAAAAAAAAAAAAAAAGAAGAAATAAAGTATAGCCAGGTTTTTAACATTATTATGAGAAGTCACTTTTAATTTATTTATAAGGGAGACAAGATTAGAGGTCTACCTTAGTCACAAGATGGAAAACTAAAGATAAAATAGGCTCTTGACGGACAACGTGGTGCTTGTAGCTGCTGTGAGCTGATGGAAAGATGCATTATCAATTTTCTTGTGCTAAAAGTTCCTAAAATACGTGCTTGGACAGTTAAAGTAAACTGGTGTGTTGTGTAGGAGGTATGTGATCCGAGAAGGACAAGCACTGACCAAACCAGCTGTGTAAAAAGACATGTATACATATCTACATACCTGGTTATCCAGGCAACAGTCTGCATCCCTTCGGGATGAAGGCAGACTACTCACTAGCCTTGTAGTCAGAGAGGACGAGGTCAGGAACTTCAGCTGCTTTAGAGTGTGCTGGTAACAGGAAAAAAATTTATACAAACTGAAAAGCTTTTAGACCCATCTACTGGGCTCCCCATCCTAAATAGATATTTGTTTCCTTTTTTCTTGAAGGTAGCCTCCAAAACTTCCCTGTTTGATTTGACCCAAAAACCTGTATAAGCTGGACAGATGCAGAGAGAGCTGGGACCGCTGCAGAGGGCACACCAAAACGGGGAGGTGGATTTTTCACAGGAGACGCCCCAAACAAGGGTCAACAGGGGCAGTGTTGTTTCACCACATGTGAGCACAGGAATACAAAGCCTAGGCACACAACAGATATCAATCACAGTCAGCAAACACTGTGCACCCTTACAGACCATTTCCCCAGGTGTTTTCCCTGGCCCAGGGAACTGCAGTTCCTGCCCTGGGACGAGAAGCTGCTGGCTCCTGCACCACACAATATAAGAACATACTAAAGACTTGATATAATTGTTACACCTGTTGCTTACTTTCTCTGTCTACACAGAAACATGATGAAGATTAACTGTGCTAATGAATCTGACAGCTTATAGGTGTTTATCAGCCTTAGGGGACTTGTCCTGCACTTTGGCAAAGTCACGCTGGAGGGTGCAGACACAAGCATACGGGTTACTTTTCCTGGCCCATTTTCAAGAGCTTTTAAAGACAACAATAAAATAAGCTAACAAGTTTGAGATGTGGTTTAGTAATTGATCATCTTAAAACAATAGACTGCAAAGGACATGTTTTCTTCTGGCACATTTTTTAAATTCTATTTGCTGTTGTAAATAATAGACCTCCTGCAATCTGCGAGCACATTAAATTGCAGGCATACTTCTTAAAAGCTGAATACTTCATAACAGAAAGTGCTTTCAGGTATGTATATGTTTTATTATTCTTCATAATTTTTTTTGTTTTGAACAGGAATAGTTCATAAGTGCACATTAAAAACACAAGGTATCTCTTAATATATTATCACCTCATCAGTAACTGAGTCTTACTGAGTACATGATGATTTTTTGTCAGGTAACTATGGTGACATGCAAGGTTAGGATTTTTTGTTGGTTTCGTTGGGTTTTTTTATTTTGTGTTGGTTGTTATTTTTTTAAGATGGCACTGTCATCTTTTTATCTGTGCTGGAGTCCTGGTAATAAGAAAATCTTTTTTGCTAAGATTTTATAAATGAAAAGGTAAGAATAGCGGTTGATATACACTGGGTATCAAAAGCTACAGCAGACTAACAAACAGTTGCAGGACTTTTATATTTGTCTTCATATATATGTATTTGTCTTTACATAGTATTTATGTATACATAAATAAATACATAGTATTTCTTTATTATTTTAAATTTATTTATTAAAATTAATTAATTAATTAATTAAATTAATTAAATTAAATTTATTTATTATAGTAAATACATAGTATTTATGCACAACACATTGCCACCAAGGTCAAAATATGGAGCCAAAAAATAACATATGAATATAGAATAGAATGAGGTCAGAGTGGATTTGCCAAACCAGCTCTTGAAGACGCTTATTTAAGCCATTCATATTTAAGCTACATCACTTAATGTGTTCTCTTGCTGCTCTCCTGTATTTTGCAGTTTAGCTTTTTACAGGAACACAAATTTCAGATAAATGTTCTCTAACACACATCTCTCACAGCCCTGTGTGTCTCATTTCATTGGGGACTGTACAGGCTGAACTGCTAAAAATGAGATATCCCTCTGATAACAGTGACCATCATGATAAATAATGAATACTGTAGCTAGCTGCATCAGCTGTGAGAGCGTCCCAAGCACAAGACTTCTACTCACTTTCTGTGGAAGAGTGAACCATCAACACATTCCCATAAAATTATTTCCTTAAAGTAGGTGTGATGTGGTTTAACTTTATTATCAGATGGATCAGGGAAAAGAGGCCATTTCGACAGGCTGAGCCACTTTATTGCACATGTCTATCATGGTCAAGAACCTACTCCAAGGATCTTGGCACCCTTCCTTCTTTAACCCACACACCCATTCTTGCAGGCAGAATGAGTGAGTGCCCAGACATCCAGGTGGTTGAAGAGAGACAGTTAATGTGCAATCAGCAAAATAAAAAGCAATAATGAAGCTGCTGCAAGGGTTTTGTAATGCAATGACTACTAACACATAATATCTATTTACCAAGTACAAATACATCATGCCTTGAAGATGAATATCTTTGCTGATACCACACTTAGCTTTTTATTTCCTTCCCTCTAACATTCAACATCCTGTCTCTCTCTGCAGTCCAACACCTGCTTGAGGACACTGTGGACTTTTCTCAGATGAAAGCACTTGTACTTGTTTCAGAACACTGCTCATCCAGATGCATACAGAGATAGCAACTTACATATAGATTAAAACAGCAGTTTAGCCAAGCAGAAAGGTCAAGCTAGCACTAAGTAGAAGTTGGGGTTTTTTAAATATACTATGTATCAGACAAGTTTTTAAGTGTCTTACAGATTTTCCTTTCTCCATAGTGGATTGCCACTAATATAAAAAATTTTTGTTTAGCCCTTTCTACTCCGGTAATATCCACCATGGCAACTGAGATAGGGAGAAAGGATGCATCACATACCTTGAACCTCCAGCTAGGACTGTCCCATCTCTAGCCAACAACATCAGGGGAAAAAGAACTGGTGAAAAAAACTTTTATAGCCCCAGCCTGGGAAGGCTCTCTCAGCTGGAGGTAGGGAGGCACAGAACAACCTGCGCTGGTCTGGGCTTAGTGCACTCCAGCTGGAAGACATTCAGGCTGGGCTTATCTAGTGGAAATGATGGGCTTCTGCCTGCTTCAGAACAAGGTCAATGCTAAGCAGAGCTGCTCCCCAGGAGACCAGCAGCTCCACTGCTATCTCTGGAGCATATTGCTGTGACACCAGTGCTACTGTCACGGGACGTGCAACAGCGCGAGCTGGACAGGGCTGGGGATGCTCCAGGGAGCAACAGCTCTGCCTCCTTGAAGCTCTGCAGACATTGCAAACACAGAAGAAAGGAATATAATCACAGAAATAATTGCTAAGGAAAATCAGAAAGGGTTTGTTTGCAGAGTGTTCGCTGAATCTCACAATAAAAGGACATAAAAAGAACAGTAATTGGCCACTTGGGATAAAGTTAATGGTAAATACTCCAATAAAAAAAATCCAGACTGCACTTCAAGTAGATCACTTATCATAGTATTTCTCCAATATAAAGACTTTTCCCCACACCTCTGCACTTTTATGCTTAATTTGCCAACAACTTCTACAATTATATCATCTAAACAAACCAGAAAATAACCTTTTGTTGGTCTGAATTAGAAAATGTGTCTGTCTAGGTGGAGAACTGTTATCATTTTAAATTACCTTCTCTGAAGCTTGGTGTTCTGGGGTTTGGGGCTGGGGGCACATTTGTCTTGGATTTTTATTTTGTTTTTTTTGACTAAGCTGAACACAGAAACGTGTCTGGAAACTATGGGGTCTAAGAACACTGGTATTCATCATGATTTTATTAAAATGCAGTAATACTGTTATAGGCATTTAAGGAAAAAAAATGTGTTCTTTACCATGGAAGAGAGTTGCATTTTTATGGATAACAATAATAAAATAGAGGTTGCATTGCATTTATATTAGAAAACAAACCAAGCCAACTGCAGGCTGACCACACCTCTGGTTTCACTGCAGAGCTTTGCTCTGATCATCAGGTCTCCCTACACGCAGGGGCACTTTGGGAAGCAAAGCCCACCAGCGAAGAGCTAAGCAGGGACGATTTTCCTTGCACACAGCGGCATGCAGACCACAGCAGAGCACTGGCATGCAGAAAGGCTGAATTCAGCTCTAGTTAGAAACACACAGTATCGTGGTGAAACCTGTGTGGTGGTACCCTTAAACGCTAAGTTATTTTGGTTCCAGGCATTTAATAGTTGAGACAACCAAAAAGAGTGTGTTAAAGGATTTACCCTGCTCTTGCTCTTTTTCCTGAAGTCAGAGGGAATCTTGTCAAGGGTGTTGATGGAAAAAAGATCTCTGCTGTGGTCTTACAGGCAATAGATTAATATTGCTCTCAGTGAATGTTTAAAGATCTGAGGGATATTTTAAAATATGTTTTAATATTAACTTACTTTTTTTTCTGAATTTGATTTAAATTTTGTTTTTTACATGCTAGGCAGGAGAATGAACTATTTCAGGCTCACAAAAAAAACCACAACTTGCTTTCCAGTCACTGCTGCTTTTGAAGCGGCAAGAATATGACGCAGAAAAAGAAGTCATATCCCAAATCACTGTTGGTCACACTTGAGATTTCACTATTGAGTATAGCACCTAAGTAAATTTACATCGCTATATTCAGTTGTTTCAAGCAAAGCTTAGAAAAATTGCCAGCAGAGACCTATGCTCTTGCTTTCCATTTTTGACATTGTTTGGAGTAACTACATATTCAACAACAAATGTGCATGAGAAATCCATGCAGAAAAAAATGAGCACAAGCCCATCAAATTAATCTAATAAGGACTAGCACTGAAAATAACCCTGTTGATTATACACCTGGAGAAATTTGCAGTACTCTATCAAATCTCTGGTGCTCAGCATCAGATAACATGTAAAATGTTACACATCAAAACTGTGTACAGAAAAGTGTCCTAGGTGAAACTCCATAGTTTGTTGTAAAGAAGAGCAGACTGCAAAACTGTTATCATCCTTTTCAAGTCTTAAATTGGAAGAAAGCTGTTATTTTTATTAGCACAGTATATGTGTGGATAATTCACAGTGAATAGTATAATCAAAGACTTTCACCTCTTCTTCCTTTATATATTGTCTAGGGTCACTTCTCTTGAACGCAATGATCTTTTTGAAATTATTCTCTGGATTATTTGGTTCATTTGTTCATTTTTTCAAATGAAATTCAGTAGTAATCCCTCTGCCTGGGAGGCTGATGTTCAGAATTTGCAGATTAAAAAAAAATGGCATTATATCTTCATGTCATTTGACTGGAATGGAAAGAGCGCTTCCAGCTAGATTTCATGTGCAAATACAGCTTACATGTTGGATGTGTTGACTATTTATCATTTTTCATCTCAAAAGATACTACTGTATCTTCAACAATAAATAAGATCTACCATCTATTTACTTTTCAGATAGAGGATCATAAATCCAGATTAACTCTAGTGAAAATAACGGGGCTTTGGACATATGAGAGACATCAGGTAAAAGACATCAGATTAAAGCGATGAAGATCCCTGCAATAGAGAGCACATTTGATGGGAGATGAAAAATGGTAAGTGCGAATTGCTGCCAATCTTAATACAGTATGATTAAGATACCCATTTGCTTACTTCCCTTTGTTTGCGTGTGGATAATGATTTTTTTTTAATGGTGGTGGCTTTCTTTTCCATATTCATATTATTATGTGTCACCTATTTTCAAAAATATTATCCTTTTGTGTCATGGAAACTAAAATTGCTGTGCAGGATCCTGGTTTGGTACTGGTCAAATAAGCCACGAATATAATTTCTATTGAAAAAGGCATGGGCTGTTATCACTTTTGTTCATCCACTTGAAGGAAAATCAACAAAAGCGCCTTGGTGCTTTAAAAATCTCTGCCCAAAAAAAGGAAAATCTCATAAGATATTTAATTCAGTGCTTTATTACCAATATATCATTACACAGGAAAATGCCAAAAGTAATTGCAGCCTGTTGCTGTTGCAGTGTTAGAAGGAGCACTAAAATTACACTGTGCTTCCACTCCATTTTCAAGTCTGATTTGCACAGGTTCTTGAACCATATACTTCTAAGGTCCATTTCTTCCTGCCAGCACTCACACTTAGGCTATTGATGTTTATTTCCCTATTTTTGTCTGCATAAATGCAGTTTATTGGAAGCAGTTACACTATCAAATCAATAAGACATATGGTACCTGTCTAAATACAAATGAAGTTGTATATGTAATAGTTCCTCTAAGGTTTTAGAGCTGCATCTTTTGAAATGGTAGCTGCAAAGAAGTAGTGGTCAGGGTGCTGAGCGAAAGAGAAAACTGAGTATATCACCCCAAACTGGCATTGGTCAGCCACATCCACTGGCATTTATAGCTTATTCTTTCCTCCTCTGATATAAGCAGCCTTTTCGGGCTTGAGAAGTCCTTTCAAACATCTCCTTGACCAACCGTGAATCCACTGCCTGTGGCCATGGAGCTGGACACCAGGCAGACAAACAGAATCACAGCAAAGCTCACGTGCGACGGGGTGTCTGGAGGTCCCCAGCCCAGCCGCCACGCAAGTGGGTCCAGCTACACCTGCACACCGGGGGCTGCATCTGCCGAGGTCTGCAAGGACAGTGCTCACACAGGCCCGCTGGACCACCTGGTCTGGTATTCTTCATTAGAGAGAGAGTCTCAGCCTAGAATGGAGGAAAAATGTAACGTTGCTAAGTCAAAGTAATACATTCAAATACCACCAGGAAAGGATAAAAATGGTTAAAGTGACAGCAAAGTGTAACGGATGAGGACATCCTCCACCACGGCTTGCCCCGGTGAAGACCCAAGTGGCATTACCTGCGACACATTGGACATGCCCTGCAGAAGGACCCCTCAAGGTGCTACGTCTGCAGGCATGCGACTGCATGGGGGAAGGAGCGAGAGGGGAAATGCCCGTTCTCGCTCTCTTAGAAGGAAAAAACTTTTCTTGCATTCTTAATTCTCAGAGCAAGGAAAGAAAAATGCTTTTTAACACTGTTTTGATCTGGAGCTGTGGCCATTTACATTCTCATAGATAATGCCAAGTTTAAGAAAAATCATCTGAAGACCCAAGGATCGTAACACTGGCCTCACTCATGCAGATCTTTCATTAGTGATCCTCGATAATTAAAACGTCAGTGAGTATGAAGCAAAAGGACACAGTGTTATGTCTTAATTGTACATTCATCATTAGGGTAACACAGTACTGGATGCTTCTCATGGACATGTAATCTAGGTTTCAAAATCCCCCTCTTCGTTAAGAGGTAGCACTGTAGTATAAGTGTCTCGTGAATATAAAAAGGAATGTGAACTGAGTGATGGGAAAAGTTTTCATGCCTTAATATTTGCTGGCATAAAAGAAAGAAAAAAACAGATTATTGCAATACAACAAATAAACGCTAAAGCTCCTTGTACAAAACTGAAGAACTTTGACATAGAAAATATGTGACAAATTTGACCTTTTATCCCCACCTACCCTTTTCCCTCAACCTAACCCCACAATTTTCAAACCCTGGAGGGGTTGCACTAGCCTCCATTTTTAACACAACTGTCAACTATTTCTTCTTAACAGCACTGAAAAATGCTGCCTAGCCTCCAAATTATATTACCTATTTGGCAAGAAAATACTACTCTTCCTTGATATTCCCTGATCCAGAAGAGTAAGAAAAGACTCAATAACCAGGCAAGTAAATATGGCTTCAAACCTATGAACACCTACTGCTTTATTCTGTGTCCTGGAAGACGATGAAACGCCAGTACTAACGCAGCAGCAGCCCTGAACAGGGACAGTCATTCTGGGTAACCTGTAGATGTTTTCACATCCTTGTCTGCCTCCCCAAGAAGCTGCCCTGGCGCAGTGCCTGGGGCTGCCTGGCGGCCCCAGCACCCTCCCAATGGGGCAAAGCAGGGAGGGGGGGCACTACAGGCAGCAGGTGCCCAGGTGCATCCCCCAGCCCCCTGGGAGAGCTGCCCTGGCTCTGCTGGGATGGGAAACGCCTGCATAGAGTGGTCTGACCCCACAGTTCACAAGCGTTTGGGAAGGAGGAAAGGAAAATGCTCTTTTTCGAAGAAAGCTTTCTTGTGTATTTCAAATACAGGGAGTTTGTTACTAAATACATGAAAGAAATACCCTACTACTCTCATTTATTTATACAATTTACACTACTACATTGTTTATATTTACATTGTTTATATTATTTATACAAATTATTGTATTATACTGTATTAATTTTATTATTTTTATTTATATAATTATATTATAAATTAAATTTTGTTCAGCTTTTGTTAGCCCATATATATTGCAGATATTTATTATTTTCATCTCCTAGTACTTTGGCAATTGAAGTTCAACGGATCAAGATCTCTTCTTACTTCTGCTCTTGCTTCACATGCGTGCATATATTTTTATAAATCTGAAATGATATACATGTAGATAATAAAAAGCCTTTTTTACATCCTTACAAAGTAAAACGTTTTTAGATTTAAATAAACAGTACATAGGAAAAACCATTGTCCAAATGTATGCAATTAATAATCAGGATTCGGCCATGATATTTTTCTGGTTTTGCCTTAAGGACCAAGGGCCAAGGGTACTTTTAGGCTGCAGTAGAAAGGAGCCAAAGAGACATCTGGGCTAGTAAATGTCACCCTGCTACTTACACAATTAAAGCTAAGCTGCACATAGCATACGTGCTCATTCTGGATGCTTATGAAAACTGTAGTTTGTCTGAAGACATTTCTTGAACCAAAAGAAGGTAAAGTCATCAAGGCAAAAACTCACTGCAAATTGCTCACTCAGCTCACCTACCCGACGGGATGCTTTCCATTTAGCTGTCTTAACAGTTATAGGCTACAAGCCTGCATAGAAAAATTAATTCTTTTGCTTGTTAGATAATCCTTGCATAAATACCAAAGTGTATTAAATCCATTTCTTTGTTAAAATGAAGTAAAACCAAGCTATTTACAACTGCACACCAGCAACTTCTTAACTTAGTGTGTAATGTGAGGGGCACTAGGTTTGGAAACCTCTTCTGGAATCACTTTTGGACGTGAATTCCGCATCACACATGGATGGGATAGCTGAAACAAAATAACAGTCACATTTGAATGTTTGGAAAGTACCGCCTAAAAGATCATATTTTACATTTAACTGAAAAGTAGTTGAAATTAGGAAAGATATTTGTAACGTTCAGGGAATTGAAAATGTTATTGAGCTTAAATGACATGATATTGATGACCACCTTATCTCTCATCCTAAAAATCATAGCACCTGTTTATCACACAAAAGAATGAATTTCAGAAATGTTGAGAGGATAAGTTCATTTACATGGAGTTTTACATGACTTTGACCACCTGCTCTTCTGGTGGTCAGAATCAAGTCTTTGCACCAAGATGATAAGAACCTATGTCAAAATAGTGAGATAAAAGATCAATGAATATTTAAATTAAATGAGATATTAATCAAAGGCAGGAAGGTTTGTGACATTTACCCAGGCAAACCTGAGGAACTCAGGGAAGCAATCACTTGCATTCCTGATTATCTTCAAGAGCTTACGGGTGTCCCAGAAGACTGGGAAAGGAACAAGAGTATTTATTTTTAAAAAGAGGGACCCAGGGAATTACAAACCAGTCAATCCACATTCAGTGCCTACAAAGACAGTGAATCAAAGCATCAAGCAGATGATTTGTTAACAGCCAGTGGTAATAAACAGAGCTGGCTGCAGTGATTTTCAGTTTCACACAGATTTTGAGGCTTTACTGATGGTGCCAGTCTAAAATGATAGGTAGGCTTATCCAGAAGAATAAGAAAGAGATAGAGCAATATCGTAAATATTGGCAACTGCCTATTTTCTGCAGCCAGTGCACTTATAAGAGCTGACTGAAGCAGTTATAGCAGTCAGATCTTTCTTTCATTTCTTTGGAACTTTCCTGTTTCACATATTCGGGTAATTTTTAGTGTCTTCTGTATTTGTTTATCATGGCATGAATATATTTTATAGGGGCATTTGGGATAATGGGATCTTTATAAGCAATTTGCATCAAGTACCCCAAAGGATAAATGGATTTTTTTAATAAGATTTCTGTGCTGGTCACCCACTCTTATCCTGGCTTACTGAGGACCCAGACTGAAAACCTTACTTTTAGCCCAAGCTTAACTTGAGATCTCACTCAAGTTTTAAGAAGCCATGGAGCTATTAGAGTTGGGTCACTTGTTCATGCCCAAGCACAGCACTGCTCTGATGCTCCTTCCCCTCCTGCTGAACCCTGGCTCAGCCCCTGGCTGCTGGGAAGCAGGATGCTCTCCAGATCGGGTTTTGGGAAGAGTGGTTGTGTTGGGTAGCTGAGGCAGCGCCAAGCGCACGCTGCACGCTGTGCGTCCCACGGCTCTGCCGACACAGTGCAGATGTCTGTGTGCAGCATCATTTTGTCCTCGTCTTTGCCTGGGAAAAAGAGTATGGTAGGGCAGACACCCATTAGGCAGTAACATCAGATGGAAGGGCCACAGGGTGAAAACAGGCTTTTAGCAAGAAAAAGGGGGTTATATTAGTCTGGAGGATTTTGATACACTTCTAACCACAATGTGGTTCCTCCAGCTTGTGCGAATTTTCCATCTCAAACCAGGGCTTTACTGGACTGGTGTCTGGAGGAGGGTGCAGGGTCTGTCTAAACCAGCCTCTAAGCTCTCACCAAGCCATCAGTGGTCATTCTGTATCTTAGATTAAATGCAGTTTGCTTTTCTAGTAAGCTACCTACATCATGCTATGCATATTAGATACTCAAGAAGAACATCCAGTTAATTTCTCTGATGTATTGTCTTCAGACAAAGTCTTTTACCATTATAACTTCATATGTATATAAAGACACACACATTCCTTTTGGCATAGAAAGGAAGGGCTGAGCTGACTTTGATTTTAACTCCTTACACACTAAAATTCATTTTTCTTATAATGCTGCACTCAGAACAGTGCCTGTTGTCTCTTGTGCCACTCTTTGGGGTTGGCAGTGAAAATAAAATACCTTAGTATGGTGTAACCAAAATTGTTAAAAAGTCATATTTGAAATTTTCTTGTTCTGAAAACATCGGTTTACCAGTAATTGACTGAAAGATTCTAGAAACTTAGATAGACTATAAAAATAACCTCTTCTACATATTTCAGATTCCTCAAATAGCAGCCTGTGTTTTCTGAAACCTCAATTTTTCCTCTCCCCTCTCTCTTGCACCACTCTCTCTCTTCACTATAGACTTTCAGGAGAGGAAGGTTGATTTCATTTTTTCATAGTTAAGTTATTCAGCGAGAGCTTAAGATCTACTTCTGTCATGTAATTTTACTCTTTGGCATGTCACAACTCGTGCACCAAGCATCACACTGGAGGAGCTGTAAGTAGGTCACAGTAGAACCTACCCAGAGTCCTTTTGTGCATCGCTTTGGCGGCACCACTCTGCACCTCCCACTCCTGTCCTGCTGGAGCACAGGTTTTCTCCCATGAGATGCCTAGATCTCAGCTTGCAAATTTTATTATAGATTGTCCCAATAAAATTATTTTACAAGGCTTTGATCAGCTTGAAACTCCTAACCCAGATGAACGCAGATAATATTGCACTGACAATTTACTCCAGCATCATATTTCTACTCTTCTACTTATCACTTTCCAGTAAGAGAAGAAGCATGGCACAAGAGGAGCCAAGGAAGAAAAAGTAAAAATATTAGCAAAGCAAAAAATTGTTTTGAAGCTTCTCATATAGAAAAATACTGAGTGATAAATAAATTGCATTTATAAACTTTCAATTATCAGTTTAGATTCAAAAGTGACATAAAAGAGGACATGAGGAATGCATCCCTGTGAAGAGTGTCCACTTCACACAGAATTAGTCTCCTCATGGTCCTGAGGCAGCTCAGTACTTAATGCAAATATACAGCCCTTTCATATCTTGCTGAAACAGGATGTTACTTACTTTTTATTACAGTGCAATTAATTTTCATGTCTTCATTCTAAATTATTTTCTGCTGTCTCTCTGAAGTGCTAAATTTTGCTGTGTTCCTAAGCAGGATTTCCCTGAATAAAACTGGAGGAAATAAGAATTTGCATTTAATTAAACAAGATCTAGCTCTAGCATGCTGAAGTTACTGCACTTGAATGATGCACACATATAACCTCAAATGTTGGGAGTTGTACTTAGGTCTTGTAAAACCCCTTAATTACAAAAGCTGAGTAGCCTTATTTGTGATGGCTCCTCACAGATTTCAGGCAGAAGGAGTTTCTGCAGGAGTCTGGCAGGTCCCTGAGCATGGGGAGTCCCACAGAGTCAGAGTGGGAGACACCCTCATCACCTTTCCCCACAGGTGGGACCCCTCCTCACCCCATGGGTTACATGTGTCTCCATCCCCAGCAATGGAGCAGACCCTGCCCCGGCACTGCTGGGTCCTCCCCTGCTCCAGCCCAGCTTCTGCCTTCCTTCTTTCCTGGTATTTAAGCAATGACTGGTAGTCCATTCCATTAATTATCCAATATTTGTAACATTCCAGGAGCAATATTTTAAGAATCCACAGGTCTGATTTTCTATCCTGCTTCCATATAAATTTTGTATAAAACAGCTACTAAAAATTAATTAAAAAGTTAACAGTACACTTCTAAAAATCTCTTCCTATGGAAGATGTTTTGCCACGTGATTCCAAATATTTTTAATATGCAAGGATTTCAACTAAAAAGCAGACAAATTTTTGCAACACTGATACCAAGTGACTTTGCATAATAAGAATGTGAATTAATTTTACAAAGCAACATATTTTGAGAGAAGAAAACGGCTGGTGTATTTGCATTATGAGATTATCTATATGTGAACACTTGTGGCTGCTTGTTCTTTTGACTATTACTGGGGGTGGACGGGCCTTGGTATAATAAAAATTATTGGTGAGCACTGTATGAGTACTGAGCACTGTATGAACACTGTAAGAGTACCGAGCACAGAATGATAGCACATCATTTCTCTGTTGGTGTGTAGTTTACAATCACAACATCTGTCACTGCACTAAACGTTTTCCTAGGTATCACTTATTTTGCCCAATAAATGGGATGGTGCAGTACCTCCACTGACTTTATCGGCATTTTCACAAAAAAGCTCACACTTGCACAGCACACACGGAAGGGAGAGACAGCTGACTGCAATAAAAAAGCTTTCAATGTCACCATGTATGAGATAAAAGCAACATTCTGCCAAGTTATGCAGTTGGAGGTAACCAAATGCTCCCTTTAACTCACTCTGTGATTTGAGCCTGGGGGAACAGGGTGGGCAGTGGTGGGCTTTGGGCTTCACTCTCACTGTTTCCCAGGAGGAAGCAGGACTGCCAACAGTCCAGAAACCCCAGGGACTCTGGTGTATTATGGCAGAGCTATGGACAGCGGGGGTTAAAGATAGCCCCAAATCCTCCTGCTGGTGTATGTTTAGTGCTGTCCCTTCACATCATTTTAATATATGTTTTATACATATCGGTATCCAAAAGTATAGCCACATATTGCTACCCTGAAAGCTCTTTATTTTAAGCAATCATATAAGAACTGGATGTTTTCAAATTGTACTGCTCTCCTCCAATCTTGTTTTCATAATGAAATTTATTTAAGTCTAATATAGGCATAATGTAGAGTAATGTATCTTCTGCACCTCAGAATGAATGTTAAAAGTGTAAATTCATTATTTCTCCTTTAGTAGATCTCTTTTTTATCTCTGTTCTATAGACATTAGAGTAATATTTTTTCTCCTGAATACACTGATGAGGATCCAAAACTAATTTTCACAAAAATGAGAACTCCTTAAAAACATGCTCTTATCGTATCATGCAGGCTCTTTCAGCTGTACCAGTGTTGTTCACTTTAATCTCAGCTTTAATTTTTAAGTGGGTCTTTTTTTTGTCTTTTTTTTTTTTTTTTTTAGCATTTCTCTTCTTCTACAGTGGTGAGGGCCGGGTCTTCTCCCCTCCCCATGCACAACCCCTTCAGAAAGGTGAATTCCTTTTATTAGTGCAGGGCGTTTCATTTGCACCAGCCTGTCCTGGGGCAAAGGGAAAGGAATAAATGCATTAGCTCTGGGAACTCAGCAGTTTGCCCTGACTCAAAGTCCGTCCCGCCTTTAAGACAAAGTGAAATCAGATGTTTAAGGGAAATTTGTGCTGCTTGGGCAGGCAGATATGTCACTCACTATTCACTCATATACACTCATTCATCACTTCAGTCATTCACCAGAGCTGATAAAACCTTTGATGTAAGGTCTGCAGTTAGTAATTGGGCTTAATCACTTTCAACGAAACCTTTTCAATTTTCAGAAAGTTTGTATTAAAGAGAAGCACTAAAACCTCCAAAACTCCAGCCCTAAAATAATTACAATTTAAAAATAGATCAGTGTAATTTTATTCTTGCCATACCTGGCTCTTTTTTGCATTGCTGTATGGAAAAATAAAGAAAGATGAATTCCAATAAAGCACTTATCCTGAAAGCTATTATCACAGGACTGATTAACTCACACTACTTTGTTTGAACAATGGGTTCTGGAGAGAGAAAAAACACATTTTCTCTCAGTCTTAATCCATGAAAAAGTTATTGGACATTTATTTCTCAATTGGCATGGTAAAAATCAATACATGTTTTGCAAAGAGGTGTGCAATTTGCTTTAAGAATTTGTACTTGTGTGATCTTCAAGAACTACAAGTTGTTCAGTAATTATTTGTTTCTAAGGTTTTACAGATTCTCCTTTCTTGTCCATGATTTTACATTGCTATAACTTTTGCTGACTTACTGAAGTGATTCCTGATTTTCAGCAATGGACGGTTAAAGGAAAATTAAGATGCCACTCTATTAATCAGCTGGGTTTGACTTTAATAGAAAGACAAATGATACATGCATAATAATTACTCCAACTTAGATCAGTACGTAGGTGGCACGCCTAGGCTTTAACATAATATGTTGTATCCTTCTTGCAAATTGTATGCCTGGGTCCCTACTCCTCTGTGCAGCCTTTTGCGGTTATTCTTGTTGGTATATGCATTCAGAGAGGGCTGGAGTTTGCATACAGATCAGCTGCTGCCTGACTCCCTCCTCACACTAAAGCCTTCAGGACATGGGCATTTGGTTGTCAGTCCTTTGCAGCATGAAATATCTTTCCTTCAACATCAGTAGAGCAATTAGTAAGGTAAACTAACAAGTAAGCGACTTAAGGGCACAGAAGTTGCATGGGAGTATAGGGCAGACTGAGGAAAATAAAAGAGCTTTCCTTATAGATCCTTTCCTTATACAAATACTTTCAGGATTGTTCTGAGAACCTTGGTTTTGTGCGCTTCTTTCCTGGTTTCTTCTAGGAAGCTCAACAGTGCCATGAGACCACCTGCTATATCACATCCGTAACAAATTTGATATCATGAATCACTGAATCACGTAATATAATGTAATAATAAGCAGGTTGGACTGCAGCGTTTATTAGCTGATGTTCTCTTAAATAAGTTCATGCTGAAACAGAATCCTTCAGACAGTTTTTTTCCACTTACCCTGCTGTTCAGGGGCAAACTAGAAAAACGAAGGAAAAAATCAGAGCTGAGACAGGCACTGTTACATGCCTGAAACCTGTTCGGCCATATGAAGAGATATTAAAAGAATACAGATATCTAAGCACATTTTGCTAAAGAAGGCAGCCTTAATTTTAGCTGGCTGGCAGATGGGGTTTCTCATTAGCCTGTCTTTTCATCTTATTTCATGCAATTAAGTAGGCTCAGGAGGGACCCTACAGGACTGGCCATCTTCCAAAGGCTTGCACAGCCCAGGCTCTATGGCTTCCCACTCCAGAGTCGATTGCCCTTTCATGCGGAGTTGTTTTTCTTGACATACGGAGCTAAATGAAGGGCTTTTCTGCACAGGTCAGGTTTGCAGGACTGCTGCACTCTCTGCTGAACGGACCAGCCAACCTGCTCTGCAATGGCAAGCAGGACTCTGCACTGTCCCCTGGACAGAAGCAACAGCAGCATGATGGACAGTTAGATGGAGAGCATGCGTGGCAGGGCTGGTGGTGGAGATCTGAGAGGAAATGAATGTGTTACACCCTTTTTCAGCTCTTTCTGGAGCATCAGAGCCCCTGCCAAGATGAGAGGAGATCTCTGTCAAGTGCTTCCCAGGAGGTACAGGAACAGCATGATCCAATAGAAAAATCTCAATAGGTCCCTATTTCCTCTACATACCTGCAGTTTATAAATCATATGCTCAACATCCTGGGGAAGACCACGCTGACTTTGCTGTAACAGCCTAGAGGGTTGCTCTAACAGTGCCACTGTGCTGGGCAGTGACACCCTGACCCTCCACGATGCTTGCCCTGCTGACCCAGGGCTCAGCCCCAGGATGAGGCAGGGGATAGGAATGACCCATCATGGGCTGCACAAGTGGCGGAGCCCCCTCAGCTCCCAGCGCACCCCCAGGAGGGAGCAGCACGAGGTAGCAGCATGCCCCGGGGAGGCAGCGGGGCAGGGGATGGCAGGTTGGCTGCGCTCCCTGGGTACCAGCATCCTTCCCTGCCCCTATATCCACCTCAGTCTGCTGTCACCCTTGGTATCTCCTCCCTGTCCTGCACGCCAGGATCACAGAAACCTCAGCTCTCCATCAGACGAAGCCATGGTGCCATTCTCTCATGTCAGGGCCAGTCTGAAAGCTCTTATCTATGGGAGTAATTTCAGTGTTCAAAGGGACTATTGGTATGAATAAAACCTGCTCCTCGGGATTTATAGGACAGGCCCCATATTTTGCAGTCCATTGATTCAGTATTATTCCTTTGTTCCCATAGAAACGTGGGGGTTTTAAGGAGTAGTTTGAAGCTAAGACAATGAAAATAAAACAAAACCCTATCAAACCTTTGTATATACACGCATTGGGGGAAGAAAATAAAATCCTTGACTCCTTTCTGCATCCTATAAAGCAGAGTAATTTAGTTGGGGGAAAAAAACCCAAACCCTCTCATAGACGTGATCCTTTTGAATTGTTTGCTTTTTTCTGAGGCAATTTCAGCAAAATGCTTAGCAACACATATAGAAGGAAGCTGCTAAATCTTTGTATTAATTCTAAAAAACTACATTTCTTATTAAGTCACAAGAGATAGCTCTTACTTTGTTTCCAGCAAAAGGTAATTTGGGCTTTATTTTATTTAGAATGTTGCCCACCGTGCTGGAGAGGCAAGATTTCTTAATTGCTTTGTTGCAAAAACAATTTATGTGGGTTTTTTTAATGAGTTTAATTTTCTTTAAAGTTTTCCATGTATAAAAGTGGCAGCATTTTGAAATCAAATAAATTACCTACATAGCTGCCTCAGTGCTCCCATCATTAAACTAAACACTTGAAGATGCTACCTCCACAAGGCTTATTCTATACAAAATATGTGTATAGAGAGGGAGTTTGAGTTGGTGTTTAAAAAAAAAAACAAAACAAAACAACACAATAAGCAAGAGAGTAAAGGAAGGAGATTATTACCTGCATCCTAGAAGCTGTCCTACTGCTACAGAGTGGGGAGCTGAAGCCAAACATGGTGAGTTGCAACACAGAGATGAGGTTTTGATAGGATGGCAAAATGTCTGATCATGCAAAAAAAATCATACTGTGTTTTTCCTTAGATCCACCTTTACAGCAACTAATATGACTAATGTTAGACTGGGATGGCGCACAGGTAAAATGAATCTTGGCCTGTATCTGTGTTTTCTTCTATTGCCATGAACAAGAAGGATGGCAGTCGGTGGGAATCATGCCAGATTATGGCAGTAAAATAAATAAACCAGCAGTGTGGGACTCAGTTTACAACACAGAGGTTAACAGCTGAAAAAAGGAGGCAAGCTGCAGCCTTTGGGCTGACTAAATACAGAACTACTGTGCCCAGTTTGTGTTTGACTATATATACGAATATCAGCTTTTCCAGTAATTAAGTAAATATTTGCGGTTAGCATATTTAAAGATGGTGACTCGTCTGCAGTTTTCCCTGTCATCAGCACTCCGCTCTGGTAAATACGTGCTCCGTAAATATGGTACCAGTGGTGACAGAACAGTTTGCTGCTTGCGAGAAGGAACACTGCCTGCAGGCAGGCGGGGGTGGGGGGTATCAGCAATTATGGGGCAGTAAACAGGTGGGAGGGTCTCCAAGAGGGATGTGGGCAATGTATTCCTGTTCCCATTATGGCTCAGCAAGCCTTTCTGGATTGGTCTAACTTCTTCAGAACCTGAGCGGAAGGAGCTGAGAAACTGCGACTGCTGAAGTCAGCTTCAGGTGGAAGAGAACCTGTTTCACCAGGTACTCTGGTGAAAAGAGAGAAGAGGATCATCACAAAAGGAGGAAAAATGAGCCCCAGTGAGGCTGAGGATAGTATAAAAGGAACTGTTGCAAAACAAGAGAGAGAACAGTACTCCCAAGTTCAAGATCAGGGGCCAGGAGTATGTAGTCAAGTCTCTTATTTTTTAGTGCCTAATGGTATGTTGTAAAGAGTATTTATGCACCTTCTGCTGACATTCATATAAACAATACTTGTAACTTATGGTGTCAGGTGGAAAGGGATAGGCAAAGTCCAAGAAGTAATTCCAACGTTTTAGGGAACAGTTACAGCAGACTAAAGGAGAAGCATCTATAATACACACGTATTAAAATCCAGCACTAAAAGAAAGACATAAAGCTAATGTTAGTGATGAATGATAAGTGATGGAACCCTTAGCTAGTTTAAAACACTGTACACAAAGCACATGTTAAAGTGTACAAGAGGGTAAAAGGTAGATCTGAAGGAGCATCAGGTTAACGGCAACCAAGAAGGCAGAGTTGTCTTTCTGCATCTACAAATGTCCCAAGACTTCATGAAGCTGAATTCCACTCCAAAACAAACAACAGCCTCACACCTGGATGCACAGCAGGCCGTCTTTGTGAGGTACCTGCATGAACAGCAGATTTATTAATTTCATTGAGCCCTGCAATGCTCACAGCAGGTACCTGTGCATCCTCCTCAAGGAAAGGGTCAAAAGTAGGGTAGTTTTGCTACTTCCTATGGGCTTCACCATTTAAAATTTTTGCTTGTCAGCATATGTAGGTGTCTTTGACTTTCTGTTGACATATGGACCTGTTACTGTAACGGCATACAGCACACCACATGCCATATTTCAGTGTGGCAATGATTTATAACTTGCTATTGGAGCTTTTTATGAATAGTCAACTCTCCAAGCAGCTCAGACCAGCTACTTACAGTGGGCAGCATGAGAACAAAGCAAGAACAGTTTTCACTGTCCATGTGGGTCTGAGCGATCTCCTGTCCCAGACATGCAGGGGAAGAGCCCATGGGAGATGCAGTGCCATGAGGATGAGGACGGAGCCGCCCTACCTGGCCCCAGGCACAGGGCAGTGGGAGCAGCATTTGCAGGCCTCCCTGGAGCCTCCAAAGCCCAAATGCCCCACCAGCACCAGCGTCTGATGGGGACACCAGATGTGTGTGACACTCCTGGTCTGCACCCCAGAGTCTGGCTGGACTAAATGATCTGCAGGGGTCCCTTCCAACCTCAACCAGTCTAAAGCTGTGATGTATCACCCTAGTCTGTACCTTAAACTCTCAGAAGCAGGAAAGCACAAAAAGAATAGGCCTTAAATTCACCAATCCACCTCCATGCCAACCCTGTCCAGGTCCCAGGAGTCCACTTCAGCCTGGGATGGGGCCCCTGGCTCTGCCTGAGCTCCATTCGATGTCCCAGCCCAACCTGGGACCTGCTCGTTCACCTGCCCAGACATCCCAACACTCAGACCTACCTGGTCCCCACAGGGGCAGCTACAGTAAAGGGTCTGAATAGGTCACAAATGGATGAAGTTCTGGAGAGACTTCAGGAAGAGCAAGGGATCTCAGCTGAAATCTCAAAAAGTGTCTTAATTTCCTCACCTTGCTGTTGACCACAAGCTCTCAAAGGTGCGAGAGCTAGCCATGAAATACATACACCATTCTCGTTTGTAAGCTGCAGGCACTAGCAGTTAATTTACATGATATATGTGTTTTAGCAATAAAGAATTCATGAAGCAAGGGTTGAATCCCTCTGCTGCCAAGCAAATGGGAACATTTCCACCACCACAGGCTAATGATTAATTTATATACAAGTACTGGGACAGCAGACGAAAAGTCCTGTTTATTGTCTAGACAGGATCCAGTTCCACCTTTCTTGCCCTAAAGAGCATCGCCATTTCTAAAAGTTGAGCAAAACCCATGAATAATTCCTCAGGAAGATCATTAAAATTAACCTGCCATCCAGTTATACAAGACAGGAAGAGCTTGGGAGGGAGGGGTAGCTGTACGCAACCATATATCTTATAACTTCAGGTGTAAAGTTTGCAATGACCCTATCACAACCCCAAAACTGCATACAATCCTAGAAACTGTCTCTAAGAACACAGGTTTGTGACAAGAGCAGTTCTTGTCACTTCTTGCTTGTCTGCAGCCCTGAGGATTGTGTTGGTGGCAGTAGTGAACTCTCCTTGCTCTTTCCTCTGTGGTGCTGGAGGTGGCTGCAAGCTCGCCCCGAGACCCCATTCCCTTCCCAATGGCAGAGCCACCCCCTCCCCGCCCAGCCACTGGTGCTTACTGGTGGGGGCTCCCCGAGATGCAGGTTCTCACCCACCTTGGCTATCAGAGGATAGAGGTCATCCCTTGGGCCAGGGCATACAGCAGGGCACTGGGCAGCCTTTCCTTACCCCAAGAACTGGTGGCACATGCGTCTTCTCAAAAGATTTGCTGAAGCAGATTAGAACTTTTCGCTTGCCATTGGAAACCTGGTGCCTGCAAAAACTACACATGGCAGAGAGAAGTCTTGGTCAAATAACATACAGTTTTCAGGTCAACTTGCTTGCTGCCTTCCTGATGACCTCTCATTCAAGTACTGACTACTGAGTAGCACTGTGATTGCTTAATTTGTAGGATTTGAGAAGTTCACAGCCCAGATTATAAACATTTAATTGTGACTACACATTTCATAATTATTTTGAGCTTTGGCATTTCTGGTCTAGTGGAAATATGTAGAACTCTGGTTAAAATATTGTTTGGGCAAAAAGCCAGAAGACTTGACTTTAGAAAGGGATAGGGAAAAGGGAATTGAAATTGTTTTTACTAGAATAACAGCCACAGTTTCTGCTTATGTTTTCCCAAGAAGCCCTCCACAGACAAACAAGGAGGATGCCATCAATGCTGTGCTGCATTGCACACGCCAGTCAGCAGCCACCCGTTACTCATCCGTTAGCCAGACACGATGGTCCATGAAGCACACATGGCATTTGGACTCATGACTCACAACAGGATAAAAGGACCCTACACACTGGACTGTGAAGGAGGAGGCATTCTGGAGAGGAAGGCAACCATAAAGCAGCAAGTCACACAGCTTCTCATCTCTCCTCCAGCACAAAAAATATTTCAATGGTAAAAGAGCAGAAACAAGGCATTCCTCTTGAGCTCGTGCCTTCTTGAGTGCTTCTGAACACGAGCACTGATCCACACCTTCCTGAGAACAAGGGTTCTCTGACTGCTGACACTCTATGTCCTCCTGCATGTGCCACCTCTATGAGATGACAAGTCTAAGAGTAATGTGACAGTGACAGCTAAATAGTGTTGTGTGTCACACTGTAACGGTGTCATTCCTGAAAGTACTGCCGCCCAAATGATGAATTAACATGGTGGCTCTTGTATGGCAAGAGCCTAAACAATGACAGTGTGGTAGCTGAGCAGGTCAGCACCTGTTAGACACTCTGGAGCTCGTTATGTTCAGCAGTATCTCACTATTTCAGAACAGTTGGGCTCATTTTTTCATTCATAATAAATAAAGTTCAAAAGGCATAGAGTTCATCAGCCTGCCCAGGACAGCTACGAGCATTGCCAGGCATTTTACTTGTCAGCTTGTTACCCTCAAAATGGTTTTTCTGCATAAAAATGTTACAGCTTGAGAAATGTTATTTCCTAAGTGTCTATTTCCAGATGAGATATTATTACTTATTTATATGCCCCCAATGTGAGCCTGGAAATTAAGAGATATTCACGCAAAGTGAGATCTCTGGTGACCATAAACTGCATGATGCTGCCAGCACATCTTCCTTAAATTTTGTTTGCTCTTAGCATGAGCAGTAAGTACAATTTTGATACGTTTCTCACATGGCTTCTGGTGATTCACCTGAGTTTCCTTTCAATCCCAATAATTCTGTACAATGTGCTACCTGAATATTCACTGAGCAATCAACAGTGAGACCTTGTTTTGTCCTCACATCAAAGCCACAAAGTTCATACATTTGTGTACACGTAAGACATGCATTGCAGAGAATCCCCCCGCCTCTGCCCCACCAAACGGCTTGGTCAGAGCGGTGGCAGTGGGGCCGCCGAGGTCACTCCTCGCTGTTCTCTCCAGAGCAGCCTGAGAAACACCACGGCTTTTCTCCAGCCTTCCAGCTGCCAGGCAAAAGGCATTTGGAAATGTACTCCAAATGTAGAGAAACAATTTTATTTCCAGTCCAAGCAGTGTGTCAGGCTACAGCCGGCAGCAGGCTTAGTGTCACAGATGCTGCAGTAATGACCAAGAAAATAAAGAAAATAAGGACAGCACAGGCTCCTCATGTTATTTCCCTTCCCCAGTCTGCAGCCACACATGGGTTGCGCAGCCATGTCCTCCAGGCCGGGGCATTGGTCACATCCACAGAGAGCCCAGCTAAGCCCAGCTGAGCAGAGAGGGATGCCTTGCAGGGACCAGGACACAGCCTGGAACATCCCCACTGCTGAGCCAGCAGTGCCCCAGCTGGGCAGTGGACACCACTCTCCTCCAGACCCTCTGGACCCTCTGCCCCCACACAAGGAGCACATCGCTCACACGCTCGCAGCAGGTGGCCCCATTGCTCTCCTGAAGAACAAACCCATTTTTATCTCTTCCTTTATGAGCTAATAATGTTTTTTTAATTGAAACATGTTCGACGTCTCCTTCTTCTTGTTTCAAATAAGGTCTGCCTTTTCCAGCAAAATAAGAGCCTGTATTTCTGGGTGGGTTTTTTTGGTTTTTGATGGTGGGGTTTTTTGGTTTTTTTTTCAGAAAATGCAAGGGTTTTTTCTTCCTCTTTTTTTGCAAGATTTCAACTCTTTGACTTTGGAAAAGAAATCATTGTGGAGAAAGTATTTCTTGAAATGATGACAGAAGCAAAATTATATTCCTTTGTAGAAAACAGGGACATTTTAAGACAGGCTTAAAGCCTTTGTTCTTTGTTCTGGGAAGTGCAAATTCTAAGGCTCCCGGACCATTAATCCTTCCCCATTCTTAGTTTTTGAAGATGAACATTGTAGAAAATGAGAATGCCCCAGTTCTCTGATAATTTGCAGGATAACTTGGCAATTTGTGGCTTTTCCTCATAAATATTTATTTTCCCAGGACATCCCAGCATGAATGGGCTCCCAGGGCTGCTGCCAGGGCGGCTGCCACAACCAGCCTCTCCCCAGCATTCCCGGTAGAACAGGTGTAGCAGCTGCCCTGAACACTGGCTCCTAGTGGGCTCTTCCCAGAAGGCTTTGCTCTACCAGAGGATGCTCCAGCTGCAGCCATACTGTCAGCAGCCGAAGAGGGGGGATGCTGGAGTTCTTCTCCCACTATGTGCCTAGTCTCCTGAGAGTGAAACTGATCCCTCCTGCCTGGGATTGGTTGCTATTCCTTTGTAAATATTAGCTCTACGTTTATTTTCCTCTACATTGCTGGCTCCAACACTTTTTCCTACAAGTTTTCAAAATCTGCTATCATGAGGTTCAGAAATTTAATTTACTGACTCCCTTAGCACCTTAGCATGAATATCAGATGAAACTAAATAATATTTCTCACGTATTTCCTTTATCAAGTGCTGCTCTTAGGGTAACCTTAAAAATTCTTCAAACACTGATATTTCATGACTTTCAAGTCAACGTTAAGTTTAGTTTATCCCATTCTTCATTTCTACCACATCTGCTTTGGTTTTCACAGTTATGCAATCCTGGTATATTAGTCCATGCTTTTTAAAATACTTATTCCATCCTCAACACATTACCCATCAATATTTTTAAATGCCACCCCCTTTCTCTGGAAAAGACACCAAGGTTGTCTGGACTGGATGTTGTTCCTGGTTAGAAAGATCTGTTTCTCATATGGGAAACCTCAGGCCCCCACATCACAGACCCAACTTGTCCCTGGTTTGTTCCCAGGTCCTAAGCAGGCTGAGGGAAGGCTGTGTGAGTCCCCAGAGGGTTTTCAGCAAGTTCTGGTGTCACCCAAAGCTTTCACAAAACTGTGTCACAAAACACAAAAGGAAAATGCAGGGAAATGTGCAGTGCTTTTAGAAAGCCTGTGTTTAGATTTCATTCCTGTCTCTGGAAAATCGTCCTTAAAAAGGTATTATGCAATTTTTCAGTCAGTTTGAAAAAATGTTGGCTTTTCTATTAAAAAAAAGAAAAGATATTTTGCTCGATTTCTTTTTTGTGACCTTTATTTAAAATATTCAATACTTATGGTGCTGTTGCAAGAGCAGAAGTCCCATCTTCAGCAGAAACTTGGGTGCGTTTTAAGTGCACAAGAAAACCAAAAAGGGCCAGGACCCCCCGGCGAGGTGCCAAGTGCTGCCCTGCCACCAAGCAGAGGTTGTCCCCAAACTGTCCTGGCACTGCCAGGATGACGAGCCAGGGCTCCCTGCCAAAGCATCAGGACTGGCCACCATGAGTGTCTGCTCGTGGGCTTTGCTCAGGCAACACCAGGCAGCCCTTCCCCACCACTTGCTGCCGTATTTCTGGTTGCAGGAGAACCACATGTGCTTCTTTCCAGGGACAGCAGAGACCTGGCAGAGTGAGAGTTGCCCAGAGATCAGGTGTAGCACTCACATTACAGCCAGGTGTATGGTTAGTCTTTTCTGAAGGCAAACCCTTCACTGAATAAGGTGTTGTGTTATCCTACTCCTCACAATGTATTTTATTTAAAAAATAAAATCAGTTGAATGGAAAACATTCCTGAAGCTCGTGAGGGGTGTCTGGTTTTGCTGGTGTGCGGGCAGACCTCATTCAGGGTATGATCCTGCAGTGCCGGCTCTGCAGGGGGGGCTTCTGGACATAAGGGTAATTGTTCAATTTATAAAACTCACCTGTAGAAGGAATGACAAATTCCCTGCATGGATTTGCAGGATGACCTGAAACAACTTCAAGCTATTACTGAAATTAGTTTATCTTTCTATTTATCTTTCCATTTTCATTTCCACTTATGTCTCACATTCTGTCTTTCCTGTTTTATTTTGTCTCTGTCTCTTCTCTACCTGCATAGATATTTTTGGATAGAAGTAATCCTTTACTCAAATTTTGAAAAAATTTGTTCCATGCCTACAGTTTCCTCACCATGTTAAAATTATTATGAAACCATAATATTGAGATGAAGATTTTCCCCACGCCTATTATAAACTTTCTCATTCCTTCACTTAGAATATTCTTCTTGCATAATCTGCTTACATGTTTTCTTGTCTGCATTTTCTTTTTTCATGGAAAGATTTAAGACACATTTTCCATTTAGAGGACTTGTAATGTTGTGTTTTATTGTGGAAGACCGCATTTTCACAGCTGCCTTCTTCACCTGCCGATGCTCCACTGATGTTAAATATTTTCTGCAAATAAAATTTCCAAAGGTTTCCATAAAAAGTTTACCCAGAGTTATCAGAAATATGTTAGGTGACACATCCAGCTCAAGCTGATAGCTCTGCAAGGCTCACAGTCCAAAAAACCCTTATAGTACTTTCCCTCTTGCCCCATTTAACAAGAGGAAATGCCAAAATCACAGACAAGCTTTACAAAGGGAGGAAGATAAATGAAACGCGAGCGCAGTGCACGCCTGGCTGAAGGAGCTTTGCTGCAGGTAATGAACTCACTGGTGCTAGGGCAGGGAGCTGGTGGCTTTTGCACTCTTGTTACAAATCTCTCCATCGCCATCAGTGAGGTGAGAACCTCCAAGACAAGCAAACTGCATGGACAGCACAGGGAAAAACTGCCAGGTTTTGTTGCCCAGACAGTACTCTTACATGTTTTACGTTATTGTTAAAGTACATTAACACCAGACTATGACACATGTGGAAGTATGAATCTGAGGACCATTCAATGCTGCGAAGTTTCCCACTTTACCACTTACAGAGGCACCTCTGCTAACTTTATTCTGTGAAAATCCAGCATTTGATACGCTCACAATTTCTCAGCTTTTAAATGGCATGGAGCAGTCTCAATGAGGGCGTGCTGAGCAGGTCCGGCAGTCCCCTCACGCTGTGTCTGCGTGCATGTGCGTCTCTGTGTGTGAGCGTGTGTGTGTGTACGCATGCGTGCACGGGCACGGGCTTGGGTGCGTGTGCACCGCCCAGCGAGGGCTGGTTCCACCCTCCCTGCCAGCACTGCTTGGAGGCCAGTCTGTGCATCTACCTCTAGAGAAGACTTAGGCTTGGGCTTCCTAATATCCCGGTCCTTCTCTGCTTCTTCCAGTGGTACCAAGCCTCTGTGACAGAAAGTGCATGCTGTAGACTCCCAAAATGCTGCTCGTCATATCTAAAGCAAATACGAAATGTGGGAATAGTAACAAAAAATGCAAAACAAAAAGCACAAAAACAATGAGTTCCTTCTACAGAACTGCTTGGAACATTTGTGATGAAACAGCTGAAGAAATATGTTGCTTTACCAAAGCCAACAAGTTTCACTGATACATAGGGCAGCTAGTAAAATTTGCGAGCAAGCTTTACATGTCTCCACTCATTACAAAGAAAGAAAACTGAAATCCCTGACAATGTAAAGCAGAAAAGGATGTTTACAGAAGCATCAAAACTTCTCTTGGAATATTCATGCCACTTAATTTTAGAAACCTCACCAAGGTATCAGCAATGAGATGCCAGTCTCTCTGGGCTGGTGGGTTGTTTGTCTGGAGATGGAGAAGGCTCCTTCAAAAGGCATTTCAGAGCCCCTGGGCAATGTGCCTGTTCATATAGTTTTTTTCAGTTTTAATTCTAAAGTGAAATTACAGCAAAGTCCAAACCTTGAAAGTTTTAGCAGAACAAAACTATTATTTCTTGTAACTTTGTACAATGCAGTTGAATACATGTTGAGAGTATCTTTCAGCTCCTGAAGTTTCCCAGTTTCAACCTCTTAACCTGAATAGCATATTGATTTCAGATTTAGCATTCAGCTCTAAAATCCGAAGATTTTTCCCAGACTTTCCCTGTGTGTTAATGAACTACATCAACGTCCCAGTTGCAGTGAGAGAAAAAGACAACATTTGATGTTAAACCGAAGCCAAATTTTCATATGTAGTTTTAAATAAAAGGCATCTTCACCCTTGTTGAATCTCCTGAATGCTGGGGAAGTCTGGCATGAAAACAAACCTGTGCTGTGATGCCAGCATGTGGAGGTGCTGGATGCAGGCTGCTGCTGCCGTGATGCTGCTGGCACCACTCAGCAGCACCATGGCAGCAGCAGAGCTGATTTCTGAGGTGGAATACATGTCTTGGTGTCATCATGGAAAACACAACCATCAGCTTTTGTTTCTTCAAAATGTGGAAACAGGAAAATAAAATCTGGATGCCCTTCATCCTCCAATTTATGCATGATGAGTGAAAAAACAAGAAAGCTAGAGCCTTCTGGAGTGTTAGCCATACTGTACTCATAGCAGATGTCTTGTTTATTTTATCACGTGTTACTTGAATAAATAATGAAAGCCATAGTAGCAAAGTCCACTGACTGCAGTGAGAGACCATGGAGGCTGGGCAGGACAACACATCACAAAATTTATAATTTTATAAATGGGGCTGACACATCTGTATTAAAAAAAAAAAACAACAAACCATGATACCAAGTATGGTTTTAGTTTGTAAATTCCCCAAAATTAGGACTAAGTCACCCAATAGCTAATACAAAAGAGATAAATTTCTGCTTGGGACTTTTTAACTAGCAACAGAAATTGCAAATAAGAATAATTAGGAGTGCAATTAGTTCCATTAGTGCAGTTAAGATCAGAATTTTGCTCTGGACTTTTGTCTAAAATCATTTGGACTTGTGGAGCATCACAGCACATTGTTGTCCAGGTCATTCAGCATGAACGTTCATTATTTCACCAAATTCACAGTCTCACCAGGCTCGTGAGCAGTCTGATGGAAGTTGGACATGAAACTGCAGGTGAGCATCTTGAGTGTGGGATGTAGGGCAGACTTCCCAGGGTGTATTGCTTGAAGTCCCCAGAAAACAGCAGTGGGTGCAGCCCCGGGGAGCAGCTGGTTGGCTCGGGGAGGTCGGACAGACACAGCCAGCACCAGCCTGGCATCTCATGCCCTGCACCGGCAGCAGAAAGCAGCAGGCTTTCCTGAAACCCTTGGAGGCTGCGTGAGGCCACGGATGAGGAAACTCCTATACTAACAATGCATAAAAGCACAAGAAAACTTTCCTATAAGACGTTTCCCATATCATCCTAGAAAACCTCTCAGGGTCTGATGAAGACTGACAGCCGGTGCAGATGATACAGTGACTGCCCAGGAGGTACATCCCAAGGGAGGAGCACTGAGGGAGTGTAGGAGCATCATCGGAGCTGGGAGAGGGCAGCAAGAGCAGAAAGCTGCTCGCCCCAGACCAGAGAGGAGAGACCTGAGAAATGGGCTACATGGACCTGGTCTGTGTGGATGGCCCCAAGGGAATATAAACCATACTGCTGTATTAATCAAAAAATATAAATCATACTGGGTATATGTAAATTCTATAAATCACATGCATATGCACCTGGCTGCCTGATAGTACAGCCCCATTAATTACTTTGATATTCCCAAAACAGATGTCTCAGATCCAGTATACGCATTTCATACACATTGCTTGCCTCTGTGGCAGTAAAAAAATACATAAAATAAAAACCAAAACAAAACATAAGGAGAAAGAACAAGCCAATGTTTTCTCTGAGGAAGGGCGTAGACCATCATGCCACCTGAAGTACTAACCCTAATGATTATCTAAATAAATCTTCCAGTTACCCAGCATACAATGGGGAAAACCTGATTTTTGTGAGTTGATGGCTCCAAGGTTGGCTGACTTCTCCAAAGCTTTTCTGAAAAATCAAAACACCCCCGTGATCAAATCTGTGCTTTGCTGCCAAATTTTATTTGTTTCTCCTCCTGAAAGAATCCTTTAAACTGCAGCTAGGCAGGAAATGAAGAGAAAGGCACCACACTGACATCTAAAGACATCAATATACATACAGCACAGTACATAAAATCCCTGAATGAAATGACTCTGTGCATCAGCCTATGCATCTAAAGCAAACCCCTTCCTCCTCCGCCAGTGAGATCAGCAGTGGGTTATCCCAGCAGCTGCTGCTCCTGAGGCACCCTGGTGTGCACCCAGGACCTGCTGGCATCTCTGCAGGGAGGGGAACCCACTCCTGGGGCTTTCCCAGGCAGGTGTTCCAGGTGCTGGGACAGGGACAGGTGCAGCAAAGCCTGGCACAGAAAAGCCTGAACTTGGCTGCAGATCATACCCTGCAAGAGAGTCATCGCACTTCTATGGTCATGATGCTGCTGGTGATTGATCCAGCAGTTACATACTATATTACGCTTCTCCAGAGGTCAAAGGCTAAAATGGCATTTTGGTCTGTAGTGTCTCACTGTGGTTATTGCTCAACATCTTTTTATCAACAGTTTCAAAACAGAAAATTAATCAAATATGATTAGCTGGAACACTTGTTTTTTATCCATCAGATTTTTCATGTTGCTCATCCACGCATCTTGGCTGTGAAAATCCCTACGAGTGGCACCAACAGCACCAAGCTGGCATGAAAACGGATGGGACAGGAAAGATGGGGTCACTGCATGAGCTCTGCCCTCCCTAGGGACAGACACGCTCCCCAAGGTGCCTGAGGTTGGTGGTCCTGGGCCATCAGAGGGACCCTGCCACCACAGTCTCCATCGCTGAGGGCAGCCACTGCTGCGGGGGGTCCCTGGGCTCCCTGAGGCAGGGAAGCACCAGGAAGATGCAGGAGGGCAGGCTTACACCCAAAATTTTGACAAGGAAAGGTCTTCAGCTGGCAGACTTCACCTTGGTCTCCTCTGAAAGCACAGAGAGAACCTGCCTGGGAAAAAGTCCAAAAATCAATGCAGCTCAGGTGCTACCCATCTCTGCCCAAACCTGACAGGCAAGATCAAACCAGAAGCAAAAAATGACCCAAATTTGCAAGAGTTTAAGGGAAAGTGATTATAAACAACACTAAAACCCCAGATACTTTGACTACTAGATCCTGCATGAACTGCTGAGGCAGCTGGATTCTGCATAAAGATTATTTTGTGATAATGTCATGAGGTCAGGGAGCTTAGCACAATTCACAGTTCTGTCTGAGCACTGATAATTTCAAGAGCAAAGCTCACAATATCCTCATTTGGCCTGCTGCGAAGGCTGAGCACTGAAGAGGAGATGTCAGGGATAAAACAGGCAGTAGCAAAGACAAGCATGGTGTAAAGGGCTGCTACAAACCTGGGACCCTGTGGTTTTCCTCCCCTCCCACTTTCGGGCAGAGGTCCAGGCTGTAGAAGGGATATGTGTCAAGTCAGCCCGTTTCTGAAAGTTTCAATATTACAACCAGACTTAACATATTTATTTTTAACATTCTAGATTTTTAGGTTTTGCATCTTACTTTGTTATACTCAAAATAGGATGTGGGATGCAAAACTAAGACAGCATCATGTTTTACATTCTCACTGAGGAAAATACGAATATCTGGTAGGTGCTGGAAACAGAGGAAGACCCTTTGCTTGACGGTGCACTTTGCGCACAGATCTCAGTGGTTGCCCTGGGACCACAGGGGGAAGAAGCTCCCACAGAAAGCCCTCAGAGGTGCTTCGCAAAGCACCACTTTGTTGCAATCACACCCACAGCCATGAACAGCAAACATAGCCATGCCACGGGAGGTATAAATTATAGTTATGGATTAATTACACCTTGGTGTTAAATCCCCACAATAAATGGTTGCTGAAGCTCCTCTGCGAGGCAGAGCATTGCCCTTCACTCACCACAACATGGAGAGGAAACCAGCCCAAATTGTGTTTCCAAGCCAGATATTATTTATTACCTACCAAATCTGAAATCTAAATACAGGCTTATTTTTATTGCACTTTGCAGCTCACCACTTGTCTTCTTCCTAGCATTTCAGTACTCCTAAGTTTGAAGAGCCAATGTCAAAAGCCTTTTGAACTGGTTTATATCTATGACAGGTGTTTGTGTATGTGTACAGAAATATATATAATGGTTTACAGTAGTATCTGCCACTACACTCTAGTTCAGGATCTGTGGAAAATTTTGTTACAAACCTGCATTTTTAAAGGTTTATGGCTTAATTTCTATGTTTTTCCTGGGTGAGACCTGACCATGTCATCAGCCTGGAAATGGTATTATAGAGGCCCTCCCCATCCTCAAAACAAACAATACAGACTGTGTGCACAGGAGTATACAGAACGTAATGCAAACATTTCTTATTATGCAAATTCAAACAGGTGTGTATTGCTGCACGGTGACACCATGGATTGTAACAGCCGCAAGGAGCTAGAGCGACCCACCATGCCAATACTCACTGTTCTTACTGCTCATTGACAAATAGACCTTGGCAATGGGAATTGCACATCAGTCAGCAGCGAGCATGCAGTATTAGTCATAGAAAGTCTGTGCATCACTGTAGCAGAGGCAAGAGTACCTTTACTATTTAAGAAATTAAACAAAAAGGAGTTCAGATTTAAAAGAAGGAAAATAAAAGAAGGAAAAGCGGGGTTGGGATCTAGCAGAAGGGGGAGATGTTACTTCCTGTGCCACTGAAAGAGAAACAGTCAGTTTTACAGAAAGAAATAAATATATTTTTAAAAGTGACCATTTTCTCCTGTGTCTTGGGCCCTGATTCTGGCACTATAAATGCAACCTCTTATCACCATATTGCTCATAAAATCATTTTTAAAGTCACTTTCATGCTCGATCTCACCGTCCTATCATTAATAACACTGGTCCTGTGCAAATATAGCAAAATATTAAATGCTGGAGATTATTTAAGCATATTACATTCAAGGCTGAGCATATTGCTTTCAAGCTGAACTGCTACTTACCTATAGGCGTGCATTTTTCTGAAAGAGGAAAAGCCTATACATTTTATTTACAGAACATTAAAAGGAACTATAACATTGAGAAAGAGAAAATGAACCATAAAATGCTGTTTGCTTTGCTTGCCCTTTTTTTCCTTACTAAGGTAGCTAACACTTCTTGATGTTTATTGTATGCATCATATTGTATTGTATTTGTCATAAAGGGGCTTTCTACGCACACCCCTGCTCTGCAGCTCCTTCCCCTTCATGGCTCTGTTGTGCAATGGATGTGGAAGCCAGCTGCTCCAAGACTCTCCAGACACACATGATATTGCACAATAAGGCTGTATTTATTTAAACAAGACCTCCCACATGCCTGCACCAAATAATTTGTGCCATGCTCATGTTTTTGCCTTTGTGTTCTTTGTATGAGCTGCGGTTTCAGATTCCTGACAAAGAGATTCTGGAAAGTCCCTTTATTTTTACATGGAGGGCCCAGCGCAGCTCATGTAAGACCCACTAAAAGCAAAATTGTACTGGAGGAGAAAGCCCTCTGCAGACATAACGACAACTTGTAAAAGTGAAGAATGAAGTGACAGAGTAGTAGCAAAAATTTTATCACACCCAGCCAATATGGACCCAGGGAAATTTATAGAATAAGGTTAATACAAACAGGATGGAAAATAAATAGTGAAAGGAAAGACAGGCACAAAGCAGCATTTATTTATTTGTTTGTTTGTTTGTTTGTTTGTTTGTTTGTTTGTTTGTTTGTTTGTTTGTTTATGTTGACTGCCTCATTCACTGCTGACCTACTAAAGAGATATCCAAATAAACACCAAAACCACACAGTTCTCATCCAGTGAAAACCATCCAGGGATATGGCAAGTGCCAGATGCAAAGGCACAGCTGATGTAAGTGCATTGTCTGTCTGTATTTTAAAGGCAACTGGCAAAACAAACCCCATCTAAATGCTCACATTTTCCAACTCCTGAAAAGATTGCCTTTGCAAATGCTATCCTTATCAGATATGATTCTTACCATTAATGGGTTTTGCTTGGCAGTTTCAGATGACTAATGAGCTTGCTAACAGTGTTCTCACACCACCTTTTTGCTTAGAATATATTTAAATGATCTGGTTGTAAAAACCATGGTCGTTAGCATGAGTTCATGGTTATTGCTACTTTTTCTAAATGCATTGTCAAGGTTCCTGAGACTGTGTGCTTTCAAGGTTACCACAAATTAAAAGCTGTTTTGGCTCACTTTTCAGAAGTCTAACTACCATCATGTTATATGCAGTAAATCAGCTCTAGAATTAAATCTGCTCTGTATTTACACAGCAGACACTGTGGACAAATATTTCTCCCCAACAGCAGCACAGCCTAGTGCACATCCTCCTGGAAAGGTCTGCCTTGGCCAGCAGCTGCCTTTCAAACCCCAGGTGGGTGCACTGTAGCCGGACTGGCTAAAGAACAAGAATGAAAGTAAGAGATTTCCTATCAGACTCTTCCAGATACTCATTTTTGTTAATTAATAAGGAAAAGCTTCCAAGAACCAAAGGAGGAAGTACCTCCCACTCATGCCAAAATGAAAATGAAGATGACTCTCAAATGCTAGCATCTCGGGTCAAAAAAAATACCCTTCAGGCAAAGTACTGTACAAGCTTGCTATGGAGAAGACATTAACACAAATTCATTCTACACGCACTGGCTCTTGCCCTTTTTCATTCTACCATGTCTCATCATCTCACACACTTACCATGCTTAGCCAGAGAGGTTTTTAAGTTGCATTCATGCCAAGACTGCATGAGTTAAAGAAGGAGTAACTGAAGGAAAATAGTGAATTAAAAGGGGTGAGGTTACTGTAAGTTTGTAAGTTACCTCTTCCTCTGACTCCTCAGTTGGTAACTTAACCATTGTGGATGTCAGCAGAGTTCAGGCAAGCTCTCCCTGGGAATCCAGTGATAGTCCATGCATTACCTCCAAATGTAGCTCCCTGTGCATCAGCAGAAGTGGGTAACTCTGGGTAGGCAGCAGGAAGCTTCATTTTGGATGATGAGGGATTCTGTTGCCTTCACAGAGGTATTTAGTGATGGTTTGGTCACCTGAGGATCTTTCTCCAGGTCTCCAGGCACTGCTGAGTGTGGGGTTACCTGCCAGCCCTCCACAATGTCTCAAACACCCCAGGATGGGAGAAATGTTCCCAGATGCCTATGTTTCAGTAGGTGGCTCACACACCAAGTAGCACCAACAGTGACACCTCTTAGTCTTGCTAAGATTCATATCAGATTTTTGCCCTTTTCCTGTCATTACAGAAAACCAGAGTACTGCCCTTAGCATTGCTTTAGGAAACCAGTTTTCAGAAAGAGAAGCTAGGGAACCGTTTATACAGCATATTTTAAAATGAACCAGTGTCTTCTGACATGAAAGAATCTCTTCTGCTCATTTTAAGTCTCATAACATGATCAATAGTCAAACAATTTTTCAGCTCCAGCTCTCATGTATGTGTTAACTTGCAATTATGCTCACAGTGTTTAGGGGCATAGTACACCATTGACAAGAACTGAAACATCTTTCTAACTCTACTGAAATATTTGTCCACTTTCTGCCTGTTTCCTCTTCTTAAACTTGCTAAAATATATGTTTCATCTTTAAATTGATGCAAATGTTTTTAAACAAAAATCTCTATAAGACAGTGAAAAGTTTTTGTTTATCAAGTTGACACAAAAAGCAACTAACCACATGCCAAAATTCCTTTTCTTGTAAGGTAGTCTCCAAACCTCAGGACCTTCCAGCACCTAAGTAATAAATCTGCAACATTAAAGAACAGTATTTTCCTCAAACTCTCCTTTCTTTTCTAATTCTGCTTTTATTTATTTATGTGCTCTGCTGAGCAGCCTTGAGCATCTTGAAAATCCCAATCAGAATCCACTGTGTTGCCCTATATTTGAACTTTGATTTCATAGTCACTTTAATTCTCCTTGCATTGACTTCCAAGGCCGGATAGGCCACAGCTGTCCTGGCTGCAGTGGTCAGCATCACCAAGAGAGAAATCACTGGCCTGCAGGCAGAAAAAATGCACTCAGACTCTCTCTTGGCTGCAGTACCACGTCATCATCTTGCTGAACACCTTTGGACTGTGTTAATGTGCTGGGCAAATTAGTCAGCTGATTCATTGGTGTCACCAATGGTCTTTCCATTAGTTTCAATGGGCTTTGTGTCAGACCCTGACACAGGAGTAGCTGGCAAATGGCCAATCATAAAAACACATTCTGGTAACGTGTTAAATATTCTCAACCATATGCAAATATTCTCAACTGTTTATGATAAATAGCAGTCATCCCTTGCAACACTATGCTTGCACAAAGGCTCACAATACGCAAATACAGCCACAAGATTTTCATATCATTCTGTGAAATGTTCCGTATGGAGAGTGCTGCAGCAATCATTTCGGAAGCTCACTCAGATGTACCAGTGATGGAAAAGGGTTTGCACTGAGAAGGAACCTTGGGATGCATTAGTAACAAATCCAAAAATATCCTCACAGTAAAATGAACCAGTGGACAGCAGCTGAACAGCCAGATAACAGCTTGGCTGCTGTCTCTCACACAATGTCTGTGGCTTTAGATGAGAAAATTAGAGCTGTTGATGGATGAAGTACCTAAAATGACAATACTCTCTATCGAGATGGGGTTAAGTCTGTGTGAGAGACTTTCTGCGCGGTGGCATACCAACTGCTGGGCTCGAGCTGCAGAGTGGAGAGCAGCCACAGCTGCGGCATCTCACCGGGAGCAGTCAGGGACCCGAAACTGCATTATCACTGCAAGGCAGATACTGCAAATGGTGCTACTGGAAGCAGGGCAGGCAGGGACAGTGCATAAAGATAGCATAGTATAATGATACTGTCTGGAAAAAGCCCCTGCCTATCAGTACTAAAATGAGTCCTTTGGGCTGCCTCAGCGTAACCTGGGGAGGGAGATTTCTGCAGACCAGAGGCAGCATCACTGGCTAAGTGAGAAACCCTGTGTGTCCTCTCTGCTGATACCAGGAGATGTCAATCTGGTGCCCAAACCCCTAAACCAGAGATTTATTTCTCCTTTCTTGTTCTCCTCTTTGTGCATGTGTGTAATTGACTTTAATTAAGCTAGCATAGCTTCTAAACCATGAAACCTAAATGTCTTGGGATCAAATGACAGCATCAGGAGAGAAACTGCTGCAGCATAACATATAAATATTACTTCACAAATGATAAGGTCTTATATTGTTTTTCTTTTCCCTAGATCATGTTCTTAAACTTTTTGCCTGCTCACTCTTTTGCTTCTCCTTTGGTAAGACATCACCAGCAACAGATAAATAGTACCCAAGAGAGAGCTGAAGTCAAAGTTTTAGAGGAAGCCAGGCTGCAGACAATATAAATATTGTATTAGTCCATTTCAGTAAAAGGTCTTCCCAGCTGCTGAAACTGAGTCACATCACCAGGAATCCAGAAAGCACAGTGCCGTGCTGAATCGGTGCTGGGATTTTGCAAGGAAACAAACCATATTTAACACATTTAACCAACAAAAACCAGAGACTCTGGGATTTGCCTGGCTCTCCCAGTCTTGTACAGATCATTGTTACAGCAGTACCTCTTCTGAACAGTTCCTCTTCCTTGTCTTTGTTAGGCACACAACCTTTACCAGAGGCACAGTTTCATTTAAATCATCCAGGAGCTGTTCCTGGAGGAGCAAGACAGACCAATGTGCTGTTATCGAATGTATTTTCTGATGCAATAACTGGTACTTTGAGCCTTCTGTCTCAGAGTAAAGCCTCATCCTGTCCCCAGCCTGCTGTTCTTCCTTCGTCCTCTGCAGGAACCCTCTCCCTTGCCCCACACACCACCTCCACACAGGTCAACCACGCCAGACTGTGCCACCGCCATGCACTTATGCAGTGTGGGGGTAACCTGGATGTCAAAAGGCTACACAGGGAAGCACATGGAAAAGAAATCCATTTAGTGTTACCAGGCAGGGGCAGGGACAGTTTCTGTCTCCCCGGCTGCCCACCACTGGGGCAGGGTGGCCGAAGCAGCGCAGTGCTCCCCTCTCCTGCCCTGGCACTCACCAGTGCCCCCACTCCATGACCCATCGGGTCTCGAGGCACCACACATTGCTGACCCTGAGGCATGGGAGCAATGCAGACCTTGATCCTGGTGCATCCCAGGTGGATCATTTTGAAGCCAAGACAAAGACATAAAAGAGGCAACGGCTTCCTACAGGACACGTGCTTTGACTAAACTTTCCATACTCTGGCAAAAAGCGAAAAACAAACCAATGCTTTGGTAGACGAGGCTTTTCCCCAGAGTTACTGGCTGCCTATAATTGCACCAAACCCAAACCCAGCAATCCACCTTACTGTGTAGCCGCTGCAGCAAGCAGACACTAAATTTGTCACATTTTCTTTCATTAACTACAGAATCGCTACTGCAATTTCTGGCTTCATAGTGGTCAGGACCAGTACTCCCTTTTTAATCCCACACTTGTGATCCTCCTTCTCCCCCACAATGAGCTCCCCCTGGTATCAGAAACCTGACTGGCAAATGAATATCAACGGTTCGTGCAAGAGGACCCTTAACCATCAGTTAGTGATTTCATTTCTTCCATATTTTATCGATTCCTTACTGTAGCTCAGATCCCTCATTTCTAGCTCTGACCAGACTCCCACTGACTATGGGCTCGTGATCAGTAATTACCTGAAGTTCACAAATGTTTCAGACAGCAAAAACCATGGAGTTCAATTCACATCTCTTTTGTGTTACTAAAATACTAAACAATTCCACTAATTTCGGCAGATACCTTAGTTTACTTCCAGCGTGGCAGTGATCAGAAGTCAGTTGGTAATTAATTTAGTCTAATCGCATGCTCACTATGTGTGTGTGAACGTCTTTAAAGATCCAAATATTTATCTGTTTCTGCTGAAACACTGAAAATATTTAGTACAAGGTAGACACTAAGAACATTTCAAACTGAACAGTTAAAATTTGTTATAACTATGACAAATTCAAATAGAGGAGTTATAATTATTTGCTCAGTTCAGCTATGGGAGTCATTATACACATGTACAGGAGAATCAGATGCCAAAGAAAATTATTATTTTGCTTTATTTTGGCCTTACTCTGTGCAAAAAAGTCCTCAGAAGCTCTGGGTAGAGGACATTAACAGGGATCAGCACTTAGTTTCACAATGAGGGCTAATTTGCTGTGTAGCTAGTGCAGTACAAACCCAGCGAGAAACTCAGGTTTCTTGTAGGTGGCTTTTTCTCCCCAGAAGACTACACCTACGCACACAGCTCTAATCCTGAGGAATGCAAACAACTGAAGTATTGGTGTGATAGCTTCATTTTGAGTCAATGTAAATAACTAAATAATTAATTGTTTAAAATATTAATGTTGATGCCTGGTGGTTTTTCATGTCTAGTTGTTTCTGCTTGTTAGATCAGCAGGTATGTTTAAATTTAAAGGAAACGCTATGTTTGGCATCAGCTTGTTGCTGGCTAGAAATAGACTGTACCTGGAGGTAATTGCTTCAAGAAGTAGCACTAATTTTGTTTTCACATCCTGCTTACAGAATAAAGACTTATTCTAATGTGTATGTTTTACAAAGGCATAAAGTCTAATGCTGTGATCCTCATTGTATTTTGACATGGGCCATTAGGATAAACAGCAGAACTTACATGCTGCAAATGCAATAAACAACTCCAAATGCATCTTACTCTTATATGTCTTTTAAAATTCTGTTTAATTTTTAGAATACAAACAATAAGAAGGACAGAATAGAGGCAAAATGGAAAGGAATATTCATACCGTGTGACGTCTTTAGTATTCCAGGGTGAGAAAGCAGCAAACAGATAGTTTACCATGTGCCCTTTCATTTGAAAGGCCACCTGCCAACTCATTCCCATTTTCCCTTCACTGGGTTATCAGATGCATATAAATGAAAGTATTCCTGGGATACGCAGAAACACTCATCTGTAGTAAGAGCGCACTGCCTTTTGTGAATGAGTCTGGCTGCAGTGGCTGTTCTTTGATACATGCTAAACAGAGCATCTTTCAGAGCAAAACTTTTACCAGAAATTGTCTGTGTACTCTAAATTAAACAGTCCATGAATTAAAAAAATTTCTCTATTCTGACAGTAACCACAGTCCAAATATCTCAGCGGCCTTTGATATAGTCCTAAGTTTAACTTCTGAATCGTCCTTTGGCAGTAAGCGTTGCTCTTGTTACTTTGCAGGCATGCAGATCAAGTCACAGTAAGGAGAAAGGATTTGCTTTACTCAAGTAAAAGCAAAATAGACTGCTGCAGTTTTGGCATGGGAGCCTTAACCTCCAGTGCCAGCCTGGGGCTTTTCCAAAGAGGGCAGCTTGCCACACAGATTTTTGTTGGCAAATTTGTGGAAAAGGCTTTCACTTCCTGTCACACTACAAATAGCCAGAAATCAGATTATTATTGGCAATTCAGTTCAAAATAGGCAGTGATTGTGTTCACAGCACAGGAATATAGTAGGGCTCAGAGAAATGCTATAGAAGCCGCTGAGTCCCCCTTACATGCACTCACGCGCACACACACATGCGCATGAACATGCACATGCACACACATGCGTGTAAGCACATGATACACATCCATTGATTCAGAAAGGCAAAGAACAAACCACCCGCCTGTCTTTGTCATCCTGCCTGTTTTCTGTCTCTGGTTCAGTAAAGGAGACGCAATAGGTGCATTCTGGGCTTTGACAATGTTAAGTTACTGTACTTGTTTCTCTTGGGAAAATACCGTTGTTACACCCCTAGGGTATATCTTCTTAGTCTACTTGCTTTATCCTGCAAGATAATCCTGAAAAACTTCAGGAGATATTTGAGGAGAAGAAATGAGAGGTAAATGGTCATTAATTGTATAATGACTACTTTATATTTTGTGTGAATGTTCTTCCTCTTTTGTTGTTTTCTCTTGCTCTCCAATCCCTTCACTTTCTCAGTAAATGAATGATTAATTGCATTAGGCAACTGCTGACCCTATCGTAAGTGGTATTGAAATGTTGGCTTTATTAAACATGGTTTTAATGTTACTAGACTCACTTAGCAGTGTCTAGTGATGGATGATATCGCACAGAACAAGAAATGGATCGTTTATAATTGTTGACTCAGCTGCTCTCCACACAAACTGCATGAAGCATCATCCCGGGAAGCAGCACCCCCAACTGGCTGGTACTGTTTTCATGTACTATCAGCTCACGTAGCCAGGACAGGGAGCTGCGGGGAATTGCGTGTTTACCAGCTATGCTGACCACCCCTGCACATGATGGCTGTGCGAGCAGCTGAACCCCTGGTGGAGCAGGAGTTGCTCCTCCACATGCACATGACATGGACCAGCTGTGGCTTCTCTGTGTGTAATGACCAAAAGGTGAGACACTCCTTTACCAAGTTAAGAATACCAACCAAAGGATCCATTTCTGGTGGCCTCAATTATTGCTTATTTCTTGGTGTTTGCTTCAGTCTGCTATCACTCGATTGCCAGATCCACAGAGCTGTCCCAAATTGCTGGAGCTCAGGGACAATGCCCATCACCCATGACTGGCGGATGCTCTTCTTTCCCATTGATCTCACTGGGATCTGAGAGCACCCAGGGACATACCATGAAGGTCCTCAATTTCACTCCAGATATCTGAGAGGGGCTCCTCAGAATAAACACCAAATACAGGGAAAAGACAACAACATCTCTGACCACCAGTCTCCTGAGAAGCCTGAACCGTGTTTAAATAAGCTGAAGAATTAAGCACAATATTGACATCAGCCTCAGCAATACTGACTATTCCCCAACAGCACATGTGACCATATGATCTGCAGGATGTCATCACAACCATGAATAAGATAACCAGCTCCGGCTCCTGGAAGAAAAATTAGGTCAAAGGCACTGGTCATACATAAAGCATCCCCAGACTGTGGCTTTATGCTGTTTTCTGTGGGATGGAGTAAATTTTTTTCATGGTAGCTAGTATGGGGCTGTGTTTTGGATTTGTGCTGGAAACAATGTTGATAACACAGGGATGTTTTAGTTACTGCTGAGCAGGGCTTACACAGAGTCAAGACCTTTTCTGCCCCTCACCCCACCCCACCAGCGAGCGGGCTGGAGGTGCACAAGGAGCTGGGAGGGGGCACAGCCGGGACAGCTGACCCCAACCGACCAGAGGGATATGCCATACTGTATGGTGTCATGCTCAGCAAATACAGCTGGGACAAGAAGGAGGGGAGGGACATTTGGAGAAACGGCGTTTGTCTTCCCAAGTAACTGATATGTATGATGGAGCCCTGCTTTCCTGGAGACGGCTGCACACCTGCCTGCCCATGGGCAGTAGTGATGAATTCCTTGCTTTGCTTTGCTTGCGTGCCCAGCTTTTGCTTTACCTATTGAACCGTCTTTATCTCAACCAATGAGTTTTCTCACTTTTACTCTTCCGATTCTCTCCCCCATCCCACTGGGGCGGAGTGAGCCAGTTGCTGGGTGGGGCTTAGTTGCCAGCTGGTGTTAAACCACAACAGGTTTGTGACAACTTAGATGTGCAGTATGGGAAGAAAAGATATCAAATCAGATATCAGTTTTAAAATTACATCATCAGAAAGACTGTCTTGGCTGCCTTTGAATTAAAATGTAACTGTAATGGGGCTGGGGGCTGCACTTTATCAAAAGCAGTCTGCTTGGGTTTCAGTGTGCTGCTCTTAGCTGAAAATTTCTGTATGTTCTCAATGGACACCAAAAGTAAGACAGGGTTGAGCTACTCTGGGGAAGAAAACCAACCAACCAAACAAACAAAACCCACAACTCTTCAAGGTAGATACACGTTTCTTGCAGGGTATTACAAAAATATCCATATATTAATAGTGTACTACTGCAGAGTATCAGGCAGACAATTAATTGACCACAAAAGCCATCCAAAATGGGCAAACACTGAGTAATCAAGTAACCATTAAAAAGAACACTAGATATTTTTCATGCAAAACTCACGAAACTTCCCTGAAGTTTATTTATTTTAGTTTATTTTCTATCCCTAGAAACATTCAAGGTCAGGCTGGACGTGGCTCTGAGCAACCTGATCTAGCTGAAGATGTCCCTACTCACTACAGGGGGGTTGGACTAGATGACCCCTAAAGGTCCCTTTCAACCCAAACCACTGTATGGTTCTATGATTTACATTACATTCCATATACAAGAAAACAAGAAAGGTTTGCACTTTAACTCTTGACGAAATCACTACCTATCACCTGTGAAAGTATGACAGATATAGAAATGCTAAATGGATACTTCTATCAGTACTATCAGAGTGATTACCAAATAAATTTGTAATTATGAGACACTTAAAGTATTATGAGAAATAAAAGATCAAACATAACTCATTATCAGGGAATATGAGTTGAAATGACAGACTATATCAACATGCCATGCTGAGAAGATAAAGATCATGTTACCACTGAATTTTTCATATCCTCCAAAGGTCAAAATCACTTCACCATAAAATTTTCAGTGTCATAAAGCTTGTAAGTTGTAAATGTGTTTTTGTTCTAGTCTAGTCATGCACACAAATTATTGGAACCCTTAAATTGCTAGAACATCAAATAAAAAAATCAGGATGTGATAGTTGTTATCATGACATTAGAGTGAATATTTCTGAAAATCTAATCCATTGGAGATGGTCATAATTACTGTAAAATTGCTTCTGAAACTAATTTGTTCATGCACACACAAATGAAAGAGAATTACATTTCCCTTTTCTCTTTTTTTTTTTTTTTTAACAAAGGAGAGAAAAGACACCAGCCTCCTTTAAATATCAGGGTTTTACTCAGGTTCTGATCCCTCTTTGAAATTTGCTAATCAAGGATCTTGTTAAGGAAGCAGACTTCATGCTTGAAATCTCATGGAGCTGTAGTCAAGAAGTTAATTTTAACCACAGGTTCCTAGCAGTTCTGCTTTTCTGTGCCGATTACAGTAATATAGCCTGCCGATGTGCCCTGCAATCACACCTAAACACATACGGTGCAGAGCAGAGGGGCATGCAGCGGTCTTGCAATGGCTCTTTTCTGCTCAGTGATCGGATGCTGTAGGAGAGGTCGTCGCTTGGAACGATGAGCTCTTACAATGATTGCCTGCACCATACCTGATCAGCCTCTTGTCGATGAACAGAGTTGACACATGCTGTTTTCTAAGAATAACCAGAGGCTTTGCATGTCCTGTTAGTGCCTGCACTGGCTTTGTTTATCTGATGCTTTCGCATGCAGCAGCAGACCCTCGGGATAAGGCTCAGAGGAGTACTTCAGGGTATCAGCAAAGAAAGATTGATTATCAGCTTTCCTTACGCTTCCCTTGCTTCATGTGGCTAGCCTGGACTTACATTTTTTTGCATTTGGTGTACCTTGCCTCTGCCAAGAATTGTCTGGAATGGCTTTTATTCACTTTCAAAGTCATGGTGCAAATTCAAGCCACTCAATCTCTCAGAAATCCAATACAATACATTGGGAATGATCCGCTGGTATCTCTTAATGCTAGCACTGTTTGGCTACAGCAGTGAGACTTTGCACGCGAGTGAACCTGCTGGCTTTCATGTCATGTACTTCACGCTCACCATCCAGCTCCCTGCTGCAGGCAGCTGCCAGCTGAGCGGGCAGCACGGGAGTAGGGGAGTGGGGGGCTTGGCTCTACAGGGTGGTGGGCAGCCATGGATTGGGGCTCAGATCTTCTGGACAGATTTCTGCAAGGCTGGTGTTTCTGCCACTTTGGAATAGAAGATGAAACAACAAAATCTTACCATCCTGAGAGATTTGTATATTGCCCTCTTTTTTCATATGGTCTTCCTCACAAGCTAACCCTCAGTTAGCAAGACCCTTTGTTTATCTCATGTTGTTTAAGATCTTCTGGTTTCATTTTGTGGGCCATAGCTTTATCCCAGTGATTTGCAACAGGAAGAAAAACACATTCATTGTCTAGGCCTGAGGTGTGATTTAAAGCAATTCTGAATCACGTAACAAGTCACCATATTAAGGAAAATGTTTTTTCTCTCAGAGGTATGGATTTGTGCATGCATATCTTAAACATTTATCCCATGTTTATTTGATAAACTCCTGACTTCACAAATTGCAGATAAGGGAGTCAGTTCTATTGTAATATTGTTCTTTAATCATGGAAAATTTTGCTTCTTTATTGATAATATTATCATTCCCTTGTCATTATTTCAATGTCTTCTTTCTCTGCTGCTGATAAATAAAACTTAATTGAATTTAATATTGTAAACTGTAGGAGCAAGGCTATTAGCTAGCTTGAGCTATTTGAACTGTGCTCATTGGTATAAATTAACTAACCAGACAACAAGGGAGTTTACAACTTAGTTACTGACTCAGTAGTCAGAGACTAAGATCTCCTCCCCGGTTTTTTACCAGCATCACTCCCAGAATATGAAGTCTTCAGCACTAGTATATTATTTATGAAATTAATGAAACCCTGTCATTGTAAGACAAGATAGAAATTTTTGGTACTCACTGTTAATGAGATATTTAGCTTCATGTTGTCAAGCACAAAGGTTACTGTGGACTAATGAATAGGTATGGAGTAAAAAGGATGAGTTTGGATTTTCTGTCATTGCTGGGACTTAAAATTTCTGTTTCAGCTGCACAGTACCTTCATGCGCGAGATCAGGTTTTCAAGAAGGGGAGAGGTAGGGGACCTACTTATAAGATTTGCCCACAGTGTTTGTAGCCTGTAATATTTTCATTGTCTCCACTAAAAAGGTAAAGCGGTTACTATGCATAGGAAGTCTGCTAGATTTTTATTTTTTTTTACTGGGAATATTTCTGAAACATTATCTTGAAAGGAATCAGCTCACGCTTGAAAACAAGGCTTTTGATTTCTTCCCTTACCCGTAGGTTGGAGAATGGTTAGCACGTGACAAGGTCCTTCATAGTAAAATCATACAGAAAGAACACAGATTCTTGAAAGTCATGCTCTGTCTCGATGAGAATAGCATTTGGGCAGGGTGTTTGGATATGAAATTTCAAGGGTGAAAAAGGCTGTTAAAATACTGAGCTAAAGTGTGTTTAGTCTTCCAGCATAAATTACACAGTTGCTTAATATTATTTACCAGTGTAAAAAATGTGCTTATAACATTCAGGCAAATATAGCAAACATCCAAATGCACATATTTGATAGATCTCTCAAAGAAAACAAGGTATGTACTGGTATCCATGACAACAAAGCCACTAAGATCCGTGGGCATGTGAGCAAGATACTGTTTAGCATTATGTAAATCTAAAAAAATCTGGTACTATTAAGGGCAGAGTTTTTCATGCATACATATGAAGTTTATTACCTATCCCCAATTACGTGTCTTGATGTTTGGTGGCCACAATGTCGGGGGAGGGGGGGTGTCTTTAGGAGGTTGGAGACCTCTGGCTCGCTGCGGGAGAGGCAGCCCCAGCACCTCAACTCTGCAGGCAATCAGAATAGTGGTCGGCAGCCCGCACCGAGCTGTGGGGCTGCCAGTGGGGCTCCACATGCCCTGTATGGCATGTACAGTGGCATGTGGGAGCAGGATGAAAGAGGAGCAGAGGCAGTGTGCTGCTGGCATCAAGCTGTCTGGTGAGCCAGGACTAGTGGGAGGCCATGCACAAAGCTGACCAGTGCTTGAAGTCAGGTCCAGTCCCAAATGACCTACCCGTCCTGCCTTTGTTGCCCTGCTACAGCTTTTCTCCCCATGGAGGCTGCATGCAGCTTCCATGGATGCTTCTTCCCTCTCCAGCCCCACACAGAGGCAGCATTTGCTCCCAAGCACAGCCACATTTTATGTGAAAGAAGCAGTGCACATACCCTGGGTGAACAGGTTGGGGGCGGGGGCACTTCTAGGCACAGATCTAGGTTCAAGAGGTGATATTCATGTCAGAAATTAAACCCTGTGATGTGCTAAGAAGGGAATGGTGCCAGGGGAAAATCAAAGGCACCTCTCTGTCCTGTTCCCCTGCCTCGCTTCAAGTGTCATCTTTTTGATCTGTGGACGCCTGCCATATAAAGAAGCACCAGTTCAGAGCTACCTTAAAGTGATGTTAAAGAAAAAATAAACTTGAAAAATTCAGGGTAGCCCACCACAAGACCCACAGCTCTCAAAGCACTGAGGAAAGGAATGAGGTTACCTGTTAAATTAGTGTCAGCCCATCCCGTGAGCAAGGGCTGTCTCTCCTTGGATGGTTCTCACCAAACTCAGCTCCTTTCTGGCCCATCAGTGCTTGCCAGCAAACAAAACCAGTTAGTGGCCTCTAGATTAATGCAGCCTCAGCAGTCCCTCAGCAATCCTTCAATTTTAGATCCCATAGGCCAAAATCTCACTTGGAGTGCTATCCGCAAGAATCAGAGAAAAAGAACAAAGACAACTGAAATATGGCCACACGTTGCTTTACTTGGGTTTCCATTGTGGTTCCACTGAGGTTTTTTTCCCTTCTAATGTGCTCTTATTCATGAGTGCTAAGGGACATCTTCAGGCATAACAGTGACGATAAAACTCTTTACACACCACTGGAAGTTATGGGTCTTCCCATGAAATCTCCCCTTACAAACAGTGGCTTTCAAAAAAAACATCATGGGTGTTTTCCTTTGCTTGTCAATATGTGGGAGGAGACCTGCTAGCCCGTCTGAGTGGCAGTCAGGGGACAGCCACTGGGCTCTGATGCAGGGAAACACTCTGATACAGCAAAAAGTATTTACAAGAAAGGTGGACTTGCCATGGAGATATACATGGTTTCTGGCAGGTGGAGCCCTGTTCAGGTGGAGCCAGGGGGGATAAAAAGATCTGATAGCCTGTTTTAAAGTGTGTGTCTGGGCCCTGCAAGAAAAAACTGGGTCTAAGTTTGTTTCCTCTTCCACAGGTACAAGTCTGGTAGATTTGGAAGAGTCACATTTGGCATAAATCCAACCTCATTATTCTGCCATACCCGATCTGCCAGGCCAACATCTGATACAACTGCTCGAGGAAAAGTAAATTCAGATTTCCCTCAACAATTTCAAGAAGCAGAATGCAAATGTGTGCAGATGTGAAGGACAGCAGTAACCTGCCTGTGGTGCCTGAAGCTGTGTGTCAGCGCATCTCACCCAGCATCCCGCTGTGTTTCTGAACACAGAGCAGTCATGGCAGTTTCTCAGACACCAAAGGGACTAAGCAGAGCTGTTAGCATGGCTTTGTGGCTCTCATGGCCACCTGCCCCACCATGGATGTTTTTTTCTATATATGCTTTAAAACATGAAGTCCCACACACTGCTGTTTTCAAAGTTTGGTCTTGAGGATAGATTGAAGGTCAGTCTTAGCCAACAGTTTGGACATACTCTACATCAGCATGAAAAAGACTCAACAGGCAGAATACATGCCATCTGTTATTCAAGGAAGAATCTTTAGATACTGCTGAATCTATTTTTAGGGTAAATAGTTAATTCTATTGCCTCAGTTTCATACCTCTTTATTTCTGACATAGCAAATTCTCAAGAGCAAAAGTGAGTAGAAAATGGGTAACTTTGGGACAGGAATTATGATGTCCTTGGAAAGGAGGGTCACTGGATAATGCACATGAGTCCAGTTTCTCTCTGAAAGGTTTTCTGGGTTTCGGTGGTGAAGGGGTTCCACAAATAGCATTTTTATTTCCTGAGAAAAAGGCTGTGTGAACCCAGAGTGCCCATTGAAAAATCTGTTGTTATGTTTATGAACTGTACAACTGGCCAGATTTTGTGACATGAGTAGCAATTTAGCAAAAGAACAAAAACAAAACAATTTATGCCTGGGTGAAAACCATGTATGCAAAATGTCAGCTCAGGGCAATTTTTACAGATAAAATATGGTAATTGTAACTCCTGAGAGCAAGTTCATAATGGAATCGTTGGCACGACCTTAACTACAGTAATAGGAACAAGATGCCGTTAGGTGTTGACGAGGATGAATTAAGAACGCAAGGCTCTGTGCAATATCGCCAGCTCTCCAGCATCTGAGAGATGAGGGCATTAATGTTAGCTTCCCACCAGTACCTAGCAGGGTGGAAGAGCCAGCTCTCGGAGCGTTGGGACCACACTCCCCATGGGCAGTGCAGGGCGGGGACCCCCACGTCCCCACCCTGGGAATGGGAGCAGCTCCCCACCACAGCCCCGTGGGGCTGGTGCTCCCAAAGTGAAGAGGGGAGGCAGAGACGTGGCTGTTTGCTCTGGCCACAGGCAGGGAGGTGGTAGCTCAGTTCTGCTCCTCCTCACCAATCTTTTCCTGTCTTCACACTGTGGGATTGATACAGGGCCATTTTGTGATGTGGCCATAAGTACCACGCCTTAGTGCCAAGCGGCAGCATCTTGGACCATGGACAGACTCATTAATATTTGTGTGCATACTTTACCTCACTTTTGTGTTGCTACAGGAAAAAATCACTTACAGAAATTATGGGCTGATGGGGATGCGTGGTTACATGCAAACTCCCCTCTGCCACAGGATCAGTGAAGACTTACCGAACACCCACAACTACCTTTTTGATTTAACTGATTGTCTCCAGGATTTTTCTCCTGGCTCCCACCTAGTAACATGATAAATCATGAGCTCCAGCATGGCCCTGGTCAAACCTATCAGACTGCAGGACGGGATGCTTCAGGTCATTCACAGCCATACCAGCTTGAGTCCCTGCTCTGACCCTGCTCCGTCCCCGGCATCACCCTCCTTCCTGGCACATCAGCTTGCAGCTCTTCCCCACGCTTACTCTGCTCAGCCCTTACGCAGTGGGAAGGGAAATCCACTGCTTTGCAGACTGCTTCACTGCCTGTACTAACACACCCTGTCCTTCTGTATCTAGTAGGGCTGAAATTTTCAGCACAGCATAAATTAATTTAGCCTGCAGTAGTAAAGTGCATTACAGAGATTATTATATTCCTGTACTAAAGTGTATGCACCTTAATAAAAGCCCAACTAAACTACATATGGAAAAGGTAACACTGCAGATATTTCTTTTTTTTCTGTATTCTTTAATAGCTTCCATTTGCTTTTGTTCTCTTTTTTTATCCTTTTCACTTTTATGTTTGCAAGTGATAAATTTTTCCATGTTTTACATTTTATATGTAGCTTATCTCCTTATTTTGTACTCATTTTGCATTGAAAATTGAATGAGTCTTTAGAATAATACAGCTGATATTGAATTTTTTAAATTGCTGTTGGGTATATACTCTATAAGGTGGTTATCTGATCTCTAACTTAATCATGTGAAAATATTGCTATGGGGAAAGCTGGCTTCGTAACAATGAGACCCCTATGCCTTCATAAAATTTATTTAACTATAAACCCATTATAAAGCATTAATATAGATTTCTCTTACTTTCTGATGCATTCAGGTCAGATTTATTGTATACAACTACTGAATTCACACCAAAAATGAATTTGTAGATGTACAGTTTCTATGTAGAATGCTATTTAAGCTTATCAAGATATACTACTGCACTCAGGATTTCCTAGCTACCAAAGTCAGTAAAAATAAACAAAATGGTGGTTTTGTTGTAGTTCAAAAGTTGAGATTCAGGGACGAGATAGAACATTATGTATTTGTTCTACTAGAAATAATGGTTGTCTAAAGCAGAAGGAAAGCCAGTAGATTAGAAACCTAAACGTTTCCAGTACCATGGGCAACCCTTCCCACAGTACTGGAATTTCGAACGACGCAGCTACAACTCACTCATGTCTACCATAGCTGTAAAAACAAGAACAGCACTTTTTCACAATAATCATCTATTGCCGGTATTGTTTTAATGCTTTGTATAAATATTTGTCTCATGTTCTTTAATGGCAGTTCTGCAATGTTAACTTAACACAGCACTGTGTGGTGCACGGTCTTACTTGGCACAACAAGCAGCAATCCCGTTGATGGAAATCCTCTGTTCAGTGTTGGTCCAGATAGATCAGCCATTGCACGGGGAAAGTGGAACCATACATCTACTAAATGGTCTTCTGCCAACAGCCCTCATTACTGCCACAACCCACCAAATTACTTCTCAGTACTGGATTTGAAATCCAAGTGCATCACAGTGATTGTAATGAGGAAAATCCAGAGCCACTCCTCTGGCAGTAATGCGTCCATCTGCACTAATGCCAGGATGACTGAGCACAAAACTCTGCTCTATGGGCTGGATTCTTGATCCCTGAAATTGTGTCACCTCAAAGCAGAGATGCCTCATCTGCCTGCAGTAAGAGCAGGTCAGAAGAGAGGGTCCTCTGAGGTGATCTAGAGCTGAGGCTCTGCTCGGCCCCAGTCGTGTCGGAGCTGGGCTACAGAAACGTCAACAGCAACTCAGGCATGAAGCATCATGCTTGTGCTGGCTTGGGCACCCATTACTCCTCAGCACAAGCTGCCGTTGAAGGGGGTTTCCTGCTGGACATTTTTCTGATTTTCACTGGACTGGATTTACCCACATAGCATTCAGCCTGCAGGACATTTTGATACAGAGGCCAAGTCATGACAAGGCATGTCACCCTTGCTTAACATCCGCAGGCATGGGTGTTTCCTGGGAAGCTTTGAAGTGACAGTCTTGTAAAGTTCCTTGTGTCACAACAGGGGTATTTTTACTACACTAATTCAGTCTGTTAAGGGGTTCTAAATGAAATTATTTATTCCAGAACTTTTACTCAATGCAATATCAATCACAGTGCAGAATTATCGCAATGTTAAATTGTGATCTCCACTCTAACTGACCCCCAGATCACACCATCTGCAGAGAATCCTGACAAAACCAGGAGGCTTTGGCCCCATCCAATGCCAGTGGAAGTGGAGGAGAGGCAACAGCTTCCATTGGTAACCTGCCAGATGGACAAATCCAAATACATACAGACACAGGGGAAATAAGAAAGTTTGAAAGTAAACTGTCCCTTTTGAGACATTTTTATGTTGATTTCTCTTCACATTGTTCAGTGTGAGATATTTTACCTTAAGGATGCTATATATGAAGCTAGAAAATTAAATTTAAATAATGTGAATCTATAAAGTGCATTTTCCTATTCTTAACTCACCCTAAACTGAATTTTGGAGGCATTTATGTCAGGCTGTAGAAGCAAGCGGGGAATTTTTATTTTCTGTGTAACCTAATCACTCCATTTTTCATTAGTTTATCTCTATAGGACCATCAGAATTCCCATGCTGTATAGGCAAAATCAACGCATCTCCTCCAGTGCCCGTTTCCTCCAGTGTCCAACGTCAGAGGTTTTACAGTGAAGGCAATAAACCCCCTCAGCTGATAGTTAACAAATACAAGACACACAACAATGCTACTGACATGCAATGTTAATTTATGCTGTGAAGTTTCTAGCTAATAATATTATATATTATTAAATATTTTCTATATTCTCCACAGTCAGGGTATGTGGAAATTCTTAGTATTTATTATGAATATTGAATGTTGATAATGACTCAGATGACAGTTTTCAGCAGTGAATTCAATAGATATTCATCCTTTATGTAAAGTAAGAGCAGTTTTAAGTTGGTTGCCACCTCTTTTATGAGACATAAACTTGTGCCTATCCCTCCCTGAAGCTTTGCATTTATTATTTTACCAAAAGAAAAGAAGAATACTTTTCTTCCTTTTGATTTCAGGGGTCATTCCAATTACCAATGCAAGTTGTTAAAACTCTGAAACCAAAGTCAACCACAGCATAAATCAATGGATGGATCTGGTCCATTAGCTTCTTTATGTATCAAGGGGAAGTAGACATCACATTTGATTTTTCAGGCAGTTACCTGCCTTTGATTTCAAAGGCGACTCTCTGGTACAAAACCAAGGTAATAGAGAAGAGAATTAGTCTACCTGAATACATCACTTTCCGTATACAGATGGGAGGGTACAGTTGTTTCAGCAGAGAGTAAAGTGTTAAAAAGATAAGATGCTGAGGAAAGTGAGGTGAATATTGCACAAATAAAAAACAAGTATAGCAGAAGACTTTGAATATTAACCTTCTTTTGAGTGTAATTTTTCTTCCATTATGGAAATGGTTAATATAAAAGCATTTCATATTTGTTTTTCCAGAAATTTTTGCTTGAGTACATTGCATATTCCCAATAGAGAAAAGCAATATCATGCAACTGATGAAAGCACTGCGCAGAGCCATGCTCATTCAAGTCTCTGCAGTTGTGGTATACACTAGGATTTTCTGCATTTCTTTTCCCTGTGCGAGGTGAGATCCACAGCTAAAGTTATCTCCCAAATTCCTAGTTGGAAGCATACTGATTTGAGCAAGTTATACTCATCACAGGACGTATAGCCAACCCTACTTTGGAATGTATTAGATCTTAAGTCTTACATATTCAACTGTATCCAGTGAAGATGATTTCCGTCACCACCATAAAGTGAGGATTTGGCCCTTCATATTAATTCTAATTTGGTTGTTACCAGCTGAGTCCAAAGGATTACCAAGTCCTTCTGAGATGGGTACAGCAATGTGAAATCCCAGACGTCACAATGAAGAATCTCACCATCACAGCTGTAGGAAAGCCTGCCCAATGCCTTGCATACTTAAACTTTAAAGGAATGCATATTTTGGCTGATTTTCCAATTTTCCTCATCTGCAGGGTTTATTGTGATTCCAAGCAGTGAACAGAAGTCACCATCAAATCAAATTATAGGACATGCAGCACAGGGTTTTTATGGCAGTTTTACAAGAGAGAGTTTTAATGTCACTTATCAGAAGAAACACAGTTCCTCAAAATCCAAACTTTTCTTCAAGGTTGCTGAGAAACAGTGCTGAGCAAACTTTGCAAGGAACTTTGCAGCAACAGATGGGAGGTAAACCACTTTTTCCCACTGTCACTCCAATGACCTTCTCAGGATGTTGGGAACTCAGAGGGTTTAATGCAGATTTCCTTATTCGGTAACCATTAAGAAATATCAGATAAGACTGTGGGTGTCTGTAGACTGACACACAGGCACCAGGAAACACTGCAGCCAGGACATGTTTCGTGGCAACATTGGCAAATTCAGACTGCACAGATGCCTGATGGAGAGATGTGGCGTGTGTCAAACACACTGACCATGAGCAAGCAACACGACCTTGCAGCAAAAGAGGCCAGCAGCACCTGGGCTGCATCAGGAGGAGTGCTGCTAGCAGGTCGAGACAGGAGATCCTTCCCCTCCACCCAGCACTGGTGGGGCCATCCATGGAGTGCTGGGTCCAGTTCTGGACTCCCCAGTACAAGAGACATTGACATACTGGAGGTAGTCCAGCAAAGGGCCAACAAGATGATGGAGGGACTGGAGCATGAGGAGAGGCGGAGAGAGATGCGACTGCTCAGCCTGGAGCAGAGCAACCTCAGGGGGATCTCACCCATGTGTATAAATACCTAAAGGAAGATATGCCCTATAAATAAAAAGAATTTACGTTTACAAGATTAAATATGGGCCATTAATTTATTATATTTTCAGGGTCTTTCTCAGCAATATGCTTTCACTAATCCTTCATGGGCACTACCAGTACCCTTACTCCAGGCGATCTTTCCAACAAGATATTTTTGGTCTTCTATATCTTGTTATATTAGTTGGAGTCTAACTACTCAGTTTAAGAAAAGTAGCTAAATTTGTAAATCAGTTTTCCTTGACAGCCCAGACCTACAAGTTGCTGGCCATTGTCTGTACCTAGAGGCTAGGGATAAAATTAATAGAAAAGTTCTGACAATGATTTACGGCTAAAAAAAGAAAAAAAGAAATTGCAACTGAAAAAAATTAAAAGTAATGGAAGTTTTGCCATTTTATTTAGCAGGATGAGTTTGCCCTTGGTACTTCTTAGCTCATTCAGCTAGGACTGAGCAGATTCTTGCTGAAAACCTTTACCGCTTCTGCCACACTAAAGACGGTTGCTGAGGAGCCTGCCCCATCCAACCGCATGTTTACCTTCCCCTCATGTGGGTTGTGATGGCGCTGGTACCCATATGGTGGGCATCACTGCCCCACTCATAACTGTCAGCCCCAATTGCCAAAGAGGGTCCCCTCCTCGGGGAAATGCTGTGCTCCGTGCAGGGAATGCAATGGTTCTGCTCTGCACAGCAAAAAGTGACTTTTCAGGCATGGGTGCCTTGGATGGGGCTTTGGAAATCATGCTTATTCTCTTCCATAACAGCAGTCCGAATATCAGACGCACCAAGCATCAATATCTCCCACTGACAGCTAAAATGCTGCCTGTCTGTACAGTTTCTTAAAAATCAACGAGTCTGGGTTGGTTTTTTTTCTTAATCAAACTGCTTGTTAACTGGGGGTGGGAAAGAAAAGAACGAACTTTCCCAGCTTTCAATCATCTTTAAAGTTAATGAAGATACTGACCTAGGTCCTCTGGCCCTTGCTAAGCACACCTTGGCACAGATATGGAATTCACCAAGGGCTACTAATCCATGGACAAGTCTTAGATAGAACAGACTGAGTTTAAGTGTCACCTACGTTAAGATAAGAGACTGCTCCATCTCCTGCCCCACTCTCTGCCCCCAGCTGCCCTGAGAGCAGAGCTGGACGTGAGACCACAAGCTCTTCATGCACTTCGTTCCCTTCAGCTCTTAAATGCTCTTCATGAAGCCTGGATATTTTCAGTCACTTTTTGTTCAACATGTAGATTTTGCCAGGCTGTATGTAAATAAAATAATTTTTAACACACTGGGTTTGGTTGTGGGTAGAGACTGGAACTCTGTTTACCTATGCAACCCTGTGGTGTGACTGGCATTAATGGCAGTTACCTGTCTGCGATAGGGACAGACACTTTCAAAGCCTATGATCAGATATTTCCCAAGTAAATCACACAAGACCAGAATTATGTACTGTATGTCAATGAATCAAGTGACATGCAAATTGAAACATAAGATTTTTCTCTGCAATGTACAATAAAAATTCAATGGTTAGTAGTTGATACAAAGCATATAAATATGTTTTCAAATAAGTACAACAGCTATGAAATCAGGAATCAGTAAGTCATAATGCATCTCAGCACAATACTGATGAACTCATTTTTCTGGCTTATATGAAATAACTAGCTCATTTTAATTCTTTATAAATAATAGATAACAGCTTGAGAGGAATGCTGCACGCAATTCATTTTTATGACTCCGTCTCCTCCACACTTGATGCTCCCATGACATTGGGGTCGGGAGGAGAGGGTGTATTATGCATTCTCTCTTGCTTTCCTCCTCTTTGCTGCTTTATAATGTGGCTATCACTTAAAAAAAAAAAAAAAGGCAGCAATTTAGTGCGTCAGAGTACCAGTTGACTGATGTGGCCAGAGATCATGTTATCAGTAACTTTTCTGCAATTTATTTCATTTATCCATGCTTCATGTCTCTGCTGCTGCTTTCTAATCATCACTCCCACTAGGCATTGTTTTCCTATTGAAGCAGCAACTAAATGAGCTGAGAATTAGATCTATATTACATCAGCAGTGGGCATTGCAGATATTACCAACACATTAAAAGAGAAATTCAAATGAAACAAACAAGAACATGTTCTTTCCTATTCCAGAAATTGATCCTGATTCCACAGTTTAGTGGCTGAACAGTGTTCAGGAGAAAGAGATGAGTTTTGTCACAAACACACTATTATATGACATCATTAACTGAAATAAGATTAGCGTTACTCTATAATTTCATTTTTCTTTGTTCTTAGAAGATTGACTAGGCTAGAAAAGGATGGATACTTTGTTGTGGCAACACTTTAAGGGTCTAAAATGTAAAAGTCTTGGTTGTCATGGGATTATACTTATTTGCATATAAGAAAGGCCAGCAAAAATACAAAACACTGACTCACTACTAATGGAGGTAGTTCATGCTTTTCTTGGAGCCACAATGTTGTGAGTGCCCCCATCTATTCAGGAGGTAGCACCACTGTAATGTGGGAATGAGCCCTTCCTCTCTCTCCTCCGGAAAGACACTAGATGAAGGAGATGTCACAGCAGCTGCAGCCTCAGCAGCATCCACTGTGGTGCTTTTGCCATTGCTGTAATGCAAGTGAAAAAGCACGTTCTGCACCTCCTCCTGAATCCTGTGGCTGTTTCAGAGGGAGGCTAATCAGAGGTGCCTCTGAGTGGCCTAATGTGGGTCTGATGAGGGTGTAAATGAAGGTGGTGAGCTTCACAGCTGAAAGCAGCAGCCAAGTTCCTTTTTTCCCACAAGGAAGCAGGTATAATAATGATTAAATCAGGTCTCCATTCAGAGAGAGCTGTAAGTGTCTCATCTCACCTGAATGGGCACCTCCTTCATCAGCAGCAGTGAACTCCCTCACATACCCTGGGCAGCCCCCAGTCTCCTGGCCAGAGCCCTCCCTTACGAGCAGTACTGGAAGCATCCTCCTCTCCACCAGCAGCTGGGCTGGCAGCAGCATCCTCCCAGGCAGCTGGTCTTCCTGCGTGGTGCAGCCATGGCACAGGCCTCGTGGAACACCTCCTTGTGGTCCAGTGGGCTCTTCCCATGTACACCTGTTTTCTTGGTCGTCCCCCCTCCGCTCCTACCAAAGCATTGTGCTCTTCAGTGTTTTTCTCTATTGATGTATCTCTTCTCACCCTTGGCATATATCATTCCTTTCTGTCCACTCTGTGGTGTAATCACATCTTTCAGAAAGGTCATATTCGTGAAAAACCTCTTCCCTCATGTATCCATAATCCGAGGAGCAGAAATACATGGCTACACTTAAAACCTGGAGTGCATTGAGCAGCACATGGGACAAAAGCAAGCAAAGCCACAGAGGTAAGATTTGCAGCACCATGCACCTCGCCTTGGTGCCATGGGGGCAGCAGCAGCCTCTCAAAACAGCCAGCTACCCTGGTGGCTGCAGGACTCATACTGACCATGGACCCATCCTGCAGCCACACAGCCGACACCACCAGCCCCGGATGGTTCTGGGCAGCTGCAGGGATTGGGCCAAAGTTGGGCTGCACTGCTTGGTGAGATGCAGGACTGTGTAGGGCTGAACAGCTCCTGTAAGGAGAGAAACGTGATCCAAGTGTCAGTGCTGGTGGTCTGAGTCCAGCCTCTCCATTGCGTCAGTCTCACAGGTCTGGAGACCTCTGGCTCTAGCGTTTGCAGAGGCTCTGTTTGGATCCTTGATCACTGCTTATTAAGCTTGAAAACAATTAGCTTTCCTCTGTTTCTTAGAATCCTTAGCATGAGGGCAATGCCTCATCATTTGGTATGCACTGCAACAGCAAAATAAATACAAAATGACAGTAACCCACAGAAAACAAGGTACATATACTTTAAAAAAATCACAGCGTCATAGGAGCCTTAAGTTTGTTGTGTGGTGGTTCTGTGTAGCTGCCAGATGGATGATGAATGAGGAATGAACACATATTAAAAAATTGAGTGACATGGCAAAAGTAAGACACATAAGGGTCTCCTTTTTTTACACTTGGGCATTGTTTGCTCTGTGACAAAGGCCACCTTGTAATGCTGATATTGATCTTTTGTAATGCCAGGATTGACCCTCCATCCTTATGGTAGAGAGATAAATGGTGTGAGCTGTGCAGTACCTGGGCTTAACTTTCCTTAAGGCCTCTACCACAACAGTTATAATTGTTCACCCTAATTTGGCAGAGCTGGTACAAACAACTGAATGATCATGCTAGAGTACCACCACCTCTACACCACTAGGACTGATCTTTGAACATGGAGAGAGATGCAGCAAAACCAGGTGATTGTCAAATGGATTTCCACAGCCTCAGGTCATGGCTGATCCTTCTGAAAAGAGGCAGGAAGGGGAGCCCCACGCTGCGGTTATGGAGTGCAGTTCCTCGGGAGACGGGCATGATGGGGTCCACTGCCCTGCTGGACATCAGACTCGGCTGGGTCTACAAAGTGCTCATTAAACCAGCATACTTTGTATTTGCCTTGTTATCCAAACAGAATTTAAGGTATAATATACAGACAGTAAAATAAAGAAGATAGCATTTGTCAAGTGTAAATAAAATTGTTGAAAATACGATTAAAAGTTAAAAATTAAGAAAGAATGCAAATGAAACTCTGAACAACTTTACCTGTTTCTACAGTATTCAGAGAGGAAATGTTAACATCCAGGTGGTGTTGTAGCTATCCTCTCAAGAGGTTTGGGCCCCTTACATGTTTTGAGGATCCTATTCAGACAATTGTCAACGACTGTTCAACCAAAGCTAACTCCAGAGTAGCAAATGATAAAGCTGAATGGTTATTCAACTCCTGAAATGTCAGTTCAGTCTAAAAATGGTTTCCAAGGTAAAGATAATTTACACCCATTACTTTCTTTTCATACATTTACATAAAAATATTGCACAATAACCTCTAGTAAGCAAAGAACAGCTTCTGATTTCCTTTACACTTCACCAGTTAAGTGTTAACAACAGTTATTTGTAACCTTATTTGCAACTTATTTTATGCTCTAAAGTTACTTTAATCTAATGTTAAAACACCAGTAAATGCTTTAGCTTACTATATATAAATCATTAACCCAAACTTTTCTCTGCTCGCTGAAAACCTGTCTATTTTGTACGACATTTCCAAACATGTGTTACCTTGAAAAATAGCTGGGGTGACCCTTGCCACCACCCATGCTCTCAGCTGTGCTCACCATACCCGTGAACATAGCCGTCAGTGCACCACTTTGCTGCATCCCTCTGACAACTGTCCCTTGTGCCTGTGTTCTCTAGTTGTGTTTGCGTCCTGTGGGGTTTCTGCCCACGGAACATCAGTTAACAGGAATCAACATGTACTTCATTAAAGGGTAACATATGAAAAAAGTTGTGCTGAGGACATCCCAGAGGGCAGTGGTTGCTCCCGAGGCCATGCCGCCGCTCACGGCGGTGGGAAGGGAGGAGCTGGGTGCGGCTCCCAGGGGAAGAAAAGCACCAGGGATGGCTGGAGAGGGGTGGGCAGAGGGCAGCCGCTTCATCACCCCGGGACCACGTCCTTCTCAGGTCATTCTTAGCTTGAGGGAAAAGAGCTGATGAATCTATTGAGCTGCTTCTGTTTTACCTGGATAGTCCATCCATTCACTGCTCCTGCTTCCAGCGCTGGTGAGACTCTGGTCCTCCAGACACATGAACTCTGACAGAACATCTGCCCCCCATGCAGTTGGGGGTCATTAAAAGAGTGGGTGTCTCCTCAGTGGTTTCATATTTCTAGTTCTCAGAATTTTTGGTTCCAAGCCCAAGGTCATTCAAATCTCCCTCTGAAATTTCCATTATGAATCCAATTGTAAGATGCACAGAAAGGCGTTACGCTGCTGCCCAAGCTGCAGCTGTGCAAAGGTGATGAAAAGCAAGCAAGGAGAATCTTCTCCGAAAACTTCTTAATTTATTTTTTAACAGAACAAAACTTCAGGTTGACTCCTGAACAACTCTGAAGGCCTCTCTCTTTCACTTTCACTTCATTAGTTTTTCGGTGATGCTAAAAATCATCTGAATCAGGCCAGTACGTTTATATACAGTTTTTAGCTGGATTGCAAGAGAATCCTCTCATTTCTTATTGTCTCTTGAAAACATAAGCAACACCTAATTCTCTATGGTCTGTAACTTTTTTGGGCACCAAATATGCCCTGTGCTTCTGAAAATTAGGTCCTTTAAAAAAATCCTTCATGTATTACAGATATATTTGAAATCCTCATTAATATCAACCAGTATTTTGACATCAAGGCTTATATTGTCCCTGGTGTACGTGTTTCTAATGGCAGCACATGTGCACCTGCTGCAGAGATAAAGTCTCTCATTTGTTACCTCTTTGCAAACAGGCACATTACACGTGTATGTATTTTAATAGAGTTTTTGGCAGATGGCACCATCCCAGCTGTGCCGCAGGAGTGAGAGGAGGCTGCTGCTCACCACTCTGACACGAGAAATGCTCCCCATCGAGGAATATGCACACGCCCCAAAACACAGGCTGGGTTTCGAGGTAACACTAAAGATAGATAGTGGAATATTACAGCCTTTGCCTTGTTGGTATTTTGGTGAATCATGGTATGGTGGTTTTTTTCCCCATGTGCTACTTATTCAAAAATTCTGAGTCAATCTGAATATTTGTGCAAATGTTTTCAAATCCAGCAATTAGGAGCTGATGAAAAACACAACAAAATGTTTGGGATAATGTTGGCTATCATTCTTCTGTTTCAGAAGTTTCAGTCCTTCCATCAGGGCAGAAATAATATCATCTGACCAAATGCTAGCTGACATAATGGATAGTGGCTGATTACCAGCTGATCCAATGTGTAAATATTTACAATTTAGTTTATACTTGTCTGTGTACTTTTCAGTAGAGTTTAGTCCCTGTCCACATTTTTAACTCCTTTCCCTTCACCATTCCTCTCGTTCTCTCTTGCTTCTGCCCATCCTCTGTCTCTCTCTGCCCCGGAGAGGAGCCTCAGCATCCCTTACCCTGCCTTTCAGAGCTTCCTCATTTATTCTTTCATCAGACAGCCTATTTTTCCAAATTTTGGTATATTAATTTCTATGCTGCAAATTGCTCCTGGTCTACCCCAGCAGGTGTCCCCTCCCGTTTGCAGTGAACAAGAAGCCGAGGGCTAAGGAGCGGTCACACATTGCTAGAGGTCTGTGCCCCAGGTAGAAGCAGAACAACCTGTCTGTAGTTGCCTGAGGAGCCACCTCCTGCCACCCTCCTCTGTCCCTTGAGTGCTCACGCTGATTTTCTTCGTCTTACCATTGCCAGCTGAACACATGCCCATGTTCCATTACTACAATTCTGGAAATGTGTAAAGGCTGCAAACCAAAATCTCTGCAAATATTTGCTTTAATGTTTAATGAATTTGCTTCAGCTGTGTTTACCCTGCTTTTGTATTCACTTTCTCCAAACACTCACGCATGAAAGCCTCGCAAATATGAACCAAGGCTGAAGCAGTATTCAAAACAAGAATTTCTTCCCCGGTTTCACGCACGGCACTGCCCCAGCAATGCTGACCCCTCCAGTCACAGAAAGGCTCATTGTTCTGACTTCAGAGGAGTGACCGTTCCTGCTGGGGAGGAAGGGGAAGGCATGCAGTGCTGACGCCCATTGACACAACAGGTGTAAAAGCAAGATACGCGATGTGGCGGCTCGGGGTGGCTGAGCCTGCCTGGCTGCCTGCACCCGAGCCAAAAATTTCCCATTCTGAGTGTTTCAGTATTTAGGTAAGAGGAGCCCTTTGCCGTGCACACTTCCCCAGAGTGAGGAGAAGTGGAGCTGTGTGCAGCCGGCGTTCACAGCATCGCTCATGGCACAGCAGGCACCGCCGGGGCCCCGCAGAAGAGCCGCGGCTGCAGCCATCCGTCCTCTGCACCGCAGCTAACCTGGGCAGGAGGTCCACGGTGTCTCACGACTTGCATGTCACTGAGGGGCTGCAGGAGTAATTAGTGTTTGCAGAGCTCTTTGGAAAAGGTAAATTCCTCTATATTTTTAGCATTTTCCACTGGATAAAACCAGGCAGTCACGGAAGACTTCATCTCACCCTCAGGCTGGGCTCCTCTGCTCGTTTGTACTAGTCATTAAGGGTCACAGCATCTTCCCAACACGGTCTAACCCACAAGGGCACTTAATTATATAGATAACATAGTTTGTGTCACAACTAATCAGACTTCATGTTACAAAAGGATCTCTTCTGAAGTGAGAGGTTAAATGCATCATTTTTTGTGAATGACAATATGCACGGCTACTGAGAGTAAAATTTTCTGAAGTGGGTGTTATAACCACTCCAGAAATCTTTTTTTAAATTAAACCACTGAAATTCTCAACTCCAGAAATGCAAAAAAAATATATTTTTGTGTGGATTTGTAAGTAAGGACAAAATAGAATTCATTGAACTTCAGTATATTCGAGAGTGATTAAAATCCATATCTCATAACAAAAAGGAAGTCAGCTTTTTTTTCTACCAAGAAGCGATTGTAATTCCATTGTTGTGTTGCTGAGAACGATGGTGGCACATGGTATATTACTTTTATTCACATTGACTTCCACCTCACCCCACTATAATCAATGGTAAAATGCAAACCAATAGGACCATGTATATGCCTTAAGTTGGGTTCATGCATGAAGGTCACCCATGAATCAGGGTCTAACAGTGTAATCATAAATCTTCAAAAAGAAAATAAATGTTAAAGCATAACCATCTGACCTAAACTTACTTTTTATAGCAAGCAATACCCATTCTCCACAAATACTGTGAAACCAAAAGTAAAGTCTTTCCACAATGGGGTATTTGTTCCCATTTCTTATGCAGCTGGATCAAGACAAAATACTTGTTGGTTTCCGTAGCCCAGAGGAACATGTGCGTGGCACTCCCCTTTCCTTTAGTTACTTGTGCTTGGATTTCTTTGTATTAGATGTGGTACTAAAAAGTTTGATCCATGCTTTCCCATAGTGTTTATACATCATTTCTTTTAATAGAGGAAATAAAATGTGAGTGGGTAGTGTGTCTTAAGACAGATTCATTGCCAAGTTAACATTAGATGTTATTTTAAAAACTCATAAAATTGACAAGTGGCATAGCTTGATAAGTTGTAATAAAAAAATTTTGTTTGCTCTGAACACCAGTCAGAAATAATGGTTATGTCTTCAGACTTACAACAAGAAAACGTTTTTGATATATTTTATAATTTGTGTAAAGAGAAAGAGAGCGAGCAGTAGTACTCGGCAAGGCCAGATGCCTGGAGATTGAAGGCTGAATGAAGCCATTTCGATTATGTCTGGCTGTTTTAGTGAGTGTTTCCTGAGAATGGGTAAGAGTGAAAACGTATCAGGAAAAAGGGTAAAAGGTAAAACTTTCTTGCAAGACAGACTTGCTGGTGCTGAATAAAAAGAAAACATACAATTAGAAGCACTGTGTTACATGGGAAAGCTCTCTGCTGTTGGGCTCAAAGCAAGTTGGTATTTTATTTAACCCAGGAAAAAAAGCAAGCAGGATATGGAGTGGCAACATAAAAAAGTCATGCTGCCTTTGACTGCATTCACCTGGATTATCCAGCTGAAATATAGTAGTTTCCAGAAACTGACTTTCTTCCCCAGCTACATCATAGGATTAAGAAAATTGCCTTATAGAGACATGCCAACTGTAGGCAGAGAAGTGAACAAAATAATGATGCACAGAAGGGCAAACCCCGCAAAGGCCGGATGCCGGGGGGGTCATGGTGCAGGAGCACTGACGCGCTCCGGCTCCGCACCGCAAGGGAGAGGCAGAGCACGGAACCACGGCGGCTCCCAGGGTAGAGCTCAGGAAAGCTGGTTTGGGCATTTCTGCAAAACCAGTGGCTGAGGACATGGTACTTCCAAGACTGTCGAAACTCCCGTGCCAACACCTGGCCAGCGCAGGGCTGGCACAGGGCAATGCACAGCGGGAGGGGCAGGTGCCTGCAGCCCCAGGTTTTGCATTTGCTAACACGCAAAAGGGCCCGGGCACATGCTGCGGTGGGGACAGCTGGGTCACTTTTACTGTTGCTGCTGTTAAACCAGTACTCTGCCTTTCCAACAGCTACATCTGTCGAGAGTCTTGTGGTTTCCACATTTAATCCATGACTGCTCTGTGAGCAGTGTTTTGGGAGTTTCCTTCCACGGTTTCCTAAAGGAGGTGCTTCTGTGAGGATGCTGCTGCTCCGCTAGTCCTTGTGCTTTCCCAGGCATGTCTGAGTGCCTCTCCACCCAGCGCCGTGGGATGTGCAGGGAGAATTTTAAACAAAGATGAAGTTTCACTGCTAACACTCAGACAAATTTTCTCTGTTTCACGAAAGGTAAGAGGTGAAGAAATGATACTAACAGCCACCAAGGCTGCAACAAGAAATATCAATTTCAAAATATTTTTATCTATTTTAAAATTAGGAGAACACACAATGGATATTACCTGGTACCTTATGATGGACAAGTTTCTCAGATCTCCGTGCTCCTACTGACGAGACAGGCAAGTGTGGCAAAATAAGTTTTCATCAGACATTATGCTTCCTGGTGTCTGCAGAATGGAAAGAAATTGCATGTGAATCTTCTTTAGGTTTAAAATAAAACAATTTCTTTCCTTTAAAGAAAAAAAATTATCCTTTAAGTGTATTATGATAATGAAAATCAATTCAATCTTTGGAGGTCTCTAAACAACACAGTGATAGATGCTGCATTCCCGTCTGGGAAGAAGGCAGGGGCAGAGCCCCTGGAGCATGGATCCCACTGCAGCGCCCTGCCCTGTCCCTAGCATCAAGACACCACAATCTGTACTTTCTTCTCACAATAACAACACCACCCACACTGTTTTACTGCTTGTGAGAACTGTAGCTTGATAAAAAATATAATAGCAATCCTGTTTTATCATAAAATATTGTGGTTTTAAATTGGTACATGCTGAGCCTCTTATTTCCAGCTCTTCCTGCAAACCAGGGCTGTCACACTGCTGAACATGCATGTAAATCTTTGCGTGTGCGTGTGTGTGTGTGTGCATATATGCAACTTTCCATGTGACTGGCATGATGAAACTACAGAAGAAAATGGAAATGCAGCAAGGAAAACCATGGTGAAGCCCTGGATCGTGGCGTGTATGTCCCGTCTACAGCAGAAAGAATAAACCTGAAGCCATGTGAAGCTGAAAGCTGCTTTTGTAGCACCTGTGCTGTATTTCAAGTGAAGTGCAGGGAGCCCACATGCCAGCACTTGAATGGAAAAATAATTCCTGCTTGTGAGAGGAGGGAAGGCAGCATTTTACATTGGCAAGGGCCATACCTAGCATGGAATAAGCCAGTGGTTTAAGCAGCAGTCTTGCAATGAGCTCTAAGCCCTGAATTTCCAGCGGTCATGAGGATGAAATTGATGGATAACCCCAAGATAACTCCTGTGGCACCTGGAGAATCCTGTCACACGAGGACAGTGACAGCTTTTGGGCTGTGAAGCAGAGGACCCTGCGCTGATACCTGACGGTGTAAGGCACACGCTGGAGAATGGGGTTGAGAAGGGTCCTGCCCTTTCCATAAGCTTAACGTGCTAAAGAGAACCGATTTTTCAGCCAGTTTACCTTTTACATGAGCACTGAACAGCCAGATTTCACAGGGATCACCCAATGTGCTGACTGCTTTTAAAAATCTGTTACTCTGTTTTGGTGCCCAAATGGAGAAGGAGTGCATTTGGAAGTCTAGACCTTGCACAAACAGAGGGCTGTGCCTGCATCAATATGCAGGGTGGGAGAAGAGGCTTCCAAGGGAAATGTTCACAGTGTGCAGCTCTAATGGTTAAATAAAACAGATTCAGAGAAATGTCGACACATTTTATAAAGTGTGCATTTCTGTGCCAGACATGATAGAGTATTCAGGAGTGTGCTATATTTAAATATATTCTCCCCTTCACATGGGTAATATTTACACCACTCTTAAAAAATTATGATGTAGGGGGAAAGGGAGGACTGCAAAAATGTTGGTTTTGTTGCCACCTGTGTTTTCGTGGCAGCACAGCTCAGGGGTCTGGCTGGGTGTGAACAATCCCCCACCAGCAGCATGGCTTTTTTGGTGCTGTTCTACCCTGTGCTTGGCCAGGACTCTGCAGGTACCACACACCAGCCCTGCACAGCTGCGGGATGACTTTCCTGCCTACTTTGGGGGGAAAAAAGGACTTCCTTCTGAGTTATCAGCCCCAGTAAAAGCCTCAGTCCAATTATAAACTATGTCTCCAAACAGGTGGATAACCCGATGGGGAAGTATCTCTAGGCTCAGATCAGAGGCTTCTGGCTGAACGTAGGCTCCTGACTTGAGACAGGTCTGTTCCCATCCAAGGAGCTTTTTTTAAAAAATATATATTAAATTTATACCTCTATAGTTGTAAAAACAGAAATCATCAGAAATGTATAGCTTAGCTTGCTTGTGGAGTAGTAACTTTACAAATCTGGATAAAAAGGGCATCGCTCACAGAAGTTGATGTCAGGCAAGTGGCGGGGGCATAACAGTGGGTCTCAGTTGTCCGACCCAGATGGCGTCACCAGCCCCACGTCAGTGGGACCGTGGCAGGGAGCCCTCACAGCCCCCGCTGCCAGCAGAGGGGACCACCCTGGTCTCTTTCCACGCTGTCTTTGGGGAAGGGCACACTGTGCCCCAGGTGGCTGGCAAGGCCTCTGAGCACCGGGGTCCCATGGGACCCCACGCCACAGACTGGGCTCGGTGCCGACCGAGTCTGCTTTCCAGCTGAATGCATCCCAGTCCTCCTCTTAGTTTTATCTCCAACCAACTATAATTGTGTAAAACCACCCTCCTAATCTCATATTTTTCAGATTAATTTCAGCAGCATCAGCATATTGGCAATTCAATTAACTAATTATTTAATGTGTTTGTTTTCTTTTAAAATATCTCCGGTAATAATTGTTGGCTCTGTTATTATAAAAGTTGCCAGAATCTATTTCAATTATTATTACTTTTAAAGCACAAATGACATTTTTAATATCCTCCTGGATGCTTATTACCATAGGAAATTGCCACAAGAGTCCAGTAATATTTTTTTTCTATAACTGGTATTTATATTCTTGTCATTACTTCCTTGGTCTCACCGAGCGCTTATCTGGTAGCGATCACATATGATCAGGGACATCGTCCTGTACCTGTTTTACTGAGTTGCAAGGCAATGACAAGAGCAAGGCTTTTCTGCAAGACTAAATTTGTGACAAACTGTGAAAAACATTAAAAATAATTTATGAAGGCTGATGACAATCCAGTTGTACAATAATGTCAGATGGGCATCTGGAGTTGATCCCTGCCTTCCCTGGGCTAAGAGACGAAGCAGTTTGGCTGTGACCTACCACAGTGACCCTGCTTCCCGTGTCACCTGGCAGGAATAAAACCAGGGAGCTTGCCTAGGTATGCATCAGTAGGAACCACTATAAAGGATATAATTCAATCAGTAAATCCAGGAATCAGCATTCACAAACATCTGACAACATGCTGCAGAGGCAGAAATTATTTTTCATGTGCAGAAGCTCAGGGCTTGCAAGACAAAAGCCTTCAGCGTTATGGGGTTTGAACCACCGTACAGGTCCAAGGATGTGAGAGGACTTCTGCCCTTCCACACAGGGGGAGAGATCTGCAAAGCAGACGTGCAGTGGGACTTCTGGGTCCAAGCACAGGTCTGCAGAGCAGCACCCAGTGCACTCTTGACATTTTCTATGCCCCAGAGCAATGGGTGTGACCCTGGGACAGAGACCAGCAGAGAAAGGTTGCTTCTTCTGAGAAAGTCAGGCTCCAACTCCTAGGTGTGTAGGGCCATGTGCCTCACCCCCACTCTCAAAGAGGCAGTGAAGTTGGGGTTGTCCATCCTGAGCATCCTTGTACTGGATAGAAAGAAATAGAAAAATGAACCTTCAGATACTAATTTGAATTACCTTCTTGAAATTTATTTCTTTCTTAGGACAGAGGGCCTGTGAAGGGGTTAGTCTCTGGAAAGTTGGTGGTATGAACCCCCGCCTAAATGCCTGTTTATTTACCTAAATCCAGAAATGCACCTTCACAGTGCACTGAACAGAGCAGCAGAAAGAAGCATCCCTCCTCTCTTTGTGCTTTCAGGGAAATGCTGAATGCCAGTTTTGTTGATTTTGCCCAAAATCCCATTTTACTCAATCAACATTTCATAGGAAAACCATGCCAACAACATGTGAAGCATGAAGCTATTGATGTCCCCAGTAAGACATGTGCCTCCTCCTCACATAAGCACTACCACTCAAAAAGTACTGATGTTTATGTGGATGGGCTCAAAATGAAGGCACTTTGATTCAGTCATTGCCTCTGCCCACACCCTCCCCAGCCCACCGTGCTGCAGCACAGCCACGAGACACAGGTTTGCTGTGCCAGGAGAAGGAGGCTTATTGGTGGTACCCATCAGGAAGGGGCACTGCTTCTGTAAAAATTCATCAATGCCCAGCGTTTTCTCCATTGATGCTGAGCCTGAGCAATAAATATTGAAAGGAAAAAAGGAACGTGGATAATATGGAGACAAAGGCCTTTCATAAAGTTACTGCTACAAATCCATGTTGCTCCACTGGCTTCTTCTAGCAAACACGAGACCGGGTCAGTGGAGTAGAAACAGCCCACCCTCATCTCATCTAAACCACATTAAAATTTGGGTTGAACAGGTGTTGGTACAGTCAGAGCATCACCTTAGGACAGTAACTAAAACCAGAATCTGTGACCAAATTAAGAATAAATGTACAAAAATAACACACTAGAGATATGCATTAAAGAGACCCATTTATAAATGTACCTTTTAGTATCTGCATCTGCCTTGGCAATGTGTGGAAGATTGGCTGCTTAGCATTTGGATTGGAATTTATTTTGTGAACTGAAGTGAAAAGAGTGGATCTCAATGTTCATGTTATTGATACGCTGGTCATCCCAAATTTCTCACCTCACTACCCAAATTGCTTTCTAAGGACCCAATCCAAAGCCTACTGAAATAAACAGGAGGTTTTCCATTAACTGCAGTGGACTTTGGATGGAGCCCTGCCTCTTGCAGGGACTGCTGCTGAAAGCCATCGCTGTATAGGAATTGGGTCCTGTTTTTATGAACTGGTTCAATAATAATCTTAGGCCGAGCCCTCAAAGCACAATGCATGAAAGAGATTGCTTTTATACAGTTTTAATCATAAACCCTAGTATCTATAAACAGAGAAATATATTCTCCTTCCCCCACATCTGAAAGGTCAGATATCCATCACGTACCCATCACTGCAGCACAAGCTCATACAAGCCTCGGTTTCCTGGGCTTGCTCCTGATTTATCACTCCTCCAGCTGCCCAGGTTACATTTACAGTATGCTGTCCACACAGGCTATGATATAGATCCGGAAGGATAAATATTGAGGTTCCCATATGGCTGCTCTGTATCCGAGCCTTCTGAAGCAGTGAATGATGTTGCCATCACTCCAGAGCGCTCCGCTCTCCCGAGTCGCTCCAGCCAACTGTGCAACACAAACTCACACACTGTGTGTTGCAGCAGCGTACTCAATCATGGATGACACTGCATACACAGCAGTTCTCTTATTGTCTATGGGAAATAACTGAAATTTTATCCATTTTCCACCAGCATTTTCCTTACCCTGACTTTCAAATACACTCCTGCTTGCTAAGTCCACAACCAGCTGCTGCACATCAAAAAGATTCATACAATTGTAGAGTTGATCTCAATAATTAAGCAGGTGAGACAGCATAAAAAAAAAAGAAAAGAACTTTAAGTGAAGCCAGCCTAGATTCAGCATCAGAATAGCAATTTGAAAGGACAAGGCCAAAACCTGCATCCTACAAGGCCTTACAGCTATCAAGATGCATCTCTGAATTCCTGCAGAGGGGATCAGCTTTCTACTTAAGCTTTGTCACATCCTCCTCACAGGAGATCTGCTTTTAACCTGGAGATGTGTCTGACTTCCACTGTAAATTACTGCAACTGCATAGGATAAGAGTAGTAATTGTAATGCCAGACTTTGGCAGTTTGAAAGAGCTGCGTCAAACGTTAACAAATAGCTCACACTTCTTCCTGCATGAGTTAAGGGTATGCAGTAGTTGAAATTAATTGTGCAGATAAAAAGATACCAGAACTCCTGTCTGTCCATGTGATATATTGGCAGACTTGTATCATGTAATCAGCTTCACAGACTGTAGTCTGACCTCATCTTCCTCCTCTTGTCCTCTCCTACAAAGTAAGGCTCGCATGGCACTTGTTGGCAGTAACAAGAATCTCTCTGAATTCCGAAGTTACATATACAAAGTCAAATCTACTGATTCCAGGTCAATTGGCTTTAATAACTCTCTTTGTTGACATCACTGAGTATAAGATTGCACCTGCCTCAAGTAGCGCTTCAGCCGCTTCCAAAAGAGAAAGTGGTGGTGCAGGGAACCCAGAGATGTATTTGTCAGGAAATTGGTTCCTCAAAAGGAAAAACCCAAATTTACCTGTTCCAGGTCTGAGGATATTTTTCCCCCAACTTTGAGGAACACAGCTGACACACAGCTAGGAGAAAGGCCATGGAGGAGAGAAAAATCAGACTGATGAATCCTATGGGAAACCACTGAAATCCACAGCACAGCTGTCACGGGCCTGAATTTACTCTCCAAGACCCGAACACCTACTTCATCTCCAGGGAAACAGTATTTTGACCAAGCCTTTGCAACTTATGCTAATAGAAAGCCCCCAATACACGCATTTCCTCTCATGAATGTGTTGCAGTATGTGCCTCCCAGCGTGTCCAAACTGGTCTGATTGCATCAGGTTTTCAGCATGAGATGTTTTAGGAGCAGGGGGGAAAGGCCACCTCTCCTGGTAAACCTATATGACTGACTGGTTTGTCGTTCAGGCTTCTCTTGTCTTTTTTTTTGATTCGTGCCCTCCTCTTCCCTCAGAGACCACTCATGGAAGTTTGTCTGCTGCATTCTCTGTTCTGGTAATTATTCCCATCCATAGGACAGAAGAGATTGCATGGTACATTGTTTCCTAACTTTGGAGTTAGGAGCAGGGACTTTTTTACCTAGTATGATACCCAGCATGACGTGGTACTTGCTCAGCGTCCCTGGGTCACATATGCGTCTGCAGTCCCCTTAGCAAACCTGAGTACTGTCAGCCAATGGCAAACAGCTCTTCCTTTTGGTACCATCCTCATATATATGATGCCTTAGTCTCACCTCTTTCTATCCCTCAATTATAGTTGCAATATTTTGGTGTGGGAGAGTTACTGTGATTCCCTTTGGCCTCATAACTGCTTCAGACCTGATTTCATGTCTGCTTCCCCTCAAAGAGGGAGCGGGAAAGAGTGCAAACAAACTGGCTGCAGCAGAGTGTTTCTAGTGCATTTATTCTGTTAATAACTGCTCTATTTTATGCCTCATGAATCCTCTTGTTCTGCATCATCTCCTTGGAAGACAACTCCAGGCACTGGGCAGTGAAAGAGCCTCAAATGAAAACAACCACTGCTGCCAATGCTTTGCCCCAAAGGACAATGGATGACCACTACCCAGCCCCCTTGACCCTCTGTCACATGCTTGTTTCATGGCCTTTTCCCAATGCAAGTTTTATGGTGCTTTGAAGTCTCCCAAAAGAGCACGCTATGTTATCTTTCCCCTAAAACTGTAATTGAGTGATAAGTGGTACCTTTTCTGAAAGGATCTGCCTAACCTACTCTGTCACAGCCTTCTCTTATGAGAAGATGCCTGTGACTGAGCAGTGCCATTGGGATAAGTTAATTGGAAGACCACAGCTTTATCAACTCAGCCTGCCAGACACCTTTCCTAGGCCTCTTGCAAGAGCCGCATGGTGCACACCGTAGGGTACTGGCACATACATGCAGCTGGACCCCCGAACCTTCTCCCAGATGGGGCAGGGACACCCCACACTGCTCACTGAGCTGCGTCTCTGACTAGGCATCCTGGCCTTCCTCTTACAGAGGAGTTTCTTTTAGATACAATAATGTTCATGATGAAAGATGTTTCTAAGTCAAAATAATTCCACAGCACAGGATCTACCAGCCTTTAAAAATGTGATAGTTTTAATTTGTAATGATGTCTGCATAAGAGGTGACAGAAAATTTAAGTGAGGAAATGATAAAGATATTAACATCCTCTCTCAACGATTTTCTGTGTCTAATTTAATAGTTTTTAGCTTTTTAAAGCATTTGCCAGCACAGTTTTCTCACTTCAAGCTGGGCACAGCTTGTGACCTCCAATCTGAGTAATGTCAAATCATAACGTAATACACTCACGAGCATACAAATAAAAGCCTGTTTTCTCTTTCTCAGCTTTTTGGGCACCATTTGCAAATGCAGTCTTAGCACAGGAACAAGTCTGGTGGGAGAGGTCGCGGATCCGGACCCTGCAACTGACCCAACATTTCCTACCTGATTTCCATCTGGGGTGAAACAGCAGTTTGGAAGCATCTGCCCGTCCAAGGAGTAGAGCCTGTCCTGGCTGGGGCAGGTGCCCACCTCTGCAGGGGCCACTGAGCACAGGCAGCTGTGCTCCCCATGTCAGGGCTCCCCACAGGTCCCCACATGGCAGCTTGGACTGTGCAGGCAGCAGGGAGTTTTGCAAAAGATTTTTGCAATAATCCTGGTGTCTAGGAACAACCTAGACATGATATATCCTAGGATAATATATCCTAGGATTGCACAGACATATGGAAAAACTCCCTGTCATGTAAAAATGACAAGGTGGGAGCAAGAAAGGAAGAAGAGAAATAACACCCCACCCCTACCCCCCAAAAAAAAGTCAATTACAAGACAGACAATAAATCTCAGATTATTCATATTTAAATAGGAGCTAGACATCTAACTGAAGACTAATTTCACTTACAGAGGTTAGATACACAGACAAGTAGACAGAAAATGGCTTTTTACCTTTTATCTTTACTAGGCCAGAAAATTAGCTCTGAATTTAGGCATCCTTACAAGGGACTGCTGTGCTGAACCATTAAACTCTTCTCATATAGTTTTGCTTTGACTCAGTATTTTGAATAATTCAAGTATTTTACCACCACGTGGGTATCTGCTCGGAGAGGTACCAGCATTTCTCCACCAGGCTTGAAGAAATACCTTACATGTGTCATGTGGATTAGGGTTTTTTTCCCTCAAGGGTTAAAGAAGAGGGAACTTTTGATACGTGCTTTGTATTTCCACGACTTTCATAGGTTTGCATCATCAGCGTCCTGTTTCCAGAGTTAACAGTAAACACTGCGTAGTGAGTCAATCTCCAGCATGCTCCTCATAGGAAACCGAGAGTTGTCCTGTGACACTGTGGAACAGGTTTTCAGCATCCTTTGTACTTCCAGTGTCTAATTCTGCATTGTCCTGGTGAAGAGATTAAAACAACCAAAATCCATTACAAGCCCTTAATTATCACTTTTTCCAGAAAATAGGTGTTTGTATTCATGAGTCATAATAGTCACCATTCATTATGATGGTGTTCTTGTGCTGCTAACTTTAAATAAACAACAATGTTTTGATGAAGTCTGCAAAAGCATAATTAGTCCTACTGGCACAATATTTTCAGATTTCAGATGCTTGTTCTCCAGCTGTACTTCTTATATTTATAATTTCAAAAGCAGTTGATCTCGGTCTCCACTGAAGGTCAAGATCTGGGGGGACTGGGGTTTAATGTCATTCAAAACCATATTAAAATATACACACAGAGGAAGATGCAGTACATGTTTCTCTATTTTCTTTGTTATACACATCTGTCACAACCTAAAGAAGTGAGAGAGAAAGAAAGAAAGAGAAGTCTAATATAAACACAGACTTTAATATTAATTCTGTTGGGATTCCATGGCATGTAATCCTTTTTTCATGCAGTTCTTTCTTAATGGACCAAAACGCACTCAAGTAAGAGAGTCAATCTTTCAGAACAGCTGAAAAGGAAGCGTTTTAGTAAAGGATGACAAGGCGAGATGAGAGGAGAAAATCACGATAGGTGCATCTCGCTAAACAGGTCCTGTCTGCAAGGGGGAAGAGGAGAGCTTTCATCTGGTGCTCGCGGGACGTGGGGGCACTAGGGGTGATGCAGCTCAGCGCTATGAGGATTGCAAACTCCTTGAAAGATGGAGCTTTTGTGGATGTAATGCCCCATGATGTCAGTTATAATCAACCGCCTTTTGGAGAAATAGACCGCTACAGTGTGCTCGTTTTCAAACAAATTCAATATTTTGCACGTTAGCTTGACTTTTAGATTTATTTCCCAATTGACTAACTCATAAGAGCTTCCCTTGTATACAGTGACTGCTGCTCTTAGGCTTTAGGAGCCGTGCAGGTTTTGCTCGGGCTATAGTGAAACAGTGAATAACTTTTTATTTATTTTACTCTCTTAAAATGTCAAGATTTAATACTGTTTCAACCTTAGCTCAGCTGCTTCAGTGCAAGAGCTCCATAGCTGTTTGTCAAAGGTGGACTTCCTGACAGCCCCAGCATAAATCTAACCACAGAGAGACGAGGTCTTTCTCCAGCCAGGAAAAATTCCCACGGTATGAGTGTTCAGTATTTGTCCCCCTAGGGTCCAAACTAAACTTATTCCAGAGCTGAAAACCAGCTTTTTTCCAAGGGTGGTGGGATGGAGCCTTTCAAAAGGCACAACTGCATTTTTTTGCCACTCTGTTCAATTCAGTTTTAGAAGAAGGCATAATATTTGCATTCCAATAGATAAAGCAACAGAGTAAATGAAGTAAATTTAACCATAAATTGCCTGCATCTTTTAATGCTCCTGCTGGTATTGCAGGTGCAGTTTCCACCCGCAGGGCTGGCACTGCAGCACGGGCAATAGCATCTTCTGCCTGTGCGTGTGGAGGCTGCAGAGACCACCACCCCAAATCCCTGGTTTAGCCCACATGAGCAGGGAGAGAAAATGAGCACGGACCAGACGGGCCCAGAAAGTGCTTCTTTCCTCAGAGGCATCTCAGGAGAATTGCCTCTGACTTTATTGCAGTCTCAGTGACATTGCTTTTACGGCCTTTCCCACCCTCCAGCACATCAGGGCAGTAAATCCTCACCGTTACGGAACACCATTCTGACACCTGATGATACCAGAATAGCAATATCTGCAATTTCATTATTCTGCATAGAGAGTTGTATTATGTATGTAAAAGGAAGCCACTGCCAGCTGTGAGGATGCATGCAGCGGTGGCCACAGCAGGTTACACTGGGGGTTTGCATATGCCTCCAGACAGGGCAGAGATCCCTGCAGTTTAAAGTCCTCCTGAGAGAACACATTTCCTATATTGGGTTTCTGCACTTCAAATGGCAGCATCCTGCAACGTCTTGCCTGCAACACCTGGCGCTGTACGTCCAGGAAGCCGATATCGGTCCAATTCCTACCATGCAATGTTGGAAGGTCCCTTCATTTTAATTTAACATCAGTTTTACAGTTTGTTATCTCAAGTGAATCTGAACAGACATTTCTGTATACATTCACCAGATTATTTCTTTCTACAAAGTTATAGCAGTTTGGGTTAGAGTAATTTACTGTAACTCTCTGTATCTTTCAGTCAGCAAGCTCTGGGTTTTCTATGCCTACTGGTTTTTGCTTTTTTAATTCAGCCAGTGACCATTAACCCTAGCTGATCCTTAGTTCATGCAAGCTGCTGTTTTCCAGAGCAAATAATGGAATGTGTTCTTTAGTGTTTTCACCAGATTTACTTCCTGCGCTAGCTAAAGTAAAGAGCAATTACTTTTGAAAACCACGTATTTGCTCGTATTTATATTTGTACTTATATTTGTACAGCTATTTTCTTTGTACCTGCCACAAGACAGCTCCCCTGGAAGTGTAGTGCTCTTGGAAAGGCTGATCTCTAGTTTTCAGGCAGCCCAGGGGCTCTGTGCCGCTTCTGGGAGCTTAGCGCAGGTTGGGCTGCAAAGCTGCGTGAAAGACTAACAGAAAAAGCGTGCACATGGGAAAGGTGCTAACAGCATCAGACAGTGTGGAGGTGCATTCAAACCAATAAAAGCCCGGAGAAAGCAGAAACCTCAAGAGATGTTACCCTAAACCAGAAATGTAATATCTTCCAGCTTAGATACCCTATGCTTTCTCTCCTCCAGCTTTGATCCACCTTTAATCTAAAGAATAAAATAAAATAAAACATTGAAATCACTCCATAATTGAAGTGCTGTACTAATGTGCTGATGAGGATGGCAAGATTTATTCATCATTGCTTTAAGGTTTTATAGATCATACCTAACATCTATCACCATTTCTATACTATAAATTCCAATAGTTTGGGAGCCGTTTAGCAAACTGCAGCAGAAATGGAAAAAAATAATGCCTCGGAACAAAAGAGCCTTAACAAACCACACAGATTTTCAAAGCAGGCTGTTTTAGAGGTTAGTTATGCTCCTTCATTTGCTATAGCAACGGACACTTTAGGGGGAATGTGTACAATGTCACACCATTTTCTGCTTCTTTTTTTTTTTTTTCTCTGTAACCTCTCAGATGGCCTGGAAGTCTGTAAGCATCTCTTAATAGACTCTTGTTACGAAAATTCCTTCCTGGGAAGCTTCTAGAGATAAAGACCTTTCACTCAAGAAAAAAAAATAAAAAGGGAACGGGCTTTTTCTGGTGCAATTGTAAAGCAATTTGGTATGCAATTAGTCAGAAAGAAAGAAAACGTTCCAGTTCTTATTTATTTTTTAAAATAACAAAGGAGAATCTAGTGCACGCTTTTTGTAGTCCAAGCACTTCAAAAAGCAAAAATACCCAAATATTTTAGCAGACATGACCAAAAAAGCAAAGGTCACCAAAATTACCTTTTTGTTTCCAAAGCAGAGAGTTGTCCTCAGGAATGAGACTTGTTTATTTTCCGTTTGTTTTCTTATTCAGACCATTTTGTTGGGGTTTTCTGACCCTCTCGGTCAGGGCAGCTGCATTTGCAATGAAGGCAATGAATGCATGGTGCGCCACAGCCGAGCTTACTCCCTGCGTACCGAGGCGTGGCAGCATCAAGGCTCCCATCTAGAGGTGCTTTTCCAAAAATACCATATTTGGACCTCTCCGATAGCCGGTTTCATAGTGAGGAATTCACATTTTCTGGCACTGATCCGTGATGTTGCTGAGGAGTAAAATCGTGACCAGCTCAGCAACAGCCGGTCGCAGAGCTTTTCAACTCATAACACTGAAAATTACAGGAGGGGGAGGTTAATAAAACCTGCAAAGCCTACAGCAGAGGGGGTTGGGTTGTCAGATGCTGTAAACATGCTGTGCATGAAAGTTTATAATTGCAGAGGATCTGGCCATTATTTTTTATGAAAATTACTTTCTAAATGGCATCTGATTGAGATATTTATTGGCAGTAATTATTCAAATGAAGAAATAAAGCAATAGTAAATTTTGTTCTTCAGAAAATTTGTACTGATTCGCAGCATTAATAAATACAAATACCAAATAGCTAATCAAGTGCAACCTGAAACCCCTTTATTCCATTTTTCATAGTTCATTGGTTTGACAAACTTCAATAACCTAATCTGCAATATTGTGGTAAATAATTTTTTGACTTATCTCTGCCTGATATCCAGTTTATAAAAACATATATGGTTTAGAAACAAAGGCTTGTCATCATCTCCGAATCGAGGCAAAGGACAATAAAAGATACAGTTCTTAAAAACTGATTTTCAGAAGATCAAATTAGCTGGCTGAATTGAAAAGTAACTTTTAAAATGTTTAAGGTTAACTTGGAACAAAGTAGTCACTATTGCCACCAAAGTAAAAATAATAGGGGATACGCTTTTCATAGTATAAACACTGAAAATGTCTAAAGACGATGTGTTTGAAAAAAAGAAAGCATCATCTAAAGAAAAGATCAGAGATTGTATTGATTTGTGAACAGCACACGTGATAGACAATTTGACAAAGTACACATTAATTTGGTATTAACTTTTTATTCTTTCAAAGCAGAAAAAATACAGGTTGAAAAATTTTATCCACCTTCACTGTGGGATTTGCAGTGAAATACTGAACGTTGTGCTGTCATCAGTACATCAAAATTGTGCTGAAACGTTAGAAGCAGCACAGAGAAGATCTACAAGAACAATTTGCATCTAGAAGCCTCCTTGCAGTAGAAGATTTGAGAAGATCAACGTTTTGTTTTATTATGATATGTCCAGAAGGTGACTTACACTGATAGTAGAGGACTCAATCTTAGCACACCGTCTTCACATTACGTAGTAATGAAATAATTGTGTATAAATCAAAATGGATTTTTTTTTCCTAAACAAGGAAAAGTAAAAGGGCTTCAAGAAGGATTTGCAGGCTTAATTTTAAAGTGTCTGTTATGTGAGAGGTCAAACTAGGTAGCAATAACAGATATTTTGGCCACATAATCCACGCATCTGTCAAGAGAGATATTTAACCTGTTTCCTACTATTCAGATTTAAAAGCATTATATATTATTAAATTCAATGTTTTAACTGGACAAAGTTTAAGGTGTTATCAAATTCAAAACTGGCAATAAACACCACAAAGTACCGCAATAAATCACCCGGCCTCAAGAAGGAGAATGTGTAGTAACTGTTACTGCATATCGCTGAGGAATCAACTGCCTCCAGTATTGCCAAAAGGAAGATGAAGATCCACCCTGAGCAATGCTTTGGTAGTTGCCAGCACCAAACTTCAGAGTTCTGTACTGCAGCCAACATGCACTAAACCAGAAAAATCCTCTAGGAATAGATCAGAAAAGACTGCAGTTTCAATTACATTGTGTAAATCCACACACTTCACCAGCTTTGGGCAAATTAACACAGGTCTGTGACAGTTTCAACTACCTGAAGCTGGTTCTTGATATCAAGTGAGGCAGCAAACACTGTGAGCTGATGCTTACAGCAAGCCACAGTGGTCATGGGTGCACTGGTAGCAGTTTTGGATGGAGATTTGAGATAGGTATGGGAGCATCATGGCAGTAGTGTGCACTCTGTCAGAGAGCGATGCTGCCTGACGAGCTCGGGGAGCTGCACAAAGACCTGAGATGGTCAGAGACGGAACCTGCTGGAGCAGGAGATGTTCTCACACCCCCATGGCTGGGAGCAGGGGCTGGTCATAGTGGCACCTCCCAAGGGATCCTCCCAGCTGTAACATCCCTTTGTCTCCCACCCCAACAGTGGGGGACAAGCCCGGCACCCTCCCAAACTGCTGCTCAGCATGCTGTGGGCAGGCAGCATGGGAACCACAGCACGATGCCAGCCCCTCCTCGGGACCAGCACCACCATCGCAGGGACTTTGTTAATGGTCAGTACCATGCCACAGGGAAAGGCAGACGATGGCAGAAACACCAGGTTCAGAGCCCTACATTTACCCAGTAAAATTGCCCAATCCTGAAAGCTGTGGGTTCCTTGCTCGCTTTTTGCAAGCAGAGATTCACAAATGCATATGTGATGCAAAGGTTCAGCAAAAACTTACTGTGTAGTAAGGAACATATAACAAAAGTTATCAAATGACATTTTTTTCTGTAAATATGCAATTGTAATACTTACCTTAAGCTCACATGCAAAAGGGAAACTAGTAAATGGAAGTATCTTGTGCCTTTTCTCACAATCAGCAGTGACATGCATCTTGTTTCAGAAATAATCCTTGCCACACCGAACAGTCCGGCCCCACCACCAGCACAGCTGCGCGAAAAGGGACCACAAGGGCCCACATGGATCATTAATGGGAGCACCACATATTTCACACCTCAATAATAAAGCGGTGTAGAAAGGATCTGAACTCTTCAGTTTCACAGGCACTTAAGGAGCTTAGAGGAAATTAAAGGATATTATAGAAATATGAATTATAAAGAACGAAATACTAAAGGATTTTTCCTCCATTATGTCCCACAATTACTTTAATTCCTCTCTAAAGGAAGAGGCTTAGCATGATCCCAGTGAATGACCGAGGAGTGTTTGCAGGGAGCACCAAAGCGGGGCCTGGTCCAAGCCCTCAGAAACCAAATCCCAGCCCGGCGTTGGCTCCCGCTGCCCTTGGACTGGCAGCTGTGCCATCAGAGGGATGGTTCACCAGCATCGGCTCAGCATCTGCGCACCTGAAACACCGGCAGCAGAAACACATACTGACACCTGTAAGAAGCTATTTTCTCAACCCGCATAACACCATTGTGGGACCAATGCACAAAATTAGATGTGTCTCTCCTCCATTTCATACCCCCTCATTTACTACACATTTAAGGCCATCTTTTAATTACACACAAGAGAAATGCAACATCTAAAAGGACAGGGTTGAGAGAAACAGATGTAAAAGGGAAGGTCTTGACTCTATTAACTAGAATATCAATATGGTCTAAAACTATAAATATCTTGTTTTAAAAAGAACAGTTACCAGGGCTTCTAAGCAGGAGTAATACTCAGAGAATATACATTATAGGATTGCCATATTCTTACCAAATAGCTTGCTCTTATCGATAATAAAATTGAAAGGTGTTGACCCCGGCAGGGTCTGGGATTGTTCCCCAAGTACCTGCAGGATTCAGGATGCTCCCAGCCTCAGCAGCGCCGAGCAGCCCTGGCCACCCGGGCAGGGTATAGGTATGTGCTGCACTACAGCGTAACACAAGGTATTGCCTCCAGTGACTAACAGGAGAAATAAGCCCATCTTGTAGATTTCCAGTTGGAAATTTATTTCTGAGTAAATGGTAAGTAAAAAATTTGCCTTTGGACTCATCAGTATGTGATGATCTAGCAGCCTTGATAATGAAGATAAATTTCTGAGCACGTCAAAACATTTATGGAGAAGAGTCAAAGAATTAAAAAATGCACAGTGATTCCTTAGACACTCAGACCGAAGTTCAAGCTAGTATCCCATCTGTAAGATTTAGTTTCATTTCAGTTTCAATTATAAGATTTTATTCTTGCTATTAATTTCCACTGTCATATGAAATCTAAGGATTTGATGTAGTAAGACTCAATTGTGGTGGGAAATAGAAGCTTCTGTACCATTTGTTGTGTTCAGTCAGGAAGGGCATATTTTTAGTAAGATAACAATAGAAAAATTAACAAATAGTATGCAAAGATTACTAGGAATTGTAAAATACTTCTTTATGTAAATAATTCAATGAGTTTGGTTTAGATGAACCTCCACTCACCATTGCTGATTATTTTCTATCATCTTTAAATTCCTTTTTCATTGCTGGCATTGACTTGTCCTTGCTGAGACACCGGACTTCTGCCCAGCCCCTCCTTGCCGTTCATCTCCACTTCCTCAGGCCTATTTTGGGAAGGGCATGGAGGGGTTGTTGCCTCTGCCCTTGGGACTTTCCAGTCACTTGCAGGCATCTGTTTCTTTGTGCTTCATTCCCTGAAAAAATGTAAATATTCTACCATGCACAGGAATGTCATGCCAGCAGTGGCCTTTCTGGCCAATCTGAGAGTAGGGACTGCACAGATCAAAAAGCACCTGAAGAGAGCTGTTTAATGATCTTCCTTCACTCGCTCTCGTCCTCCTCTCTAGGCTCCTGAAGTCGTTGCCAATGCAGAGCTAAATGAAACCAAACTCTTCAGAAGCTAAAAAATAAGAGAAGAAATAAGAAAGCAAGCTCTTTTCAAGTGCAGACATAAATGAAAGATAACTCCAGACTCAGCTCTCTGCAGGAAACCTTAAGATCCATCGTTCCCTCTACTCCTTTAACCAGCACCAAAATATGCGTTTCATTTTTCATGTCACCTCCAACAAGCATGCAGAATCAGCTGCTGGATAATGCTTTACAAAGATAAATTCATGCAAAAGAGAGGTTAGTGCCAGGCTGCAAATGTTTTATTGGGACAGAAGCATCAAACCGTGGGCAAAGCCATGCAACAAGCCCTCCATTGTTCGTCCATCAGTAGCTTTGTTGGAAAACCCCCTTGCTCGCTATTGCAGCAGGCTGTCGGTGTGGCACATGATGAATTGCTCTGGAAAGGTCAGCAGAAAGCAACATCACTCTATGGTATTTCTATGGCACACAGGAGCTGCCTGGCCCTGAAGGGTCCACAGAGGATGGGGGAGGACTGCAGTGGGGCCGGTGGTGATAAATCAACAGGGCTTACCACAGCTGGTGGTTCCCGGCCTCTCACTGGCCAGTGTCGGGGCCCTGGCAGAGCGAGGACAACCCCCTGGGATGGGGACCCCGCCTGGTGTTGCCTGGGGACAGGAGCAGTGCAGGGAAGCCACAGGAGCAGAGAGGTTAGGGCGTTCCTACTGGACCCGGCGGCCAAGGATCTGCATCCTGCCCACTATCTGCAACTGGTCGGTCTACCTGCTGAACACAGGGAGGAATAAACACATATGGGAGATCAGAGAAGCACATAATCTGAAGCTGAAGTTCTACTATTTATTAGATCAGTTATTTTATGAAGGCAGATAGAAAAATCTAGACAATCAACGTCAAACGCAATTCTGCATTTTGTCAGTTCTCCCATTATGCCACAAGGTCATCTCTAATTGACTTTAAAATCCATCTTAAAGGAGGCTTTGCAAATGAGCCAAGAGCCTGTCCCACCAGTTACTGGAGGGACAACAGAGCAACCTCGCATGTTGTGGGGTTCTGCTGGTCTTTTACCTCTCCGCAGACAGAACTCCAGGCACGGCCGGTCAGAGGCAGAGGTCTCCAGCTTGGATGAGGAGGTTACACAACTAAAGGGGGTGTACAGCTATATGTCTTTGACATTGCCAAGTGAATTTGAGAATCAGTGGGTTTTCACCTTCTGCGGATGAACAGTGAATTTCTTCCTTTGTTGTTTGATTACCTTTGGGATTATTATCACTTAACTGCACTGCAGTCATATTTAGGAATCCCTTCTATTGACCAGGACCTTCTCTGCACAAACTTAACAAAAAAAGAGATTCCACCCTGAATTCACAATCTGAGCCTATTGTATTAATTCCTGTGAGGGCTGAGGGAGTGGTGTCTTTTATGAGGTTTAGCTGCAGCTGAGTACAGATTGCTACCTGGGCACAGTAAGAGCTGACACTACCTATTTTCAGAGGTCGCAGGCAACACTCCAGGGGCAGATGGGCTGTGTGTTCAGAAGTGGTCATGGCTGTACCCCCATGAGTGTAAGGACTGTACCGCATCCATAACACCACCTTGCCAGAACCCGTCCTGGCTTGGGCTCGCCACATCATAACGGCACGAACAACTCACCGCAGCCAGTGCCACCCTCAGTGCTCCCAGTTTGCTTCCCTTGGAGAAGCACCTGTTTCTGCACGGTAAATGGGACTTGGCTGCTCTGCTTCACACCCTTACTGCAAGTCCTGTCCTGCAGTACAAGACCGGCTGCCTGACAGCAGAGACTGTCTCTAATGGGGATTTTAACAAAGTTATCAATTTTGTGTTTAAGCCACTAAAGATGCGATACTGACAACAGCACAAATATAAATTGGAAGTCTGTTACACAAACACTCCTGAAAATTTTATATTTACATGGCAACCGGCTTATTATATTTACATGAACATCTGCTGCAGGTTCACTAAAATCTTTAAAACAGATGGACACGAAAAAGAGCTAGTAATTAACAAAGCTATATGTTGACTAAATCAGCGTGTGGTTAATTTTAATGATTACTGATCTTTATTAGAGTCCATAAGACTTCTCAAAATCAAATCCACTTTAGATGATGTGTTGATTAGCCACAGAGCCACACCAGTGCTGCTCACCAATGTGCCACAGCGCCACAACAGCCATCAGCTGGGCAGCACTCTGCGCTCCTCCACCGGGTGAGGGTTTGATCCTGCTTCAAGTGAAATTAACTGGAGCAAGTAATTGTGTGTCCATAGCTAGGAAGGGTTGTTGTGAGCATCCATTGCCGTTTGGACATAAAACTTTCCAGAATTAGTTCCTTTCCAAGTAGAGCACCCTTTCAGAAAACCACAAACCAATGTCCATTAAGATGTTTTGGCAATGAGGAGTCAGCCATCAGCTCTGGTAGGATGCTGCAGTTACCAAATTACCCCCACTGTACATAAAATGTGCTTTTATCTCAGCTTCCAGCTTTAGATCTCCTTATATCCCTGTCCACTAAATTGGAAAGCTGTCTGTTACTGAACTTCTGCTCCCTGTGTTCATACTCACAGGCTGAGATCAAATCGTGCCTTGCTCATCACGTTCTTGAATACAGCAGGCTGACTCCTTCGAGTCTCTCGGTGCCCAGCTTCTTCTGCTGGCCCTTACCCCTCTGCTACCCATGGCCCTGCATGATGCCTCTGTGTGGTCCCTCTCCCCTGCAGGGTCCCTCTCCCCCACACGCATCCGCTGCATCTCAGCAGATCGTTTCCACAGCAGCCAGACCCTTGCTGAGTAGGGCCACCCCCACCTTCCCTGAATCCTTATCCCTGCAGGCACAGAGGGCGCCGGCCGAGCCCCATGCAGAAGTGGCAGCCATGCGCTTGCCTCCCACCCTCAGCTGCCGTCTCTCTGCATGGCAGTCCAGAAGCATCCCAGTTCCTCCCCAGATGTCACACTGGTATCAAAGCAAATGTTATACAGATGGCTGGTGTATCAATACTCCCCTCATCCACTGCATTTGTCATCTCATTAAAAAAAAAGTCAATCTTATCTACTGGTCCTATTTTCCATACTGGCAAGCTGATTGACACTAATTAGAATACATTCTAATTAATTATTCATTAATCAAGTCTCATATAAGCTATTCTGTTGTTGTGCCTGGGATCAGTGATGTACTAACAGGCCTAAGCTTACCCGGGTCGTACTGAGCAGTCCTTCAGTACTGGCACAAGTGTGCATCCCTCCACCTCCTGCCTGTGCCCAACCTGCCTGGGCAGGAGGGCAGAGCCTTGCCCAACTGCCCAGACCACCAGCGCTAGGAGCCCGTGCTGGCAGCTCGGGCTGGCAGGGACACAGGCTGCCGCCTGACCCATTGCTTTCCACTTTTTTCTGGCCAGCTCTGCTCGTGAGGAGAAAACAACAAGATGTTAATTTTAGAAGAACTTTGATTTTGTATAATTCAAAACTAATATGCAGACAAAAAGTACCAATATAACTTCACTGCACCCACAGGGGAAAAGTGGTCACCGTTCAATTGTCTGAAGCAAAGCATTACCCAGTTATTTAGAGCATCACTTAAATATCACTGTAACCAAGAAAACTGACTGTGTTAGTGCCAGTTGCTTATGGAACAGGAAATGATACGACTACCTGGGTGGACTATATCCGAGACAAAGGAGATAGTTCAGCTACCCTGAATTCACAGAATTATCCCACCTGTAAAAATTAAGGTAACTAATGAACAAAAATGACACAATTTCTGCTGATATCCAGAAAAATATGGCAATTTAAAAAATAAAAATTTTAATAAAATAAAATAAAATTATTAAACATAAAATATTAAAATATGAAAAATATGGCAATACACATCACCTGGCCAGTACAGGGTACCAACACTGACTCAGAGCTACCAGTCAAGCCACCTACTTCTCTAAAAATACATGTAGGGGGCAGGAGAGTTTCATTCATCTTCTTATCACCATTTTAGGTGAACAAGGGCAAAAATTACTTCTGAAGGGAAAAAAAAAAAAAGAGACTTTTAACAGCGAACCTAAACCAGGAGTTGCAAAGAAAAAAAAAATTCCTCATGCTATCTGACTCTGACTTCAAATGAACAAACTGCAAAAAGGAAAGGCCAGTATCACAGGATTAATTTATATTGAGACAATCATAATTTTTCTACGGAAAACAAAACAAAATGCCACACCCACACTGTCTGGATCTTCTCCAGGGCACCAATTTACTTTACCCCAGCAAATTTTCAGGGAGGTCTGCTCATCAAGTCATAGTCACAGGACACCACACAAGCACAAGCTTCTTTTAATAATCGGTGGGAGACTGCTGAACAGCGTATAAGCATTTTGGGATAAAGCATGAAATAAAATTCTCTTGAGGCAATTTCTGCCATGCAATGTCCCCAGATAGCATCGTAGGGCTTTCTGCACATCCCAGAGGAGAGATGTAAAATAAAACTGGCCCATACCTGGGGAAAAAAATAATGTATTAAAAATATGCGGACTGATTCTCTGTTTTGCAAGTGAAAAATAAATCAAATGGGAGTAAATTTTTGACAGGTTCTTTTGTCACTAATGTAAACAACTACACCAGAATCAGGATAACAGGAAGGCAAAGCCACCGGTCTGCAGTTATAGCAGGACATATTGCGACAGCAACAATACAGATTTCCATTACAGTATGAGAAGTACACTATGTTGCACTACTGGCTGCTGGGGCTCAGTGGACAACTGCTATTGTACCTTTGTATCAGCAGGGCCAGGAAAGTCAGATTCAGAGGCAAAGGGGTCCATCTCAGGCTCAGCGCAGGATACAGCCAGGCCCTTGGTCCACAAGTCTAAGGAAGGAACAGGACCTGTGTCAACCAACCGTTGAGTTACCTACCGTTATTTCGGTAGAGCTGGAAGAACATGCTAAATAATCCAAACAAAATCAATGTTTGTATTGTAGATGCTTTAAAGTTTTATGTACTTGAAGTAGAATGACTTAAACAGACTTGCAAATCCAGCCTGGTGTTACACTAATTACTCTAAACGAATTCACCAAACTGTGCAAACTGCTGAGTCTGTACTATAAAAACCTTCCATAAATACCAGGCACTGGGATCCAAAATGCTTAAGCGCATCCTTGGAAGACAGGATTACCATCACAACTCTCAATTCACTGGCAGTTTATAAGTAAAGAAACATTACTGATATAAAATTATTGTTGATATAACAACTGTGGGCCTGAAACCATACCATTGCCATTACTGGGAGTAGTCCTGGATTAATCTAGCCATGTACTTATTCAAAAAAGCATTGTTCTTTCTGCAAATATTTAAAAATAAACAACAAATTTTAATTCTTAAAAAAAAGCCTGTGCACCACACCACTTCTGTGCATTTCACTGTGGCAATGCCCTGTGATTCTATGTATGAAGTTCGCTTCTGCAAAAGTCTGTGGGAACACAATAGGATTTTACAGAACATTAAAAAACATAGTTTTATCAGTGAGGACACACACACAAATGGCCTGATCTCTAAGTAAATAGACAATTCTAATTAAAATTAAAAGGACTAAAAAAAATCTAAAATGCTAAACTTAGCCATAACAGATAAGAAATATTGCCATATGTTGCCACATAGCTTCACTCTCATTCAGCAATCACAGGGATCAATGAAACATTGTCAGGAATTATTTCAGTTAGCATGGATGATAATGCAGAGATTTGATTAATTAAACTGATAAATCCCAAGCACGGATCAAAAGCATCCAATACAGAGAAATAAGGCCGAGTGAAAGGTGGAAAGTGCTGCCAAGAAGATTTGCAAAGATCCCACCAGTCCAGCATGGCTGGCAAGCCTTGAATGCTAAAATAAAGAAATAAATCGAAAGAAACAGAGAAACTACCAGGTAACTACGGACGTGGGGTCTGACTCAGCCACGGGGTCTGACTCGGCCGTGAGGCTGGCACTGAACCACCAGCGCTGATGGCCCAGAGCAGGGCTCACACAGCTCATCTGGGCCAGGTCTGCCTGCGGCACTCACCGGGCCCGTGCCGGGGCGAAGGGGTCAGCGGTGCAGGGGACCCCACACCCCACCCTGCCCAGCCCAGTAAGGAGCTGCCTGAGCTCTGCATCCTCCTCCTTCACCTGCAATATGGTATTTTCAGTCTGTCATTTTCAGAAAAATGGTGCAATCATCAGGAAGAGTGAATTAAAGAAATGTCATCAGGAATATTCAGAGGTAATGGAAAAAGTAAGAGAGAAATATGCAGAGAGATTTTTTTATGCGTGTATTTTCCCTTTGCAGGCCAGCTACTTACCAAAAGATGGCAATGCAAAAGAGCTGCCAGAAAGAAAGAGGTCAGTAATTCCAGCCACAGATTTCAGAGAAAAGCCTTTACAATACCCTTTAAAATGTACTTTATTCAAATGAACTTCAAAAATTAGAAGGAGAATGTGTATAGTGATTCATTTTATATCGCATCTTCCTTGCTACTTGAAAGGAAGTGACATTTAGAATATTAATGACAATCACAAGTGGCACTACTTTGGAAAATGAGCAAGCCAGCAAAAAAGATAAACAATATCAGTATCACAAGAGGAAATACAAATACAGAAACAACCAATAAACTTCCAGAATAAGCCTGTGGAACTCATTGCCAATGGATATTACTGAGAGTGAACATTCCATAGAATCCAGAAAAACTTAGCTATGTATACGGGTGCTGAGATGAAACACTTGCTGGTTATTGTGGAAGAGGATATAAACCCTTCTACATTAGCTCAGAAACATAATATGGATTTTTCCTATGGACAAAGGTTTCCATAATGATCCATTTCTGTGTTTTTTCTATGCTTTCTGAAGCATCTGAACCCAGTAAATTGTAGAAGAAAGAATAACAAAAGGGATGGATTGTCAGTCTGATCTCATATATCAGTGCCTAAACTTTTGAGTAATAAGATTAGACTTAACTGGGAAAAAATGAAGACTATTAAGCAAGGGGGGAAAGCACATATTGCATAGGAAATGGAAACCTAGAAAGGAAGTAAAAGCTAGAGACCTTGGGGCTGGATTGGATAGTAAAATAGAAATGAAAATGCAATAGGATTTGGCAGCAAAAAAGGTCAATGCAATTTGGAACTGTGTGTGCCAAGACTTCCCGTCACAGAGCAGGGAAGATAGAGCCTATTACCAGTTTTCTAGATTTAAGCAGCTTGAATAAGTTTCAAATAAATAGCCAAACATTTGGATGCATAACCAAATCAAGCCTCAAAACCCTTTTGGATTTTCACTTTGATTTCTAACATCTTTATGTTTGGCCCCTTTTCTGAGAATTCAATCTGTTGTAAAAATGAATCTTTCAAGATAAGCATCTGCAGTTGCCAGGAGACTATTGTGTTAAGCCTGAGGATGATTTAGCATCCTCACAAACTGGGATTTTGGAATTAGAAAAAATTGCTTTGCTTTTAGTAGCGGATACATTTCAGATGCCTGAGAACATGGCCGTTGCTTCTCAGAACTTCTGATTTAGTTATTCCCCCCCAAACCACAGCAATTTTACTTAAACAACACTTTCTTCTGAGGCCCATTACCCCAGCCACTGGATAACACACACCAATAAATAAAGAGAAGTCTCTAAATGAGACACAAAATAGTCCTTTCATTTCCAAAGGCCCTGGAGCGACCTTCCCATTGCCAGAGCTCCATTTACTGTCATTTACTGATCTGTAACGCAATGAAAAGCACAACTGAAGAACAAGATTTCCTGCACAGTTTTTCCTCTGAAACTGAAGGATCTGACAGACTGAGTGGGGACTAAGCTTCAGAGCCATCAGCTGCCTTTAAAAATAAGTCTTACTAATATTTAATGCCATAAGTATTTAAATATTGTGGTGCAGTGAATAGTAAGAATTATTTTGTCTTTGAATGTGTAATTGCTGCACACTTTTTATAACCAAAATTACATTTTTCAGTTGTTCATTATTGTTTGATGTAACTAAATCTTCAATGTCAAGGAAGTTAGAATCACTTCAGCCTCGATATTTGCTAGTAATTTTCTTTGAAGAAGGTAAAAATTTATTTGGCTTGACCTAATGATTGAACTAAGTAGGTTTTCTTCAAGCTGTCTGCCAAGCTAGACATATTTACTTTGTATGCTCTAAAGTTGCATTAGAAATGTTCCTTGTAAGTAGAAACAGCTCAGAAGCTTTTAAATGACCATGCATTGTTGAGATAAATCCAGTGCTAAAACCTGGGTGGTTTTTTCGAGAACGGTCTTGAATCATGAGGAAGGGCTACAGAAAAGCACATTTTTCCAGGAATTTCACTTAAAGGCTAAGAAGCAAATGCAGTCACTTAGAAAATGTAATTACCTCTAAACAGTGTCTTTCTTAACAGTATGGATAAAACATTAAAAGTAAAATTTATTGAAGAGATCATTAATAAAATTTTAAGTTAACACAGGGACAGTAAATGTCATTTTCACTTCACAGGTAATATGCACTTTGAAATATAGAGCACTAAGAAAGCCTGGGCAGGTCAGGGGAGCAAAGGTGTGTGATTTTGGAGCTTGTGCCCTGCATCTCCTCTCCTCACCGCGTCAGCAGCAGAAGCTGGCAGTGCTTGCTGGCAGCATCACCAAGCGGCAGGGCCTCCCCCGGCGTTTCCCACAGCCTTTCTGCACTGACTTGGTTTCACCACTTCTTGCTGACTGAGACCTGGGGTTTGCCTGGACCGGGGTCTGAGGTGAGGTCTCTGTCCTTCCCAGCGCTATCCAAGACCAGAGTCAGCACCGTTGCCCAATTATCTTACTGCTGCTCTGAAATAAAACAGCATTGCGCTATGCAAACTTACACAAGAGAGTTCAAGACAGGAATGGGTTTGCCAGGAGACATTTGAACTGGACAGAGAACTGGGACTACCCTAAAAATAGGTGGGAGGCACACCACAGCTTCTCATGTGTGGCAAGCCCATGAAAGCTGCAGGAATGATGTGGGGTTTCTGCTGATGACCCTGCAGGCTTTGAACGTGTGAGGTTCATGGTTTGCCAAGTCCCTTAAAGCCTCCATAGTCTGACTTCACAGAGGCAGTTCTTGCTCTCTTTCATCCACTTTGTAAGAAACTCACAATTATTTCTTGCTGGTCGAACTCTTTTAATTTTCCTGTTGTTCCTTTTGACCTAAAGTGCAGGTTAACTGAGATCCAAATTATGTGTGTTGAATACAGCAAAGCATGTAGCAAGTAACCTTAAAAAATGGGAGATTTTTTTTAAAGATCAAAAAGGCTTGACGTTGCTAGTTATCCTCAGTCTTTAATTCTTGGTCATTACACCAATAAATTATAGGTTTAGATAAATGTACTCTTTTCTGGGTTCTTGGAAGATAGCAACAAAAACCTCAGAAATGTATTATCCTGCTCAGTACAATAATAAATGGAAATTTGCGTTTGGCATCAAACTACTGGAAAACAAAATGATGCCGGAGGAACTCTTGCTTAGAATTGCCCCAAAGTGTTTGCCTTCACTCCACGCCAGCCACAGAGACACCTAATGATGATGCTAGAATGGTTTGATGACTAGTACAGAACAATCTGAAGTACCTTAAATTGTCCCAAATGGCAACGGTTTTGCTATGATGTGGACAGGAAGGTCAGAAATAACGGAACTCTGCCGCTGAGCTGTTTGCAAAAACACATAACAAACTCAGGGGAGCAGCTCCCTCTGTTCCACAGGGAAAACAAAGCTTTGCTTCATTCCCTGACTCTGCACCTTTGATGACTACAGAAGTTCCTGCTCCCTGCATTGTACATGTGTGACTCTAATTACTGGTAGCTGCAAAATTTGTATTAGAGGTCTGCCCATTAAAGATTCCACAGAAATCACAATACTGAGCATTTAGTGGAAATCAGAACGAAGATGCATTACAATGAGGATCTCAATCTAAAAACCAAAAATTAAATTAAGAAAAAAAATCATCATTCTGTAGGAAGGATTGACCAGAGTGTATTTTAAGTTAATTTTTAAAACAACTACTGAGAAATAATGCCATTTGCTATACAGATTGGTGTGAGACAGGCAGGAAATTAAAAAATGAAGTTTGTACCTGAACTCATCTCATAGCCATGAATTGTCTATTCATTATAGCGTCAAACAAATCGGTATTTGTCAGGTCTTCAGGTGGTGTAAATTAAGAGCCCTTCCATTTGTTTCAGCGTAATGATACCTGTTTACACCAACAGAGAAAACATGGCTTGAAGTCCTCCTCCCTGTATTTAATCTTCTGGCTTTCACTAAGCTATCAAAAGACATTTTTACAAAAAATTACTCCTGCTAATTTTATCAGGCTGCCTTCAGAGGCTAGAAGCATTGAGCCTGATTTTTATCTTGGCTAAGTTGGTATAAAATCGGAGACGCATGCTGCTCTGGTGGCAATACCCTGAACTTCTGCAGAGCAGCGGAGATAATCCTCTGACAGCCCTCCAGGGTTTCTTTTCTAGTTGAGAGCCCACATTCAAATACCGATGAAGGGCAAGTGCTTCCTGGCTTCCTTCATGCTGAAAATCCACCTAGTTCTGGCGGATCTAGCCCCCCTTACTATTCCTGGACCCTAGAACAATAGCTTTTTCTCTGCAGAACTTCACACTGGGGATCAATCTGTAAATCGCAGACATAACCAAACATATACCCTTTAGATAAACCTCCGAATAAGACTTTTTAAATCCCACATTTATGACAGAGGGAACTTGGTTCTTTTTTTGCATTTAAAACTCAAATCCAGCAGTCATCCATTTATTCATTCCATGATTTCTCCCATGTAAGCCCCTGAGCAGTTGTGTAGCTCTTTAAAAATAATTTGAGACAGCCTATTTTAATGCTTGAGCACAATTATTTCAGAATCAAATAAACCAGAAAATGAGTGGGTGAAAAAAATGGTCTGCATGTACCCGGGTGTAAGTGGTGATGGCAACACCGGCCGGGGGACAGAGTGGCAAAACTAGGCGCGTGGGTCTGGGGCAGGGCAGGGCAGGGGGAGCTGGCTGCAAGCAGCAGAACTGAGAGGTCAACACTGCAATGCTTCTTGAGGGGTCATAGGTAATTCACTTATAACAGTATTTCCATGCACTGCCACAGCTCACGGTCTTGCCCTGCAGTCTCTGTGCCACCTCCCCAGGCAGGAGTGGGTATTCAGTTCTCCCGCTGTGCCTATGAAATGCAGAGCAGCCTTGCCAAGCCTTTAGCAAGGGAGAGGGGCCTTGGGCAGTGAGGACCTGCTCACAGGCTACAGGGATTAACTCCTGTTTATTGTAATGAGAAATTAGATATCTATGTACTTCTGAATTACTTGCCTACCATTATGCACGCAGTCTATAGTAGAACAAGGCATTGAACAGACACGATAAGAAGTAGACTGGTGACTCACTTACCTGTGACTGTTGTGCTGCTCCTTCATTTAGCTGATGATCAAGCACACAATAGACAGTTTATAAGAACATCTGTCTACACTGGGCTGGAAGACCTCTGTAATGCAGCAGCAGCGATACAGCCAATGATGGCATCAGTAGGAGCAAAAAGAGTGACAATAGGAAACTGAAAAGCCAGTGAGAAGTGGGCATGCAACTGGGATTTCAGAAGAGCGATTAATTGGAATTTATATTAGTTAGGGGAATCACAAACCTATTTAAAATATGCTTATCATACAGAAATGTGAAGTGCCATCTACTCCATGCTTACACACCGGGGTTCATAGTGGTGCCACAGAGACACAATTCTGCCATACTGGAGCGTGTCCATCTGCTCTGGTATGGAAATCTCATTGAAACACATGCTATGGAAATACAGCATATGGTTACCTTCAGTCAAAAAACAGTGATGCTATAAAGCGAGCAGGGGCTCCATCCGTAGCCAATATAATATATTCAGAGATAAATCCACTACAGTCCCAGTCTTCTTTCATTTAGTCAGAGATTTCTCAAAGAGAAAAGCTGCTGAAAAGAGAAAAGTGTCTGCAGCGTGCGATGGAGCGCCCAGTGACACTCACACAACCAACAAGCCACACTGGATTTGCTGAAGATCAGCCCCAGAGTTTGTCCAAAGGCTGTGAAGGGGCAGCAATCCTTACAATGCTGACATCTGTCACAGGCAGCATGGGAGGAGAGCAAGCTGAAAACTGCCTTCAGACCTAGCTCTGTCTGGTCTGAGTACTTGCTCCACCTGAGATATATGTTTCAGGTTCACAGGCATCACCGTCATCAGAGGTTCGAGACATATTTTTGTTTACAAGGTATGTTGAGCCCTGTTTAGTGCTGGGGCTCCTGTTTTTGCCTGGCTGGGGCTTTGGCCTGGGCAGATGCTGCTCCTGGAGCAGCTTCACAGCATTTATTTTTATGGCAGCCCTGATGGGCCCCATCCGTGCTACCTGGTGCAGGGAAGGTCCAGCTGGCCAAGCAGAGGATGCTGTGCCCCACATCGCCCCCACTGCCTCACACTGCTGCCAGGGGAGTGGGGACAGGGACCTGCAGGTCGGCTGCATGCCACTGCCATCAATCAAGAGCAAGAGCATCCAGGGAAAATACTTTAAAAGAAATTCACCTTTGTATGTGAATATACTTTTATCCCAGGATATACCATTCTCTGCTTCTGTTAAGGCTCATCTTCTTCAAACACTGGCTTCAGCTTCAGAGCCTTTCCCCTTTTGCTGCTGGAATAAGAAAGGTTTTTAAAGGGAGTGGCAGCAATTTTTTCACAGTTTGTTTCCATGCCAGCGTTGCTTTGCTAAATATCAACTATGCATTGCTACAGTAGTGACTGCTCTCAGCTTATGTTCTGTACTTTTATTCTCCAGCCATGCCCATCACATCCTCATGATCACATTCAAACAGTTTTTGAGATACACTACACATATCATTTTCTCTCCAAGAGTCCTGATGGCTTTGCAAGTTAATTAAAATAGAACTTCAAAGGCTTTTTGTAATAGATTATGATATCTTTGGTTTCATGACATCTGTTAAAATTTACAGCTAAGGATGTCATTTTTGGTGAAAAAACATGTTCTTTTACACCCGGCCCATTTATTTGTGTATTTATTTAGTGACAGAGCATCTCATTTATAAGAAACATGCAAAAGCAATCATTAATCATACTTTTGTCATAAAGCAGCTTCCCCAGCAGTTAACTAAAAATCCACAAGCTGCTCAAATGCGGGTGTTCTAAGGACAGTCAATAAACCTCACAAATAAAGCTGATAGAGTCACCTCTCTTTTTCAAAATCTAGCAGAGATTTGGTAGAGGAAAACAAAGAATTGGCAAGTTAGACGCTGGAGTTATCTGGAAAGTATACAGCACTATGGATGAGAAAGAAAAGTAAATCGAAAGCATTCAGTACGATCAGTATTTTCAGATCAGAACAATTTCAGGATAAATTTAAAAGTGTTTTTATATCACTTACACAGTTTATGGGGTGTATCATAGCAGGAGTTTGACGCATTCCTAATCAAGTGGGAGACAAGTGATCTCAGTCACAGACAGACCCATTTGACAATGTTACCATGATGAAGGCCATGCTTACTTTAGCAGACAAGTATTACTTCTACGGTTTGTCCAACCCCTCCTGCCTCCTCGTGCCTCTGCCTGGAGCTCTGCATGTGCCCGGGGTACGGGGCTCTGGCAGTGCCCTCATTGGCAGCCATGCCATGGAAACCCACCGCTTCACTGGAGACTCTGCCATCATGGTGACCTTTGGGCACAGTGGAAGGTCAGCACTTTGTTAAGCCTCCCCTCCTTTCTCCCTGCCATGCCTAGCTCACCTCGGGAGACCTCTGCTGACATCGGCCCTTGACATGCAGTAACTGATCTTGTGTCCACTTGGGGATTTGCATTTCTAACACGCCTCCCAGCTCTGCCTAAACACCACATCAGGGGAAAAGAGAAGGAAAACTTCTGAAAAAAAGGAGAAAAGGCAGAAGGTTGTGCTGAACTTTAAGGTTGGATCTCACTCCAAGAGACACAGACAAAGATCCAGTTGATCTCCGTGGTAGCAAATTTGAGTGAATACACACACTGCGAGCATAAGGACCCATCTGTGAAGCTGGGTCAGACCCACATCCCCAGTTAGCCTAAGCACTGTTTCTGTAACTTCAAAGAGCATCCTTAAAATCATCCCACTCTTTGGTGCATGCTTTGGCTCTGGCTCCCTGCTGAGCATCCATCCTGCCCATCCCTGCCTGATGCACGTGCTCCCCAAGGCACATGAAGTCCACCCTCAACTCTCCATCACGGCTTCTGCTGGAGTGTTCTTCCCCCATGTCACGGATGAGGAGGGAGCGCACAAGGGAAGCACAGACCCTCCTTCAGAAGGGCACAGGACAACACTGGGGTACACTAGCTTCCAGGCTGCCCCAGGCTGGGCAGTGTGAGGGAAACACACCACTTCTGCCTGCCCCCAGCCCTGCCTGCAGCCGCAGGGTTGCCTCTGCAACAGTCCCACAGAAACTCAAGCCAAATATCACTCCACAAAAGCTCTGATGTAGGGGATCAAATTGCTCTTTAACATCAAGTGATGAGTCCCTGAAGTTGAACGAATGGCGGTTTTGGCAGCTACAAGGGCTATAATCTCTTCTTCCCAAGGTCCCACCACTTTTGAAGCAGCCCACTGCCACAGCAGTGGAGGACAAGGCACCAGCACAAACAGAAAGTTCACTCAAACTGAACGTCTTCTTATGGCTGTTCGTCTTGTTTTTGCAGCCAGTCTTTGCACTCTGTTATCAGAATAGTCGCAGAAAAGGTTTCATGCTTTTATACATAATTCCTTTTAAAGAAATATGTTCTGCTTTTTTCCATGCTGTAATCACAGTTTTAAAATGCTAGCATAATCATTTAAAGCACAGCATGTCAGTCCATTTGATTTTCAATTTGACTTAATGATCATTTTTAGTCTCTGAAAAGGACTCTGGACAAGAAACAGTCTATGCAAATAAGTTGTGAATAATCTACACAGGAGTTAATTTTGGTACATCAAACTGCTAGACTCCTCTCTCTGGATGTTAGCATTTTAAAGAACAACATCACCTTCTTTTGGTGAAGACCTCTCAGCACTGCCTTACACTTGCAGGCACCCCCAGCTCCTGCAGCAAGGGCCAGGTCTGGCACGGGCCTTGATGGGCAGGGGCTGTGCTCTCCTCCAGCACCCACCCTGCTGGGGTCTGCTGGGACCGACCACGTTCTTGCAGCTGTTGACTGCTGTCCATACTTTTTACATTCTGGGATGATCTCTTTGCATGCTCACCTGTTTCTTGCAGGACTCCGTTCCTCCTGTGGCCGCCTCCAGAGTGCACGCTGTCCTGCTTCTCACATGGGCTGAGAATTAATGTTCTTTGGTGTTGCCACTCGGGCTGACATGGCTGGCCACTTTGAGATATAGCATGAAGGTCATTACGTGTGCAAGTGATTAATGGACTAATATCTTTCCTGAGTTCTTTTCTACGCTTTAATGAATACACTCAGTATTTAGCATGAACCTAGAGGGTATGCAGCTCAGCTGATAAAACCCATCTTGCAAAAATCAATGAAAGATGAAAAGACCAGTGTCCATTACCAGAAGGGTTAGATGCAGTGCATCATCTTCACAACAACACAGCAGTACTAGTCTGTAAGTACCATGTTATATCTGCAAGTTGCTGTTTATTAACCATTAGTAAACAACAAAAAACAACTTTGTGTCTGGACTGTGCTGCAGCAAATTAGAAATTGTCCTTGTCAGTCATGGATTTAAAGGTAAAAGGACCCAACTCATCCAAAATCCTCTATTACTGTGATTTTTTTCATAAACATTACCTCTGCATTTTGGAGAATATAGGCTTTGAAACACAAAACCCAACTGACTGACACAGAGCAGAGCACTGGGTGTCCAGGAAGTAGAACAAAGACTGGTGCCAGTTCCACAACATCATTCTTCTAAAATGTGTGGTCAACAGCAGCGACTGCCCCCAACACCCTTAGGATTTTTAATGAAAACCCCAGAGTCGGCAGTGGAGTGGGGAGCAAACCAAACCTTAGTTGTGGATGATTGTCTCTAGCCTTTACCACTAGGTATGGACTTCTTGGTAAGTGCAGGGGAAGAATGTAGAGCAGGTTGAAAAAAAGATATTATTCCCTGGTGGGTTTTGTGGAAAAATCTGCAGCAGGATTACCAAAGTGGCTGGTGTGAGAGGACAACAGCAAAGTCACCTGCAAGAGTCCCAGGCTGTGGTGAGGCCCCAGTGGGGTAAGCCAGACCTTAACCAAGGCCATCCAGGGTGTGGGTGGAGGGAGAGGAGCTCCAGCTTTCTTCCTGCCCCAGGTCTAACACCGCCTTCAGCCACAGAATACAGTTCACATTGTGTGCAGCCATAATTGTCACTCTTTTTCATAAAAATATTAGCTGTGTTACAAGTGAACCTCTCAAAAGTAGTAAAGATTCACACTAGTGCTGTAAAAATGCCCTATCCTCCCATTTTAAAAGGCTGTCTTCAACCTCTCACGCTTTGATTTCTGAACTTTTGTGCTTTTTAATTATGGAGCTGTGAGAAAACAGCAAAGGCCATCTTAAAAATAAAGTTTAAAACTGAAAATAGGTTTAGATCACTGATATTCTGAAGTAGACAGTACCAGATTGCCTAGGCTACCTACACCACCTCCAATGCATCACAAAGCTCAGATGGCCTCAAACTAGCCAGATCTAGCTGAAAAACATTCCAAAAGCATAATTTTACTATTTTTTGCTAAACTGGATGGGATATTCACAGCCTCAAATACTTTGAGCTCATTGTAGATAAGGGACTTTTTGCATTATGACATGGGGTGATTTGATACGTAACTTTCCTTGACTATCTTTCCACACTCTGCACAATGCTGCAAATGCAAGATATGCCAAGTAGCACACATCTATAGCAATTTTTTGGAATCTCTCTTGTATACTACTGTGAAGTGAAATGTGATATCTTTTGAAGTAAAACCCTCTTGCAGAAATAAAGCCAACTCCTAAGGAAGCAGGATGGTGGTATTACATTAGTTCAGTGTGGCACAATGTTCTTTCCTAGAAAATGGCGTTTAGCAAACCTTGTATTTGCTTTATCATATTAGAGAAGACAGAAATCCAATAACATTCACACATTTTCATAATCTGCTGAGAAGTGCATATATCTATGTGATATCAGCATGGGTTAGAAGCAAATATCTCAACATCTGGAAGTGTGCTGGAAATGAACACTGCTGAATGTGAAAGAGGATTGCTGTCAAACTACAGCAATAACATAGGTTGTGGTTCATCCTGATCTCAAACTTGTCAATATCTTCATGTAAATGAATGAGTATCCCAACTCTCTATTGTCTTCATTAATCATTAGTACAAGGATGACAAAACAACACGACATCTTTTGTGTAATTCTTACAAAACTCACTACCACTTGGCATGTCCACAAGACCCACTAGATACAAAGGCCAGAGATAGAACTGTGGTCATTGCCCAATCCGTCCACCATCAACAACTCACTTCAGTCTCATGTACATTGTATTCTTCAAAAAAAACCAAAACATTCTATGATTTTCTCTTGTTGTATATAAGCAGAGTTAGGAATTAAGAAGTGGGGCTTCATCTTCTGAGAAGGTCTTTGCTACTCCCTCCCTCATCTGCAATGCTCAGAACCAGCAACCTTCCCTACGGGATTGCTTAGATGAGTTCTCAAAGTGCCCCTTCAACGATCAAACATACTATTAGAAGAATGATAAGCTCCTAATATAACTTGATGGGGCAAAGAACCTCTCTTAGGTAGTGCCAAAAATCATAATAGCCTCTGCAGCATCACCCAAATATGGGTTATTTTTGTTTTCAGTTTTTCCCTAATACATTCAACCCAAAGTAAAATGGTTCTGAATTAAGGTCGTCTTTCAAAATTAGCTTTTATGACACCTACCAGAGATGGTCCATGAATTCATAAATGTGGAAATGTGCCATTAAGATGAGATGCCTTGGTGAAAAGTCAGTCATTAAATTCAGGTAGTAGGTCTACTGAACCACAAATGCCATAGTGCAAGGCTTGCCAGGACATTCTTACCTTCACCTTCTTCCCTCAGCAAAGTGACTCTGGGGGTGGGGGAGCCATTCACACCACGATGTTTTATAGAATCAAATCACCATTTCTGCAGTCTAGGGCAAAATATATATGAATCAAAGGGCATCTGTAGAAATAGTATCAAATATGACAAGGCAAGTATGAACCGGGTCTAATAGCTAAAGACTTTCTGACTTTCTAAGATGTTCAATTGAACATTTAAAAGGTTTAGTCTCATGTCAGGTCTAGAAAGCACCCTGGGGGCAGGCTTAAGTAACTACGCCATTAGGCAGTGAGCTGCAAATTGCCTATTAAGTCTGACTGAAACTGTAAAATTGCTTTTCACAATGCAAATTAATGTAAATAAGAACAATTGGTTACACATATCACAGACTATAAAATTGACGACAGATGATGCATACTGTTTTTTCCCCCTGAATTAGCATTGCTTTAAAGTTAAATTTAGTGCGTGTTTAAGAGCTTTGGATGTTCCTATGATAAATTCTACCAATGCATTATAAACAGTATGCACATCAGGATGTATATCCTCTATTATATGAAATATAAACCTCTTCTTAGGCAAGTCAGTGATACTTTCTTTCAAGCCTAATAGAAATACCACAAAGCAAGCCATTTACTCAGCAACATATTCAGCCATATCTTAACCTCATTCAGAAAAGTGAGATTATGAATCAGTTATAAAGCCATTAGGATGGGAGAAGAAAAGCTGTGCATTTCAAAATCGACAAATGATCAAAGCCCCCATGTTGAGCCTCTGGGCTCCAGTCAGTCACTAGTGGGAGCAGCCGTGTGCAGCAGCTAACACTGTCACTGCCAGGCGCTTTGACTGGGCATTGTATTTTTTAAATTTTTTTCCAAAGACGCAACACAATATAAGTCAGAAAGGTCCCCATCTTGCCTCATCTAAGGTTAAACAGAGTCACCATACACAGGCACAACCAACTTAACTGGTCAGGAAGAACAAGGTCTGTGTCAAGTGATGGACACTTTCAGTCTTGGTAGCCTACTGCTATTCCACAAATTAATCTTTCAGGAAAGTTCCTCACTGACAGCAAGGGGCAAATGCACTATAGAAATCAGAGCAGAGTTTTCCCATTTGGGGTGGGGGGGGGAGGGCTGCTCTTATCAGAGATTTTGCTTATCAGTATTAACACGTTATCTGAATTTTTACATTCCCATTAGCTACAGAAATAACTGTCATAAGTTTATTACAGGCTCTTGCATAAATCAGATATCTTGATAGCTCCCTGAGGATTACAGCTTACCTGGTGAGGGATGTAAAGGCTGTAAATGAGGCACGGGTAACCACAGTGCTTGATAACAGCCACCCCCCACGAGCAAGGGGCAACGTGCTGGCTGCAGTGCTGCAACCCCCCGCGCCGCGTGCTGGGGCCAATGCTGCTCCATGCGTGCGGGCATGAGGGGCTGGCCAAGCCCAGAGGATGGACAAGCGTAGCAGACAGCTACCTGCAGACCACCCTGGGGTCCTGTGGCCATGCCTTACTCCCTCAGAAAATGGGGCAGAGGCACCTCATAAAGCAGAGCTGAGATCATCCTTTAGTAACACACTTCCAGGCTTGGGTTCTCAGGAAGAAAACAGCAGATGTCATGAGACCCATGAGGAAAATCAGCAGGGCTGGAAACTCAGCCCACGTCTTGCATGGCCACAGACAAGGGTGATGAACATCTTGATGCAGCGGCTGCTGTAATTTCAAGCCATGTTTATCCCCTTCCCTCACTGTTGTGCTGCTGTGTTTTTAGCAGCATTTTCTTCTCCTTTTCTATTATTTTAATTGCTGTTTTAAAGAACAGTATTTGGAAAAAGACTCTGGTGCAAGGTGCACAGGTCAAATAAACACCATGTTTACGTTTCTTTCAGAGTAATAAATTTAAAGGAAAAAAATAATTAGCCACAAGCTGTGACTGTTTTGTTTCAGCCTTAGGGACCTTTCAGTGGCAGTCAGCTTTCTGTGTCTCCTTCACATTAACATACTGGTAGATATACATTAATTAGACAAAAAGAACTTACACCAAATTTAAAAACATTGACCTATATTTTAGGTTGGTTGTCTTGGTGTCCTCTGGGGTTTGTTCAGGTCCTGTGTTTGGCTTAGCTGAACGCATTAGAATCTTTTTATGTTGCATTACTCACTATCTGATATATAACGTTAAAAGATTTTAATCCCTCTATCAGCCAAACTGTCCCTCTATTCCTATAACATTATGGCTTTAACTGATATGTTACAGATAAAGGCTTCATTTAAATAAACTACAGCTCACAAGCATTGAACAAGAAGATACAATGGCATCAATTACGCTGTACTCAGCAGTCCCCCTTCAGGGTCAGTCCCCTGAAACAGCTGGAAGCTCGGCGGTGATGAGCGGCAGGAACCTGCGCAAAGGGACATAGGGCAGCCAGAGCCACTCAGCTGTGAAACCTCCCTGTGGTCTTTCAGCAGCTTCCAAATGCCAGCATGTCTGCGACCTGTCTCCACTTGGCCTCCAGCACATCCTCCTCCTCTCCTGTGTCTTTGACAGTTTGATGGTTATGAAGCTACACCTTCAGTGGCTGTCCCATGAGGTGCTGCTCCTGAAGCTCAGGGGAGCTCCACTACAGATTAGGAAGGAGGTTTGAACACCACCCGATTCCCCCATGGCCTCCAGCCCTGTTACCAGCAGGGATTCAGCCAGTGTCCGGTCCTATGGCCCTGTCTGACCGGCGTTGTCTGGTGCCATTAGCCTTTCCAAGTTCCCCCAGCTATTGTATGACTTATGCTTGTACAAACAACAGTCAGATCAGCTTCTGCAGAAGATGGAAAACAGTGTTCTCTCCTTGTCCTGTCCTCCTCCATGGAAAAATCAATAGCCCAGAAAATAAAAAATGTCTGGATCCATAGCGTTTCCATTGCCCCAGGTCTCAGCTGTGATCTTCTTTACAGTAAAGCAATAATCTGATGGAAGCTGTTGTTGTACTCTGTATCTGAATATATTTCTTTGATAACAGCGTTCAGCACATGCACCTGGTCTCAAAACCTGTATTACTCGACAACAAAGTATAAAATGAATTCTGAAAACCACCAAATTTGAATGTTAAAAAGCTGTTTTCTAAGCATTGTGGCATTCCCTGTAAATCACTAACAGTAAAATACAAGACTTTATGATACTGTTACTAACAGACACAGTTATTTATTAGGATTTTTGAAATGCTGGAAACAGGATCCCTATGCACATAAAATCATAGTGATTTATTTTAATGCATTTTGTAAGTAAATTCTTAACAGATGGATGGAGCACCAGAAGGGTAACACAAGGGAGTCAGCAGGTGGACAGAGAAGCCAAGAATGGACTGGCACTGATCAGATTATCAAATCCAAATACCTTGAGACAAGCACAAGCTGCCCACAAAATAGGCTGGCACTGACCAGAAAAACAAGTAAAAATAGCGTGGAACTGCAGACCTTTCACAGCGTCCTTTTCCAGACCCAGGCCACCTTCCTGGAGGCTAAGGCACTGCCACAGAGACTTCCAACAGCCATTCCCCACGGGCCCAAGGCTGATGAGGCTGAATGATGGGACACAAAGTGCTGTTGATTCCCAGGACTTGTAGCAGGAATTCACTGCCTCGCACATAGGCATGAACACATGCCTCCTCTCTTTGGCAGTATCCTGTACGCACACATATACGTGTGGTTTGAGAGCTCCCCATTGCTAATGTGTCCTTATAAATGCTTTTGCCAGAGCAAATAAAAATTGAATTACCAGGCTGTCGTTCAGTTGCTACAAATAATCCTTGTCACTTTGCCCAAATAAGAAATGTTTTTAGAACATTTATAAAGCTAATGACCAGATACGCCTTTGTCTTCTGCTTTCTGACGTTACTTGTCCTGTTTCACCCTTGCACTGACTTCTCCAACTGTCCGTGCCTGGCTTGCAGCTCTTACCTCAGTCCAGCTGTCATTCCACAGGTGGGGGCTTAACCAAAGTCCACACCAGCATCACTATGGGAAGGTATTTTCACTTTGGTCTGAAGAGCTGGCCAGGACTCAGGTCTTTAATCCTGGAGAGCTGAATGATTTGAAGTATATTCCTGACCTTCAGCCTCCACTCCGAACAGTCAACTCTGGCATGTTTAAATAAGGTTATTCCATGTACACGTTATGCCACAATTCAAAACAGGTCTTTTCAGCACTTTTACTGCCTTATCATCCCATTTCCCTACTGAAAAAAAAAATCAAACACAAAACAAAACAAAAAACCAACCCCAAACAACTTTCAATTTCCCTGTAACATTATCTTTGAAAAATGAGGGAATACTAAGTCTGGCTCCAGACCAGCAGAGCTCTCGCCCACACATTTAGCTCTTGTCATGGATGCTGGCCCATTGGACTCAGGACGGGATTCAACATGCATACAGCAGAGCAACAGCATTACTGAGAAACAGAGACAGAAAATTCATAGTGTTGAGTGCTCAAAATAAGGACACTCAAAACCTGGAGAAGAAATCAATCCTTCCAGGTCTCTCTTCCGCTATAATGATCATAGGTGTTGATGTAACAATTACAAAAAAAACACTCTTCAAAAAAACTTGTAATATATACGTCAGTAGTACCTTTTAACAAGATCAGCCTGAGGAGAGGCGATGTGTGCCATTCCACTTGTTACTTCACATCTTTATATATGTCTCTTGACAGGCCCTTCTACAGTTGAAAAGATTGTTTATGATGTTTTAGAGGAAGAGGAGCTTTGACTGGCAAAACCACAATCCCAAACATAACTGAAGGTTTGGTTTCTTTCTCTTATCCTTGAAAATAATCATTTACTCAAAACACATTTCCAGAGATTATTATATCCACATTACACATCTGTAAAAAGTCAAGGAGTTATGCTTGTCAAAAGAGAGGTAAGAGCCTCATATATTAAAATGTAACTGAAACTACCTTTTGCTATCTTATAAACATTTCCTGGATTAAACCTTGCCTGGTCCCTTGCTCTTTTGAAAGCAGTTGCACAGTTTAATATCATCTAGATGGGACTACAGTAACTCCTTGTTTGCAGTTTTGCCAGCATCACCGTTGCAAGAAGCTGCCTTTTGTGCTCAATGCTACAGCTCGAACCATCTAAGAGAGGTTCTGTCACAAGGCTTCGCCACCAGATCCTCCCCGCACCACAGCACAACTTTCCTCTCAGGCTTTCCAGACAGAAAGAGTCTCAAGAATAATATTACTGAAGTGAATTTTTAGCTACACACTAAGATCATTAATGTCTCATCTTGTAGTCTGATGAGAATCATTAAATACAAGTGAAGTCAGCTAAAGACTGAGTGCCTTGTTTCATTAGTACTTAACTATTGTTCACCATAAATCTCAAACAAGGTATTTTGGACAGTGTGCTTTACCCTTCTGTTTTGCAGATTTACTGCTTTCCTGCAGTTCCTTCTCCCAGAGCTTCTTTCCTGTGTTTGCTTTCTTTTACTTTTTTAACAGAAAAACTTACCTCAGCTGCCTAAAATGTAATTTTCAGCCACAATCTTTTTAATACTTTAAATGTGACTGTGGCATTGTTCTTTGAGTGACAATACAAATAAATAAATCAACACCTTTTTACAGTTGCTGTAAGGACTGATTTTTCCCCTTGGCTGAGTTTTCTACACATTCGTGTATTGACTTAATTCTCAGTGATCAAAGTACATATTGGCTTCTGGATACAGCACTGATATGTGTAAACTGAGACGTGCCTAACAAGCCAAAATATTGCTGGTCAAGATTTCCAAAACTGACTGATTTGTGTGGTCAGCTTGCAACTTTTTCAGCATGTCATTTCTTATTTGTTTGTTTGTTTGCTTGTTTTTTTAAATGGAGGCCCTCAAAATAAGAATTTCTTTCAAAAAATTTTAGCTGCACTCTTTGTGCAAGCAGTATTCCCACTAAATATGAAACATGAAACACAAGCGTTACCACCAGCCTTAACATAAAGCGAACGACAACCCCAGATATAGCAAGGCTGTAAGAACCAACAGGTCCTTCAGCATCCAGGCCACAACAAAAGAGTCTAGTAGACCTGCACATTCATTGCAAGCAACCTCAGTAGCGCTGTTGTGGCAATCATGCTGGCAAAAGGATGCAAAAGGAGGCAAGATTTGCAGGGAGGAATAAAGTATTTTAGTAAGTCAATGAAAAGTTGAGTAACAGTATATTTGGAAAAAATACACACAAGTCCTACCTGAGAATTGAAACAGAAGCTGTGAATGCTATTTGTTGTCACCATTTATGGGAAAAAGATGGAAGTTATAATGAAGACTTGAAGTCAGTCTCACTCTGCCATTAATATCTATAGCAAAGGATGCCTTGTTACTTTACTGCTGTTTAAGTGTTTTAATCACACTCAGCTGAAACATTCAATACCTAGTTAATATCCAAACACCAGGTATTTTAATGCCTGAAGTTTCACCAGTGAACTGAGAAACCAAGGCTTAATCTACCGGAAAGCCCGAGGCAAAAAAAAGAGTACTTCGCCGTCCTTATCCTCAGGGTCATAATGGGAACAGATCCTACACGTGTGGGCTTGTCTCTGTGGCCATGCTACAGCTACTGCTCAGCAGCCACACATCTACCACACTAAATGATATTATCCAAGCCTGAATTTATCAATACCAGCTTAACTTCATGCTGAGGATTTGTTGCTGGATTATACCCACCTAACTAATTAAGATTACGGTCTGGCCAGAGAGCCTGGATGAGCACGGTGAGGGGAAAATAACTCCTCAGAAATGTGGCCACACTTCTAATCTCTTGGCCAAGATCTCCAATTTCCTTTCATGCCTGGTAGAAAAAAACACAAGATACAATGTAATTCTGCTAGTGTAAATACATCTGTCACATTGTGTTAAGTAGCATCTTCTTCTTCAGACTTAGTTTATATTTCTTTGAAAATCCCCCAAAAGTGAGGTTCCTAGAAGCTACTGTCACTCTGTTGTAGCACAAAGAACAACCCAGCCCATGCCTGGCTGAGCACTCATTAATAAGCCTTTGATGAGTGAGAGTCAGCAACATCTGTGCTGCTCCTGCCCTGGGCACTGAGCTGCTGCGCTGGCTCCGGCGGGTCCTGCTGGCCAGGGCTCCGCAGCCGCTGCCAAACCATGCTCAGAATGGCACGTGGCTGCGGTGGAGGGAGACACGGCCAAGCGCTGGAGATGCCTGGCATATTTCTAATTACACAGTGAGCTTACATCTGGGTCAAATAGGCTGACATATGAATACAGAGGCTTTTCACTAGAATGACTACTCAGAGAGAGAAAGTGAGAGAGAATTGCTCCTTTGCCTCCTGCAGAAGAGGAGGGAGCCTCACAGCACAGGAATCACCCAGGACAGTGGGGAGCCGGACAAGAGCCCTGTGTTTTCTGTTCAAGGTGGATCTCTGCAGCCGGGGTGAGTTGCTGAGCAAGAAGATTACAGAGTCAGTGTCTCTTAATCCCAGTTAATAATTCAATTTTTATAGACAATTAGAGCTGTGTAACGCTGTGAACATGTAATTAGAGTCTTGGTCTGGAATAAAGTTCAGAATCAGGATACAAAATTGTTTCAAAATTAAGAACTGAGCCTAGGTTTTCTTCATCCCCAAAGACACTCTAGCAGAAAGCCTGGTTCACTTTTCTTGCTTCCTACTTCCCCTTTGCAAGGTGTCCAATGTTGCACTACTCCAGGACTGAACAGACATGAATCTCACAATCCCAAGCAATGTGAATATTCTGTGTCTATTCTCAATTTTTCCTTTTAAACCCTGGCTTTAATTTGCCAGCCTGGCATTTCACAGGATTGCTGTGTTCAAGTCTGCAGGCACCATGTTCACAATGCTTGTGTCCCAAGGACAGCAGGACCAGGCTGACTGTTCAAAAACCCACACTGGACATCCAGGAGAAAAGCTATGAATGAAGACTACAGGCAGAAGCAAGGACAACGTGAGCTCTTGCATCTGATTAAATCAAAATCCTTCCCCAGCAGCTTGTCACCTAGGCAAAACAAGGCACTGATCCAGCATTTGACCTTACTCCTTTTTAAACATCAGAGTAGTTACATGAACTGTGCACTTCAGTGTTTTGCTGGACTAGTCCTTCCCAGCCTGATCTCTCTGTGGCTCCAGGCACATAGTCAGGTAATACGCAGGTAAAACAGCTACCTCAGTCAGGGCTCAGGAACAGTGACAGAAAACAGCAGTCAGCTTGTATGTGCAGCATAGGGGAATCTAGATGGCCGTGCTGGTTTTGGCCAGCATAGAGTTAATTTTTTTCACAGCAGCTAGTATGGGGCTATGTTTTGGATTTGTGCTGAAAACAGTGTTGATAACACAGGGATGTTTTATTTACTGCTGAGCAGGGCTTACACAGAGTCAAGGCCTTTCCTGCCTCTCACCCCACCCCACCAGCGAGCGGGCTGGGGGTGCACAAGGAGCTGGGAGGGGACACAGCCAGGACAGCTGACCCCAACTGACCAAAGGGATATTTCATACCATAGGACATCATGCTCAGCCTATAAAGCTGGGGGAAGAAGGACGAAGGTGGGGCATGTGGAGAAATGGCGTTTGTCTTCCCAAGTAACTGTTACATGCGAAGGAGCCCTGCTTTCCTGGAGATGGCTGCACACCTGCCTGGCCATGGGCAGCAGTGACTGTATTCCTTGTTTTGCTTTGCTTGTGTGCACAGCTTTTGGTTTACCTATTGAACTGTCTTTACCTCAACCCATGAGTTTTCTCAATTTACTTTCTAATTCTCTCCCCCATCCCACCAGGGAGGAGTGAGTGAGTGGCTGTGTGGTGCTGAGCTGCTGGCTGGTGTTAAAGCACAGCAATGGCATAAAGTGAAAAGTTAATCCATTGTGCTAGATAAGATGCCAGGAGAAAAGTTCATCCTGGAACACGTGCTAGATGCGAAGCAGGGAACACTTGCAGGAGGGCTGGAATCTTTGAGATGACAAGCCTGCCACTCCTTCCAGCCTTAGAGATATATCTGCTGGGAATACAGCCAGGGATGCTGTTAATGGATTAGAGTTAAACATGTTAATAATGGACACCCTAGGGTACCACCCACTACCAGAAAAAAAAGAAAGAAAAAATAAAATTATAAAAACCGCTGTAACCACTATAATGGGCCAAAGTACACCAAAACTCAGCATCAAAGCAGTTCCCACATACATGCTGTCACTGCACTTCCTGTGCGTTTTGCAACAGAGCATTTAAAAGGTCAAATAAAAACACTTTGTTTGCAATGTAAAAGTCAATGGCTTGAAAACATGTTACACAGTAATCTGCCAGCACCAAGTGGTGCCTCTTTCGAGCTGCCTTGTCACTCTGATTGCAATGCAATTTACACAGCTGGGCAGGCCCACAGGTGGCCAAAGCATGGCAGGCAGGTGGCTGCCTGTTAGAGAGTGAAGGATTATGCAAAAGCGAGGACATTTCCCAGGGAATGAGATTTCATCTGCTATTAACACCAGTGACCACCTAAAGCGGGTGGCCATAAGTACAGATGGGGCATAAATACAGGTTTCACTGTAATGCAGGACACTCACAGTAACCATCTAGTCACGGCAAACAATGACTTGACAACCGCCTTCTGCATAAAGAGAGCCAGAAGCCCCTCTTTCACCTCAGAACTTTAAAAATCCCTCTGGCCAGTGAAATTGGAGCATCTTTAAAAAGGTCTTTGCTGGCACATGCTGAATACAACCTGCAGAGAGAGAAGTGCACAGTCAGGTTTTACTGCTGCTAAACCAGCACACCAGCAGTATCATGGGGGAACATCTGGATTAGAAGGCAATCCAGAGTCTTGACCGTTAGGGTCATTTGAATTTCTCTTCCTTATTTCTCTGTATGCCTACCAAGATAGCTGCTAGGCTACCTACCACAGCGTTTTACAGATACCAAGGAAATACTATCCCTGCTTAGTGCAGGCTTACAGCATGACTGTAATTAGGTAGCACAAGAATAGATTGAAGAAAGAAGCTGAACTAGCTGGCTAAGTTTATGTGCAAGCCATCAGTGGCAGATTGCCACTCTCTGGCCTCACGGTTGCTCTCTTATGTCCTATCACTCCTATCTGATATGGAGCATTTAAACACTACACTGAAATCAGACTAGATAAATATAGCTGCTTGCTTAGTCACCATCAACAAAGATTCCTCAGGTTGCTCAGATAGCAATATCAGACAATAGCTTAGCATAATTCACAAACTTATGACAAAGATTTAATATTATATGTGTACAAATGAGTCTAGTAAAATAAAATAAAGGCTAACAAGCCACCTGCTTCATGACACAAACTTCCATAAATGTCATGAAATTTTATGGTCTCATAAAATAGTGCAATGGAAAAAAAATTCCATTATTTCACTGCAAGGGGCAAAAGCTTTCATGGTACTTGCCAGGACTTGCTCAGAGAAACACAAAACTAAGCACAAAAAAAAACTACATATCAAGAAGAAGGAGAAGGCAGTAAAATCCCGAGAAAGCAGGCTGATAATTGAGGCTTACCAGCATGTCTTTTCATGATGGTGCTCTCACATCACAGTTTTTGATTGCAAGATTTCTGGGACACAAACTGTGTCATCCTCCCTCCTAATAATGATTTGCATTTTTTGCCACCAAATTTATCCTAGCCTGAGTAAGAGTCATGTATCACACCCGTGAGGAGGAAGAAAACAACAGCAATGCATTTCTTTTGCAGATAGAGAAACCGAAGCCAAGCTGGGGCACAGTGAGGAGGGAAATCCACTCAGTGGTCCACTTCATCTCAGTAATAATTTCGACACAAATATTGACACAACCACAGTCCAGATTACTTGCCTTCTTTTCTATTCAGCAGCCGGTGCATTGCTGTGCACATGGTCAGTTCCTGAAAAAAACAACTTGGGAATAGCACTGCAAGATACAATAGAATTAGTGCTTTGTCCCCATGTTCTCCATTGTTGGGAAATTTTCTGTTGAAACTTTTCTGCTCACTATGTCATTTATATGAACTATGGGAAATATGCGAAGTTTGAAAAAATTAAGCTGCAGAAAAATAAGAATTAAACAAAACAATTCAGTAATGCCAAAGTACCCTGTTCTGAATATATACATTCAAGAGAGCACATTAATCTTTCAGTTGTATTTTTTAACTTTATTTCACATCTGTCTCAACTACTTCATTCTCATTCTTTAAGAGAAAAAAAAAAAAAAAAGGTTTGCATCTCAGAATTCCTGGCAGAGCAGAAAATAGAGATGAAAGTAGGTTTTTTTTCCTGAAGGAGTGTTAGTCCCCTTGCTGCGCTCCAGCAGTGCCAGCTGCCCTGGCACCTTTGCTGGTCCCCAGCCAGCACAGCTGCACCAGCCCGTGTCGCTGCTGGCACCACAAAGCTCTCTTTGGCTTGTTGGTGGTCTGCTGAAGCTGAGACATTTCAGACAGATATTTCCAGTAACATTCTTCAATGAACTTCCCTTTCATGAACACCACAAATGCAAAAATAAGACTCACGCTCAGTTAGGACTGGCTCCATTTTATAAACCTCTCTGCATGGCAGAAGCCATCCTGCAGGCAGGTCACTCAGGTGTCTGCGATGGGTAATTGCTGCCCAGCAATTGTGGAAGCTTGTGGAAGCTCCTAAGTCATCTGCAAACACTAAGGACAGTCCCAGACAGGACTGATTAACAGGGGTGATGCAGGCAAAAATGATAGGAGATGCAGATTAAATGTAACAGCCACGGAGTTTTGCCATTTACCCTGTTAATGTAAGTAGTATGTATTATATGCGTAAGTTATTGGTATTTAAAAAAGAGTGTATACATACCAGATATCTGGAAGGCTGTGTGTAATATATCATTTGAAGCACACTTGCTAACATGAGGTTTTACTGCATTTTGTTTGCCATTGTAAACATCCTGACTAGAGGTGCTTCAAAAAAACAAACAGAAAAACCCTAGCTTGTTAGTCTTCACTTTTTACTTAAATTCCTGTTCAGGGATCTGCTGTCATTGATCCCCTGAGGTTCATCAGAAGGAGTTCCCCAAGTAAATTACTGAAGGAGGGCCAAGGGAACATTCTGCCCTACCCGTTAGCTAAGTGGGTAGCAACACAGGATTCAAAATCGTTTTGTGTACTTCAGATGCAGCAAATATCTGGCAACTTTCCATGCAGCCAAGCAGGGAAACAGACAAGAGCAAATTCACTGTATACAAATAACTGTGATGTGGTTTGGATTTTACGTAATATTTAAATCCCAGCTCCCAGGATTCAGCGTCCCGTATCAGCAATAATGACTAAAACTATTGAAAGTCATTAAAGAACTTACTAATCAGTCTCTTAATTGAGGCTATCTGCTTCCCATTACACAGAGACAAATTAAGCAGGTTAAAAGAGTTCCCAGCAAACATCTGCTGAAGCAAGTCAAAATTAATGATAAATAAAATTGAGTTTCCTTTGTGGTCGGTTTTTCTCCCATCTGCACCTATAAACATGCTATCATTACTTGACAATCCAAAACAACTTGGAAGTACATTTCCATCCTCTCACAACATCTTCCCAACAGCCTTTTAATCAAAGGTGAACATAAACTGAAACACTCAAGAGAGTGTTCAACATGAACCTCACTTGAACATGTCCACTTGTCCACCTGCAGACAGCGAAACACCTCCTATGCGTGGCAGCGCAGCGTGCCCAGCTGCGCCGGCACTGGCCGTCAGCCTGCTCCTGCCTGGGCACAGTCTGCAGGGCGGCACACCGGTGTCCGTCCTCCCAGGTCAGAGCTGGAGAGAGACATCAGAACGTGAAGCCTTAAAAACTCAGGGTGTAGGGAACTGCATCTAAGCGTGACCATTGCTATGCTCCTTGTCTCTAGGTGATCCTTCCTTCTCCACCCCAGTGGTGCAAATGACTTGTGACATGCTGCAGATGGCCCAGCAGTCACCCATGCTGCTCGCTGCTCAGGCAGTATCTAGCAACACAGGTGCTGGATTTTGCACTTGCCAGCTAGCTGGTAGCAGCCAATAATTTTTTTTTTTAAGGGAAGTAGTAAAATCCCAATACTAGACCCACTGAGAAAGTGCTAGTAACCATCCACATTGCCTGCTCAAATGCTAATTGGTACATTGGAGAAATAGATGTAGTACACCATCTGGGCAGATCTCCAGAGTCATTTTCGAGAAAGGTATGTGCAGCACCGCATGTACCGGGCAAGGCTCTTCCTCTGCCTCAGCACTACCAGAACCATTCAATATAGCACACAGCATGCTCTGCTTATTGGCTGGTGCCCAAGTAGATAACCATGATCTTCCTTCCCCCAGAGGCAGCTATCTCCAAATGTCAGTAAATTAGAGAGTCTCCTTGACACTGATAGACAAGTTGTCATGAAGCTATTTTTCTCTTTAACAGAGCGGCAGAGAGCTCTGCCTGCATATCTGGCTCATGATAAATGGCCTGAGGTATTCATTTGCCCGCTCGCTTATTACATTGTCCACTAATATCTTTGCTCCAAGTACTCACATTGCTATTGCTGTATGGTGCCTGGTTACCACACTCCCCATGGGCAGCAGCTATTTTGACAGTAAGAAATTTAGAAGAGTACCAACACCTTCTACCACAGCTTCTCAGTCTAGCAGATAGTGACACAAATTACGTTCCCCAGCCCAGGAGGAACTTCTCCAGACCTCATCGAGCACCAGGCACCCGACAGCAACAATCACTCCCCTGCCACTGCAGCGCTGCCCCGTTTCCCTGCTCTGAATGCGGTGAGCAGAGCTGGCCTGAGCAGGTGGCCGAGGCTGAGCAGCACTAGCAGATAAATGATTCTCTTGGGAACTTACTGCTGTAATCTGTCGTGGCAATATTTAAAGGCCTGACTTCTGAGCGGTTCGGGTATAAATACATGCTCATAACCACTCATACAGACTTTCAAACCACCTAGATGCCCAGCTTAAATTGAAGCTGATGAAAATATTGATATTAATAAGAATTAAGCATATTTCCAGAAACAGTTAGCTTTGAGAAAATCCAAGTGGGCACCTAGCTGCAGCTTTAGAAGCCTATCACCTTTTAAATAATGTCTCTCAGTGACAAGAAATGCCTGCCTTTGTTTAACACACCCATACAAAAGCTTAGATAAAATTCCACAGAAGATGGCCAGGGAAAAGCTGCCTTCAAAACTGAGTTGCGTTAGTGAATACAAGCATATGAACTTGGAAGGTCACTGGCATCTCTTGGCTGCCAGCCTGCAGTCTGGTTTTGGAGCAGTGGATGCAAGTAGCCCACGCACTGTGCACAGGGTGGCCTGCAAATGTCGGCCAGAGCTCCGCTCTGCCGAATGAGATGTATTTATTGTACACACAGACCAATGAACTGGGAATCTTATGGTTGGTTATTGCTGAAACAAGGTCATTTGAATCTCCCATCTATTACAGAATTCTGGCATTTACATTTTAATAACAGTTTTACCTCCCTTTCATGTTTTACATGTGCAGATGGATTTGACACATGCATACCAACTGCTTTTTTGAGAATGTAGGTTTTTGGGGTTTTTTTTATTTTTCAAACAAGAAAGCTGTTCTATGAAATCTAATGCATGAGTTGTCTGTCCTCCAACTTCATCAGTGCCAAGTTTCCAAGCAAGAGCCATCAGGAAGCTTTCAACCTTATATATTCAAGACAGAGCTTTTACATATGAAATGAAACAAAAATCCTACCGATGCCCCAGAACCAGCAGGGAGAGGTGGGTTTGCAGGCATGGCTGACAGCCCTGACATCAGTAGAACCTGGCTGATTAGCACGGATGTGAGAAAGCCTGAAGTCTGAACTGCAGCTGTGCAGCAGGACTGAGGCGAGGACAGCAGTCCTAGCGAGAGCACTCTGAGCTTCCTTTAATTGTATACCCTTGAGTAACTCAGAAGCAGAGACACTAGTTATACTGGCTAGGCACAGACCCAACCCAGTGGTCCTTCTCAAACAACAGATCTCATCAGAGACCTCCCAACAAGTGCTTCTAGCACTTCGGCGTCTGAACCCAGAAACTACTGTTTTCAGTTATTGTCTTACCTCAACAAATACAGCAATTCACAGAGGACAAGAGGATTTGCAAAACCAACCTCGGCTCTTACAAAATGAACTTAGCAGTCCACATTAGAAAAATCCTCTGCAACCTTGCATAAACGTGCCTTCAGGCTGGCACTCAAATTGCACTGAGCTGATCTCATGCTTTTTGATCCTGGGAGAACAGAGAGAGGAAAGTGCATGGGAAATATGGGGGGTTTTGTAGTTATATCAGTGCTCTGAAGAGCTTACTCAGAATCCATTATTAATGTTCAGATGACGGTTTGGACAGCTAACAGCATTGAGCCAAGGATGCAGACGTGGCTTTCTGCAGAGAAAAGTACACCAAACCCTGGAGGTCTGAGCACCCAAAGTCTCAGACTGAAAATATGGAAGGAACGGTGTTTTGGAGGCATTGCATGACCCCACTTCACAAACAGGAGTCAAGAAAATAAAGAGGAAAATACATGTTTCTTTTCTTTTGATCTACTGCTAGTAGACTACTAGACTGAATTCATGCTGCTGGTTATGTCATATCATCTTTATCTCATTCCTACACCTTTTATGTGCAAGCAGGCCTATTAGCTCACCTCAAACATATCTCAGAGACATCCCAGCTTTTTCTGCACAGCTGAGACACAATATTTCCGAAGTAAGAAGCTGCTAGGGTGTATAAAACAGGTCAAAATAGTAAGACAAAAATACTTAAGTGGCAGAAATTCCCTGGTTAGAGTCGCTGCTGGGTCTTATTATAGCCTCCATGTCTTGAGAGTTCTGTATTATCGTATTTTGTAGAATATTGAATTAAAGGTGTCATCAGGAGAAACAGTGAGGAAAATGAGGATAACATCAGAAAAAAAGAAAAGCAGGTAAGTTATCAGAAAACTTAGCAAGTTTCAGATTTAAAACATTTGGCTTAATTTCTCCTGCTCTCCAGACTCACAGGTCCGAAACAGAGTCTCTGGTAATCAGCCAGTGAATGTACACCTTTGGACAACTGTACACAGCTGGCAATTCTCATAATAGTACACTTCTAAATCAATATTTTAAAAGTTTTCTACTCTTAATTGTCCATATCATCACCCACTATAACAAGGGCACTTTGCAAATATTTTTCAGAAGGAACCTGCTTCATAGACCTCTGGCTGGAGATGGTCTATACTGAACACTGACATCTTTGGATGTGACAAACACTGCTGTACTAGCAAGGCCTATGCAAAAAACTTAGTTTTCCTTCTGAATCTGCTCCATCTAGCACCACATGCAGCTATGAGCACTTGATCCATCCGAGTATCTGACATGAGCTCACAAAGAGCAGGAAAAGATTTGCACAAATATTTGATTGTTAGGTTCTCCAGAAAAAGATGAAAAAATATTTGAAAAAAACTTAGCTCCAAATTTATCCAAGACATATTTTTTCAGTCTTCACAGTGAAAATGCATGAGATGGAAAAAGTCTGATTCAGCTCCAGCGCAACACAGAAGTCATCCCGCCTACCACAGAACAGTGAAAGGGGTTTTTGACTCCTTGCGGCCATCTCATTGGAATGAAATGGTCAGCCATGATGTATCTGTAACCACTACTTTTGATGGTTAAAAAAAGCTAATTAGAACTTCTGAAACAATGAGACATCCAATTTTTCAAATATGATTCATCCTGTGTCTGAACTAGTCTCCTGAGGGTCATTTTCATAGTAAATTAATCTTTCTAATGTCAGACTTAAATTATCAGCAGTGACACCATGACCACAGTGTCAGCAGCAACGATGACCTTGCTACAGATAGGCGTGGTAGTGATACTGATGATATTGAGTCTGACAATACAAAAAATTAGCTTAAAATTAAAATAACTCTGACGACATCAAACACAACAGAGGCTCATTCAGACCCTGACCATGTCTGCCTCTAGCCACAAGCTCTGTTGCTTCATTTTTCCCATCTGAAAATGACGGGGCTAGCACCACTAACCTTCTCTGTACAGTGCTTGAGAGATGCTGTTGAAAAGTGCTAGACACCTAGACAAAAGCCACCTATTCTTGCTGCTCCTAGCCAATGGAGAGGCAAGAGCTGCAGCACCTATTGCTAGGACCTTTCAGGGAGGGAGGCGATGTATGGGTAGCTAACTAGCTGATACATCCCTGTTGGACATGCATTTATCACATTGCCTTCTAGTCACTCCGCCATGGAGGAGACAGGCCTTAACACTGCTATAATTAAACAAGATTATCTTTTAGTTTGACTTTAAGCACTGAGTATCACAGTAGAAGTTCCTGAGCTATGTTCAGCTGTGAAATTCTAAGAACTCACAATGTGCACTGGGAGTAAGCTAAATAAAATATATCAAGTAACTGTTCTAACTATTCAACAGCCTTTGCCTTGGAGGCCACAGTTCTCTTTTATGGAGTTTTAAGCCATTCACTGAATACATCCTGGAAGTAATATTGTCTGATGCCTGTTTGCAAACAAGTCAGATAATATTTCATATTTTTCTTGGCAAGATGAACTTCAGAATTGGGTTCTAGCAAATATACTCTGGGATCTAAACCCTCATTTTATAAGCCATCAAAATTCTACATTTGACCAAATTTTTCTTTTTTGGCAGGCACTCTTGCCAGGAAATTCATTAGCCAGGATTTGCAAAAAGTGAAGGAAAAAATCAATATTAGCATAGGCAGAGCAAATTCATTTGCTGATTAATGCAGGTATTGCTTGTATTTTCTTTTACAGTGTCAGTTATCATTGGCAATATACAGGATGCAGCAACTGTTTAACCACATAACCTTTAGCATCACTTACAAACCAGGCTTAAATCATGGCCAGGCTGCAAGGTTCATTAAGCCTGGAGAGGCATTTTGCTGAAGTATCCAATAGTAACACTCATTAAAAAAATATGACAGTTAGAAATAAGACATGTGAGTTTTTTCCTTACGCATTTCCCATTTGACTGGCAAGCTGGATCTCCCCTTCTGCCCCAGTACCTACCGCTCCCCACAGATGCCAGCACAGGCTCCCTTTGGCTCTCATGCATGTGCCTCGGCCAGAGAGGTGGGGCCTCCCCAGGGCAGCTCAGCATGCCCCTGAGCTCCTGTTTCACCTGCTCAGAGTCACCCGTGCTCCACCACGAGCACAGTCTGCAGCCCCACTTTCAGCACCGTGTCCTAGGGAGGGGCAATACTCCTCTCAGTCTGTAAGCACAGCGTTATAAACCCAGCAAGTCAGTGAGTAGACAAGGGTGTTGCGGGGTTGGAGGGCACATGGTCCGAGCAGTTCCCGTGCTGAGTGTTCGTCTAACAGGTACCCGCTGGTGAGGTCAGGAATAGCGCATCAGAGACTCCCTCCTCCAGCAGCCAACTGGTCTGAAAAGGCAATGCCACAAAGAGAGGGGAACATAAGCACCACAGTCACACATGCAGAAATATTTCTGATACCATACTAAGCAGTGGAAACTTCAGAAACTTCTTCCTGGCAACAAATGTCCTGCGGACAAAACATGAGCAAACTCAGCATCTCCCTTCACTGATGTGCTCATGTTCAAGAATTCACTTGGCAAAAGCTAAACTAAATTAACAAAAGTTATGAATCTAGAGCAGATTCCTTAAATGTCCTGGTTTCAGCTGGGATAGAGTTAAATTTCTTCATGGTACTTAGTATGGGGCTGTGTTTTGGATTTTTGCTGGAAACAGCGGTGATAACGTGGAGATGTTTTAGTTCTTACTAAGTAGCATTTACACCGGTCAAGGACTTGTTCAGCTCCCCGTGCTCTGCCGGGTGCACAAGAGACTGGGAGGGGGCACAGCCAGGACAGCTGACCCCAACTGACCAAAGGGATATTCCATACCATAGGATGTGATGCTCAGTATATAAAGCTGGGGGAAGGAGGAAGGGGGGGATGTTTGGAGTGATGGCGTTTGTCTTCCCAAGTAAACATTACGCGTGATGGAGCCCTGCTTTTCTGGACACGGCTGCACACCTGCCTGCCCATGGGAAGTGGTGAATGAATTCCGTGCTTTGCTTTGCTTCCGTGGGCAGCTTTTGCTTTACCTATTGAACTGTCTTTATCTCAAACCATGAGTTGCCTCACTTTTACTCTTCCGATTCACTCCCCTGTCCCACCAGGGGGGCGTGAGTGAGCAGCTGCGTGGTGCTTGTTGCTGGCTGGGGCTAAACCATGACACTCTGTGTGGACACTTTTATTCAGAAATAAAATTCCCTTGATTTCCATGGCTGTGGACAACGGGCTTCTCTTGGATTCAGTTTTCAAGCAAACCCCACAGCTCCCTGAAACAGGGACTGAAAAACAGCTGACTGAGTTGAAGAAAAAACACATTAGTTATACCTAGGCAAGTTTACGCAATAAGTAATATACCTTAACTGTTAATTTGGACACTTTCCCTCAGTACCCCACCCAGAGAGATGATTAATACCAAAAGGCTGTCTGGCTTTTGGTAGGAAACTGATAAACCTATAGATAAGCATTTTGTAAGCTTCAGGAAAGCTCAGCAATTTACATTTTGTTATTTTAAAAAACCCTCCCAGACACACAATTTAACACTGCATTCATAAATCTTACACGCAATTAAGAGGCATATTCAAATCCTGTAGATTAAAAGTGAGTCTACAAAGTACAGCGCTAAGTCATGCTGCCTCGGTAGCACTGAGCACCATTTTGGTAGGAAAAAAACATATGCCATCTACGCTGCTTTAATTGTCCCAGTTGTACTAACAATTTAAGAAACATTTTAAGTGCTTGAAGCTGAGTGACTCACACACGCACAGGCAGTGGGTGATCGCACAGAGGCCAGGCGAGGGGCCATCCCCGCCCCAGAGGGCTGGTGCTGGTGGGGCACTGGCCCCGGGAGCTGATGAAATCACAGTGTTATGCAGACCCCGAGAGAGAAAAGTGAACAATCTGCCAGGAAGATGCCAGTTGTTACAGCAAAGCTGTTTCGGTAGGCAGCGACTGGAGCTGTGCTGCATGCCCAGCGGTGTTACCAGTGCTGCCTTCTCCTTCCCCTTGGCCACCCCAGCTGCCCAGAGGGCTCCACCTGCAGCACTGCCATGGGCTTAGGGACGAGCCAAGGGTGCCAGGCAGGGCCCTGCCAGGTCCCAGGCAGCTCCAAGCTGCTGAGGGGAGGGATGAAGGGAGGGCACCGGTTTCCCCACAGCCCCCAGGTGTTGCTGGAGCCCTGAGCCAGGGGTGGCCGTCGCCACTGGAGGCCGGCAGCTGCAGGGGCCAAGCCCCCAGAGCCACTGGAGCTGCCCAGCCTTGCAGAGCCACCACTCCAGCCAGAGCCACACAGGGTACACAGGCCTTGCAGTAGCAGCTTCCTGATCGAGCGGTGGGTCACCCAAAGCAACACGAAACGAAACAGCATAGCCAGCCCTCCTTCCAACTGGAGACATCCAAACAGTTTTGCCAGCCTTCCTCCATGTGTGACTGAACACCCAATGTAACGTTGGAAGCATTCACCACTCCTGAGACAGACACACACCCAACGGAGCCCAGGAGCCACCCCTGCCATTCAGTAATCACCATCATCTGATAATTACAAAACAAACTCTGCAACAAAATAAATGAGGTTGGTAATTTGTTATTGTTTCACTGCTTCGTTAAGTGTGCTGAAGATTGTAAATTGGGCGCTGCATTAAAAATGACAGAAACACATTGGATCCTGCACTAAGAGAGTGATTTTACTAAGTTGTTTGTGCATTTCAGCATCTGCAGACAGTAATGGGAAGGATGGAAAACAGCAATGCAGAGATGACAGGAGGTAGCTGCACTGCTAGATAATACATAGAAACATAAATCAGACGGGGAAATGATTACGCAGTCACAATGCGTTTTGGAGCAGGGTCCTGATGGTGGAGGCATGTCAGGAGGAAGAGGCAGAGCAGCGCCAGGTCCCCAGGCAGCCAGCAGCGGGCAGCCTGCAGAGGCTGCATCCCGGTGGGGATCCTGGGGGAGCAACTCTTGAGCCATCCTTGAAACGACGAGTCACCTCTCTGAAGGTACTGTGGTACCATGGACTTGAGGGGCACAAGGAGCACATGAATGGGCAGATATAGTTAGAGAGCCATCATCTGTGCAGGTTCACTGGGGCCAGGGAGCAGATCACCCAGCGCCTGCAAAGTGGCAGCAGAAGCACAGAGGAAGCGAATGTAGGAAAAATATCTTGGCACACTGGGAGGATGCTGGGCCTGAAAAGAGCGACGCAAGCCGTCACAATCAAGTGAGCCTGGAAAGTAATAACAGAGGAGCTGTCTGTCTGAAACAAAAAGATTCGTGGCTCCAGACACTTTTTGTTTATTAAGGTTTGTTCTTCCTAAAGGGCTTTACTTCAGGGTGATCTTGCATTATAAGGCAGGATTACCCTCACTTCCTCAATTCTGCCAAGTACAAAGCACTGTTTATGAATTATTGAACTCTTCATTTGCTGTGTGCACTCTGGGTAATGGCAAGCCTGTGTGTTAAGAGGACAACCCGCCGATTATTCAATTTTCATGTGCTTTATTAACATGGCACGTCAAGTATACACACATCAACAGCACACAAAAAAAAACCAAAACTGTTTGCTTTAGACTCAAATATTATGCAAAGCAAATAAATTATTACCAAAAGGGTTCCCCCCCATTTGTTAGCAGGATCAATTATTGTGCCACTTAACCTGACTATTTTAATGTTCATCTCCTTCTTGCTCCACATGAAAGCTTTATTACCAGCACTACAGTAATTCAAAAATAAGCTAAAGCCTTAGACTGCTGAAGAGTTTCGGTTTTAGAGCTTAAGTAGAGATGCACAGCAAGAATTACTGAATTGGAAGAACATTGGCCTGTATTGTGCCTGCTGTTGAATACACCTCCAATACTGTTGCAGGGAACAAATTAAACAGCCCCAGGTTTAATTAAAGGTGAAATTATGGGTATAGCTCTTCTGATGCCAGCATGAAACAGAGAAGCTCAGCAGTTATACGTGTCCCTTAGAACTGGGCAGGCAACTTGATAAAATGCTCTATTTTTTGTTTGTATTTGCCTCTATCAGTCACACACATCTGAATGGGTAGCAGAAAATATGGCCAAATCTAATTTCTTCCCAGATATCAAACAGAATTTTTCACGCACTCGCGTTATTTCCTCAGCAAGAAGCTAGACTGCATTGAAGGCACCTACTGCAGCTACACTGCAGCAATAATGTGTGGCTTATAAAAAACACCAATTAACAGGCTTCACTGAGACCACTCCGCTAGCTGCTTCTAGGTGTCCATACAGACTGAACAATCAGGGGCTATGTTTTATTATCAGATATAGTTTGATAATTAAACAAATCGGAGATCAGCAGCTCTTTGAAAACACTGGTTTGGAATGGCCACTACAGCTTGGTTCCACATGCAAGAACTTCATGCAAGAACTTCATGAAATTCATTAAAGTAGCATCAAAATTTCAATATGACTTCATGACTTTCTTGCTGTTCTTTGATTCTCTTATAGACCTGATTCTTCTATACATTTAAACAGGTGTTTAACAAAGTGCATTCAAGGCAAATAATCAGGACGATAGTGAAGGACACAACTAATTTTTGACATGTAGAAACACTGTCGACATACATGGGATTGCTCGTGTATGTAATGTTAATTGTGCATGTAGGAACCCTGCTGGATCTGAGTCAATACACTGAATCCCAGCTCTACGAATTAGGTCTGTGCCTAAGAATGCTTCTCAAATAGGCTGTGCTTTAGGAACTGCCTAAGTCTAATGAGGTACTGCAGGCTTTGCTGAAATAAGGCCTACATAAAATGGATGAAAACTTTTTTTAAATTTTGAAAGGGAAATGTATTAAACAAGATATATAAAGATGTCACAAGGTGTTAGTAAAACTATTCATATAAAATAAAATTATTCAGTATACTTATTCGATCACACTTTGTCAGTTATCTGTCTCTACATATGTAGAAGAGAAAGATCTACTTCTATTTGTTAGATGCTTAGCTTTTTGAAAGAGTAACATAATAAGTGAATTGATAAGTAATGAAAGCATTAACTGTCATATAAAGATTATGACTCTAGTGCTTGGTAGTGCAATTAAATTTAATGTTTGTTTCTCTGTCTCTGTGAATAATGATAAGATTTCCCTTGTGAGTATCTAAGCAGCTGACTGATAACATTAGGACAACTGCTCTGGGTAGCCAATGCAATTCATTACTAACCATGTCATTAAAACTAAGTTTTGCAATTACCTTAAGTAACCTGAAGTGCTAAGCAAGGAGGTAAAATTTAGGTGTGATTACTACACAATAAACATGCATAAAACTATTCCCAAACCAGATCACCCCTAAAAAAAAGAAAAATAAGAATTCGGTTGAATAAAGCTGAGATGTAAAGATGCATTCATTTTCTTGTTTTGTTTTCTGTGATGGCCCTGTAATACAGGTATGATTACATTCAGAGACAGGAATTTATAGTTCTCATTTCTGGATAAAACAGCCAGGAAGGCATTCATAACAACTGAAGATGAATCAAAATCAGAAATGCTTTCTGAAAAAAGGGTAATTGAGAAACAGAAAACTTGACACTTAAAGCAAACGGTTCTTGAGGGAGAGACATTATTTCTGAAATATGTTGACTGTTATCTAATTAAATAGAGGAAAACATTCTGGTGGCTGGACTCCCAGAACCCTAACATCACAGTTGTTCTTCAGGAGTGCTTATTAGCAACAACAGTGGTATTGTTTTAGAGTAATGTGCGTGGTCTTACAGAAGAGCTCAATATTATTCAATAAAATTCACCCTTTTGGAGATGGTAAGCATCTCAGAGGAGAGCAGGATTTGAAGACTTCAGCACTGCGTAACTGGCCAAATCATTTAATGTGGATCATTTATCTTGCTCACACTGGAATTTTTTGTGGAATACATTACTCACTGTTTTCTCCTATTACTTGACCAACCTCAGTGATGTCTCAGATGTCTAGATGAAAATATCAGTCTTCAGTAATGACAGTAATGATCACCCTATCCTCTGCTCATACAAACTAAGTTTTGCCATCTCACACAATAATACCGTGACAACCCTGGCTGCAGCTGGTGCTAACGAGAAATTAGTGATGCCCTAACAATAGAAAGAAGCTGAAGAGACTTAAGTCAGGTCAGCTATAATTGCACTGGGCTAATCACCAGGATCCTCCTCCCTGCAAAGTTAGGGTTTCTGTCATGCTTCCTGCATGCCTGTTTCTCTGCCCAATGCCAGCAGGGCTGCTGCTGTATCCAGAAGACACCAAGTCCCAGTGTGCTGGGTGCCTCTGGAAGCCAGACAGCCATAAGGCTGTCCCAGTCTGGTCTTCTGAGTCCAAGTTTCTCATTTTCCTTTCCATTCATTTTCACCATTGTGTGCATCCCTATTTATCCAGGCCTTACAGCAGCAAACCACCCTGTTGTTCAAAACAGAGTTCAGTGCTGCAATGCCTATCAAATTGAACACTTCCTCAATCACCCGAATTCTTGGTGATCCAAACTTATTTAATGTCCCTGGGAGATTCAATTAGTCAAGGTGGTACAATAAATGATATACAGGATGTGACTGATGTTAAATTGACTACAAGGTAATTAGATGCTAATATCACCTTTGTGTCAGGATGACATGAATGTCACTATCTAACACATCTGTGTAATTTCTGAGTGACTACAGTGTCACCTTGAAGTGCCTTGTTTAAGGCAGTCTGATGGTGGTAGTGATAACGTGATTGCAATATTGGCCCATGTAGGGTGTGCCGCTTGGGTCTAGGCAGACACTGATCACTGCTGTGGCATAACACCATTTCACCTACAGTCATCAAAAAGCATACAACCAAAGCAAAACTAGTAACAAAAATGAACTTAAATAACTTTCTTCACTCTCAGCTTAGGTGCCACCTGAACTCCTCCCTCACATGCACTCACCCACTTGGAAACGCTGTTTTCTCTGAGGCTTAGATCTGGTAATCCTGAGTTAATGACCACAGTCTGTGAGATACACAGAAGCTAGATGATGAGTAGGCAGGCTTTGGTGGCTTTTCTCTTCTTTCCTTTCTCCTCAGCCCTGGAGGAGCACGCTGTCCTATGCCAGCCAGGACATGCGAATGCAGCCCTCAAGGGGTGATCTTGGATGACACCCTGCGTTCCTCCTGGTGCACGTCATCGTCCTAAGTGCTGGATCAGGAGGGAGCTTGCGCCAAGGCGCTCAGGGGTGGACTTAGGATCCACTGCTCCATGCCACCTCATGGCTCTGCAGACCTGGCCACCTGCTAATGCTAGTGTGTCAGCAACACGCAAGACACAAGTAGAGGAGCTGGGGGGAAAGAATTAGGAAACAATTCCTCTGAATGGACTACTTTAGAAGAATTATTTCAGAGAAGTTGTGGAAATCCTCATTTTTGGGGAGTCTGAAGCAGAATATTTTTCATCAAGAAATTTAAGGGGGGGGGGGCAGGGAGAAGAGAGAGGGAAGCTACTCAAGGACCGTCGTGTCACATTGAATATTTTGATGGATCAACAAAAACAGAACTGCATTTCACAAAAATGCACTTAGCATTTCCCTCCTGTCCCCTCCTGCTGCCCACCTCCTCCTGTGCGGACCAGCCTCCCTCCTCCCCCTTGTCCAGCCTTGCCAGAGAGAGGCCTGCAGGAATATCATTGGATGGACACATTTTAGTCCCCAGACAGGCGAGAACATAAAGCCTGGCTTTGAACATATTAATTAATGTGTAACTAAAGAATGAGGGCACAATCTGGAATATTTTCCTACAATGCCTATTTAAAAGCCAAACAAGCACTGAAACAGAGCATGCCATACCTATAAAAAAAAATTTAAAAAAATCACAATGATTTATGTTGAAATATTAAGAACGAAATAAGAAACTGCACTACTTGATGCAGCCAGGTCTATGCAACTCTGCCTCTGAGGTTTGTTTTCTGAGCTGCCTCCCAGGCCAGGCCAGACACCTGGATGTTTTCCAGGGTATATTTTGGTGACAGTTCCTCCCACTGGAGCCCTCCTCCCACTCACACCCGCGGGTCTCTCTCCGTCAGCCGCAACCACTCCACAGGAGCTCAAATACAGGTCCTGGCCAGGAGGGAAACAGGGAAAGCCCAGACAGCAAAACAAACTTGGTGTGATGGAGGAGAGGTTGTTCACAAGGAATTCCGCACTGCTGGGAAGAAATTCATGTGGATAGTTACATCTCTGACTCCTCAGCGTCAGGGAAGTGTTTGTGACAAAAGAAAGGGCTCCGTGTTTAAACACAGTAATAAAAACCTTCCAATGCCCTCTGCAGCGTCAGGACCAAGCACTGGCTTCCGTTCCAGGCGATATAATGAGAGGGTAAATGAGAGTTCAGCACCCACCACACGTACATCTCTTCTGCTTTTATGAGATCTGATATGTAAAAACTGTTCTCTTCTGTACCACAAAACAGAATTTATTTTAATCTCAGTTGGATCTTATCAGACATGCTGTACCTATCAGCTCTTTAACACAAAAATCAAAGAAAACACTCAAAATAAAAGGAAACTGATATAAAATGAAAAAGGAAGAGGCTATCTCTAGAAATATTATGAACTTTAAATGCACAAATATATTTCAGAACCCCCCATTTTTTAAAAAAAGTTCTTGCAGCCAGATGTCCAATTTAGAACAAAGATGATCAGCAGTAGCCGCATTGCCTACAATAAAGCCATTCCTACCTATCCTGGCCTTGAATTTAATTGACAAGTCAATATTGGCCTTTGCATTTTAATTATACTCTGAAAACTTTCTTAGTTAGGGGGCATTTCAAAATGCAGACAATCTAGGTCCTAATAAATACATTTGCCTGTGGTTTGTGAGATCCAGGCACGTACATCTGAAGCTTAAATGCCTTGTACTGGGAACTCTATGGAAAACTTGATTTTGAAAGTTAAGCTTACGAGGCACCAAATAATTGAACACTAACTAGCAAGAAAAGTAATCTTTTTTTGGGTTGTTATTTTTTTTAAGCTGTGCCACACAGGTAGCCAGGTTGTGCCTGGGCTTTACGGAGCCTGGCCAGGACAACCCAGAGTCACAGGCAGGGCAGCACGGCAGGGTGGCCAGCCCTGCCCCAGGGAGGCGAGGGGACCATCTGGCAGGGATGAACACCGAGGGCCACATCAGGGCCTGCGGAGCTGAGCTGCCACCAGCCACTCCCACCAAGGTCCTGGGAAACAAAAAATGGCCAGATTGTCCACATCTGCCAGCTTTTGTTTAAACACCCACAACACTGAGGGACATGTCCTGTGCCGGTAAACAATATTTATATATGCAAGTGACCGGTTAGGTGTATAATTGCCCCTTTATATTCATTCTCAGTTGGAGCTTTTGAGTGCTGGGCATGTTCAGAGGCTTGACACTAAAACATCCAGAGCAGTGCATTAAGGCATCAAAAGGGTAACTTAAAAGTCATTGCCATGGCTACGTGACAACTTATTTTGCAGTATAATATGTTCTATGAAATATGTATGATCCGATTTAATATATGCCATTTGTTTTTAGCATTTCATTTCTGATAATAGCCTTTTAATGATAATCATGGTCTTTTAATGATTGTAATAATTAGACTCTTATAAATCAACATGTTTTATGTTAAATATGCTGAAATTCTTTAAAAATATTTGTTTTTCCCTGCACTTTGGAAGCTGCTTTGCTCTTTTGCAGTGTCTGGAATCTGTTAAGAGCCACATTCAAAAGTCTTCCCGGAGCCTCATTTCCTTCCCCAGCTGTGAAGGGCTCCTCGTACCTATTTCTTCTTCCCTTAAGGATGTGATAAAGAGACCAAAATCAAGCATCTATTGTTTGCATCTAAAATGCCATCGATCACATTCTTCATCTTTTTATTAACCAGAAACCACTACAGGACTAAACCTTGGCAATGAACTTGTAAACAAAGGGCTCAGAATAACACCACCACCACACTTAAGATATACTGTATCCAGCCAGCTAAAGACATTGCCTGGTCTCAGGTGTCAATACAACCAATATTTCTTTATAGACTTCACTTTTTTTCTTTCAGAGCTAATATTAGACAGCTAAGTAGCTTACAACTTCACCATTCTTTGAAAAACCCACATCCTTTCAGTCTTTCTTGTTAAAAAATATTGACAGCTTTCAGTAAGGTAATACATCCAGAAGGCAAATCTCATAATTCATTTGATCTTGCAGTGTCCCATATTACACAGGAAGGTTTAATTATACATCTAACAGTTACTCACCCATTTTGACAGAGTTTCATTAGACTTTTATTAAAGACAGGGCTAGGAAAAGAGAGAATTATTTGTAATTCTTTTTACTTTTTCCTTTTTTAAAGGGAAAAGTAGCTGCTGTGGAAGTGTTTCCATATGTCTTGCCAGTGGCCACCAACACAGACCAGACAGATCTCTGTTGGTCATGCAAGAGTAAGATGAATATTTTTTATTTTTCAAATAAATAGGAGATCCACCAAAAAGTTTGAAGCGGGCTTGACTGAGACTGTGCATAGATTTGGGTCACATTCAGGGTCTAATTTCATCTGACAATAAATATACCAGCATTTGCTTGGGCTGAGGTCACTTCCTACCCACCCAGCTTCCTACCTGTTTTTGAAAGCAGGTGCCTGATTATCTTAAAGATTTCCATCCTTCTTTCAAGTTTACTTTGGCTTAGCCAAGAGATTCCAGACCTTTGGGGAAAACCTAGACAAATAGAGCTTATCACTGTTTAAATCTCATTTCCTCAGGAACCCAGTTTACAGAAAAGAATGCATAGAGTCATTTTCCTGAACCCCAGGTTCTTAAAGAAGTGCCTTCACACACCACAAAGGTTGCTGAGCTGCAACTCAGACTGTGCCTCAGCAAGCCTTGTATCAACAGGTTCAACATCTGTCTGGATTTGTGGGAAAAGCACAGGACCTTCTGGTGTGGGCTTCAACTGTGAGTGGGGCACACTGGAAACCACTTAAAAGAGGAAAAGATAAGCCACATTATCCCATTGCTTGGCTGGATGACTGCCTAAAACCCCATGTAGTGAACAACTAGCAGGAGGGATCCTACCACAGCTTGTGCTGCAGACATGGAGCAGCTGACACGCTGAGCCCATGGCAATGTGCAGACTGCACACTAAAGCTGAGGCCCTGCAGCAGCATCCCTTGGAGATGCAGATAAAACCTACATAAACTCCCACTCTCAAGCTGTTGCTTCCTATGCTGAGGCAGCAAATGTGAGGGCAGCATTGCTCCACAGCAAGCTGGGGGGCAATTAATGAGCAGTCCTTCGGTTTCCAAGGAGAGGTCTCAACATTTTCTGTAGAAAGAAACAGAGGGACTCTGAAGGGAGAAAAATTAATTTTCAAGGTCCTAGCATGAACCCCAGAATAAATGAATGTCATCAAATGACAGTTTGTCCCATGGCTTTTGTGCCTCTTTCCACTCAAGTTTTGCTTCTGTAGCCTCGTCAAAGCAGCAATTGACTGACTTACCAGCATCAGTTTCTCCTCTCTGCTGCTGCCACCACCCACTTTCAGCTGTCTTCCACTGCTCACACCCATAACTGCTTATGGCATTACAAGCTGGCACAGAAGCTGACATAAGCCCTGTCCAGGCTGGCAGGGAGCTAACCCAGCTTTAAGGACAGTTGTATTTGAAACAGACAATACTAAACCCCATCTGAAAGGTGATAGCACTCCCAATACTATATCAGGCCAGGTCTGAGATGAACATACATCATACACATCAGAGCTCAGCTGCAGCCCTGTGAAACATTGCAACACAACTGTCCAGTAACACAGTCTGACCATAAGCAACCAGCATAGTTTTAAATCCCATTACGCCAAGTAGTCCAAGCACTGGGACAGCTTTATCCGGGTGATGGCTCAACCACCAAGCAGACAGCACTGCTGGAGCAGTGTTTTCTCAGATGTTTTTTGGCAGCGTGAACACAGTGCTTCTGGAAAGGTGCAGAAGAAGAGGTAAGCTACCTGCTGCTGGCTAATGACAACGCCTGAGAAATCAGTGTCTCTCAAGAGGACAATGAGCTCTGCAGCTCTTTGTGCGTAGACGGAGGATGCAGCACTTCACATACCGCTGTGACTGGTGCAGCAGCACTTGCCTGTGCTGTGTCTCATGCCTTGTTTCCAGCCTGTGCCCCCAGCATGGCCGGATCCTGTCCTGCATACCCACAACAGTAGGATGACTGAAAGACAGAAGAAGCATCTCTGCCTGGCCTGAAAATGGCATATTTAGTAGATGTATGAAGCCATTATAACGAATCCACAGATATTTTAACATTTTCAGTGACGAAAAACCTCAATTTAAGCAATTATTATAGTAGATCCCCTCTCTATAGTAACAATGGAAAGAGAACATTATCACCACCGCTTGCGCCAACAACTTGAACAAAAACAGGTTAGAGGGGAAAGAAATAATTAGAATGAGACATGCATGCCTGACTCTGAAAGAAAGATTGTTTATGCCTAATACATTAGAGAAATTGCTCAAGAAGAGTTCAGCGAGAACCTGGCTTATCTGTCATGTACAGTACGTGCATGCTGGTTCCACAGGCTGAAGAAGCCCAACGGGTACGAACCTACTCCGGCAGCCAGCAGGAGTCCTGACAGCATGAGGGCGACATCCCCTACAGACAGGTATGCAAAATACACCTCACAGCTTTATCTTTAAGAGACTCTTGGGAAAAATAGAGATAGAGAGGAGCAAGAGCATCATCCAGCACTCCATCTGCCTCAGGAGGATTGTTCCATGCTGCTCCCTATTGTGAACAGTAATGAAAGGCAGCTTGGCTTACCAGGAGCCAGACCACGTGTCCTGCACATTCGCGCTGCCTGTGGGCACACCAAATCACTCAACACAGACTTTTTAGCACTGTAATGGACCACTCGCTTCATTCTGTTAATATGGAGGTAAGTGGGCAGGACATGCCGTAATGCTTGGGGCTCCTTCCAAGTAGGCTCATTGTTGCGTTAATGGTAAGAGTCTGAGGAGTGGCTAGGGGGAGACCCTACCATTGAGTCATGAGGTTCAGACAGGACCCCCTTGCTTTCTAAACTCCTTCTCAGAAAAGAGTCTAGGTGCAGCTAAGTCCAGTCTTAGTTTCAGACTTGGTCAACGGTTTATTTTCTAAGGGTTGTAGAAGTAACCACTCATCAGAGTATTTTTTGTTAGTAACTAATTTGCCAGATGCCCCAGCTGGTGGTGTTCAAGGAGAATGATCACGGCTAGATTAATGAATAGTACAATTTATTAAAGCAACAGATACACAGGTCCTTTGAATTACCGGTGATAAGATTGCTGGATACAATACACACAAATACTAAGAAGATGAGTAACACTGCTAGGCTACAAATGCATTAAGCAAATATGAAGCACTGGAGATTTAGAGTGAAGCTATAGAGAGGTTTCTAAGTTCTCCCGGGGAAACAGATGGTATACCCAGATGTTTTGATCTTACCCAAAGGCGTTCAAGTGTGGGTGGAAGGAGGCTCAACCCGTTGCTGGTCCCAGAAGTCAGAGTGGTACGTGACAGTATCTTCCCCAACACCCTCTTTCTCTTCACACATTTTATACTATACTTTACCTTTCAGGTGGAGCTTGAGTGACTCTAGTCATACATACCTTTATTACGATTGGTGTAGAATTTCCTCGCTTTACTTTTAAAAGCATAGACTAGAAGAAATTCAAAGTGCATGCCCAGTGAGGGGTGGTTGCACCTTAGAGACAGGTAACTTTTGGGATGGAGGTGTGTTTTAGTATTATAATGATATTATAATGAGCAAAGTCCACCAAAAGGACAGCGTGTTGTCAAAAGTATGATGGACTGATGGCCCAGGGTGGCAAATATGCAGCGTGCCAGCTCCATGGTACCTCGAGTTCCCATTTATCACAAAGCCTGGCCATGATGCCTCTACACCGCTCCACCCTCCAGACAACTCCTCTTAGAGTCAGTATGCCAAGTTTTCCTGGCATTGCTGACATCTATGGTTACTTGGGAACTTCCATGGAATGGATTCCTCACATAGTAGCTGCACGTCACCCTGACAGCTTCTTCAATGCTGTTCCTTTTCTAAAAACATAAGCTTAATTTCTAAGTCACATCCAGCAATTATTCCACAGTCATCCAGACCCCATCAGGAAGGCCTCAAACAGGGGAAAAGGCAGTTAGTGTGCATGTGTGCATAGGTATGCATACCTATATATAAGTATGTATATATAATATATTATCATAGGATCATAGAATGATTTGGGTTGGAAGCGACCTTGAAGATCATCTAGTTCCAACCCCCCTGCCACAGGCAAGGGACACCTTCCACTAGATTAGGTTGCTCAAAGCCTCATCCAACCTGATCTTTAACACCTCCAGGGATGGGGCAGCCACAGCTTCTCCGGGCAACCTGTTCCAGTACCTCACCATCCTCAGTTATGTATTTGTTTAAGTGTGCATTCATAAGTTTCACATGAGATTTCTCAAAGCACCTCCAGTCAGCAGGGAACCCTCCTACGCACCCCAAGCCATACCCAAGTGTGGATGAAGATGAAAAAAACTTAATTTCATTGGCTGGTCTTTGGTAGCATCTGTGGTACCCACATTCCATGTATACTTGAAGCCAGCATGGAAGGAACAGATGACTCAATGGCACAGTTCACTTCCACCCCGCTTCAAGTGTCTTGGTCTGAAGTTCCTGCTTTAGTAGTCTCAAATTCAGTAAGTGGATTAAAAAAAAAAAAACACACACAAAAGAAAACCAGAATTCTCTTCTTAATATGCAAAGGAGTCAAAAGCCTCTAGAACCCCAGCTGGGTTAAACACCATGACTCTTTTTATTAAAAAAAACCAACAAAACAACCCAAAAAAACCCACTATTGTAGACATTTACTGGTCTAAGTGCTAGTGAAAACTTGTAACACTGAGAAATGTCATGAAAATGTTATGATTTGTCTGGGCTGTGCTGCTCACAGAATCCCAATATTTTAGGAACAAATGTGAGTTCATGGAAATTGAATACAGAAATGCACGTTATATCACCTAAAACCACTCCCCCTTGTGCAGAGTTCATCATTTGTGTCTGCCAGGTGTTCTCCAATTCAATAATAAATACACAGAGGAAATGGCTATGGATAACAAACCAGACTCAAACGCAGGATGTCAACCCCCTGGTTCTCCTGAAGACTTGGGAAGTTACTCCGACTCCTGCACTGCAGGCACAGCCCGGCCTTCTCTAAGGGGAAACATTTATTGCTTGCAGAAGAGCCAGGATGCCCCGGGGCTTTGCTCCCCACTCATCTGCAGGGGATGACAATACTTCCCTGGTTCGCACAAGAAGTACACAGCATTCTGCAGAAACAGAGCACTGCTTTTTGTCAGAGGCTATTTTTTTTGTTTATATACTCAGTGGTGCATAGCATAGGGTTGTTGGGTTGTTTTTTTTTTAATAGGAGAAAACAAAAAAAAAGGGACTCATCTAGTTCTCTGGGTATCTGCCAAAAGCTATAAAATAAAACCAAACAATAAAGACACAAGCTGCTTCTAACTCCCCAGGCCAGGTATTAACCAGCCACAGTATATCAACCCTAACCATTGCATCCTGCCAACACAAACATTTGTCCCTGCCTTGTTTCTCCATCCTCTCAAAATCTGAGCAATCTCATATGTCCTGTGAGCACTTCTCCAGGGTCAAGGAAGGCAAAGTATTTTGGAGCAATGAGTACAGGCAGGCCTGTAATGCGCAGGAGAACAAGGTGGTTTCTCTAGTGAACAGATAGCATACGACTTTATGTAAAAGCACTGCCTGAGAAGAGGGGTGATGCACCCAGTCGGCTTCCATTGCCCTGGCAAGACAAACTCAGGCTGGGCTTGTGTTGGGACGGTGGGGAAGGACAGGGCTGAACTTACACATATGGCATTTTATCAGATGAAGGAGGTGACCTTGCTCCAAGAGCCGTGACGTCGCCTGAAAGGTCTGGCGGCAGCTTCCCATCAGCAACGTGCCAGACAACAGCAGGTGCAGCACCAGTTTGGACACCCATGCCCCGTCCAACACGAGTGACCTCTGGTATCAGCACGGGCTTATATAAAATCAAGTACAAATCTTGGTATCTAGGTAGCCTTCCTGTGGCCTCAGAAGTCAGGGTCACTAACAGGGAACAGTGTGAAGTGTGTTTTTTTGAAGGATCCTCTCATAAAAGAAGCTGACAACCCACCCACGCTGCAGGCAGCACTGACCACCCCCAAAAGCAGAATAAAAGCTCTCTTCTTTCCTTCCGAGGGGAAAAAGTCCCCAAAAGACATTAGTGCAACTGGTAGCAGAATAACGTATTTATAATAAATAAGAGTAACAGAAACAAAAGCCATGTATTAAAGAAAAAAAGTACAGTACTGAAAAGGGAAAAGGAAAGTGCTGGCAATAAACAGAAAATAAATATTGAAACTACTGCCAAGAGCAGTACAAAATAATCATTCATGTCTTTGTGCATTACCATCACTTTTCAGGGACTGTATCTAGCGAATGGAAAGCACACAAGATTTTGTTACAAAAACCCTCATTTCCACACAAGCATGAAACTACAAGGCTAGACCTCTATGGGTCCAAGTCCCGCAGCAATGCTGAGAGCTGGCCTTGCTCAGGGTTCCCCCGCGTCGGGCCAAGGAGAGCCCCTTGGCTGAGCCACAGCCTGCCATAGCATCTCCCTGCAGCAGGTAATCCACAGCGCTTGGTACAACAACCCGAGAGGTGGGATCCTTGGGTATTTTTTAAATAGCACTGCAGCACAGGCTATAGTAAAACAACAACAATAAAACCACTAAAAAGAAACGCAAAAAACCAAACCCTTACACAAAATCATATTTCTCAAGGTGCGTTTGATCTTGGGGAACTTGAATCAAACCCTTATTGTAGCATTACTTTTAAGCATAGGCTCATAGACCTTCATTTTCCTGAGGGGAAAAAGCAGCCCCACACCCCTGCCTTTCTCATTTGTGTTTCAGGCCCGAAAATACCCTACAGTCAGAAATAGAGACTTTCTTCCACTTACTGCACACTTCACTGAATTTTCTCTATTGAGCTCCTACAGCGTGCTTCCCAACAGCAATTTCTAAAAGGATTTATTAACATTAAGACCAATAGTTATCAAATATTCGGTGATTATATAAAAAATAGATACTTGTAAATAACATTGTAAAGATTATATTTTGGAATTCTGTAAGCATTTCCTTCATACTTCCTAAAGATTTTACTTTCTTTTTCTTTTTTTTTTAAATAAAGACTGAATATATGCTGCCATCTACTGGAAAGTATAACTTAAGCAAAATTTAAGTGTTTTTCCCAAAGACACTTAAGAGGGGATCAACTTTACTTCCCTACAGTTGCTCTGCTTAATTCAAAAGGACTAACTCTGTTGCTTAACATTAAGCATGTAGAAAGACTAGATTTAAAACAGTGAAATATAAGCTAAAACAATAAGCAAAGAATTACCTAATATTCCTCAATGGTTTGTTTGCCCCACATTAGGAGCAAAACTCACTGCAGAAGCTCTTACGGAATCTTCTGCAAGTTTTCACTTGTCGCTATTGAGGACAAACAGGTAAATTAATTTTTTTCCTGAGCTTTTAGTAAGTTATTAGGTGGGATTCATGCATTACAGTCTGAGCATATTCCTTACAGCCTGCTAACTCTTGAGAAAGAAAACAGAGAACAGCTTCAAAGCACTGCTAGATGCCAAGTATTAATGTTAACTGAATCTCTTCCCTGCTCAGACTGATGCTTCTCACCCTGCTCTTCAAGTCAGCAGAGGATTAGCTCTTGTCCTTCAGCATCCAACTCATCTTCCTTCATCATTGGTGCTGGTGTGCTTGGCCACACCAGCACTCTTCACCAGGCAGGGGGAGGACTGCAGCAAAAACCCCTCAGCCCAGGGAAAAGGCAGCATGCCCGCACCGAGGGGAGGGAGCCCCACTGCTCCCCATGGAGCTGGAGCAAGCCCTCAGGCTCAGAGCACCCTTTGGGCACAGCTCCAAACCCAGCCGCACATGTACCCTTCACAACACGGCAGTTCAGCTGCAGGAAACACAGTGTATTCTGGCAGCACTTGTCAGGGCTGTTGCTTACAGTACAGGGGAAAATAAACAATTATTATTTCTGCAGGTTTTGGTAGGGCATATCCAAATGTCCTTTGTCCTTTTAAAGGGAAACCTCTAACACCCTTAACTTGCATTCCTAAATTATGGTCTCTAAATCCCTGACTGGTGCCTCAGGGGACTCACACCATTATTATTATTATTAGTATTACTATTACTGTATTAATGAACCATTGAAAAACAGTTGTTTCTTCATTCTTTGTTTTAGGTTTTGTTCTTTTTTTCCAGGTTAGAAGAGGCTGTAGCTACCAATAAACAGGATACCAGGCAGAAGCAGTGACACAAATGAAAGCTGATGCACAGGAGACTCCTCACTCAGATGAAATTGCAATTGCCTGGTAACTCCTGTTACTTCTGAGACAACCGGGAGGATCTCTCAGGTATACCCAGGAGAGAGCCTGCACTCACCTCACCTACCCTACAGTGCTAGAAGGATGCCCAGACCTGGAGGACCCACTCAGCCTTTCCTGCTAAGACAATGCAGTTTTTCTGGCACCGGATAAAGGAGAGGCAAAATATTTAACTAGAACTAGAGAACATAATATGGAGGAGAGGAAAGACATGGCAATAAGGTCTAGAAGTGAACATTAAAAAAAGCATGAGGTATTATGTTAGTAAAAAGTGCTTACAGAAATAAGAGCTGTCTATAGATTCATCAGCAAATTCAATATATCTGTTAAAGAACAGCACTGGGGAAGGAATAGAATAATCTCTGTCCAATGAATTTGGGAAGGAAAGAATAGCAGATGAGGTACAAAGATAGAAAAGTATGAAGGGAAGTAAAAGAAGTCTTCCGCTTAAATATTCATTACTGGGGAAGCACAGCTAGATGATTACAGAGGTTACTCAGGTAAAAGTATCTCTGAAAAAGTTGTTTTGAAGGCATCTGGGAACACTAAGTATACAGGCCAATACGAAGGAGCACCAAAAGACCAGTAAACAGTAAAGTAATCACGATGCCCAACAGGAGAAATGTCGAGGGTCTCAGCTGTGGGGTGCGCAGTGCGAGAGCACTGAGCAGTTTAACTCAACACACAAAGAGATTAGGACCAGTAAAAAGGGAACTTCAAAGCAAGCATTTAGGAACAAATCCTCTTATGCTGAAGAAGAGCAACAGGCAGATAAACAACATGGTCTAATGAAAGCAGGGTCTTGGCAAACATTTGGCCTAACACTCTTTAAAAAGGGAATTATCTTTGCAGCATTGGACAGCTTGAACAAACTAGGCATGATTTAGCTTTAAAATATTGTTACCAGGTAACTTGATTTACTGAGAAGATGAAAACAAACTGTTGTCTGAACAATTCAAGGAAAAATACAACCAAGAAAACTGTCACAAACAAGTAACTATTAACTAGCAAAGTACAGTGATTAATTTTCTCCAAATATGGAGGGTACTGTAGAGCTTAGTCCTTATCAAGCTGTACTTTCCAGTCCCTTTGCTAGTAATGTGAAGGACAACGCAAATCTCATGTAAATCCTGCATGAGAGTGCTGCACTGGAGGAGACAGTGGGTCTGACCCAGAGGAGAAGGCAGTGCCCCCCAGCCTCCTCCCCTACTGCACTAAACTGACTGGGTCCTCCCCTCCCCACCAGACCACTGCGCTCCGTGCCCCTTTCCTCTTAGAAAGTACAGACAACACTGCTGTCACCAAACGGTGCTTCTCAGCCAAACAAACTGAAATAACATCCTGCCCTTCCTTCAGGGGAGCACTTCAGTGCCAGGTGAAAAGCAGCAAACCTCACCCTGTGTCCTGCGGGCATGTCCGTGTGCACACACATTGCTGCCCAAGCCTCCTCTCCCCAGGGGAGCAAACCCTCCCACGCCACAGGCAGCTCACGAACTGCTCCCAGCCTGGCTGCTAGTGGGAACCGCTGCAATCATCATCTCTTGTCCGCCAAGGCGTCAGCACCCGATAGTCTGTCACCACCAGGAGATCAGAGCTGATGACAAGGCCTGAAATGCCAAGGTGACCAGATGCAGGATGCACAGAGGAAAGGTTTTAGTGGCTTGTACTATCAAACTGTAGGATCAAAAAAACTGACTTAAGGTTACAACTATTTCTTTTTTACTGAAAATTAACTTTGTCTATCCTTCATGAAGCTGTACTTCAGTCACAGATAAAGCTAGCAAGTGGGATTTAATTTCCAAGTTCACATGGTTAGCAGGTCAGCCTGTGAAGTTAGAAGTAAGTAGGTAACACAAGATTCTCACCCAGCTTCATCCCTGCCCCTCCAAAAGCCACAAATTCTCCTGAGAGCTAGGCGCATTTGCTGCAGCTACCACCACTGTTTCAGATGCAGCTGAAACCTTGGTGAGACATCCTGGTCCTCCCACAGTGTGAGGTGAGTGAGATCAGGTAAAACAGCCCATTTCAGGTGAAACCACCTGCTTCCTTTCTGTCGATGAACTGCAACAGTGGTGTCTGTGGTGGAGCAGTTATTGGCACTGGCACCACATGAGCAGCACAGCAAGAGGAAGCTTTCATGGAAGACAAGAGGCTGCAATGAACCCTTTGTTCCAGAAAACACATTATAGGAAGTCCTTATACAAACCTGCACTGCTCTTACCAGCTGACTGACTCATGTTGCTCCAAAGTCCCCATCAGCCAAGCTGCTGCTTGGGTGGAGAAGTCTTATGGGCTAAAAATTCTCCCATGGCCAGCTGGCAAAGGATGCTCCTGTCTGAAGAGGAGACGTGCACCAACGGGCACTCAGAGTCTGACTGCCAGCACACCCTGATCCCAGCCCACCACCGAGGCAGAAGGGTGGGATGAAAAACAGGATGAAAACAGCATGTCCAGAGCAAAACAAAGCTCACGGTCAGACACGCGAAGACACGGGCACTTGTGGTGTCTTCATGGTGCTACCATTGCATCCCAGGGAGGTCAGGAGCTCCTGGCAGAGCTGCACCAGGGCTGGGCAGGCGCTGGTGAGGCTGCAGTGACTGTGCTGCACTGGGGAGCTGACTGCGTGCCCAGCTTGCGGCTGGATGTGCTTCGTGGAGCTGGCATGCAAAACTCCTCCATGAGCACTCAAAGCTGCTGGACCTGCACGGCCCCTGGCACAAGCTCGGCTCCCAGCGCCCCACCAGACTGACATGCCTCGCCTCCTGGCCAGCTTGCCTACACCAGAGAAATGGGGAAGGCAGCCCTACTCCTAATCTAATTTTAACGGTATTGCTTAGCTTACATTCATACACACACACACACACACACACACACACACACACACACACACATATATATATATAGTGAGACTTTCTTGGGGGTTTTCGTTTTTTGGGTTTTTTTTATTTTATAACTGGGATTAATGTATGTTTAATTTAAACATATTGCCCCGTGGGACTCATTAGCAGTTTAACAAAATGCCTTGGTAAAAATAGTCAACAGATAAAAAGACAGAATTTTAAAATATTGTATGCCTACAAAAATAATTGAGATGAATGATGAAGGGTGTCAGAGACCTTCTTGACCACATCAAACAGTGAAAGCACTCTTGGAGATGGGCTATTTAAATATTAAATAAATACCCAGAATTTCTGTAAATGCTGAACAGGAGATATGATGGAATGTTATTTTTCCTAATCTGTTCATACTGTAATTATGGACTCTATACTCCAGATAAAAAGATCATTTATCTTATACTGAGTATTTCAATTGCTTTTTCTCCAATAAATTACAGATATTACTTTCAACTGGTAACTAAGCACAGCAAAGAAGTTTCAGGCACAGCTGATATGCTTGTACAATAGTCAATATTTGTCTAACATAGGAGTTGTAGAAATTATTTTATCTCTATTTTTGTGAAAGCTTTTTCTAGCCAAATTATGTATTGCTAAAATACGAATTTATTCTACCAAGAAAGACTAATTTTAGGAGGGAAAAGGCTACTTACAGGCAATTATTCTGACCTGTATTCCTTTATTTTATAATAATAGCAAAGCATATCAGTTATTTTTCCATTATTTGATCTGGGCCTGAGAGGAGGATTTCTGTAGGTTGGCCACCAGCACACATCAGGTGTATTTCCACAGTGACACAGATACACAAATAATTTTTGCAAAATAAACCTAAAGCATAAGTAACTGTATGTATGAAAACAGGGAAACTAATCAAAGTAGAAAAATACATTAATGACAGTTAGCAGCTAGGAAAAAGTTACTGTGTCAGAAGAGGGCAGAGGGAAGGTGAAAATGCATCCCCGGGGAAGGAGCAGGGCCAAGCACTGCACATCCCCAGGCACGTGGGCTCAGCCTCTGCACGACACCTGCAAGGAGCTCTAATCAAGGGTTTGATTTATATTTTGCCACGTTAAAAATGTAGGCATTTCCTGCCATTTTTATGCAGTATTAAATATCTAGTTCTAAGAAAAAGGACAGGTAACTGCACAGATTTGCAGTACTTATTTTATCAACATAGATATTTAATGCCACACCATTCAATCTGAACTACCAGATATTTACTGTTCTGGTTGGGATTACAGAAAATCTGACCTAAATCAGACTACACTGTGGTAGGGGTTTTTTGTTCGTTTGTTTTAGCTGGGCAAATATTAACAGTGGGCCTAGTATTACAGTTCTATAATGAATGCTTTTTCATTCTGTCTATATGACAGCTCAGTTCAAATTATAAAAGTGACATGAAGTTTCAGCATTTCCATAAATATTCAGAATTTGAACACATCTCATCTGAGGCACCAGAGTGACTATGTGTCTTCCACTGGAAACACTGGTTGCTGCTTCTCATGGTACAAATATAGGAAAGCTATTCCTGGTAGGGAAACACAATTTGATAGGATTTGGGTTTAGCTTGATTATGTGGAATACTCATGCTCAGAAATAAATGCTTGTGCTTGGTTTAATTTTTATATTATGCCATAGTGCAACACTTAGTGAAGTAATACACCTGTTTAGGGTTAAATCTAGCAGTGGGAGAAGCCTGACTAAAGGAGTTTCTCCTCAGAGCTGCAACCTGCGTGCATTCAGAATCATAGCCATTGACATTTGTGACAAAAATAAGCATTTACCGATTTGCTGATTTTACAGCTAGAAAGAGACTATTATAATTATCTAGTCTGACCTTCTAGATAACATAACCAATTTTCATTCTGTGATTCCTATACAAAGCCCATAATTTCTGGCTGACTAATGCAGAGACATTCATCCACTGTGATTCAGTGACTTCAAGTGATCGACCACATCTCTAAGTGAGCTGTTCCTACAGCAAATTGCACTGGCTGTTAAATAACTGCAACTTACTTATTCTCCAGATTTGCCTATAGCATCAGCTTCCAGTCACGGAAGAAATTCTCCACAAAGGTCCTCACAGGCCAGGATCTCGTCACCTCCTCACCGTCTCCTGGACAAATGAGACAAACCCAGCTTCTCCCACTAATTCACGTCTCTCTGTAATTGATTTACCTTTTGCAACACCATTATTATTTCTTATTCCACTTAGCCTGAAGAATAAACAGCTTAAGGGGCATGAGCAGCACTCAGTTATGTTCTGTGCATCATTTATTAATTTACTATTCATCACAAGTGAAAATCAAAAGAGCACAGTTGATGGGCTTTGGTGACACAGAGGTCATAATTTGAGGAGTCAGTGGCACAGCTGTAACTTACTTCATCCTACAGAACTTTTACAAACACCACTGAAACAGAGAATGGAAATGCGTTATCTCATCTCTCACATCCAACAAACACGGAACTTCACATTTATTTTTAAGTCAATTTTCAGAGCAAATGGCAACTTGTAAAGTGCCTTTGAAAAGAATACTTAAAATGATAAAAGAGCAATTTCTGGGTATAGAGAAAAACTGTATCAGGCAATTTACTTTTACCATTCATTTTAAAAAATTAACCTTTCTGGTTCAAGATCTTATCCTAACTGAACCACGATATATTTCAAAGTACACAGTGACGTGCTTGATTCATTTGGGTTTTTTTGCACCCAAAATGGCTTAAGTTAGGAAACGCTTACGCTTAAAGTTTTGCACCACTAATTTCAATTCAGCATTCAATTTAACAATGCACTGTGCAACACATGAGCAGATTAAAGTGCTTGTGTCTAACCTAAGCAAGATATTACAAGCCAAGTACTTTTGGCAGCAGCATAGAAGAGAATAAATATTCATTATTATTTTCTGCTGTCCAAAGATAAAAAGGAAAGAGTGAGCCACCTGCTTTATTTTTGAGTGAAGCTCCAAGTCTGCAACTTTTGCTTACGGGAAGGGCAGAGTGCAAAGGATCCCTTCCCCCAGCAGCTCTGGAGAGTGGGAGCTTCCACACTGCCACGTGAAACGTGACCCATGCGCAGTACTTCTGGATCCACCCCTTTGTGCACACACTAGTATTTCACCATAGAAGCAAGTACATAACTACAGGAGCTCCTTCAGTCCCAATATCATCTTAATCTTCCAATTTATAAGAGGAGTAGGAAACATTATGTTTCTATTAGGTTTGTATTTTTTATTTTAGAAGAGCTTTTTCTTTACAATACTATAATCAAAACTTTGGTCTATTTGTGAAGCTGAATTTGATTTACCTATGAATTGGTTTATTCAACAAACAAGTACTTATTGGAAATATCCATCAAGCATACAGATGTATTTAAGTATACAAAAATAACCACCTTTTGTGCAATACACTCGCATTTATGGTATGGATTGTTAAGAGACGTACCTCTCATCCTTAAAATTTTTGACCAACTGCTAGTATTTGTTCATTTGTTCTCTATTTTCCTCAACAGTTCTTTGTCTTTATGGTATCTTCAAATCTCCTCCATCTGTCACGGCTTAACCAAGCCTGTGTTGAAGCAACACATCAAGCACTGAAGTCTTGACCTAATGAACACTCAAACAGTTTTTGTTTCTTTCTTCCAAACAACCAGGTATGCCTTTGCCTCACATTTTCAGTAATCTTGATCTTTTCGTTTGATGCCATCTCCCAGAATCTGCAGGTTCAAACTCGCTAATGACACTACGCCATGGCTGAAAGTAAAGTATCAGTAAGGAACTTCCCTTGAGACAGCACAAGTCCTTACTGTGACTGCCAAGATAAAGTCCAGCACTACTCCCACTGACCCTAAACTCTATAATGTAAGTAAAAATGAATGATTTCCTGAAAGTTTCAGAACTTCCTACAGTAGCTGCTTTTTTAAATAGATTTTTAAAAATCTGCTGGCAATGCAAAATTCACTGCATAAAATTTTATAGGTGTAGAAGATAATAATACAAATTATGTTTCTGCATGTCCATATTTGAAATGTGTTCCTTCTCTACTGGTACAATAGTTCTTCCAGTATTTCCCTTGAAATTATGCATCAGATTTCTGTGAAAATATATATTCCATCTACTATATTCATAGTTAAAATCCAATTTTCCTGTTTTTATAATCCCAATTTAAACCAGAATAAAATAGTGTCTATTTTACTTTATTTACGAGGAAAATTTTCACAGCATGACCATATACAAGACTGAATTATTTTTGCAGGGGATTCTGTTTGCAAAACAAGTGTTCCATTTCTGAGACTGTTATAAAGCCTTGGTTCTCCTTGCATGCCGTAATTAAAAGAAATACAAACAAACTACAGCACTCCAAAAGCTACAACACATCCTTCTTCTGCCTGATTTTTTGTACCTTCTACTGATAGTACTTTGGAGGTAGTGTGAATAATTAATGAAAGCTAGATTAAAAAGGATTAGCCTTTCCACACTCGGTACAACCATCCCTACTGGGATGTTCTCCTGTTCAGGGAGGGAAGCCAGAATTCAGACTGCTCTTCCTGAGTTCACTCTGCTCACTGCCAAGAGAGAACTGCCAGCACGGGAGAGGACCCCGTATTTAGCCTAAATTCATTTCCTCCTTCAACACTACGCAGATCGGAGAGGTCGAGTATCTGTGGCAAGTTCAGATTTTGTCCAGTGACAGGACACTATTTTCTGGAGTCCCAGGCTGCCGCAGTTTCACAAGCCTTTCCTGGAAGTTGCCCGCCTGCCCGTACACAGCCGGTCAAGGAGCAGCCCCGGTGAGGAACAGGCTTCATATACTGTCACTTAACGGTGGACACCAGGCAAAACCATCGGGCTCCTATGAACACAGATGCAATGCTGCAGAGAGGGAAACTGTAACTCAAATGTCTCATGCCTGTGGGGCCACCAGCAACAGGGGAACGGAGAGGTGAGGAGCCCCTCGGTCTGGGAGAAGGCGCCTGTCAGAAACTGGGCTGCAGAAAGGGTAAAGTTCAGGAAGATCATCAAGTGAAGGGCGAGCTAACATTAATACTTCAGAACTGATGTATTCACTCCTGAGTCACACACATCCCCATTAGCATAGTTTTACTGACTCGTATTTGCATTATATATCCAAGCACCTCCCTAATATCTAATGACAGTTTTATATTACCCTGTAAAGTGATGCATGACATGACACACATCAGGCATGAATATGAGGATGGGTATTAAGAAGAAGTAAACACAATTAGAAAGTCATTTTTTTGCAACTGAAAGGATAATCATTATCATCTTTTCAACATTTGTGTAACTACATCTGTATGTTTTATAAGCATCAGCACAATTGTCATATTTGTATCCAAATTTTTCCTTATCATTAACAGAACATAAAAGAATATCAAAGGCCATAATACTAAGAAACAATGAATATAATCAGCTTCACAACAAACTTTCTTTCTAGTCCACACTATAAAACCTCCCCAAGACACGAGCTGATCCACCAGAGGAGCACAAGGCCATGCCACAGCTGGAGGAGCCAGGCGTTATTGCCAGCGGAGGATGCCGGGACACCCCAACACCACCCTCTGCTCTGGTGCAGCAGGGCCTGGGGCTGCAGCAGCACTAAGAAGAGCTCACCCCTCCAGCCACCTCACGTGGACACAACAGCTGTGACAGCAGTGGCACAGGGACACACGACGTGACATCAGAACAAGTGCAGTGCAGGCGTAGGGGGCATGTCACAAGGCAGCACACACCAGGCATGGGGACATTTCTGGGGGTAACTCTCTTCCTGGTCGAGGCACAGCGTGCCAAACACCAAGGTCTGCCTTGGCAAAGCCAGGACATTTTGCAGCCACGATGCTGGCAGTGATGCCGTTCACCCCACTGGAGACATGGGGAACAGCCCATGCCACCTGCACTGCACTCCCCAAGCCAACGTGCCACTGGAAGGGTAGATAGCCAGTGCTGTGCCACATCACAGGTGAGACAGGAGCCAAGGGACCGTATCCCAGCCCCTCAGCCATGCCACAGCCTTCTCTTCCATCACCCCATCAACAAACCCCTCCTCTCACTTCACTTCTGCCATTTCCCCAAGGCCTCATGTTTTCTTCCTAGTCAAAGAGTAATTTCTTTATCCCAGGAGAGACCAAGCAGTTCCCACTGCCCTCATGCCAGCCCCCGGCCCAAGGGTGGTGGCAGCAGCTCCCAGTCTTGGCCCAGCACTGCTCCTAGCAAGCACCACCAAAGCCAAACACAACAGGAAGAGTAATTTGATCTTATTTTTCCTAATATGGACAAAAAGCAGCGATTTTGCCACGTTTTAGGTTGGAAATAGCTAACCTTCTACTAGAATTAGACCTACAAATGTCTGCTCAAATGTCAAAGTTTAAAGCTTAACCCACCCATAGATGGATTTCCATCAGCTAGGGAAGCAAGCAGTAGGACCTTGCCCACCACTTCAAGGCCAGTCATTCCCATGCACAGGCAAAGACATTACGAGAAAACCCAAGGTAACCGATGAAAACATGAAGTATCTCATTGCTGGATCATGACTGTCTGGTTTGAAAGCATTTCATATTTTACATCAAGATTAGCTGTTCTTTATAAAATACTTCCCTAACAAAGCTCTGTGCTTTCTCCCATGATAAAACTAAACCAGCACACACCTGTTTTAAGACACTGTACCTGTCTGTTACACCAACTACACTTCCACACATTTAAACAAAAGTTCTCGAAAGGCTATTTCATTCATATTAATAAATCCTCAAGACCATCATTGCTACAGGATTTAATAGAAATGAATACCTCCGTGTACTTAGCACAGCCAGTTCCACCCCTCTGCTCAGTTGCTCCTGTAACAGCTGCAAGCTGTCAGGATGTTTCTCAGTGTCTTACTCAAAAAGAGTACCAAGTTATTCCCTTCCAGAGTTCAAAGCTTCATTTAGTTACAGTAAATGTTATTTATGGAAACTCACTACACTGATTCTAGACCTATGCCAAAATGCACTGCTGCACGGAAAGAACAGTCACAGTTTTAAGCTTGAATGATTCACAACAGATAGATAGAAATTAACCCTGCGCAGCGAAGTTCTGCTGTTCGTTTGCTTCTGTCCACCCTTTACTCCAACTCCAGCTATAGAACGTATGCCACAAACAGCAGGTTAAGAGTAAGGCAACACGTATGTGAAACTTTTAAGTCACTCAATCGAATGTTCGAGCCTGACCTACTGAAGCCAGTGACCAAATTCATAATAATGGCCATACCTACTCCTCTAATACTTCATCACATACTTGTTAAAACATGCAAAATTAATCTAAGGAAAGAACAAGCAAAGTCTTAATAAAAACTTTCTTATATTAAAGTCAGGTATTTAATAATTATCAAAGATTTGGGAGAAACACTCTGTGGACTTTCTGCTCTTTTTGGAGCAGTGGAAAGCAATGTAACATACTTTCTCTGGAAAGACACCTGACAAGAAAAAAACCAAACTTTAAAGACTACTTAAGTGGTTACTTTATTGTGTCTATCACTGAACACTTGGTTCCTGGAAACGATAGCTGAATCCACCTCTTCAGTAAAGTTTACTTTTCAGGTTCCAATAATCAGCATTGTTAGTTCAAAATTAATCATAATCTCTCTCCCCATTACAATAGGAATCTTCTTTATGAAAGTCATTATGAAATTAAAATTGTAGAATATAAGCCCATTTAAAGAAGGAACACAATGATGATGTAGATAAACCACCTACAGAAAAGAGAAAGGACCAAATCCAACAATTCTACCAACCCTCTTGCTCTGAACTTCCCTTCATCTTTCTCACTTCCTTTTTCTGTCATATGGCCTACATGGTATAATTTTGTTATTTTTAAACTTAAAAAGAAAAAATCCTACTTCTGTTCTCTGAGGTGAAAATTACCATTAACTGAGAAGAGCAGGACAATACCATCGTACCGTGAAACTGTAAAGGGCAAAAGGGTGTTGGAAAGGCAGGAAAGCAGACAAGTTATATTTAAAAAGGAAGCAAACTTTTTCTTCTATTCAATAAAAGGGGATTTTCTAATGCTCTTTATACTTGATACCACTAAGAAGGTACAGCAGTTCTTATTTAGGCATTGTAAAAGATGGCGCATCTAAATACACACCTTGTGCCCAGTGGCAAGGAGCTCAGGCAATAACAACTAATACAGCAAAGTGCTATATATGCATAGACACAACCTATAGATGACTGCAATAGAGAAATGCACAAACTACCTGTGTTTCAGTTGCAGTAGCAATGGGATCATACTGCAGTAATGGTACAACAAAAATAACCCCAAAGCCACCCCCCTGCTGTAACCCCCTCCCTCCCAGCTTCCCTGTGCCTCCAGTCCCCCATCAGTACTTCAGGAACTTACTTTCAAGCACCAGGACATTTAAAGGCCAGTTAACTTATCAATTAATCAAATTCAGATTCCACATACATAAATAGAGTATTTATACCCAGAGATCTACCTCTATCTTGTATTTGTGTTGCACGTCCACATAACTGTAAGAAAGTCAATGGTGTCCTGGGATGTGTTAGGAGGAGCGTTGCCGGCAGGTCAAGGCAGGAGGTCCTTCCCCTCCACCCAGCACTGGTGGGGCCACCCCTGCAGTGCTGGGTCCAGTTCTCCAGTACAAGGGAGACATGGAGATACTGCAGAGAGTCCAGCGAAGGGTCACCAAGGTGAGGAAAGGACTGGAGCATCTCTCCTATGAGGAGAGGCTCAGAGAGCTGGGACTTCTCAGCCTGGAGCAGAGCAGGCTCAGGGGGGTCTTATCGATATGTATAAACACCTGCAGGGAGGGTGCGGAGAGGACAGAGCCAGGCTCTTCTCAGTGGTGCCCAGAGCCAGGACCAGAGGCCACGGGCACACACTGACACACAGGAGGGTCCCTCTGGACATCAGGAAACACTTTTCCACTGTGAGGGTGACTGAGTACCACCAAGGAGGTGGTGGGGTCTCCATCCTTGGAGATATTCAAAAGCCATCTGGAGACGGCTCCAGGTGCCCCTGCTTGAGCAGGGGGGTTGCACCAGATGACATTCAGAAGTCTCTGCCAGCCTCGACCAGTCTGTGATTCTGTGACAATTTCCTATATGTAGTCCCTGCTTTTATCAGATTTTCCCAGAATTCTTAGAATGGTTCTTTCTTCTGTTTGCAGAGTTCATTTTTCTTAGAAAAAATGTTTTGAATAGTGCACTTACTCGTTTGCAGATGAATGCTTTTCACCCTTAGTGTTCTGTTCTGGTTTAATGATGTGGTACATAAAGTTTTTCCTATCACACTGAAGGTGTGCTTTGCCTGTTAATTCATTTATCTTCATCTCTGACATAATGTCTCCACAGTGGAAGTTCAAGCAAAGGAATTCTACTGTAAAAAAAAGCTTTGTGACTATTTCATAGTATATAAAGAAGTAGGTAGTACTCAAAATTGGAATAAAGCAGAGTTAATTCTTTTGTTGCAGCTTAAATTAAGTGAACAGCCATATTGAAATGTTTCCTGTTAATGAAATACCTAGTCTGAAATTTTAGAAAATTTAAGAAAATCCATATTTAAACTCCTCAAAGCTTATTTAACATATCTCAGCAAGCTGGATGAATAATGAAGGAATTTTTTCATATACAATATGCAGAGATACATGCAGAGACAATACAAACACAAGCATCTTCTCAGATCCTTTGGGCAAGAAGTCTGCCAAGCTGGGGTGGACTGACTGGCTGCCATCAATAACAAAGAAAATAGGCTATAGATAGGTCTACTTAAATCACTCAAAGTTAGATCCATCCAAACTAGGAATGGCACAGCCTTCTCATATGGTGAGTCTGTCTGCTGAAAAGGGAAATCTGCCCCAGGGTTACTGCTTGACTTGTTATAGTTTACTTTCTTTTTATAGATGTTAACATGAAAAATAGACAACTCTGGTAAGCATGATTGAGTCTTCCCTCTCTTTACTTATTTACAATCAACAATCCTACTTAGGTATAATGAGTTATATATTTCTTCTCACTTGAACAGCGTTAGACATAACCATTCTCACGCAGACACAACCCAAGAACTGATGGCAGCGATAAACAAGAACTGAATCCATGATGTACCACGAACAGGAGCAATTTTTCCCACAGCACTGTAGTACCATTGTCAGGCAGTGAGAGGAAATCTTCCCACTTTCTGGTCCCAAATTTACTCAATCTCACTGTCACAAAAACCCAAATCTCTGTTTATGCCCCTTCCACCCCTATCCAGGGTTCACTGCATGCACAGAGTGGATTCTCACACTGAAATCAATTACAGGACCTCACCCCATGTAATCTAGTGCAGAACTGCAGTATTAACTTGGGGTTTCTTTGAAGGATGTTTAAGCCCAAGGGTGAGATGTTAACAGAAAATATTCTCTCTTGTTTAAAATCAGTGGCTACATAGGAGTGCCAGTGTATGGTAAAAGCCACGTCTTTTTAAGGTGACAGAAGTAATCCTGCAAATTAAGGACCACTAGTAAGACCCCCTTCAGTGCCAAATAAAATGACTGATACCAAAACAGAAATAAAAGCTCCAATACATTATGGACAAAGCAGCAAAGTTTCTGAGCAGAAAGAAAAATGCCTCCTTGCTCTCTGCTAGCATTTTAACAGGGCAGCATACTAGCAAACACGGTCAGTGTAACTCAGGGCACTCACCAGACCTCCAAGGAGGATTTATCATCTTACCATCTTTAACAACTCTCATTTTGTGAAATGGCAAAAAGTGCATCTCATGAAATTAACAGGATAATAGAGCCTGGAGGATCTTTAGAGGAATGCGATAGAGGTAAGCAAATGAACAAAGAGCAGCTGGTGAAATTAAGTGTTGATAAAAGCAAAGTAATGCACATTTAAAGAATTTTCTGATAATACGATCTGTTATTGATAAATTTCATTGACGTCTAAAATACCCATACAATCGTGAAATGAAACAGTGCACCATCAATGAAATAATGTTACAATAGTATGTAATAAATGAGTGTCAAAGAAATAAAGTTGGATACAGTAACACTTTAAAGGTCAATTGTATATTGCCACCAAGAATACTGTTCAGTTCTGGTTACACTGACTAGAAAAGATGTGGTGGGTGAAAAGTTCACTTATGGAAAATGGAAATTATATAAGGCATAGATAAAAATTCAAGTGAAGATCACAAATATTGACAAGGAATAAAATAAATACAAATGCACAAATACAAACAAGTATTCAAATAAATCCTGTAAGGATCAGAAAGGAGACTGGAGATTCCCACTTTGTTTCCCATAGTACAAAACAGGCAAACACAACTCCATTTGAAAATGCTAAATCCAAAAGTGGTCAAAAGAACAGTCTTTAAGGAATGCATAATTCTGCCTGTGGGAGGGCAGGACAAGCAGTGTGGCATGGCGATGGGTACAGGAGCACTCAGCCCCAGGGAAAGGAAAGCCCAGCCTCTCCTCCCCCAAGCCCACAACTGCTGGGAACTGAAGTGTGGACACTCTAGAGTAGTATTCCTCTTATATTATTGGCTTACTGCCTAAAGAGAGGGTTTTATCACATAAAATGTTAAACATGGATTTCCACATATTTCATATTCATATGTTTCTGTATGTTTACCACACAAAAATACGTTAAATTCTAGAATTACAGTTTTCAGGAATTTTCTTACTCTTTTTCTCGTGCATTTGGCACTTGATACTGAAAATGACTTGGTACCAGGTTCACCTTTGGTTTAATTTAAATCTGGGTTTGTTACTGAAGGAACATTAGTCATTCTAAATTAATTTTACCCAGATATTCCTTGCTTAAATGCAGAGGCTGATTTTAATGTATCAGAAATGAGAAAAATTAGCATGTTTTTTATAAAAAGATACTTTTTGTCCTGAAAGTTTTTACTCTGGTCTGTTACAGAAAGAAGAGCTTAATCAAATGAAACATTGTCTGGAAGAGATCTTCAAATCTCAAGGAAACCCTTGCTAGTCACATTTAATATTCAGTAAGTATAAAGAATAAGTATATAATTTTTGGAATGTAACGTACAGTACTTCAAAAAGATTGACAAAACATTATCTGCAAAGGACTTCGTATTAACATAATAATGAACCGCTTTTCGAGCCATTATGGAGACACCAAGGTTTTTATGGTAATATGTAATATGGCAATAAAAACCCATAAAATGCATAAGCATGAAGAACAAAAATGTTAAAGGTCCCTGCCCTGAACAGCTATTCATTTAAGAATACAGCTGTGTTTAGGAATTACAGCTACTTGTCTCTGTCTGAAAATGACCAGGGCATCAGCACCACTTCCTTTCTGTCCTGGAATGACAAAATGAGACTTGGACATAAAAGTCTGCAAGCCTTGTTGCTTTGTAATAAAAACAGTTTGTCTACTACACTGGGATAAATAAGACAATGTGTTTTGTGTCCAATTTGCAGAAAAATGTGCAAGCTTTGTCACCATGGCAATGATTGCACTTAACCTTGCTATCTGTTTTAAGAACCCAAAATTACCAGTGTACAGTAATACTCCTTGTACCTATTTGGAGTATTTGGTATCAGGCACCAGATACAGCTGGCAAGAATTAAGCCCATGTCCTCCTCATAATCACGTCAGCACACACACAATCTTCCAGCAAAACATAAAAGCAAGGTATCATTTTTCTCTTTTCAACCTTTTCTCCTCTATCCTTTTGATAAATCACCCTCTCAGTGTGCTTTGCACCCAGCTGACTTGGGGATGGAGCTGCTATTCCACCCTGTCAAGCTGTGCCTCCTGCTGCTGGTTTCACTACTGTTCCTGCCGTGCCATGCTCTCCACTTTCTCCCTGATGCCTCTCCTGCAGCACCACTTCTGCTCTCCCTCCTCTCACCTCCCATCACTTTTCAGCTCACTCTTCTAACTCGCTGCTGTGTCTTCCAGGGCCTCCCCAGTGCCTCCCACCCATTCCACGCAGGCTGCCAGGTGGGATGAAGGGATGCTGTGCTGTTGCCAAGGCGCCCGGTTTGCTCTGCCACCCCTGCAGCAAGCTACTCACCCCGCAGCCAGCAGCAAGTAGATGCTTGGCCATGCTGCAGAGGGCTATTCCAGGCAAGCTCACCCAAGAGCCTGCTACCAAGGTGAGCAAGCTTGCCCCGGAGCACGCGGCTGAGGGGCAACTGCCAGCAGCTCCCACCTTACAGGACTACTCTGATAGCCCAGTGCCGTTGGAAGTCACCACTAACCTGCACAGCGTTTATCCTCCCGCCATGTGGCGGTTGTCGTTTATCCTCCACATTACTAATTATGAGTTAATAAAAATCACAGGCTGTTTTTTTCTGGATTGCTTGCATACGAAGTTACCATAACTCAAGAATTATAAAAAATAACAAGCACAACCAGACAGGCCACTACAGAAGAACAGAAAATTCTGGAGATACTGTTTCTCCATTTTAAGGCTTTTTCCCCAGAAGGCATTTTTAAGAGCTGCAGCCAGTTAGTGAACTAGAGAGGTGTCCTACCTCTGCTAACAAAGACTACAGCTCTTCAGGTACCATGCATCAAACAGCATGAGCAAGACCCCTTCCCATCATTTCAAATGCAGCTTCTGAGACACGAAAGGAACCTCACAAGGTTCTCGAGGTACACACACTGACGTCCTAGTCATAGCACAGTGGTTAATAACCAGCTCCATCAGCTTTCCCCAAAGGCAGCACACTACTCTGCATACCCACAGCATTAGTGTTCCGAGACTGGTTTTAATTATGTAGCTAGAGTGAGAAAATGTCACTCTCCCAGAGGAAAAACTTGATCTTTAAAATAATACAGACTCTGTCACTCTTCACAAGCTTAGTAGTTCAAGAAAACTATCACTAGGGCACAGAATTCTTTTATCTTTTTTATTTATCCACCAAGTAAAAAAAGACTAAAATATCGCTGAAACAAACTGAAATAAAAAGGATCAATAGGCAGAAAAATAATGCCTTGATCCTCTGCCTGTCTTGATTAAAATTCTGACAGACATAATACAAATAAAAAATGATCCTCAGTAAAGGAATGTGAGTTGAAGAAATAGAAAAAATACCAAAAAGTTCCAATTATAGCACCAATCATGAACAGGGAATTTTTCACAAGATCACCCAAAGGGCAAGTCCTTCTCTGGAAAAAATAACCCCAAGAGCTTTTAACCAGATATAAAGCAAACACAACATCATTTAAAGACAGGAACAACAACCTATGCAGGATAAATTCCATGGGTCTTAGCTGTCACTACAGAAAGGTCAAGGCCAAAACTGACTCTACTATACTTGAAACTACAGTTCTGCAAAAAATTGGTAACCAAAGCAAAGGCTGCACTTACACCACCACCTGTTCTGGGGAGGGAAGGAGCCAACTATCCTCAAAACCTATCTTTTATTGTCCGTGTTGAACTATGTTGAGTAACTGTGTATTTCACCTCCTCCACAGGCATTCTTCTGCATTGCTGCCTCACTTGCTCATGAGAACACGATTTTATTCCAACAAAAAGTGCATAAATATATTACAGGTTACCAAAGCCTGTGAGAATCAAAAGTAGTAAATTCTGTCAAATGCACTTAGCCCCACTTCTCCCCCTTCTGAAGAATAATATTTGATTTGATTGATTTGATATTCCATTAATTCACTCTTATTCTAGACAGTAGAGGTGGTAAAGAAAAAGCGTTAGGTACAACCTTGCTGTACAAAGCTGCAAGAACATACCCTTCATCATGAAAATAATAAGACAACTATATGTTAAAAAGTCAACAACCTGCAGAAAGCCTCCAGGCCCAGGAAAATTACTCCAATCCAAGTACACAAGTAACAGTGTGGAATAGCACAAATTGTTCTCCCTGGTAAAAGCACAGCTAAACATACAAGCCAGAGAGAAAAGCACACAAAATAAACCATGTCATCTACACAGCTGGATGCGCTACACAGACTTATCAAAAAAGGCTTGAATGAAGAAATGTTTTGACCAACAGAACTGCATCGATTAACGTATATTAACTTCATCAAAAAGTAAAATGCATGAACTTTGGATAACTTCTGTAAATAGTTTCAGCATTGGGATCTGACAAAACACAAACTTTTGGATAAAGGCAACCAACTGAATAAATATAGATACCAAATACTTTCTGCTTTTTAATATTATTACTGGAGTGATTGCTTTTGTAGTTATGAAGTATGGGTGGTTTTATATGCAAATTGAGTTATTTTACATCTTCACAATGAAATACAATCAAATTCTTAACAATGTAAGAGATAAAATGAAAATGCAGTAAAGATTTTCCCTGCAGTAGAGATGCTATTTACAGTACTTGTTTTCTGCCATTCACCTGACTTTAACAAATTAAACTAAGTATGTTAGCAAACAAATGCTGAGACTCCAAAAGTTCATCCTCAATGACAAAAGAAGTATATTGCTGAATGCAGCATGCATATAATTCCAATACATATAGTTCTAATAGAACATCCTCAAAAACATAGGGTATGAAAGATACCAAGTTTAGAGTTGTGTAGATCCAATGTTCTGTCTCACAGTACAGCCACTGTGTATTTTTTTATTCTGAGGTAGTATCTCATGTGACCATACTTTGGGAAACACAAATAACACTGAAATTTTCATATATCTTAATATTAGTGGATTTACATAGCCTATAAAATCAAATTATGCTACGTCAAGTAAAAGCACGTTCTGTTCTGTGCACGGAATTTCTCATACTTTTTTTTTTTACTTCTGAAAGTACTATGCTTTAAAACACTAGCATATTTAAAACTGTATAGATTAAATAATGTTTGACTATTAACAGGCCCTTGAAATTATTTCCATAAGCACTAGTTTTGTTACATCAAAAGGGACCTGAGTAAAAGTGAGTGATCGTTTACAGAAACATGGTCAGAAATCTTAAAAGACAATTTAAATGTTTTTGGTGGTGTCTTTGCTATCCTTAGCCACCAAGGCAACAATCAATCTACAAATAGCATACAAAAAAATATTGTCCTATGCGCAAAGAGTAACATGAGAGCCCGTGTGTAAGTCATGGATTTTGATGAACGTTTGTATTAAAACCATAGTTTTATCATGAAATGTTTCCAGGTAGCCAGTTTTGATGAAAGATTTAACATATGCCCACTGGCCTAGAAAATGGAAAATATTTTACAATAACTACTAGGCTTAGAGAATGGTTAGAGGCAGGAGAATGAGTTTTTCCCTATCTGCTTTCAGGCAAAGGACTTGGGTTCCCCAAAGACAACGTAACAGAATTGATAATTAAAATGTTTAGAAAGGACTCACACAAAGAATAAGTGGGGAAGTTTTAAAAGGCCCAATGAAAGGCCGTGAATATAGAGGAAAATAAGTTAGTATGATTTTGTAGTAAACGAGAAATACTTTGTTTAGCTGTAAATCTAGCCAAGATGAGAAAAGGTGTGCTGAAAAGACTTCTAGAGAAAACAGATAAGGAAATGTACAGAAAGATGACAGACAAAAGAATTAGGAACTTAGTGTGAGCTAAGTGGACTACATATATTCAGTTAAGCGTTGTTCTTAATACATAAATGTTTCATTCTGAAACAAGATACCATACAGATCCACCACATCACCTGAAAAATATTATGCAGCCACATTAAATAAACAATTTCAGTAACAGATCCCTAATCCTATTAGATTGAACACAGTTCAGTAAAATATTGTGTTAATGAAGGTCTAATCAAACAAGAGCCATGTAGTTAGAAAAAACATTCTCACAACTGAACCTTTTAGAGAACAGCGTGCTATGAGCTAGCTTACCTCTCTAGCAACAGGAGAGGCATCAAGAAGTAGACAACGGCAAAAACATTTCTATTTGTCAGGGAGCTTCCATCTCCCAGTAATTTCCTCATCAGAAATTACACAGTAACCCAGTGTTTTCAGGGTGAAAATGCCATTAACAATATGCCTACAGGCTATTTTCAGGCTCAGTGGAGTATCAAACAAGGTGAGGCTTATCAGGTTCCAACTGAAAGATAATGAATGCACATTAGCCATTTTTCCAACTTCATTATCATGAAGGAACAGTAGACTTAATTCCTTCATGCCTTCCCAAAACACTGGACCTGGAAGATGCCATATCTGAAATAATGATGAAAATTCATCCTTCAGAAAAATGTAACTTATTAACACCTAAGATTATAAAATATTATATACCGGACAGCTCAATACTGGAATAATAAAAGTAAATTTACTGACTAGACAAGGGCTGAACCTTCATGACTGCAGGATGGTCACGCTAAACTCAGAGGTCACTAGCCGCTATGAAACACTAGGCACTCTTTCAGCCATTCAGTACAGCACCATCTTTTTACACTTCTGGAAAACTGGACTTACTGCAAATCATCCATCAGACTGGAATTTTGGATTAGGTTGTTCTAAGCAGCGTTGCAGAATTTTCCTTTTTCTGGCTTGTTCTGTCTCACCTCTAGCACGTATAGAGGTCAGAAGGCCAAATGTGAAATTGCAGATTAAAGTTCAACTTTTTGCCTCATGAAGTGAAAGACTAAATAGTAGATTAAAACCAAGAACTGGAGAGCATATACCAAATACCTACAGAAAAACCCTCCAAGTAAGTTTGGGGATAGGGGAAGCAGCAGATGCCTTCCTGGTTTAACCATTTACAGAGAGCCAGATGAAGCGGTTCAATGCACAGTAGGAACAATAAATCATTACCAGCTTACAATATGTAAGCTGTCATATAGACTTTTCCTTTTATTTATGTCATTTAAAACATGTAGAAATACTCTCTGTACAGCAAAGATTTTTTTTTTCCAAACTACAGCCCTTAAGCCAAATCTATTTCAATACTGAAAAATCTTGAATTCTCGGGTAACTAAGCACATTATCACCATTATACCTTCCACTCTTTTATAAAGGAAGGGAGACCTCAAACACTGAAACTCCTGGTATCAGGCCTTCTCACCACACAGCAGGGTATGTATCGGAAAAATACTTGCCTTTTTATCACAAATGGCAAAAATTCTGTGAGCCCAAGATATAATCACCTGTTCCTAGTGAAAAAAATTAATATGCTCAGTCAGAAGAGCTTCCTCTACGAAGAAATCATATGTTACTCAAAATAAATGTTGCTCCCAAGGAATACAATTATGCAAGTCTAAAGACAAATCAACTTTGGTTTTGCATCTTCACAAAGTATTATTATTTACCTGACATGCATGGAGTTCCAGCACAACACCAAGTGAATAAATATTGATGATGTAATTATTTGAAAGGATGCATACTGTAAGTGAAAAAACAATACTGCAAATGCCCCACAATCTTTAGATACAGCCCATTTAACTGAACTGTGACCAGGACTTCTAACTATTTTACCACAGACTCTGATCAACAGTTTGTCGACATTCAAGTTCCAGATTTTTTGAGATAGAAAAAAGATACTCACTATTCAGTTAACTTCTTCACAATAAGCTCTCTTCTTTGATTCACCCCTCAGAGATCTAGGAAAAGAAGAATACAAACACTATGTAAAAAGCTATGTGCTCAGATTTAAAAGGAGAATTTCAGTTAACCAAAGAAAATATCCAGATATTTTTAATAATATTACTTATGAAATACCATACACCCACAGGGTAGAAAAAATTCCAGTGGCACTAATTGTTTAAGTAAGAAATACTATTGTGCTAACAACATATTGTGTACGACATATTGCGTTCCAAAGGGTCACAGAAAGTACTTTGCTAACTACTGGCCTGATTCCACAACACTCACATTTTATTTACTTAACCAAACGTTCATACACAAATACAATGAGTTGCATATTAATTCATCTTCTCCACTCGGCACAAAGATTGCAGACCTGGTCTGCACCTAAGGCTGTTTATACCAAACACTGAAGGATAAGGGAGACCAGCATGATCAGATGGGAGATGAGGTAGCTTTCAGCAGCACACAACAACATATGTGTTTTCTGCTGTTTTGTAACCACAATTTCCATAGGAAAAAAAAAGCAATTTGGGGATTTACACTTCAGTTAAATACCAGCGTAAATAGTTTTGCTCTTACAAAATCTCTCCCAGGACTCTTTACTAAGGACAAATGGTGAACACCTCCGCTTTCATCACTCAGACAAAATGCATTTCCTGGAGCGGTTTACTAGCTCTGCCACTGAATCTCTTGAATCACCAACATTACTTTAGGCATTATTTGAAATTTTGGGGGACAGAGCAATGGTGAAAATGATTAAAATCTATTATTCCCTGGAATCAACTATCAGGTTAAGTGATTATAAAATATTACTATTAAAAGGATGAATAAACAACCAACTGAAATGATTTCAGAAGAATTTATTACCATGAATAGTTGGATTCAATAATTATTCTAGACTTGGATTATCTTAGAGAGCGTAAACAGAAACCTATGCATTAGGAAGTCTGACTAATGACAAAAAGTTCAAAACAAAAATTCTGTTGAACTGCAGCAATATTTTGCTGCAAGCATTAGGGTTGAAATTATAGCTTTGAAGGCTTGCTGCAGTTAAAAAGAAATTAGTATTGTTGTCAGTAAACCATTAATTACCTTGTATCTTTAGTAGTTTCCTAAATGACTTGCAAATTAGCATATATTTTTAATCATGCTGTGAAAACTGCATCACGATTGAGCAAAATATATATGAGCTATAAAAGACACCTCTCCAAAACAGTATTTATTATATACCGTGTCCTAAGACCCATGAGTCAGGGATAGACTAAGAAGAGCATAATCAATAAAGGGGGATCTACCATAACACAATAAAAAGATTTCCCAACTTCAGTTCCTTTTTTCCAACTCAGAAAGCTAGGAATTCTCCCTTGGCAAATAAATTACTCATAAGGAATGGGATGCAGGTTAATATATGAGGGTTCCCAGGTTTGTTAAGAATCACTCATTCTTCTGACTTAAAATAGAAAATGTTTGCTAGACATGTTTGTCTAGAGCCCTTCTTAATGTAATTGGGGTGATGCAGCTTTTATTCGGGTTCATGAAACACAGTGAATTGATAAGATTCATCACTAACACTACATTAGCCAGAAGGTAAGAAAAGGGAAGACAGTATTTTAAAAAAAAACTGTAAAAAGCAGTGAATCTTCACCTGTTGTAACTAAACCTGAAATCTTTAAAGCTGGACTTAGGATCCAGGAACTTTTTCTCATTGAGGTCAATAGAGTTGCTGTCAACAATGAGAACCCAATGAAAAAAAGCAAAAGTTTATTTTCAACAAAATAAATTATGTTCCTTACTAGAGGAAGTTGAGAACATAAGGAAGGATCAAACAGATCTCTGTGGTGTACATTACCCTGATTAAGGCTGTTATCACATGCATCACAGAAAAGCCTCAAACTGATAAAGCAGCAGCATTCATCTTTTCTTCTTTAATCTTCTCTGTCAGCAGTTTACAATCATGAAAAACTATGGATTTCTTGGATTTTTTTTAACTTCCTAAATTCTTTTTTTCAGTAGCTACTCTTTATTGTAAGATTTATGCATAATGAGATCTTATCAAGACAAACCCTCCTTTCATTTTCATCTATTCCTATTTGGTACCTGTAGTCTCAGCAGACTCTAAATTCAGGAAACAGATGAAGTCCACAGATCAAAAATCACAATATCTAGGGCAAAGAACTATAGCAGGAAAAACTTCCAGCTGTGTGAATACTGCCAGTAGATATCAGATAATTACACACAACACAAGTCGTTGTAGGATCCATTCATCAAATGCAAACCCTGCTCAGCTCAGTGCTCAGCGCGTGTACTGCAGGTACCACAGGAAATGCACAGGTCAGGTATGGCCGAGGAAGACGTAAGCGGACCTGTTCATGTGCAACTAGGATGCCTTTCCTAATTAGATTACCAGACCAGCAACCTAACTCATCCTACTTCATCCTGTGACCGCCAGAGATGTATCCTAAACCTCAGAACGATGATCTATTTCTACAAACACACAGCCTGACGGCGTCAGCCCCGGGGAAACCCAGCCCTTCAGATTCTGAGCTCGAAGTGGGACATGCATTTTGAGGCAGCAAAATACTTCCAAATTTGAGCCTGTATGTACGAATGTATTTTTTACAAGTTGTATAACTAAAAAGAATGGAAAGGAAATTTATTTCCTTAAAAATCCTCGTTGGCATTAAATAACCCAAGGGCCACGGCAGGCAACGCGCCCAGGAAGGTACATCGCTTAGCAGGCGAGCGCACCGGCGGGCTCACGGAGAGCTCCGGCAAGCAAGGCCGGCGGGGGCGGTGCGTTGTCCTTCTGAACACCACTTGCAGCATCTTTAGACCCAAGAACTCAGTGAACAGGTGCTACTGGAAAAGAAAAAAAAGAAAAAAAAAGAACGGCGCGGTGGCAGGGCAGGAAAGGCCCTCAGCCAGCCCGTCCCGCCTTCCCCCACCCGACCCGGGCAAGGCACCACTTGGCAGGGACGCCGAAGCCACGGATTGGGGCGGCAGTCGCCGCTCGCCGCCCGCCAGCGGGCAGGCCCAGCCCCGGCTGCTGCCGCCCCCCGCCGCGGCCCGAGGCGAGCCTCCCGCCCGCTCCGGACTGGGGCAGGCGGGCAGCCCGCCTCCGACCCGGGCACCGGCCGCCCCGCCGGGCCCCGCCCCGGGTCCCAGCCCGGCTCTTCCGGGTCGGGCGCTCCGTGTCCGCCTCACGCCGCGGCTACACGGGCGGCGGCGGCAGCGCCAGGGCGCGGGCCCCGAACGGCGGAGCCGCCATGCCGGTGGCGGGCGAGCGGAGCGCGGCGCGGCGGGAGGCCACGGCGCGGCGGCTGGCGCGGTTCGCGGCGCTCAGAGGTGGGGCGGCCCCGGGCGGGGCGGGCGGGGGCCCGGCCCAGCCGAGCCGCGTGCAGCGCGGGGCTCCGGTGGGCCGGGTGCGCTCTGTCGGACCTCGGGAGGCGGCGGGCTTCGGCGCGGCGCTCCGGCGGGGCCGGTCGTCCCTGCCCGCCCCCGCCGGCGCGCCTGACGCGGTGCCGCTGTGCCGACAGGGAGGGCCGCCCGCCCCGGCGAGTTCTGGGACGTCGTGGCGGTGACGGCCGCCGACGCGGAGCAGGCGCTCGCCTACCGGCAGCAGCTGGCGGAGAAGCTGAGCAGAAAGGAGCTTCCCCTGGGGGCTCGGTACCATGTGTTTGTGGATCCACCTGGACCGAAAATCGGTGGGCACCCGTTGTCGGCTTTCCCCTTGCTCGCACCGGGACGAGCCCTGACAGCAGCTGGTTTTGGCTTCGGAGGGGCAGAAGGGGCTCCGTGGCACTATCCGTTATCTTCTTTGCATGCTTTTATCAACTATGATACAGTAGGACTACTCAGTCAGAACTGGTCTAGGAAATTTCAGATAGCTGTGCATCCATTGACACTTGGTTTGTTTAAAATATTGTCTCTGCAGTCATAGAGACTTTTTAAAAAATGAATTGCACACTTTCTACAGCAGAAGGCAGCATTTAAAACATGCTTCCTGATCGTCCTGCCACAGCACCAGATCCCAGTATGCTTCACATGTCAATACAGATATTACTGGTGCTCTTTTCAGCAGATACTAAAATATTTTTTCTTTAGGAAATGGTGGCTCAACACTTCATGTTCTTCGGTGCTTGGAAGATCTGTACGGTGATAAATGGACTTCTTTTATTGTGCTGCTAATTCACTCTGGTAAATTCTATTTTACATTTTACACTCTAAAGTTGTACTTTTTTTTTTTCTAAAAATAGTAGGATGGCAAAGTCAGAGTTCTAAAATACAGTTCCCTCAGAAAAGTAATTCCAAGTGTATCTGATCTGATCACTTGAATTTAGATTGATGCTTAAGAGATATTACGGTCACTTAAGCATTTCTTCTCAGCACATAAGTTGTTCAGTCAAACAGTGGAGAAAGAAGTGTAATTCAGAATATCCAAATTAAGCTCCTGCCTTGAAATAACTATTTAAGAAGCAAGGCCCTCTCTGGGGGACTTAGGGGTCCTCATAACCACAGGCAGACTGAATACTTGCTTTTTTATCCAACTAGAACACTTCAAAAAGGTGCATCAGTTTTGCAGAGAAGAAAGAAACCAGGTAATAACAAGTCACCTGACCAAACCACTGCGTAATTGACCTATCTCTGTGACTTAAAATTCCTGGGGGTGGGGGGTGGGGTGTACAGGGGTCCTCCTTTTTTTCAGTGGAAAAATCAGTGGAAAAGTAGGTGTTTGATTTCTTCACTTTAGTTATAGATGAGTGGTCCATATTCCAGCTCTGAAGCAAACTAAAGGTAATTAAATCAACAACAAGTTTAAGCTATTTAAGGCATCCTAAATTTTGGACAAAAAGTCAGATCTGCTTTGAGAAATGTTTGAAGTAGAATAACTGATGATTTTTTTACATCTGTCATTTTTTGAGGACTACTTAGTATATCACCAAGCTGGGCTGGGGGGGTGGGGTGGGTGTTATGCCTTTGTGTATATGTAAAATACCTGTATAGGTTTAGTTTTTTACTTGCTTATATACAGTGTCTCTGTATAATTAAAAATATCTTTCTTCAAGGTGGTTACAGTCAACGTTTACCAAATGCAAGTGCGCTGGGGAAGATTTTCACAGCTTTGCCTTTTGGCGATCCTGTCCACCAGATGTTGGAACTGAAGCTTGCCATGTACATTGATTTCCCCAGTCACATGAAACCAGGAATTCTCATTACGTGTTCAGATGACATAGAACTTTACAGCACTGAAGTTACAGAAACTGTCACATTTGATAAACCTGGATTTACCGCGTTGGCTCACCCTTCAGAGCTGACAGTTGGGACCACTCATGGCGTGTTTGTTTTAGATGCATCCAGTTTTTCAGGAAAAGGAGGACTTGAATACACATCTTGCCATCGTTTCCTGCACAAGCCTGATATTGAGACGATGCGCCAGCGTGGTGCAGTATGCGTAAGAGGGAGTTATTCTCAGCTAAGTTCCTATGGAGACCATCGTGACTCAGAAATGGTCTCAGAGTGTGTGTATACAGACAGTATATTTTACATGGATCATAGCATTGCAAAGAAATTGCTGATATTTTATAAGCAGATGGGCACTCTTTGCTGTGAAATAGATGCATATGGTGACTTCCTCCAGGCCCTGGGACCTGGAGCCACTCAAGATTACACAAAAAATACCAGTAATGTCACAAAAGAGGAATCACAGTTAGTAGAAGTACGGCAGAAGCTATGCTCCCTTCTGAAAGGAACTACGCTTAATGTTATAGTCTTAAACAACTCTAAGTTCTATCATATTGGAACTACTCAGGAGTATTTGTTTCATTTTACATCTGACAGCAAACTGAAATTTGAACTCGATTTACTGTCTGTGGCTTTTAGCATCATTTCTGACAAAGCTGAGACCTTGGACCAGTCAGCAAGTATCATTCAAAGCATACTTGAGCCTGGATGTTTTATAGGACCTGGATCTGTTATTGAATACTCTAGAATTGGACCTGAAGTCTCAGTAGGGAAGAACAGCATTATTAGTGGATCGTACATAAATTCGAAAGTAGACATACCTTCAAACTGTTTCCTGAGTTCACTAAGTATAAAAATTCATGATCAAGTAAAGTATGTAAGTATGGTGTTTAGTGTAGAAGACAACTTGAAAAAGACTGTGAAATTGTTGTCAGATATATGTTCACTCCAGTTTTTCGGAGTCAGCTTACTAGAATGCTTGGACCTCTGGGGTGTAAAAGTTTCAGACCAGCTCTTCTCCAGTGAGAACACGTGTTGGGGATTGTGGACTGCTAGGATCTTTCCTGTTTGTTCTACTTTAAGTGAGTCAGTTAGAATGTCATTAAAAATGTTAAATTCTGTGCAGCATATGTCACCTTTTAAATTGAATGGCTTTAAGCTCCTGTCTGTTGAAGAAATGCTCACCTTCAAAGATGTAAAAGACATGTTGAAATTTAGGAAGCAAATTTATGATGAAATCCATCTACAAAGACGAAAGGAGAAGTTTGATTTGTAGAAGGAAAAGTACTTGAACAAATTTCCTGTTTTCATTTGTGGATGATTGATTACTTTCCAGCTTGTAAAAATCATAAGAAAAAGATACACAGACCTTTTCTCTGATCTCAGTGAAGTAGAAGTAAGGAAATTGCATTAACAACGTTGTAGCATAACATTAATAATGCAGTAAATGCAGATAACCTATTCTTTTGATGAAAGAAGTAATGAAATATTTCACATCTCTGAAAACACTAATTGGTGACTTTTCTTGGAGTTCACATTATTATGTTTTGTAGTCTTTGTCAGTAGGAATGTGATACAGAACAAATTAATTATAAATGTGACTGAAAACTGCTTTAAAAGTTTTTCAAAATAGACCATTAGCTCCAGCAACATGGAATGATATAGCAGTAATTTATGTTGCTCTCTTTTCATGATGCCTTTTTACAGTAGTGTTTCAAATAGGTAGAGATAAATTTAATAAAAGTACTTTTTAAGTCAAGACATCTTAAGCATCAATCATTTTCTTTCTTGATTTTTTTTTTTCATTTTGTCATTTTGTTATACTTTCTTGGATTTCATCAGAGGGAAGGATTTGCATGAGAGATCATTCTTTCCCTTGTGACTAATAATATTGGGGTCAAAACCTGGCATCAAGACATACTGGGTTTTTTTGGCTTGGTTTTTTTTTACTATTAGTCATTTGGAAGCTGGTAGTTTGATTGGGCAGCTACCAACTTTTTTGGTATCCACAGATTTACTGATATGTGTCACATGAAAACCTACATTTCATATTTCTCTAAACTGAACTGTCAGAGGCCTTGGTGTGATGCTTAATCCTCATGCAGACTGGTGAAGTAAGCAACAACAGAGAGGTTAACTATTGTGAGTGGTAACACAATGCACATCTTCAGAGAAACACACACTACCTATTCACTCTTCCCCTTCTCCACCCTTTACTAATAAAGATAGAATCACAGAATCATTAAGGTTGAAAAACACCTCTAGGGTCATCAAGTCTAACTGTCAACCCAATACCCTCAGGCCTCCTAAACCATGCCCTGGAGTGCCACACCTACATGTTTTTTTAATACCTCCAGGGATGGTGACTCCACCAACTCTCTGGGAGCCTGTTCCAATGCCTGACCATTCTTTCAGTGAAGAAATTTTTCTTAACATCAAAAACCTCCCCTGATGCAGCTTGAGGCCATTTCCTCTCATCCTATGGCTGGTTACTTGGGAGGAGAGACTGACCTCCACTTCACTACAACCTCCTTTCAGGTGGTTGTAGAGAGTAATAAGGTCTCCCCTCAGCCTCATCTTCTCCAGAACAAACAACCCCAGTTACCTCAGCTGCTCCTTGTAAGACTTGTTCTCCAGACCCTTCTCCAGCTTTGTTGCCCTTCTCTGGACATGCTCCAGCACCTCAATGTCCTTCTACTGAGGACCCCAAAACTGCACACAGTACTCGAGGTGCAGCCTCACCAGTGCTAAGGACAGGGGCACGATCACTTCCCTGCTCCTGCTGGCCATACTATTCCTGACACAAGCCAGGATGCCATTGCCCTTCTTGGCCACCTGGGCACACTGCTGGCTCATGTTCAGCCGGCTGTCAACCAACACACCCAGGTCCTTTTCAGCTGGGCAGCTTTCCAGACACTCTTCTCCAAGCCTTTAGCATTGCATGGGGTTATTGTGACCAAAGCGCAGGACCTGGCAGAGCCTTCCTACCCTCTACAGAGTCTTCTTACCCTCAAGCAGATTGACACTCCCACCCAATTTGGTGTCATCTGCAAATTTACTGAGGGCACACTCAATCCCCTCATCCAGATTATTGATAAAGATAATAAGACTAGCCCCAAAACTGAGCCCTGGGAAGCCCAGCTCGTGACCAGCCACCAAGTGGATTTAGCTCTATTCACCACAACTCTCTGGGCTTGGCCATCCAGCCAGTTTTTTACCCAGCAAAAAGTATACCTGTCGAAGCCATGAATCACCAGCTCTTCTAGGAGAATGCTGTGGGAGAGAGTGTCAAAGGCTTTACTAAGTCCAGGTAGATAACATCCACAGCCTTTCCCTCATCCACTAGGTGTCTCACCTGGTTATAGAAGGAGATCAGGCTGGTCAGGCAGGACCTGCCTTTCATGAAGCCGTGCTGGCTGGGCCTGATCCCCTGGTTGTCCTGCACTTGTCTGGTGAGCTCACTCAAGGTGTATTGCTCCATAACCTTCCCCGGTACTGAGGTCAGGCTGACAGGCCTGTAGTTCCCCAGATCCTCCTTCTGGCCCTTCTTGTAGATGGGCATCACATCAGCAAGCCTCCTGTTGTCTGGGACCTCCCCTGTTTACCAGGACTGCTGATAAATGATGGAGAGTGGCTTGGTGAGCTCCTCCACCAGCTCCCTCAGTACTCTCAAGGTGGATCCCATCCAGTCCCATAGACTTGTGAGTGTCCAGATAGAGCAACAGGTCATAAACTGCTTCCTCCTGGATTATGGGGGGGTTATTCTGCGATCCGTCCCTGTCTTCCAGCTGAGGGGGCTGAATACCCTGGGGATAACTGGTCTGACTGTTAAAGGCTGAGGCAAAGAAGGCATTAAATACCTCAGCCTTTTCCTCATCCTTGGTGGCAATGTTCCCGTCCACATTCAATAAAGGATGGAGATTCTCCTTGGCTTTCTTTTTGTTGTTAATGTATTTGTAAAAACATTTTTTGTTATCTCTTACAACAGTGGCCAGATTGAGTTCTAGCTGGGCTTTTGCTTGCCTAATTTTCTCTCTGCATGACCGAACAAAGTCTCTGTACTCTTCTTCAGTTGCCTGGCCCTTTTCCCAGAAGTGGTAAACTCTCCTTTTTTTCCAGAGTCCCAGCAAAACCTCTCTGTTTAGCCAGGCCAGTCATCTTCCCCGCTGGTTCGTCTTACAGAACATGGGGACAGCCTGCTCCTGCGCCTTTAAGACTTCCTTCTTGGAGAATGCCTGGCCTTCCGGGACCCCTTTGCCCTTCAGGACTGCCTCCCAAGAGACTGTGTCAAACCAGTGTCCCGAACAGGCCAAAGTTTGCCCTCTGGCAGTCCATGGTAGTGGTTCTGCTGACCCCTCTTCTTCACCAAGAATTGAGAATGCTATCATTTCACTAAGCCCAAGATGGCCTCTGACCACCACCATGGCCTGGTCAAAAAGGAAAATGTCTTTTTTATGTGTACAACTGTAAATGTTCTTTTCTCTGTTCCCTCTTCAACACCCCCCTTTTTTAAAAATATAGGAAGTGTCGTGCCAGTGCTCCATCCAGCCTGGTGTTATGTTTTAGGCTGTGGCACCACAAAGGTGCTGTGCAGGGAGAGCATGCAAGCCTACCCAGCTGCGTGATCCTCTTTGTTTTCAACAGCTCATTACATAAACCGTCAGCATATACTTTAGTACTACAAGATGGAAAAAAGCTTGTTCACACTGTTTATATTAAGATACCTCAAATAATTTATTTTTAATTTTGATTCTAGTATGACTGCATTTTAAATTTTTCCATCTCATGCTATTTTTAAGAACATGCTGTGTATTATATCAATGTAATTTGACTGCAAACACAATGCATCTTTTTCTCTTGCATTTACCTACAGGTTTTCATGTTTTATTTAATGTTTCATTACAGCAGTGTTTATCTCCCTACTGACTGAATTCCCTAATGGCATCTTTCTTATGCCACCTACAAGATACTAGTGTAATATCTCATGAATATTACCCAAGCTGGTTTAACCTTCACCAGGGTTCATCCTCACTGTTAAAGAAGCCTTTCAAGAGACACAGTATTTTTCCTGAGGATCTCTTCTGAGCACGAAGAAATACAGAGGAGCTAGACATGGAGGTTGGGAATTGCTGGGGTTGACTTCAAAGGAATAAGAACAACTTCTGAGCAAATAGAAGTTTTAAAAGTCATTATAAAATATTACTTTAACAATGGAAACAGCAGCAGATTTGAGAACATTAAGGTCCAAGACGAAAGCATAAAGTCATGAAGTAAAAATAGTCATAGAACATGGAGCATGAAATTGTGGTTTGTATAGCCTGCTATTTGCATAATCTATTCATCTATTGTTAGAGTATACAAAATGTTTTGGGAAAAACAGATGTTTGACATAGACTTTGCATCTTCAATTGGAGATCAAACTTTGTTCTGAAAAGGCTTCCCTGATGATTGCTTTACTGCTAACAGTAAAATGAAGTTGCATTCCTTTAACATGATTATTCACTTTAACTGTTACAATTGCATTTATTCTAAATTCCCTAAGTGCCATGTATTGATTTCATTACTGAGAGCAATCTGGATATAAATAGAAAACGGATTTGCTTCTGACACATAAGTAATGGAAAAAAAGAGTGAGGAAATGCATACTGACTAAACAGCTTTTGGAAAGTGTTGGGGCAGACTTGATCAAATAGCAGCTTCTGTGGTCTTGGAAGCAGTGTTCTTCCAAGAAAAAAAAAACAGACGAGTGGAATTCTGGTTGTAGTCTTAGACTGCCATGCCTGACACCTGGCCAACAGGCTGACTCAGGCTCCATCAGTCCACCAAGTGCACAAGGAGAGGTAAGAGGTACTTCTTAGAGTACTTCTCTCTCAGAATTTCTTTCCTGGCATGCTGCTGTCCTGCCCATCCTGCCCTGGACTGCTCAGATGTGCTGGCTCGGTAGCAACCAGGATGGGTAAGAAGTAACTACTCACACCCCTGCAGAAAGTATTATTATCTGGGATGTGTTATCCATTACTATCATTCCTTAACCTAGCCTGTGTCGAAATGATCCAAGTTACTACGAAATGCTAAGTGTTACATAGAAATTCTGTCATTCTGACATACTGTGTTGGAGAGTGACGGTGTCAGTTTGACAGGGCAGTAGTCTCCACTGGTAATCCCTTAACCTCGGCAGCCTGCAGGTCTGACCATAAACCCAGGCTCACACTCTTGTGGTAAAACCCCAGATTACACAACTCACAGATAACTTCTGGAAAGCTCAGTTGTATCTTTCTCACTGAGGACAATAACACTTTCACTGTGCTTAGTCCTGCTGTCAAGGATCTAAATGAGGAAAACTTCTGTAAAGATTTGCTGAAAGTATTCTTTGGCCATCGCCCCAGAGAGCGTGGCTGTACTATAGGCAGTGCACAAAAGAGCTGGATATCAGCATACCTGAAAACATGAAATTTTTCCCGTTCATGAGATTATCTTCCGCTGTGCAGTTTGTGGAGCACAGCCCCATGAAGCTATTGCTTAAACAAATGGTGTCCGAGTTTCAACACAGCAAATGTGCAGTCAGATGCTGCTGCATTTATAGCTCCTAAAATATGTGACTGAGTTGAATAGCTTGGGGCTAAACACTTCAGTGAGGAGCTAGGAATATTTTCTTAACCTTTGAATAAAGGCCTAAGATACCTTTTTTTTACAAGTCTGTGAAGCATGTAACGTCCAGTCTCCTTTAACAGTTCTTAGCAGCACGTCAATGAATTGCCCTGCTAGGAAATAAAACATTTAGATCTTGAGGCAAAGAACTTAAAAAAAAAAATCTGTTGAAATGGAGTAAGCATAGGTTTGATTTACTAGGTAAGAAACATTAGACTGCTTTAAGTCTTTATGCCACTCCATGCTTTCATTTTATACTAAATATTTGCCTCAAATTTTAAAAAGTGGATTTTGGTCAATATTAGCCATAGGTAATGTCAGCAGGCTTAATGAATTTATTCCACAGGTATTGAAATATTTAGATTTGTAATATTTTTCATTTTTAAACTACAATCAAGTTTAATGTAATATATTATTAAAAACATTAAAAATTATATTTTATTTAGTATAGAGTACAGTAATTATTTTCCCGTGTGTTTTTATATCATATAGGGCTATGTGTGCACTTGTTCACACATACATTATGTAAATTCATTCTTGGACTCCACACTTTGGAATAAACCCTTTTATATGTAAGCTTCCACTAACTTCCATTAAGCCAGAGGAAGCACATGTTTGCTCATTAAATTTCTAATGCATCCATAGTCCTTCATGGTCTTTCTTAACTATCAGTAAAATTATTATTATGAAGTCCAAGTTCAGAAAGTTTATAGAAATAGTCAGAGAAAATGGACCATTCCATAGAGAATGTTAGCTGATGGAGACTGATAATGGTATTGGCAATCCAGGCATCCATCTGTCAAGGGCTGTTGGAATTTAAAAATTAAAATACACATCCATGGCACTTTGATGAATTTTCTTGAAAGGATTTGGTAGACATGAGGCATATTTTTCTGCAGGGATTATTTGTGAGTTTTAAATGCTGAAACATGGCACTACCCTGTCAAGCTATGGAAAATAGCTAGTTTTGTTGATTTTCCTGCATCAGCTTCAGTATAAAATCTGAAAACCTGGAATGAATATGCTATCTGATTGAAGTTACTAAGAGTTTTGCTTTTGATTTAAGCAGGGGCCAGGATTTTGCCCCTGGCAAGCATGTTGATGGAGTAAAGATTTCTAGTGTCCACCAGGGATAAAAATCTCTGAAGTGAAGAACAAGAGCTGCAGAGCTCTCATGAAGTATCCTGACAGTGAGTGTTTCAGCCCTGCATACATCTGCCAAACCTTCACTAATCTACTGCGCCTTGCTGTGCGGCTTGTTGAGTTCTGTTGGGCATCGGGTGAGCAGGGGATCAGCAGGCAAGGAAGGCACTGGAGCCGCAGAGCCCAGAAGGAGTTGCAAGGATAAGTTAGTCTGTAGCGGCTGTAATGTCATTTTTGAGGTGATACAATATTTCTGTCAAAAGAAGGAGAGCGAGAGATGAGATGACAGATTAGCGAGTATTTGTATGTATCCTTGATGACACATGTCGCAAATACTATCTTTATTTAGGCATGAGAGGACCCTTTGGTGCATGTATTGCAGCTATTTATGAAGTGCACATTTTTTAGCCATAAGAAATGCTAGTCCTTACTACAAGGGCTATCTTGTAGTGTGATCAAATCTTATTAAAATCAAAAGGACTTCAGACTGGACACTTCCTGACTGTAATAATCTAACTCTGATGTACACGATATGTGTATGTATTTTATTTATATTGCATTTTACAAACTTTAGCTAATCTTTCACAATCTGCTGTTAAGGTAGATTACAACAATTTTCTTATGCTGGGATAAACTTGTCCCAAGGATTTGGACATGGGCTCAATGTCCAAGGCCACACGGTAAAATTTAACAGCAAAATAATAGTAATTATGAGGTTGCTGGTTTCTGGTATCCGATTCTGAAAACAAGACCATCATGGCATCCTGGCCCATGATTTTGCTCCACTCTGAGTAATAAAGGATGCAATACTGAAAATGACAATTAGGTAGAACCTTCTAAAACAGGAGGCATCAACTGAAATTTGGAGATTGATTTTGATTAAGGCTTATTGAGTTTCCTAGATGGATGCAGTTTTTGTACAGGCCTCTAGATCATTGCTGGGCTCCATCTGTCCTGAAATGGAACTCAGGCTGATACAGTCTCAAATAAAACCAAGATGAGTGTTTAATTATTTTATTCATGTCAGCTTTCTTTATTTAATTAGTTGTGCTGTGTAGTGCAATAATAGGGCTCATAATGAACATCATCTTAATGATTTCCCTGAATGCTTTGAAAGCATGCTATAATGAACAGAGATTTAGCCATACTGTGTATATTATACTATGAAATTTGAGAGAGGAGGATTATTTCAGTAACCTTTTAGGCAGGAAATTGAAATCTGAGCAATTGGGTGCTTAAAAAAGAACACAAGGGAAGGCAGCTGAAATAAAAATGAGCAGCTGAAAGATATCTGTGCCAGAAGGATTTGGGGAACTGGCAAAAGAAAGTAAGCTCAAACAATCATCTGGATCTGCGTAGAAATGTTCTTGACTTGGAAAGGGAGTTTGTCTGTACTGGAGCTCAGTGGTTCCAGCCTCTTCTTGTTCCTAAGTCTCTCATGAAACAGCTTCATTTTCTCCTCTCTGCACATGTGGAAGATTAATCCCCGTGCAAATGCCACTGTAGTATTGTGAGAACAAAAATAGCAGTACTATTCTTCTGTACACTTCTTTTAATCCACTGCCACAGAGAAGCCTTTGTAAACACCTGTTTCATTATATGGGCCACAGAGTTTCTTGTACTTTATTTTCACAAAAATGCATTTTCTTTAAACATCCTTTTCATTTTCTGTGACATATCTGAAAGTCACCAGAATGACATTGAAATGTATAGAAGCAACATACAGCCTCTCACAGAAAATTATAGATATGAATATGGTCTAATTGATTTGAAATAAAGATCATTTCAAAAGACTTAATCCTGTAAAGGCTACTGGTGAAGGACATTTAAAAACAGAAACGGGAAAATATTTTTTCACATTTCTCTTGTAAGATGGGATGACAGCTGCACATTCCAAACACAAAACTGCAATAAAACTTCTAAAAAATTAATCAAAGACATTTGTACAGTTCAGTATTCTGTAAACATTACAATCAAAGACTACTCACCAAAAAACATTGCTGTTGACATTTTAATGCTACTTGTATAGATGTTAACTGGGACTGGCCTAACACAGTAGTCAGCGCAGTTATCCCTTTCTTCTCTGTCTGCAAACAGCTGGCAAACAGGCTCTGCAATTATTATTAATTTTTGTCTTTTTTTTTCCCACTAGTTTCAATTATTCTGCAACAGCTTCACATAGCCTATGATGTGAATGCTTCAAGAATTCACCTGAAAGTTGCTTTCATGGTGAACAAAGTTGTTGCATTGACTTCACTGACTGACTGGATTAACCTCCTGTGCTGCAGTTTTCAGTGATCTTCCCATATGTGTCCATATGAATGAATCTTCACCCACACAGATGTTTACAAAGAGTGAATAAAAATATGGTATAGAAACTGATGGCTTCTTTTTCATGTATTTCCATAAAGTAGATGGTACTAGAATATAAATAATCTGCAAGGCTTTTACTTCTTTTAAAGCAAACAATTTTATCTCTAACTTATCACAGAAATGTAACGCTTTTACTTTATAAAGCTGTTGCATTAAAACGCAGTTTCTGTGCAGAAGTGAGCAGAAGATTTCTTGGGCTTTGGAGTTTGTTCTGGTCCTGTTTCTGTCACAGTTTTTTTGGTCTGAATGGAAGAAAAGTCTTGTACTTCAGGCCACAAGGAGTGCCAAAACCTATTTTGTCAATTCCAGATGTTTTTTTCCTGGCATTTCACTCCCTGCTGTGAGCCACCACCCCTCACCTCACCTCTGCTGGAGTGTCCCACTTCTTCAAGCAATTTTCCACTAAGCTTGCCTCACTTCACCTCATGGTGCCACACCTCTCCTCCTGTCACTGTGCCTCACTGTGCTGCCCCTTGCCTCACACCATCTCAGTGCACCTCTTCTCATCTCACTGTGTCTCACTAGGCCACTCCTCACCTCACCTTGTCTCACCACTCCTCGCCTCACTGCTCTGTGGCTTGCCTCATACCATCCCACCTTGTATCTCGCCTCACTGCTCTGTGCCTTGCCCTCACCTCTGCTCACGGCGCCTCTCCTCAGCTTACAGCACCTCGCCTCAGTGCTCTTGTGCCTCGTCTCAGCACGCCTCACCTCACCACTCTTCACCTCACTTTTATGCTCCTCGCTTCACCTTGCATTGCCTCACCTGTCCTTTAGCCGGTGTTGAAAGCCTTTTCCCTCTTTTCCTCCCTGCAGGCAGCACCACAACAGCTGAGGGAGTGGATCAGAGGTGCTGCCCATGGCATGTGGGGCTGGCACAGCCCCTTGCTGGGTGCTGACAACAGCCCTGGGATTTCCTCCAGAGACAGCAGGAGCTGCAACACCAAAGCCAGCCAGAAAAGGGGCTGAGGAGCTATCACAGGCCTGTTTCAAGCTATCCCATGATTATATCCTTATATCATTATATCTAATTTATATCTACCTGCCTTCACTTTAAAGCCATTACCCCTTGTCCTATCACTACATGGCCTTTTAAAAAGTCCCTCTCCACCTTTCTTGTAGGCTCCCTTCAGGTACTGGAAGGCTGCTGTAAGGTCTCCCTGGAGCCTTCTCTTCTCCAGGCTGAACAACCCCAACTGTCTCATTCTGTCTTCATAGGAGAGGTGCTCCAGCCCTCTGGTCGTCTTCGTGGCTTTCCTCTGGACTTGCTCCAACGGATCATGTTCTTCTTATGTTGGGGGCCCCATTGCTGAATGCAGTACTCCAGGTGGGGTCTTAATGAGAGCGGAGTAGTGGGTGGAGAATCACCTTCCTTGACCTGCTGGTCACGCTTCCTTTGATGCAGCCCAGGACATGGTTGGCTTTCTGCACTGCAAGCACACATTGCCCGGTCATATTGAGCTTCTCATTAACCAACACCCCCAAGCCTTCTTTTCAGGGCTGCTCTCAATACATTCTTTGCCCAGCCTGTATTCGTGCTTGGGATTGCCCTGACCCGTGTGCAGGACTTTGCACTCAGCCTTGTTGTACTTCATGAGGTTCTTATGGGCCCACCACACAAGACTGTCAAGGTCTCCCTGGATGGCATCCCTTTCCTCCAGCGTATCAACTGCACCACACAGCTTGGTGTCATCGGGAGATTTGCTGACTGTGCACTCAATCCTGCTGTCTGTATCGCCGACAAAGATTTAAACAGTGCCAGTCCCAATACCAACCCCTGAGGAATGCCACTCGTCACTGGGCTCCACTTGGACATCGAGACTTTGACCACAACTCTTTGAGTGTGACCACCCAGCCAATTCCTTATCCACTGAGTGGTCCCTCCATCAAATTCATGTCTCTCCAATTTAGAGACAAAGATGTCGTGCAGGACAGTGTCAAAAGCTTTGCACAAGTCCAAGTAGATGACGTCAGTTGCTCTTCCCTCACCCACTGATGTTCTAACCCTGTCATAGAAGACCAGATTTGTCAGGCATGATTTGTCCTTAGTGAAGCCATGTTGTTTGTCACAAATCACCTCCCTATTTTACATGTGCCTTAGCATAGTTTCCAGGAGGATCTGCTCCATGATCTTGCTGGGCACAGAGGTGAAGCTAACTGGCCTGTAGTTCCCTGGGTCTTCCTTTTTTCCCTTTTTACAAATGGGGGTTATGTTTCCCCTCTTCCAGTCAGTGGCAACTTCACCAGACTGCCACAACTTCTCAGATATGATGGATAGTGGCTTAGCACTTCATCTGCCAGTTACCTGCAGATGCATCTCATCAGGTCCCATGGACTTGGGCACATTCAGGTTTCTCAGATGGTCTTGAACCTCATCTTCTCCTACAGTGGGCAGTTGCTCATTCACCCAGTCCTTCTCTTTGCCTTCTGTGACTTGGGCAATGTGGCTAGAGCACTTGCCGGAAAAGACTGAGGCAAAAAATTTGAGTACCTCAGCCTTTCCCATATCCCAGGTAACCAGGTCTCCTGTTTCCTTCCAGAGAGGGCCCACATTTTCCCTAGTCTTCCTTTTATCACCAACCTACCTACAGAAGATTTTCTTGTTGCCCTTGGCATCCCTGGCCAGACTTAGTTCTATCAGGACTGATAGAATTCCTAACCTGACCCTTGACTGCTTGGGCAATTTTCTCTGTATTCTTCCCAGGCTGCCTGTCCTCGCTTCCACCCTCTGTAGGTGTGTCATGTCACACAACAGTGGAAAAGTGAAACATCAATCAAGTATCTTTGGAGATGCCATATGAACAATCCACAAAAGTTGGCTGCTGCCACCTGGTCTCTGCTGAGGCCGGCAGGTACTAGCAGCTCCTGTGAATGGCCGTGAGCTGCCTTCACAGCAGCAGCTGCAGATGGGGTTTGCTGAGGGCAGGCAACGGCACCACGGAGCATTCCCAGGATCTTCTGTGCCCATGGTGCGCAAGCCAGCGCTGAGGGCTGCCACACGGTGAGGGGAGGTAGCCGGAGGCTGGGTGCTGAGAGGGCGAGGTGCAGCGCTCCTGAAGGCAGAGCCATTCTAGGTGGCAGGCACTGATGCATCTTGCTTCCTGCTCCCCTGCCATGCAGCTGGCACAGGAGTCACGGAGCAGAGGGCGTAATACAGTGCTGCATGCACATGCATGATGCAAAGGAGAAGACTCTGTCTCAGATACCTGAGAACTGATAGAACTGAGTTCAGCCACATCTGCAGCAGCAGCTGAGTAAATGCTGCCGGAGTGCAAATGCTGGCACAGGTGCTGCGCTGCCATGGCGGCCATGACAGCCGCTGAGACACCCTGTGTCAGAGGTGGGAACCTCTGGCTGGTCCAGCTGCAGGCCCCTCTTTCAGAGCAGCTCCTAAAAGCATAGGTTATGAAGAAAAAGGGTGATCTAGCTTATTCGATAATCAAAGCTAAAAATCCTAATATGATTAACACTCTGCTGCATGAATGGATCAGGAAACGTGCAGAAAGCTCCACTGCTATGAAAAGACAAAATGCATCCACTTCTGAGTTCCTGTCATAGCCCAGGCTGCGAGGGGGGATGTGTGCTGTGGCAAGCATGTCCTGGCAGGCTTTTTTACCCCAATACTCTCTAGCAGGTGGGAGAGATGGCCAAAACATTTGTCTTTGGCTGCACAGCCACAGCTGCATTTTAGACATTCAAGGAAAAACAAACAGCACTAAGCTAATAAAAGCAGTGGGAGAGGAGGTACTCCTCTTGGTGCTGCTTTTCCAGCTCTTCCGGTTGCTTGGCAACTAGCTATGGAGGATCAGTTACAAGGCTGGTGCCTTTTTGCAAATATTTGGTTGAATATCACAGGGCATATTATCAAAGCAGTTCAAAGTCTTCTGAAATACATCCTTGGTTTTATGTGTAAATCAGTGCAAATAAATGGATGAGTTCATGCTGTGTCAGGAACTATCAGAGGAGTGCAAGTTTGTTTACAATGGGATGAAGCATGTTGAAGACATTATATATGTGTATTATTTTTACATATCTTCTTGCCTGAGATCCTTATCTGAGAAAACTAAGGACTTATATACAGAAAAGCTGCCAAGGTCAACCAACACATTTTAAATATATAAATATATATGTGTGTGTGTGTGTGTGTGTGTGTGTGTATACTTATACACATGTAAGTATATGTATACCAAATGAATTAAAAAAACAATGAAAGGGGGAAAAGAGATACATACAGAAACCAGCATGAGCCCCATAATTAGCTGGGACAATATGTATAAAGTAGTTCCATTTGATAGAAAACACAGGGAAGTGGATATGAAAAGGGTAGACAATATATGAACAGATCTGTGCTAACCAATTTACTGAGGAGGTTCAGTTTGTGCAAGTGAAAAGCAGTGTTATTTTGCTATTAACCAATCTTTCACAGTTCTTAAGCACACACTCTTACAGGAATGCACCTGTGCACACAGTCTAGATTAATTTTGTCATGGTTTATTTGCATGTATGTGCACACACAGAGCCCAATTTGCTCATTTCAGCCTTCCAGCTAGCCAGGTAACGGGGTTTTACTACATTACTGTGGCACCGGGTCCAAGATAAAATACTAACAAACAGGACAAATTAGACTGAACACAGGATTTAGGGATATATCTGTGTAGATCCTGGTCCTCAGCTCCCTTGTACATGATCAGCTCGGAATACAAACAAAGCAGCTTGATTGTGTCCTTGTTCACTTCTGGATAAATTCTACCTACAGCAGGAGCAGCATCAAAACAACCTCAAACATCTCCTCCCTTCTTTGTAAGTCTGTAAGCGGTGACAAGCCCAGCTTCCTCCAGGTCACGTCCTTCATTAGCAGTCTGGTCACCGGTTTAGCCAGCCAAGCTGCTGCTGTCTGTTGGTGCGAGGAGGGTGCTCTGTATGTGCCCACAGAACACAAAGTAAACATACTGAACTCCTGACAGTGAGCTCATTTCCTAGTCCAATTCAGTGAGGCTTCCTTGGCATAACAACGTGTACAAATATTACCAAACCACAAAAAGTCAGTACTCTCTGATAAGACACAGTTTGCACTCTGTAACTAAAATACCCAGATACTCCAAAGCTATCCCATATGTTAGGATACATTTTATTGTTATGAGTTGAGGTAACCTCTGGCCTCTCCAAACTGGGGGCACCCAGCACTCCTTGGGGATCCTGAAAGTATGCTTGGGATTCAGCTTCTTAAATTCCTTTTTCTCTACAGAATTGGTAGCAAGCTGCCAAATTACCCACTTCCCACCAGTTTTAGATATTCAACAGATGAAAGCAAATGTTTCTGTTGAAATAGACAGTAGATTTTTAAGCAAGCTGATTAGGTACCGCTATTATTTTTTACAGTTGACAGCACAGACTGTTTTGCTCTGTATCATTGTTGCATGACATTCCATTTGGCACAGGGTTTATTTTTAGCCAGAGACTATCAAAAGAATTTTTCAGTAGGAACGTCACTGCTCTTGAACAAGGAATCATATTACTGCAAGAACTTTGCTGAAACGAAGAAGATATATTGGACAAATGGGAAATTATAAATCTAGACCAACCCAAACTTGCACTGGTAATTAATGTTCCTTTTTTAAACGCAATATACCATGCATCCATCTACAAGAAGCAAATGATATTTCAGGAGATAACTCATTGCTAACTTACTCTTGAGTTCAAGGATAAGGTATTGTATTGTTACTGGTTTACAAGACGAATGGCTTAACCCAAATCACATATACTTCTTTTACAGAAAAAGAAGACGAAAAGCTAGTAAACTAAATTTCTTAGTGCAATTGTATAAGGTCATATTAACTTAGATTATTATGTTGATTTAACCCATACTTCATTACAAAAACCTTTAAACTTCCAACGTTATGCTGTGTGTCTGTGCTAAGATTTAGGAAATAAGAGCTAACAAATGCAACCTAAGGTTTAAGTTTTCTCTCTTTCAAGTTAAAAATATTTCTGATAAGGATTCATATTATTAGTTGTCTATGAAATCAGTCTATTTGTGTCTACATTGGTTGCAGCAAGAACCTTTTAATAGCTGTAATATTTTGAACGTTTATACTTTAATAAAAAAATATTCGAAAGTACAATTGGATGTTTAGAAATCAAGTGCTTTTGTTACCGGGACATTATGATTTGAGTTCCTGCGTTTTATACATTTTGAAGTGTTTCATGAAATGGGGTTTTTTTATTCTTAGATGAATGGAAGAAGAAAGTTAGTGAATCATATGCTATAATCATAGAACGGTTAGAAGATGACCTGCAAATCAAAGAAAAGGAGCTGGCAGAACTGAAGCATGTTTTTAGGTAAAATGGTCTGGAAACCTGTTTATGAATTTCCTTCAAACGAGTATTTGCTATTAAAGAGTATTTTGAGTTGCAGGTGCTTTCTTATGGCAGGAGTTTATCACGTATGGAATACATGTTCTTTAATGTCTATTTTTGGGAGTATGTCATTACGCTACTGGGCCAGAGCCCCACAGGATAGTAGCAAAATTAGTGACTGATAATTACTAATGCCGATATTTTATAACAAACACCTATATACTTCTGTAAATTAATTTGCTTTAATGGGATGTTTAATTGTGTATTTTTCAGTTTTGCTAATATGTTTCTTCAGACAGGAATATTGCTAAAGTAACAATTTTTAAACACACACAAAACCAGATTATCTTCTGAATGTGGATTTCAAATTCATGATTGTAATAATTTTCCAGGACAGCACATGCTAACAACCAACTTCACCCAACCAAGTGACATACTTATGTGTTCATTATCTAAAAAACTCAAATATAGAAAACACCCAGCTCATTGACTGTGAATAAGTTAAGAAAATTATCAGGTAAATAATTTCAGACATCAAAACCACTTGAAAAGATATGGGATGCTAATCAGAAATAAATCACAAGCTCAGAAAAGCCAAATTGGTCATAATAATTATTCATCATGCTCACTTTCACTAGCATAATTATCACTGCTTGAGCCTGTTAAGTGAAAGACGACATTGGGCTTTGACTGCAATACGCTGACCACTTTCACTATGATACAGTACGGTACATTGGTACTTGCCTCATTTTAAACCTGTTTAGTAGTAAAACTAGTTATCTTAACAAATTGGAGCCAGAGTACTCTTTATTTTAGTTAAGTTGACTATATGGTGAAAGTGCTTAATTCCTGCATTAGGCATAAGAAAAAAGAAACAATTAACTTTAAGGCTAGCAGACCTTTGGCAGTTCAGCTTATCAGTCTATCTTAGTGCCCCATCTAAGTCTCATTAAGTTGTCAGCCAAACTCTTCTTAGACAAAGGGCACTGCTCTTTTCCTGGGAAGGACTGAGAACTAATGACACTGGTTACATTGCATTGGAAAGATTTTTTTTTCAGTCAGGCTTGAGGAATCAGCCAGTGATTTCAGTTCCAAAAGCTGCCTTCAGCCATGAGTAATGAAATCGGTCAGATTTTGTGAGTGTCTAAAAACCAGATCTGGCCTGTGTAAAAAAATCAGTCTTGACTATATGAAAAACTTTTCTATAGTAGCAGTGGCTATTTTCAGAAGAATTCTTATCTCTGAAGTAGCAGAGGAATTAATAGGGTTTTTATCCCATTATCAAAACAAAACCATTTATTAGAAGACTAAGATACTGGATGGTTGTTGGAAGCTAAGGCAAAGAAGGTAATTTGCCTGATGGAAATTAAATAAGTAGCTGTTAAATTCCCTGCTTTGAAAAATAAATAGGACAAAGGTGACTTGCTTTTGTCCTTGGCTTTCTAGCAGGGGAAAGAACTGTCAGCATACTCATTTTACCTTTTGGGAACCCATGCACAGGTCAAGGGATAAATTGTCCAGTGCCATAGGAAAAAAAACAACAGTTGCAATAGTGAAAAGTAAATTTATAAGTAGCTTAACACCTGCCACTTCTTGGATAAAAGTTGTCCCTATTCTATTCCCATACCTCAGAGCTATTAGTGCAATGGTTTCCTAAAAATACCACCCTGAAAATAAAAAGCCAGAATTTCATTTTCCTAAAACATGCAATTATGTCTTCAGAAAGGAATTAGAAGGACACCTAAATAAAACTGGGCCCTGAGTGTAGTCATGTGAGCTAGCTTTCATTTTTAGTATAGGCCTTTTAATCACAGCTTTCAATATATAAAACTTTCCTTTAAATACTTTCCCACAAAAAAATAATGTTGCCAGTTTATAAGAACTCAAATAATATTAAAATTGAATATCACTAAGAAAACAAACTTGTGGGTGTTGGTCTCTTCTCCCAAGTTACTAGTGATAGGATGAGAGGAAATGGCTTCAAGCTGCATCAGGAGAGGTTTACATTGGATATTAGGAAAAATCTCTTCACTGAAAGAGTGGTCAGGCTTTGGAAGAGGCTGCTCAGAGAGGTGGTGGAGTCACCATCCCTGGGGGTGTTCAAAAAACATGTAGGCACTTCAGGGCATGGTTTAGGAGACCTGGTGGCGTTGGGTTGACAGTTGGACCTGATGATGATCGTAGAGGTCTTTTCCAACCTTAATCATTCTGTGATTCCACGAAACTTTTAATTATTATTTTTCAAACTGGAAGAAGAGGAAAATTTAAGTATATAATTAAAATAGTAAAACCTGGATTCTTAGCCACATATTAAGTCCCAGGAATATGAATTTTTAATGTAATTCTAAAGACAAAAATTGAAGCAGGAGACATGACTTTAGAGCGTGATAATATTATGTGATTCTGAGACTTGCAGAATTCATCCTTCAAACAAAGCAATCCATTCCACCATGCAGTCACCACAGTGTATCAATAAGTACAGTGTGTACATCCATGCATACCCAGCGTGTTACAGCAAAGACAAGTTGACTAAAAGGACTCGTTTCCCAGAACCTGGAATTTATTTTTCCCTCAATTGCCCATGAAGGAAAACCTGAAGAATAGATGAGCTTTATAGCACTATCATTAATCACACTCATTGATGTCAGAGAAGAATTGCACAAAGATAAAACATATTTGAAGAATGGGATTTTATTTTTACTGACCAAAATGTTTTCCGCATTAGTAAAGTGGAAGTAGTAGATGAAGGACTGTCACCAAACAAAGGTAAACATGACTATAATGTGTGAAAAAAATGTTCCATACAGAAGCAGTTTACATTTAGGACGTAAAAAAAATTAGCTTCCTTAACACATGATACCCATCTTCTAAGGAATTAATCTGAAAATCTAGAATGATGTCAGAATTAATCTCACCGATGCATACAGTTTTGGCAAAGTAAGTCCAATTTTTGCATTTATAAATAAATGCTCTGCTCTAGTTTTATCAGGCCAATATAATTTTCAAAAGATGCTCTGTTCCTGAACATTATAAAACACTCAGTATTGACAGCAGACAGTCAGGAGTTTCCATCAGAGTGGTCTTTCTGATAGGAAGAATGTTTTCCAAAAATCTAGTTTTTATGAGAAAAAAAACTGCCAAAATTTCTCACAAGGAAAATATTTAAATTTTGCAAATTTAATATTTAATTACAATTAATTTAATTTAAACTAGAATCAATCCATTATTCACTTACCAGCACAATACTTTGTACATCTATAATTCACATTTTCTTTTTTTCACATATAATTCACATATAATTCACCATTTTCTTCCGTGGACAGACGTTCCTGGAGTTGCAGTCCTCCTGTACTGTAGTATGGGTGCTCCTCATTCTGCCCAGTCCCTAAGTGATTGCAATGGCCATGGCACTGGATGCCTCAGCATGGAGGAGATCCCGTCCTGAAGCCCACCCTCTAAAGAACACACTCAGAACCCGAACTACAGTTTCTGTAGGTTATAATGAGTCACCTTGTAATTTGATAGCTCTCAAACCACTCCACAAAACTAGAAAAGCAACTTTCATATTCTGGAAGTTAAAATGGTTTCTTTCAAAATAAAACCCAGAAAAATGCAGTGGTTTAACATTTCCAAATTAATTTTGTCACACTTCATGAAAGTGAATATGAAAACACTGGGTTTATTCCTGGTTTAGAATGATAACACACACTGAAGAAGCAGAATTTCTTTTAGAATAGACTTAACTAAGAGAACAAAAGTAAAGACAATCTTTGGCTCTGTCTGCATTTTAAATTCTATTTAAAGAATATATTATTGAAATATTTATTGAAGGAAAAGGCCTAAGTGTCACCTTGCTTAACAGGGGTCATCTTGCTAAGAGGAACTTTGAATAGGTTTATATTTTTAAAAGCAAGAGAAGTATTAAAACCTTATTTTTTAATTGCAACCATGTTAAATTGTTTAACAGTGCTACTCACTCAGAATGGATTTGTATACAAGACTAAGTGGTCTGCTAAACCATGATCATTGTTACACTGATACTGAATGGAAAAACCCCTAAACTTCTATTGACAGACAGAAATCAGCATTCTCCATAAAAATATTAATTGCTACGTGTATTTATTTTTCAACAAATGTAATTACTTAGAATCTTTGACAGAGCAGTAACAAGTCAATCTGTGCTAAAGGAAACCCATGAGACTTGACGACAAAAGCTAAAATGTTCAAGTATTGTAATCGTTTAACAATCTGTAAGTAAAAACAGAGTGACCATTTTCCTTCACACTTTTCAGAAGCTCTCTTCCCTATTTAAAAAATACATGTGACACTCCAGGCATTCAGGAGTTTTTCAAGTAAAGCTATAATGCATATTGAAATAGGACTTATAACCAGAGGTGGGTATAGCTCTAGCTATGGAGACCTTGTTCATCTTTCTTTGTAAAACTAGAAGCATCTTTAGTTTACTACCCATTCCCTTTACTGCCAGCTTTTCTAGCTTTATTTTATGAAGTACTTTATTTTTGAGCTTTGACAAGTGTTGTACGACAGGAAAAGGAGAATGGAAATTAATGAATTATAAAATTGCATGGGTTGTAACATTTTTATGTTTGTTTTTTTTCTAAAAAAGAACAGAGCATTACATAAAAATGCTAAATGTCTTTTTAATTATTCAGATTTGGTATGGATCGGATTTAAGATTTATTTTGTTAGAAACGTATTAATAATAATAACTTCATTTTAATTATTCATTTCATCCTTGTGTGGCCTAGAAATCACCATGAAACCATTAAGCTATAAGAAAATGTAAAACTGTACTGAAAAAGTGGAAGAAAGTTAAACATTAAATTGACCTTCATTTTGTCAGTGTTACAATACATAAGTGACATTTAGTTGTCTAAGAATTTAAGTGCAAACATGCCTTTCCTTAGTAGGATGTGAATATAAACTATAATATTTTAATTGTTTATATCAAGACCAAAAATACAAGTTAATGCAAAGCCAAAATGAGGCTCTATAAATTATTTTATAATTCTGTTTTAATATATCATATTCCAATGCAATAAACCAAAGCAGAAAAGCAGTGCTATAAAATTATACCAGTCTGCTGAACATTACAGGGTCCATGTTCCTTCTGATGCCTTAAAAAGCTGTCAGTAATGGGTGTTTTGAGCAAAGGTGAGAGTCCTGTCCTGGCACAGCTGCTCCCCTGCCTCACTCCAGCCCCTCCCATCCTCTCAGATCTCAGATACTCACAGTTCTTCTTAGGACTTAATGTGCCATTAGAACTGCATATCCTCAGCCAGAAATGTAAGTTTTAGAAAGACTACTTCATTCCTCAAAATGCTTTAGAAACATTTTTCCTTTGATCTCTGCCAAATTTTTGTCTGAGCTTTGGTTACCTTCCTTCCATGTATGTGCTTCTCTAGTGTTTTCATACAAATGTTTCCATGTATTGGTTGTATAGTGTTTCTATGATCTCTTTTGGGCAACATAAACTTACTTTCTGAAAGGCTTTTTCTGGTTACTCTTTTGACTTGGCTTGTTGCCTCTAGTTCTATGCATGCTCTGCTCATCATTTTAGAACAAACACATATATTCTTAACATATTACTTAGCTATTACTGCATCACTAAAGAAACTGTTTTTGCGTGGATTGCTTATATTCCTGAAGAGTCTTTCCTCCTTTTTTCTCTAATTCAGCTGCATTTAGAATGTAAGTACTGTGACTGGATAGAAGAATTTTTCAGAAAATGATGAATCTGGACTACTCACTTGATGTCAGTAAAGTATTTCTAGGTTTATGGAGTGTAAACTGGTATAAATTTAGTCCTGTGTCTCAAAAAAAAAAAAAAAAAGGCAATTTCTCTTTGAAATTTTTTCCAAATGAAAGAAACTGTGCTAAAGGATGAAAACAGTAATCACCTGTAAAATCTCTTTTTTCAGCTCTGATGAAGCCTTCTGCAAAGTCAATCTAAATTACCGCACAGAAAATGGGCTCTCTCTTCTTCATTTATGTTGCATATGTGGGGGTATGTATCTGAAATATTATGTTCTTTTAAACGTTTTATTTACACAGCAACTGATTTGTTCTGTCTAATAACAGTCAGGAAGATTATATTTTCAGTGAAGTTGTCCTTGCTGACAGTTGGATAAGTATCTATAAACATTGCTCTAAATCTCTATTGCCAAGGGGGTAGAATCCTGTTACACTGAAACCCATTATAGCTGATTCTTCAGTCCAAGAAAAGTTTTGGTTTATAATGTAGCATGTTTTACTACTGGCGTTCAACTGATTCAAAATTACTTGCTTTATGCATTAGTTAATCAAACCATACTCATCTCGTATTGCTCTACATTTCTGTATTCTGTACATGATACAGACTTCAGGCTAGGGAGCTAGTTTTAGCAGTACTTTGACATACATACAACATCTATTTTTCTAGTATAGTGAAAATACCTGTATTTTATTTCATGGTGATTAAAAGAAGAATAACTCAAATGTTTCAGCGAAAAATATTAGCTGATAGCATTTTTGCAGATAGCAAATCAGAGTATGCAAGAAAAGAGTGCAAGATATCTTTTGGGATGCTCATAAAGAAACAGTAATGGTGGAACTTTCCACTCTGACCTACATTGCTGCTCTGCTATCCACATAGCAAGTCATTAGTTCATGCACATACTTTGCACTTGTTATACAATTTTCAGCAGAAATTACCTGAGAGGGAGAGAGGATTTTACCCTAAGGTTTCAGCTCTGCAAAGTGCTTACTAATAACATACATAAATGATTTGCTTAATCTTAGATGCTATCATAAAGGAGGACCTGATCCTGCATTGCTGAAAACGGAGTGGATCTCTACTCTTATTTTCAGAGAGTGCAAGATCATATCCAAAGATGACATCAGTACCTGGTAACATTAGAGCAATTGGTGGGATTAGTGAGAGGAGGTTTAAGAAAACAGACAATACAATTAATTAGGTACGGTATGTGAACACTTGAAGGAGGGAGAGCAGCTATTAGATCTGACATTGTCCTTGATTAAAGTCATAAGTATTCAGAAGGCAGATACATTTTTTGAGATCATCACTGTGCATCAGAAAAGTAATAGTAAAGCTACTTGCTCATGCTGACATTCATTAGCATCCATCAGAACAACTGTCCCTGTAATGATGTTGATGAGAGAGAGAGAACAGTGCTTCCATTCTGAAAGGGCAAAGGAGTTACGTGTCTGAGAAACCAGAGATTCTGGAGGTATCTGCTAGTTTATGGAGTTCTTTGCAGCATGGTCTGGATGTTAAAAGAGAAGTTTGCTTCTTTAGAGGTTCAACTATCCTGAACAAATCATTATTAAAGTGTGAACAAACAGTGAGCCACTACGTGGCCAGATCTCCAACTATCCCAGTGGATAGGGATATGGTGCCTAATTCCATTTTGAGGTTTCATGAGGTGTATTCCATGACTTGCCTTAGCTCAGCAGATGAGGTACCTATTTCTCTTTGCTTTCAAACTCACCCAGAAGTTTCTTACTTCATCTGCACGTTCTTTTCTGTAAATGACTTTGTTTTCCAATTTTCTTTCTCAAGGTAACAAATCACATATTAGAACTCTTATGCTAAAAGGACTGCGCCCATCCAGACTAACAAGAAATGGATTTACAGCTCTGCACTTGGCAGCTTATAAGGTAAATTATTTTGAATAGAACTGATGAAAAGAAATCAGAACTGAGCAGCTTATTTGTCTGAACTGTCTATTTGAACTCTCTAGTTGCTACTTCTGGTGAAAATATGAATTTCACATTTATAGTGCATAGGAAAATGACCTATAAAGAGCCCATGCACAGGAAATCAGCATGTGCTTTTGCAATATCACCCATGAGGATATGATATTGCTTTGGAAATATTGATTAAATCATGCAATGCAACTCAAGATAGAGTGTTCTTTTTATTATTATAGCTATTAATAGAAAGAACATCAAAGGGCTTTATTTTACAATTTTTCCCTTTTTTGCTTCTTGTTCGTCATTCCTCCTCAAGTTCCACATTCAGCCTCAATATTAATTTTCTTCACTGTTATATTTATCTTGTAAGACTCAAGAATAACAGTAGCAAGGAATAAAGTGAACAAAGAACATTTTCCTTAAGAATTCTTATGATTCTTATTTTGAGATAGAGCATCTTAGAAACTTAATCCATGTATGCTAGCCCCAAAAGCACTTAACTTTTGAGAGGAAACTCAGATCAAATCTAGGAGTTTATATTCTAGACTGTAATGTTCAAGCCACCTATGTCGCACAGGTGCCACAAGGTCATAACAGCCTCTATTTCCTCTGCAAAGCTGTCATGGCAGATACCATTCTGTTTTGCTGTATGTTCAAAGCTGGTAGAAGGTTGAGTAGGTTGGCACCTGTGTGCCACTCTTGATCCACTAGTGGTGTTCCTCACTCAGTTGTGAGGACACAGATGTGGTGAAGGGTCTTTAATCCAAATACCCAATTCCAAATGCAGCAGGAATCACCACAGTCACAGCCATTTTCCTCCAAAACCTCACCTGTGAAAGAGGAGAGAATTAAAACTCATATTGCCAATCAGCAAGCTATGGCTGTCCTGGAGTGAGCATGCAATCAACTTTCCCGTGGAAATGAACGGGAGGGTCATTAGAACAGGGAGAGTGATGGGAAAGACTAACATAGGTTGAGTAACGACAGTAGTGTCTGGGGCACGTGGCATACAGTCATGAGTATTATTTGTGCAAAGAAGACACTGAACTGCCAATGAAGCAATGTTTTAGCTATTGTAGAGAGGAGTAGGAGTGGAAAGAAAGAAGGCATGCAAGCAGCAGCTTTTGTAATTTTGTCTGAAGGTGGGAAGAAAGACACCCCCCTATTTCCAATGTTTGCTACGGATGAGCTAAGCCAATTTCCTGCTCCAAATGCTGGGTTTCATGAATGCCTTCACTGGAGCTCTGAACTTGCCCCAGGCGTGTGTAGAGAGGTGGTCATTAAATAGGCTGAAGACTGAATTGTGAGCTGGATACCTAAAAGTTATGATACGCTGTGGATGCCTTATGCTCTGTATCTCCATGGCTTAACTCTGTATATTTGCACCATAAGCAACCTTCCTCTCCCGGTTGCTATAATAAGAGCACTTGCTATATCTTGCATTATATATTGGAATCCTTATGTTAGTTTAATTTTACAACCACTGGTACCAATTAGCTATGCAAGCTATAAAAGTATGACAATAATCAAATCTTATACATCATGGGATGAATTGATGGTTTACAGCAATCATAAAAGAAACTTTCCCCCATACACAATGTTGCATGAGCCAATTGCCTTAGAAGAATCTCCCTGCCTATCTTTAATGTCAATCTCAGTGAATGGTTTCCAATTAATAATTTAGTTGAAAGTAAACAATCTTGTGTTTAAAAGGACTTTTATAACATATTTCTAGAATGTTTTCATTACTCAGGAATAGATTTCATTTTGCTATCAAATCTCATTTTGTCTGTTTTCCCTGCACTGTAAAGTTGATAAATCTCTTGCATCCACTTAAGCAGAAAACTGTATCAGCAACTTACTTAATCACTCAAATGATGTGTTACAATAGCCAATATCTTTTTCAGGTTGCAGAAAGATAAGCAAACTAGTGTGAATTTGGGGATCTAAAATAAAATGCAATATAACATTTCTCCCATAAGTGACATTTTAAGACTTTAAGGTTTACTAAGAGTTAACCAATGACAGCTTTTGTTGCATTATAGTTCTTTTCTAAGTAAAATATAAAGAAGCCTAGAGAACCTTAGAAATAAAGCAATGTTTATTGAGACAGGGCAACTTCTTGTGAGACTCCCTGACTACTCCTTATCTACAATCTGAATATTTTGTGGTGTTTTGTAACAGTGAAACAGAATTAGGAAAATTGGACTGAGTCACTAATTAAAACTGAACATTTCTAGATAATTCAAACTCAGTCTGTTTTCCCTGGATCCATAATATCTGATCCATTATTCAATCAAGTACCATGCTTCATGGTACTATGCTTCAACTCTTTGACAGAAAAAGTAATATAAACTTTTGCTATCCATTATTATCAAAGAGAAATTCCTAATATTTCCAGGAAACAGGAACCATGTCAGTATGAACAAATGTTATGCTTTCACAGACACATTTTAGCTGATGCTTCTCTGGCATTGATTAATTCTTGCCCTTCTTTTATTGTCTGCTTCAAAGAGATCTAGAACAATGAGGAATTTTGAAGCTTTTAGCATCTCTTTTGCCCCTGTGTTGTGTGCATTTCTTCTTAGGAAACAATGAAAATTAATTGGAGACTCATCTCTGACCCGGATGATGATGGAAGGCAGATCAAGAAGTGAATATTATAATAGCTCTAGCTCTAGTTGGTGGAGTTAGAACAAGTAATGGTGAGAAAGATGGCCTAATTTCTCCTGGGAGTTCTGCCACTGCCCCCAAACAAATCGTTTCACTTCTGTGTGTTTAATTTCACTATTTGTAACAGAGAATTTCATAAAAGTCATATTGACTGGGCATTATGACTATTAATGTGTTTCTCAAGTTTATGTTTTTATTATCATTTGATAGCACCCACTGCTGTTATACCAGAATGAAGTCATAGCAAAAATTGCATGCATGACAGGAAAGAAGTGAAACAATGTGAAGAATAAGCTTATAGTTCAGAATTTAGCATGCATGCTATATATATGTATATATCCTGGGAACTCCTCAGGTACCCTTCTTCTATGTTAGGTACTGTAGTGTTTTGACGTTTAAACAGTTTATGTGAGCACTTAGTAATGGCTTGGAGGATGAGAGATCTTTAAAAACATCATAACATCAGAATAGAGGCTGTTTTTTAAAGATACAGGCTTTGGTATAGCAAAAGAGAGATTTCTGGTGCCTTGGACAAGGCTTCCCTCCACCCATTTTCTTGCACTCTTGTGCTCCTGGGGTCATGGTCAGTCCCTTGTAATAGCTGGGGAGGCCTAGACATATATAGTTCTCTTTGGCTCACAATTGTTAGAGCTGTGTCCCAGAAATAACATGTTTTAAATGCATACCTTTTAGGACAGTGCAGAACTGTTAACAGCGCTGCTGCATGGTGGAGCTGACATTCAACAAGTTGGGTATGGAGCTTTAACAGCCCTTCACATTGCCACAATCGCTGGTCATCATAAGGTATATTTCTCCTTTTCTGTACAGGAAATTGTGTAAGTTAATGCCAAGATTAGCAGGTCATTTTATTTTAGATTGATGCCATTCAAAACAAAACTCAGAATTTGTTTAGTACAGCCAAATTTTATTTAATTCCTTTGTACTTTGTGGGAAAAAACGTAACTGCGCATTATTTTTTACATTGAACAAACATGCACAAAGGACAGAGATCTATTTGAATATCTCTTGCCATAATATAAATGTCTTTAAAATCTTGGCAATAAATGGCACTTTTTTTTCTAAATATCAGACGTGTTAACCAATAGCTACATGATGAAACACACTCACTCATACATCTCAAGGTTTCTGAACCTGGATATGGAGTAAGGCTTCCAAATACTGTCTTTCTGCACATGAAAAAAAGCACAGTAAGAGTTTTATTCCCTCTTCTAGGAGTCATGGGCTCTGCTTCACAGCTCTGTGGTTTTCACTTCAGAGAGGCACAGAGCTTCTCAGTTTAGAGCTATTTTATACTTCAGATTAGCACAGAGAAAACTGTTGTCAGGGTAAGTCGTTTATAGTGTGACTCTCAAACATCCATATTGATAAGTCTCCTATGGGTTGGAGACCTATCACTATGGGGAGTAGACGAAGGAAGAGAGGGATGAGATTCCCTAGATGCCTGTAATCAGGCTTTTCCCTTTCTAGACATTCTGTTAGTCATGAATCTCTTTTCTTATCATTTACCACCTCAGTTTAGTCATTTCACACATCATCTCATTTCTGTCACCCTGGCAACAGCTCACTCAGTGTAAATTATTTATTTTTTTTAATCTCTTAAAGCACTGGGTGTGCAAAATTACCTTGGTAATGAAGGGTTTATGACTGTAAACATACTCATGAATTCAGGTACTTCATATTTTATCTCCTTTGGGTCCATTAAGCAAGCAAAGATTTTGTCCTCTGCTTGAGTAAATGTGTTAACTTATACAGAGTGCTGGACTAATTTATGGAGACAGAAATATTAGAATTCTTTAAAGAGAGATAATCAGCAAGAAATGCAAGAAAAAATAAGTAAGTACAAAGGAGGAAATATAGATTATGTTAATACTTGCCTTTCATTGTGCATCTTATAAATTCCCTTCAAGCATAAGAGTTTGGCTGGATGACTAGAACAAAGCATGTGTGCCGTTTTCAACAGAAAAGAAGAACCTCTCAGTATGTACATGGCAAGAAAGAATACATCTCTTATGAACTCCCAAGTTACAGCAATCACTGAGATTATTGATGTAAACAAAGCCATCTCTTCTGCTACATTTCCAGTCAACCGGTTTACACACAAACACACACACACTATATACTGTACATATGCATACAGAAATAGTTACATAATTATATATTGAAAGAGAGAAGACATTTCTTTTCAAACAGGCAGTTTTGCTGGGACAATGATGACTCTTTAGAAATCTTCTGTACTATCTCAAGAAATCTGCCAGCAATTAAATACCTGGTCTGAGAAACTCTAAGGCTAGCCACTGAAGTTCAGCTAAAGGAAGGTAATACTTTTTAATTTAGGCAATTTAGATTTTCTTTGACTTCTTGTTTCTATTTAGTCTGAAAGAATTATTGGATCTCTGCATCAGTAACAATATGCCAGATTTTCTATTTTATTTAGGCTTTCAAAGACACTGATAGATCCCTACTGGAATTTGCAGTCAGGATTTTAATTTCCATTTAAGTTAATTACATATCTGAATTACTTTGAAGCTTTTGAAAATTGCACTGGGTACCCTTTGCAAAATTTTCCACTTAATACCTTTGAGTATTTCACCTTGTGTGTTAACTACACATATACATAGATAGAGACAGTACCTAACATCACAGTAGTCTTTGCAGGGCTCAAAGTTCTTTGGGGTCTATGGACACTGATGCAAATAATACGAACAGTAAAGTAGTCACTGGGAGAAACAAGCCACACTCTGCAAATCCAGCTCTGAACAGCTTGTGTACCAGCACTTTTGAAAGTGCTAGTAAGAACTGTGATCCCTGAGTAAATTTTCTACTATAGCTTGGCTGCAAAAGGCTGTCTAATTGTGAGAGTGAAGGAGGAAGAGAGTTACTGGAGCAACGGTTTTAGCACTAGTTAATGTAATGAGTACATGGTGAGTCCCATGAGGGGGCTGTGTCAATGTAAAAATTCCCTCTATTTCTAACGGAAATATACATTATGCTGTTTTACCCTCTTAAGGGCTATATATATATAGCCTATATGTATATGTCTGTGTGTGTGTATACTTTGTCTGCTGGGGACCTTTCCCAGGCTTGTGGGCCATCAGGGGCAACCAAGGATACTGGTGAATTTAGCTCTACATTGCAGCCTCCCAAATGATTTAAATCCAACAGGTATGTTTGTGCTTCTTGTTAAAGAGAGGATACATAAAGACACAGTTGGTGACAACCTTGCATTACCTAGAGAGTCTGTGTGTGAAGAAGGTTAAGCTGAAAAAGGTTAAAACAATTTACGGGTGGTCACACCAAGGAACTCAATTAAAAAGCTGTTAGCCTTCAGTGTTTCAGTCAGCAACTCCAACAGGGATCAGGGGACAAATCAATCTGTAGCATCTGTTTAAGCTGGTGAGTGAGGAACCATGCTAGCAGGGCAACCTAACCATTTATATTTTGAAGGTCAGCTCTCCAGGTGGAAGAACCAGGCTCCTTGGTGTGTCTGCACACAAGAGAGGCTGAGAGCAAGCAGGGATGGGGGTGTTTGTGTTTTAACTTTACATCTCTGAGCTCACAGGAGCATCATGTCATTCCCTTCGAGTACACATACAACTCTTTTTATCACCTTAATGGAAATCCTTTCTTGTGTATACTATTACTAAAAAACAGATAGGGAACCACCACACCTAATTGTTCTGTGCAAGAATTATTATGGAGATATTAATGAGAGTCTTAACTCTTTAATGATCTTTTTCACTTTTATGGAGTATGTATTTAATATTCCCTCTGTGGGAAATATGAAGTATTCTTCTCTGCACTGGGGTTTCAAGTAATTTTTAAAATGTCTGGGCCTTGTCCTGCAAATGTCAAAGGAAGGCCTGCTATTTGTCTCATGTCTTTAGCTCCTACTGAGGTTATTGAAAAAAATGGGTGCTCAGAACCCAACAAGGATAAGACCATTAACTTGATAAGAAATAACTTATTGTGACAGGTTTTGAAAAGCCCCTTATTTCTTCTTTGGGAATGATCAGATCTTTATCTGCAGTATTCTCCATAAATGGAGTGGGACTATGTAACTTATTTTGTTCATCTGCTGGTCTGGAGACTGAACATTTATAGTCCAAGTGAAGGCTTTTTTCTTTCCTTCTTTATATAGCTTTGAATTTTTCAGTCCACTGAGAATCTCCTGTGCTAGATGAAATAGCTTATTTTGTCCTTAATTTTGTTAATATTAATGGAAATATGGAATATTTTTTTCACACACACATCCTAAAAATAGAATCAATTTAAGAAAGAGAAAATAGATTTTGGTCATCTTCTTAATTCCAATAAGATAAACAATTATTTATACAATTATTTATACTATTAAATAAATAAATAGCAGAAGTATACACACCAATCTATGACACATAGTCTTTTACTATAGAAGAGGACTGACTATATTTAAGAGAAAGGTAGAAAGAACTGGGAGAAAAATTGGTTTGTTCTCCATTTCCGTGAAGAGTCAGTCTATGGCTTTCGCTCCATCACCACACCTGAAACCACTAGAGTGATGAGTTCTCTGACATTACAATACATTCTAATTCATTTGAGCCAGTGTGGTGTACAAATATTTCACCTGCTCTATGATTTACTGCCGTACACCAAAACTGTCCTGTTTGCTTATTTTATCTATTAATGGAAAATGCAGTTCTCAATGGGAAGAATGAAAAATTAATGAAAAATTATAAAATCAGCCAATGACTGTAGTAGAAACATCATCAAATAACTTTAATAAATCTCTCATTAAGCCTGCTATTTTGAAAACATTAAATGTTTCAATCCCAGGGAGGTCATTGCTAAATAAATAAATAATGTGCCTCGTACACATTTATGTGTTGTCCAGTATTACCATGTTGGAAAACCAGTATCATTGCCTATTTCATTTTGTAAATTAAAGATTTCATTCTAAGATTATAATGCCTCAGGTGTGTGAACTGGACGGACAGTTGCAAGCAGGATGAAGCAGTGCTACTTAATTTTTTGCAACCTGCAAACCTGAGAATCTGAAGTGTGAATGTGTAGCAAAGACCTGTTGGGGAAGAGGGAGTTAGTTCCATCTTATAGATTTTCTACAGTAATAAATCCCTTTTCATTTACAAGTCATACATTACATCAGCATGTTTGCCACCTCCTGTCTCCACTGGCATTTTGCTAGTAATAGGTATAAGTTCAAATGATATAAGAAGCCTTGAAAAATTAAATTTATGTCAGCCTTTTTAAATGGTTCACAAAGTCCCTGTATTCTTCTTTCATTCCCTGCATTTTATGCTAATGCTGCATCTTCCCAGCCCTTTGTTTTATCTGACACCGATTTTTCAGACCTTCTCAGAATCATTCTAGAACGAGGAATGCAGAAATAGTATTCACACAGCATCAATATACGTGACTAGACAAGCTGAAAGACAATGGGGAATCAAAACTCCTCAGAATTTGACTGTCTGAAGATCTGACCAGTGACAAAGAGGTCTGGAACTCACAAGTTTTGAATTCAATAACTGTTTTTAATAGTTACCAACAAACTGTCCAGAACGAATGAAGTGAAGGAAGCCTTTTACAGCCCACAAATGAGAGCACCAGGTATTTGGCAAACACAAGTGAAAAAACATTGAGTTGTGGCTCAGTACAGGAGCTTACATTAACCTGATGATGCAAACTTGTCTGAAAACAGTGACATCTTTGACAACACTTTCCTCCAGCTGTGCTCTCTCCCCAAGAATGTCCTGTACAGAAGATTTATCTGTGACCCATTTTTAAGCTAGAATTCATCAAAGTAAATGCGGCATTTTAGAATTATGGTATTGTTAAATTCACAGTGATCTCTTTGCCCAGAACAGTTATCTTCTAGTAATATTGCACAAAAACATTTAAACTATTGTGCGTCTAACACCTACCAGTATCAGCCAAAGATAAAAAAAATCCCATTCCTTGGCTACCCTTGTAGCAAAAGCGATCCTAGTGAGAGCATTATATTTCAAGACACCAATACCTGCATCTTTCATTAATGATTTATCTGTGACCTGTGTTTCATCTGATTGGAACAGCTAAGATAAAAGAACCTGCAAAAGCTTATTGCTGCTCTGATGCCTGTCCTCATGTCTTACGGAAAAGCATATATTAAATATTTCAGTAGACTTCTCCTAAGAACGACAATTAATTGTACATTTATCAGAAAGTTGTACTTAAAACATTCAGAACCCCCTTTAGCAGTTTCTTAATTCAGTCTGACAGAGTTTGTTCTAAAATTCTTACAGATATAGACAGATTTAGGAGTTGTAATAATTTAATGCAAAGACACTTTGCGGGATACGACTGATCATATCTACATTTGCTAAATTGGAGGGAATTAGGCAAATACTTGCCACTAATCATATTTTTATTTTAATACCTTAATTAATAAAGGATCTGTGAAAATCATAATAGATTCTTTAGATATTTTAGTGTAAGGCTGTACAGAGGCTAGCAATGGTGCAAAGGCCTTAATTGTTGAAGTTGTCTTGTCATTTAAACTTTACCTGCTAAAAGTCAATAAACATTGATTTTATTTTCTTAGAGGATTTCTTATCCCTTGCCCTTGTCCAAAATACAAAGTCCTTATGTTGTCTCTCTAATATTTTATTTTGTTGACTCCTAACCTTCAGAGTAGCTTAATTAATTGTCTTTGAAGTGAACATAATTGACTTGAATGTTCAAAAAGCTTCTGAATAAACTTCATAACAGAACTTTAAGAAAAATTACAAAGTAAGAGTATTGTTCAAAGTATTCAAAGTATTGTTTTGAGTTAAAACTTGGTTATGCGAGGAAAAGGAGAGCAGTTGTTTCCCCCATTCTCTGGGCTGTGCTACTGTGAACCCAGCCCAGGAAGCTGCTGGCAACCTTTGCGTCCAGGCCATCCAGCTGGCTCCAGTTCAGTCTGCTGTCTACCAGGGTCCCAAGGTCCCTGGCAGGCCACAGCCTGTGCTGTCGCAGTAGAGGGTTTTGGTTTTGTCATTGTTGATCTTCATATGGGTCATGCTGGCCCATTGCTTTAGCCTGTCTGGGTCCCTCTGGATGGCAGCCCCACCCTCAAGTGTACTGAGGACATAATTTGATGTCCTCTGCTAACGTGAAAAGAGCGTACTCCATTGCTGCCTCCAGGACCATTGCTAAAGGTATTAAATAGGACAGGTCCCAGGATAGATCCCTGTAGTATACAACTTGATACTAGCCTCAAGGCAGAGTACAACTTTTTAACTGCTACCTGCCAAGACCCATCACCTAACCACTTTTTCACCCATCATAAGATCTCACCTTTTCTACAAGAATATTTGAGAAACCATGTTTAAAACCATGCTGAAGTCAAAATGGCATTCGCTGTTCTCCCTTCACCTAAAAATCCAGTCATTTTATCATAGAGGACATTCAGGTTGGTCAGGTGAGACTTACCCATGGTAAATCTGTGTTGACTGTACCCATTCACATTGAGGCATTGCGAGGTTAAAGATGTGTCCCCTCCTCTCCCTTGCCTTGCCTTGCCTTGCCTTCCCTTCCCTTCCCTTTTCTCCCCCCCGCACCCCTTCTCTCCCCTCCCTTCCTCTCCCCTCCCCTCCAGGCTGTGATGCTGATGACAGACCTTAGCTGACTCTTGCAGATTTCAGTTCTGTTGACCCCTTGCAACACTAAATAAATTCAGCAAGAGCTGCTTTCTCTACAGCTTGAAAATCTCCCACAGGTTGTGAGCTGCACGTTTAGTCATAGTCTGCCTCCTGAGGATAAAAGTTGGGGTTTTTTTTGTCTTTCTATGAGAATTTAAAGCTTTTTTTTGCATCAGAAATGTTTCCCTTACTTTCTAGAAGTAATTTTATCCTTGCATATCACTCCAACATACCCACCTACTTGTAACGCCTATGACAACTTCCAGTGTTTTCTAAGATTCCATTCTTCTTTCTTAGAAAGATAGTTTTTCTATGAAACTATCAAGATTGTCTCTGTACCCTTCTCTTCATTTACAGTTGAGCAGAGTTTGCTTAATATGACTTACAAAATTCTGTTTATCAGGAGATCATAAAGTAGCTTAAATGGTTGCCATTTCTACAGCCTGGAAAAATGTGCCAAAATTAATCTACTTTTAACTTCAAGATCAGAAGTGGATCCACATTGCTCAACACAGTTTCTTCATCTTGAAGGTACACCTTGAAGCTTGTAAATGAATCTACATTTTGTATTCCAGCTTCCAAAGAGATTAAGGAGAATCAGAGTTCTAGTCACACCCCTGAGCGTGTTACAGCCTCACAGTCGCATGCCTAAATTAAAACAAAACTGATCCAAAGGAGTTTCAACCATATTCTGGTAAAAGCTACAGGTCCGAACATCTCTTTTCAGACCCAACAGATATAACTTCAGTTTTATGATAGTAGTTTGCTGAAAAATGTCTAAGATAAATCACTCAAAGGTCACTAAGCCATTAAGTGACAGGCTAACTGGCTCAGTGTTCCCCACCTCTGGTCCACAAGCTACTAGTATACTGAAAATTGTCTGGACATGGGATGCACAACAGAGGGAGTCAGTTGTATTAACCAACCAGTAACTGTGTTCTTTTTTTACTATCTGAACACATTAACACTTGCCCGATAAATGCGTGTGTTAAGGCTGTTACAGAGCTGTTCTTCAGCTGATAGGCAGCTTCTCTAAAGGTCTCAGGGGATCTTTCATAAGATTTTTTTTATGGAGTCAAACTCTTCTTTGAGATCCATAACTAAAGGATGCACAGCAAAAGGATGTCAACACACGTGAGATTTATCAAGGGAAATTCTTGGCAGGGGTATCACAATGAGAGTGGTGCAGCACAGAAAGCTTTCCAGAGAGGATGCAGGACCTCCATCCTTGGAAAGGATCAAAGTTTAACTGGACAACACAGTGAGCAACCTGATCTTTGAAATTAGTCCTTCCTTTGATCAGGAGGATACTTCCAGAGGACCCTTCCAACATAAATCATTCTATGATTCATTGTCTGTATTTCTTTCATATGTGACCTTTACTTTCCTGGGGGCTGACCAGCTAGAAGCCAGTTTTGCAGAAATGGACCTAGGAGACCTTGTTGACAAGTTGGATATGAACTAGCAATGCACCCTTGCAGTAAGAAACACCCTGGGCTGTATTAGGAAGGGTGCTGCCAGCAGGTTGAGAAGGTGATTATTCCTGTCACCTCTGTACCCGTGAGGTGGCACCTGGAGTACTGTCTTCAGCGCTAGGCTCCCAGAGAAGAGAGACGTGGACATACTGGAGTGAGTCCAGCAAAGGTCTATGAAGATAGTTCATGGACTGGAGCACCTGACATAGGAGGAGAGGCTGACAGAGCTGGGATTGTTCAGCCTGGAGCAGAGAAGGCTCCAGGGGGGATCTTATCCATGTCTACAAATATCTGAAGTGGGGCAGGTAAAGAAGAGGGAGCCAGACTCTTCTCAGAGGTGCCCAGTGACAGGATGGATGGCAATGGGTACAAACTGAGATCTGGGAAATGCCATTTAAACAGAAGAAAAAGCTTTTTTACTGTGAAGGTGCTCAAACACTGGAACAGGTTTCCAGGGGGGTTGTGGAGTGTCCTTCCTTAGAGACCGGACAATATTCAAAACCTGACTGGGGATGGCCCTGAGACACCTGCTCTGAGAGACACTGCTTTATATAGGAGCATTGGACTGGACAATCTGCAGAGATCCCTTCCAGCCTCAATGGTTATGTGATTCTGTGTCATCTGCAGAGTCTGGCTATGGCTGCTTCGGATGTCCATCCCCAGGATTGCCTTTATTCAGGACTCCTCTCACTCCTGCCAGTTCCCACCTTCTCCCTTGCCACATGCTCAGAACTCACTCTGGACCATCACCACAGCAGCCAAGCACAAGCGTCAGTGTTTGTGGGGCTCGTTTGTGCTCTAAGTCACAGACAATTCTCACTTCTTATCCCATTCACATCAGAATTTTGTCTGTCCCTGCCTAGTATGCTCCCAGGATACTTCCAGAAAATAATATTGGGCACAGACAGCCAACATACCCCATCATTCGTACTCAGAGAGATGCTAAAGAATAATTTCATAGGAACACATCAATCCATGCTCCTCCAGCCTGTCTTCAACAGAAGGGCCTAGTCCTGGCAACACTTAGGTGCCTCCTATAATGTGCTGGACCTGTTGAAGCCCCTGGGTTCTGAAGACACAGAATTGGCCCTGCAGTGCTGCTTGCAGAGGCGGCTTACAGCTGATATCATAGTGAAACTTAAAACTAATGGGAAATAGACACACCTGAATATGTCAGGGAATGGACCTTACACAGAAAATTTATTCAGTCGGTCCCATGGAAAACATGTATTTCAATCTAAATTGTGTAAAGAAATAATCCCCATACACTAATGCTGCTTGGTAACAGGTTTTCATTCTGCGAGTACTTGAGAATGACATGGATTTAAATGACTGGCCCCATTGTTGCATGTGTGAAATGATTTGGTGGTCTCAGCTTAGACAGTGCTGGTCTCAGCAGTTGACGGAAATGTGCATCATTGCAGCTAACATTAATTGGCATCACCAGTGGAAGTCTCAATGGGGAGGCACAGGTATAAATAGTATAGCACAGAAGCTGGTCATTTCCCCTTTGTCATTTCTTCTGATTGCCAGGGAGGTGTTTCACTGTTGCTCACTGTACTGTGGGTGATTCATGGTACAGCATCTTTCATCATCAGTAGACTCAAAAAGTTAACATTAATAAAACTGATACATAGAACTACTCAAATAATCCATGGCGCAAGGCCCTTGTGCTTATAAAAATATTAGCAGCACTTAGGCTTCAATCTATGTCCAAAGCGGTTTCATTCAGCTTTCTATTTTGACAGTTATTCAGAAAGCCAATGTTTGATAATTTATAGCTGTCCAGGAAAACATTTGCTTCCTAAAAGACCAAAAAAGTGGAAATTTGAAAGAAAACTCTTAGGGTTATTTACTGAAGCCAAAGGGCTGTTATCTTCTAAAATACACACTAAGGGAATTATGCTTGAGGATTTACCTTCACACATTTACATTTAAAAGGATTTTTCATTTAGTTGTTGATTTTTTTTTTTACTTCTGAAAACTCTGATATGTTTGCTGCTCTTTTTTCATAATGGTTACATGAAAATTAAAGGTTATTCTGAGAAACTCCAGACATTCATTTCTGTGCCTCTTACTTCATAAATCAGTCTTTTTACTGGCAAACACATTTTCAGGTTTATTTGTAAAGCATCAGTGACATTCAGTGTTCAGTTAAAGTACTGTAAGTTATTCACTTTTACATGTTGTATGCAGTTCTTCACCTTTATAGCTTGCTTATTTGGGCTTTTTGCTTTTTTTTGACCTGATTATGTAAGGTTTCGAAATCTTGTTTTACTAGCTGACCATATATATATATATATATATATATAGTGCTTCTAATTGGAATTTTCTGTTCATTTCTTTCTAGGCTGTTGATATTCTTTTACAGCATGGAGCTTATGTGAATGTTCAGGATGCAGTTTTTTTCACCCCATTGCATATTGCTGCATATTATGGCCATGAACAGGTAACTAAATAGGGGCTCTTCATAAAGCTGAGAAATAGAACACCCGGGTTTAGAGTTAGATATTTTTGCTTTACATTCCAGAGGGTCCTACCATGAAAAGGCCTCACATACCGACTTCGAAGTCAATCTCCAATTGCTCTAAGAGTCAAATATCAATAGGAAATTTCTACACTTTAATCCTCTCTGCTAGACCCTAGGAAAAATTAGTATCTTCCCCTCTAAACCTCTTGAAACAAATGATTGCCTAGGTAGCTTTGATAACCTATAAACCAATGTGGACCCAGAGTCACATTTCATTTGATGCTTATTCATCCCACATTTCAGAGAGTGCATAAGGAATGTGAGTATACTATCTTAAGCCTCTGCAAGGGAGTGAACATCACTTCCCGGTAATAACTAAATGGCAATTCTATTGGCTTTCCACAAATTCACAAACTAAATTGTGGCCACTTTTAAGTTAGCAGGAAAAAAAAAATCATTTAGAGAGCAGGATTTTCCATGAGGTACTGTGCACATGACAAGTCCAACTGTGCTTGCTTCATTCACACAGATCACAGACTTACTGAAACATAATCTGAAGTTCTGACCAAAGCTGGCATTGAACCTCCCAATGCTCTTTCATTTACTAAAGTATAATTGACATATGGTTAACCTAGCAGTCCAGTCATTTGCCCTGAATAGCCCTTTTATGTGAAATGTAATAATGGGTCTATTTTGGCCTATGCAAGTCACTCCCTATACCCTTCCTTGGCTAAAAGCATGTAGTCTGGGATATTTTCAGGTTTCAAAGGATGACCTCTACGTAGAGTGCATTTTTCATTTCAGTGACGTTATTTCGAGTGCATTGAGGAGTTGTTGTAGGAAAAGCTTTTGAAAGAACGGAGTCCAGATGAACAGACGATTGAAAATGCTTTACTTCTGTGGCTGAGTGGCAGCAGGGATGTGAACCACAGATGTGTTCCTGAGATCCTTCTTTTCATATTTATGCACCTCATCTCCCAGTAACATTAAGAAGCTCCTTGCATGCTGGACCGAGAGATTAGTTTGCTTATTTTCCCTAAGCCACTTCTGAACAAATAGTCACACTTCTGTGAAATTATGCTAAAAGCTCATATGGTGCTCTTGTGAAAAGAGACACTGATCAGAAAGGAAGCTAAGGAAACCAGTGGACTTTGAGGGCATTTGCTTTATTATGCTGACTGGTCAGTTAAATAAATACATGTGTCTTGTGTCTAGCTCTTTACCATACATAACATTTTAGAGAATTAGTAAGCACTGCTTTTGAGAATTTTAATATTTTTATACATATGTAACTTAAAAATGAGTTTTCTATTTAATCTCATCTCCCCATTTTAAAGAGATGCTCACTTATAATATTACCCAATACAATATTCTACTTGATTTTGTCAAAATATTTGTTTTTATGGTGTATATTAATTAGCTTTGATTAAATACTTAGGTAACCCACCTCCTTCTAAAATTTGGAGCTGATGTGAATGCAAGTGGTGAAGTTGGAGACAGGCCTCTCCATCTAGCTTCTGCCAAAGGCTTTCTCAATATTACAAAGCTCTTGATGGAAGAGGGAAGCAAAGCTGATGGTAAGAAAATATATTTTAAAAAATCAACTTTAACATTGTATATTATAGACAGAGTCAGGCCTTTAATCTTGAATTTAGCTTCCTAACACATGGTCTGTCTGTGTTTGTGTATCATTTTTGGGCAATTGAAACAAAAAAATAGCAGTTGGAGAGTTTTCTTCACTTCTCTAAGTACGTTTGGTTTGTCATCTCATGTGCATTGTTTCCATTAATAAGTCAGAGGTGACAAGCAGCAGTAGAAAACAAAATTAAGATTAATACTCAGAGGTAGCTTACTGTTGAGACACTCATCCAATCAGAGAACACGTGGCCACGTGGTATGTATCTCCAATCAAAATTACTTCAATGCAAAGTGAACTCCTAGTGAATGACATATAAATGAAGGAATTTATGTCAAGACTGTACAGCAAGTAATTTAAAATATCTCAAAAGAGAAATCGCAGATGGTTCACAAACAATTCCACAGAAAATGGAATCTTTTTACCATATGCATATGCTGCATTGTGCTTCATATGCAACATTGTGGGACGTTTTCTGTAAGGGAAAGCGTGTATGTGAGGGACCTGATGGGTCATTAGTGGGCTGGACAGATAAAAAATCTATTAGTATGCTTTTGGTATTCTGTGAAAGTTAGGAACCTGTGCACTGTTTTTACGGGTGATCTCACACTGATGCCAGTAAGACTACAACATTACAGTTCAGTGCTGTATGTTTTGCATATGGCACAATTTAAAATATTTTCCATTGTAATTAATATTAGTACGCAACTAGTAGTACTGCTGAATTCTTATGCTTGCTCTTTTGTTCCCTCTCCTTATGCTGTTCCAGCAATGTAGAAGGCACAAAACATACCACACTCCAGCCTTACTTTTCCATCACTGTGACACTTGCATCATAAGGATGTGCATACATGCTTGTGGCCATATCCTATGAAATCTTATAAACTTTAAAACTTAGAGGTCAAATTTTATGTGTATTATGAGTATTAATGCAGAGGTTCTTACATACTAAACAACATTGATGTTATTTGGGAATTAATCTCTTATCCTCAGAATAAGAGAAAGAAAAGGATTTTTTGGAAAGCAACAGTATATTACTTGCAAGATTACTGCTCTTTAATACATCTTTGGACTACATCATTACCCTTGTTAACTTATAGCCACAATATACAAGGTAAAATATCGGACCCCTTGAAGTCTATGGCAAAACTTCCATTCATTTCAATGTTAGGATTAGGATTTTGCCTAGGGATATCACAATTTGATCTTGGAAAGCCAGAACTGGAAAAACAAGAAACAAGCAAACAAACAAACAAACAAAAAAAGTGTTTGCTTCAAGAATCTTGCATGTAATAGAAAGAACAAGAAGTTACCAAAATTCTTCAGTTGCTGCTTCTCAATCTAGCATCCTATTTGATGTCTGGTTCCAGTCTATGCACACAGCTATTGGTGAATTAAAAACAATAGAGCATAACAGGGAAGGTTAAAAAAGGATGCTCTATAGCCACATTCAAAAAGCATATTAGATTTCCAGGCTCAGTTCTTTCCTAATCTCACCTGGTCCAATAAGCCACCTACGCCTGTTAAATGACTTCGGGAGAGAACAGTTGAGTGGTCATTTTGCACAAGTTCTGTGCTCTCAAGCCTACAGTCTTCAGTGCTGACTCTGTACAGCACTGTCATTCTTTAACAATTGTTAAAGCAGGGACAAGAGCCCATAGTCTTCTTCCTTGCTCAGTATCCCCAATAGTATCAAAAGCAGCAGCATTCACATACCCTTGTTCCTGCTCTGCTAGTGGTATGAAGACTGTGATTCTCCCCAACTTCCTCTACTTTGCTAGATTTTAAAATATAAATTTACCATATTCTCTGTGAGTCTTGCCTACAGTACACACATCCTACTAGGGCAATAAAAAAGTGTGGAGGGAAACAGCATGACTCAGATTTGTAAGTACTTTTTTCAATAGTGAGCTCTTGATGTTTCAGTCTTGATGTGTGCGCACTGAACTGATATAATTATGAAGAGGGGGAAAAGATGTTCACTCACCATAACAAGACAGTGGGAGGTTCACTATCAGTTAGATAGTTTGTTCTAAAAGGAAAAGAAATTGGGACACCATTTCAGATTCTTTTATTTAAAATCAGTATCTTCAGCATTGGAAAAAGAAAAAGGAGACTGGAAGTAGGAAGTCTTTTACTCACAAAGTACTCACATTTTAAAACTTGGTATAAATATAGCAGTGGAGGAACAACTCTTAAATGCCTAGGAATGAAAGTAATTGGTGAAATAACCTGAAGAAATTTTGGCAGTATTCTATGTAGACCAGTAATTGGTGTCATAAACTTGAAGTATTTCTTTTAACATAACCTGACTGATTCGTTGATCAGCTCTGGGGCCACGGCAACTGAAGAAAAACAGTGACCACTGAATCACACTGAAAAGGTCAGAATACTGCTGAAATATAGCAACATTTGCAGTCTCAAAATAACCAAAGTTCTTCTTCAACCTAACCACCATATATAAGAAAAACATATAAAAGAAATGTACTACCCATGTATATATCATCACAAATGTTCAGATTTTACATATGCCTGTAAACAAAACCGATATGTTACATGTACAGTCGGTTCTCCAGATTCTAATCTCATAATTTGTTTTAAGATAAACACTGTAGGGAAGGACTAAATAAATTCTGTGTATTTTCAGAAATCACATAAGGTCTTTCAAGTACATTTCTTGAGGTATCAGTCAGCTTCCTTTAAGCTCCAAATTAATATTGAGATCATTAATATATCTCAAAGACCAGTATGCCATTACAAGCTGCTATCACTTAAAGTGCCTTAACTGTCTTGAGATTTTTTTCAAACTTATTTAGTACTGAATTTCTCATTTCTGGTTTTATTTTTAACAACTTCTATTTCCTTCTTTCTTTTTTCATTCCTTCCAAACTTCTAGAGATCTTTTTGCATTACTGAGTCAATATGATTTCTACCAACTTGCGTTATTTATTCTGCAGGAAATTAAGTTTTATATTTTAGAAAATCCAAATGGTAGAATGTAGCACTACTTGGGATACAAAGTATCAATTCATAATGTTTGATTCATCTTTGTAATCTGGTAGATTTTTTTTCTAGGATAATTGTAATAAGCAAAATGAAAAGAAAGTTTTTTTTCTTAAAGTAGAAAAGGAAGTTCTTTAGAATGCGAAACTGTCAGTATTCCTAAACAGCCATTCTGTTTCCTCATTTCATCACACTGAACTTTTGTCTCCTTCTTGCTTTTCTTGTAGCTTCACTATACTCATGTCAACACGTGACTTTTCTCTATACAGTTTCCAAGAATGAATATTCAGCAACACGTGTTAGATCCAGGGACTCACTGGTTTTAGCAGTGGGCTGGGTATGCTCTTGGCCTTGAGAGGCATCTTGTCAAACTGCTGAGCCCTTTAGGTACATGTTTGGGTCTCAGGAGGACTGACTTCTGAACCAAAGTCCAAGTTGTCTAATTATTTGTTGTTTCTCAGTGTCACCTGTCTCTTAAATGAAGGAAGATAAACTTGATTATTGAAAATAAAGAGCTGTGGGTTTTACCTGTTGTTGTGTTGTCAGCTGGCCTCATTGTATGGCCACACTTTTGCTGGTGTCCCGACACTCCAGCAGAAAAAGGAATGTGCGAACAAAGGGTGGGTTTAAAAAAAAAATTAATGGTAATTTAGAATTATCAGTACGTTCCACTCTTTCTTATGTTCCATTCCTTTGAAATCAGGGAGGGCTTGGAAATAATTGCTTCTCAAATGCTTGAATGTAGACGTAGAACTTCTAATGTAGATGTCTGCATGACTTCAAAAACTGTTCCTTTCAAAATGAGAGAAAATGCATATTTAAAAAACTGTTTTATAGTCCGATGGGGTAGCTAAGAAACAGAATATCTACAAACTTAGAGAACTTAGGTGGCCAGGAAACAAACATTTCCTTTGCTTCACATAAGTTAAATGCTATTTTTGATTATTCTTCAAACTGGTGGTCCTGGAGATTTCTTTCATGGACCACGTGATATGAAATACATTGTTTGTCTTTATAACTCCTATGGTCTTTTAATAAAAATCGTCTGCTTTCAGGACTGCTGAGCTGCCCAGAGTCACAGCTCCTCTTTTTAGAAGTGTCTCTGAAATTCATTGTCACCTCTGTCAAATATAATCAACTTTAAATTTAAAACCAGAGTTTGATATTAAAAATCCAGGCACATTCAATCATCCTTCTCTGAATATTAAACAGATATCACTCACTGGGAATTGGGAAGTCTCCCTCGTTTTTTAAGAACAGACTTGCATTGTCCTTTTTTATCCTTTCACTTACTGAAATTATTTCACCTGTTGCTTTCTACCGATGTAATGTCTCGGTCCTAAGAATAATTTCTACAGTACTCCATTTTGTTCCAGACAAGAACTTACCATTTGCTCATTTTTAATGTTTGTTTGTAAGGCAAGCTGAATTTTTAGTCTCTGAGTGCCATGACAGTTATACTATCTATCCTCAATTTAATACAAAATACTTTAAAATCTCAATTTGAAGAACTCTCCTGTAGTCTTCTTTAGCAATTCCTGAATCAATGTGATGTATTTTTTGTCCATAATTCTCTTCTGAAGTGTTTTTGACTGATTTTCTTTTGTTCTGACTCTGAAATTCTCCTTCTTTTGAAGACAATATTCCAGTTTACCTGTTGTGTTTCATTTAGAAATCAAAAAGCTATCAATTAAAACAAAAACCATCACCCCATGTTGCAGTTATATATCCTTCCAGAGGCAAAGGAAATGGCTTGCAAGTATTTGACAAAATTTCCAGCTACATAAACAAAGAAGATATATGTTTCCTTCCTTGCTCCATCTTACACCTTGTTGTGTTGTAGAAGTTTATGGCCCTGAGACCACGGATGCCCTTCAGGCCATTCTGTGGATACATATTCTCAAATGCTGACATTTGTTATTATAAAAGTTAGACATTTATTCCCCTCTTATTTATTGCACTTCAGAATTAATCTGTCTCTGGTACCACATCATAATAAAAAATAAAGGCTAATATGTCACCTGAATCTATAAAGTGAAGAATTATTTTAGAATAGAGAAATAAACCAGTTTAGTTTTCTTTACTCCTTTTAATATAAGACTGCTAGGAAGGTTAGTGGGGGCAGTTAATGAAATTTTCAGGCCACAAGCTTAATATAAGTCACAGAAATTCATTTCTGTTCTATTTTTGGCCTGAAACATAATTCATCTTTGGAACTATCTGTCACTAGACATCAGTGAAGTTATAAGTTCAGCTCATTTTAGAGGACTGTCCATTTCTGTAAGCACCCAGCACTACTTCAGAACAGTTTAAAACAGGGATTTATTTTAATTTTCAATGTTCCTTATACTCACATAAAAACAAAAGAAGACAGAAGCTCAGAATGTGTGTGATTTACCCTTTGTCCCAAGGAGGCTCAGCTACAGGAAAGAATTGTTCCTGAGAGATGTTTGTCAAAGTTGTACTTAAAAGCCTACGTAGTACAAATTTGGACATCTCTAATGGGCAGATAATTCCCTAGTAGTCTATTAATTTCTTGCAAACTGTCTCAGAGATCTGGTGCTAGACTGAATTGAGACCTAAATGTTGTACGAGGCAGGCTGGCTTTGTCAATCCTATCAGAATGGTATCAACCAGTTGTTTGTTCTATCTTTAAACATAGAAAAAATACAATAAGAATCACAGAAATACATGCACTCTTAAAACCGAACAAAGATCTTTTCTGGGTAATGAAAACAGTATTTGTATGTCTGCACCAATGGAGAACTCTGCCTATAGCCTTGTTCAATCTCTTCCTTGCTTTCTCCTAGATAGATGTTTAAGAGATGTTTAAGGTATATCCATACCCATTTCAGGCATGCCTAAGAAGGTTCCCAGGCGCTGGAATGCAACTACCTATCCTGTAAGCAGAGAGAAGGCTCCCTGGCATAGATGTGGTCCAGGATAACTGGCAGACCCAAACAATTCCCACCTGGAGGTCAAGGATCTTCCAGGGGCAGGTCCCCAGTAGACAGGTTGCACGCAACTGCCCTTAAAACAGTTTGATACTATTGGTAGATAACAGCGGTTCTGTAATGTTGGCCTCAATGCCAGGAATGTTCCCAGTCATATTTATGGTATTAGTGCACGTGCAGCTATGGTCTCACACAGTTCACTTGGTAATAACTATTCTCAAGAATTGTTGGGTTTATGTTATTCTATCACAGAATCATTTTAAAATAGAAATTCATGATAAAAAGTGTGTAGTATTAGTGTTTGCTATACTAAAACAACAGCAGTCAAAATTAGGTGGTTTCAGAAACATGAATCTGCTTCTGCATGATAAGTGAAACAACATTTTGACCTAACAGATCTCTTATTAATAGGTTTCCAAGTGTTTTGCTTGACTGGGACCCAAATATTCAAGAAGGAATCTTGATCTTACTGGCAGACAATTGAATCAATGAATTTGTTAAAATTCCCTCATTGCCTGCTAATATCGTCTATCCTACAACCACCCTACTATTTCACCCAAAATGTCTGAGAATATGAGCTAGCCAGAAGTTTAAGAAATCACATCAAATTCAAATCCTTCATGCATATATGCTTATTTGAGAGGTATTTAGAACGAATTAGCTTCATTTTTCTTTTGCTTTTAATCTTACACTGTTTTGTGTTGATTAAAGCAACTGGTTTTGCAAGTAGAAGGATACAAGAATAAGTCTTCAAAAATTTAGAAAAAAACCACTTTTACTGGATATATTTCTATAAGTTGTGTGTAACATACACAAAGCATAATTCTGTGACATAAAGCACCAGAAGGGCAAACCTTTTAAACAGAACAAGACCTTTGTAACACAGATTGTTTGTTTCCCATGTGAAATTATACTTTACCAACACAGTTAAATACCATTCCCACCCAACAATAATATACTATGTCTCCAGTTTTGCCCATTCTTTTATACGGTTTCATGTTTTGTCAAAGCATACTCCCATCCTCTTAAATATGTGAAGTGCATACATAATCATCCTTGCAGAGGAAAAGAGGCATTGAGCAAAATGAAAACATTGGTAATCCAGACATTTGAATGAATTCTCTTCCTTTCTTGCCTTTTATGTATTTATATTTCAATAGTGACTATATCCTTACTCTGTCTCCTTTATTTTTTTTAATTTATTTTTTTGTCATTGTGTATCAAGAATCCTTGATCCTGCTATGCAAAGAAGCTAACATAAACATTAAAACCAACTAGATTTTATTTTCCTAAGAACAACAATGAAGTATGTTTCTTGCCAGTATTTGTAATTAATAGCTATTTTTCTGTGTGTTCAGAATAACTCAGTGGATTGCTTCTTTCACATATCTCTCTTTTGCTTCACATTGTAATATACTGACAGCAATTACTCTTTCTAAGGGTCATTTATAACCTGCGATTCACTCATGGAAAGCTACATCAAAACATTCAATACATCTGCTACTGGAAGAAAGCAATTATACCCTACATCCAAAAAATCGTCTTGACAGTGTACTACGGATGACAATGAGTAATGTGGTTTCCATATATGAAAACTCACAGAAATTTCAATTTTAAAGAAATAGGACCATAAATGTTTTATCAGGAGGTTTCATAACATATATGCACAACTCATAAAGCATTACTAAATATCCAAAACCAGCTATGTTAAGTATAAAATAATTTCTTTGGTCTCTTTCTGGGTCAAATGGCAGTGAATGCTCAAGACAATGAAGATCATGTTCCTTTGCATTTCTGCTGTCGATTTGGACACCATGAAATTGTAAAGTTCCTACTCCAGAGCAGCTTCGAAGTTCAACCCCATGTGGTGAATATCTATGGAGACACACCTTTACATCTGTGAGTCATGTGGAGAAGCTCTGTTTTGCATGGTTTGGGCCTCATTAGACAGCTGGTGTTGTTAACAACTCTTTCCTGACTTCATCCTCAGTGCGTGTTACAATGGAAAGTTTGAAGTTGTCAAGGAAATAATTCAGCTCTCAGGAACAGAAAGTCTCACTAAAGAAAATATATTCAGCGAAACAGCTTTCCACAGGTGAGATGTTTAAAACACCATTTTCAACAGAAATCCAGTTATACATGCATGGAATAGATCACCCAAAATAACAAATGTCTCACCAACAGCAAGAAGAGGAACAAAGAAAGCGGTGAGCTCAGCATGATGTTAAGTTTGTTTCTTGAGGTACAGGAAAGGACATGAAGTAAGAGGTAGAACCAGAGAGTGAATGGTGGGAGAGAGAGCAAGCAAAAGAGAGAAAGGTAGGAAAGGCATCAGGTTCATCAACATCTGCATGAATAATTGTTTCTCTTTCTGCCCAGTTTGGAAGCTGATTTTAAAGCCTGATCTGCTTAGAAACCTGTTGGAGTCTAGATATTCTAAATTAGAAATGAGATGGCAGAACACAATTTGGTCATGGTGCTGTAAGTTTGTGAAGTGTTATTTAAGAGGCATTTTGCAAAACAGACTATTAATTTTGCATAGCTGTGCAAATTAATTAATACAAGAATAATTAGAATGTTTCTGAAATGACAGAAATGAACATGCTTTGGTGTATTAATCATGCATTTGCACATTTCTAAAGATCCTTTACTACATTTTTATCTCTGTGTAATTCTTTTTCAGTTTTTGGCTTCCCAAAGTATTTGTCCTTTTATGGACTATAGCATTCGCTTTTCCCTTTATTTTTGCAGTGCTTGCACCTATGGAAAGAACATAGAACTTGTAAAATTTCTTCTTGACCAGAATGTTGTAAGCATCAATCACCAGGGAAGAGATGGACATACAGGTAACATCATCATCCTTATTGTGTATGAGTGCATATACCAGCACCAAAAGAGTTGGAAGCCATATCACGATCAGGATTCCCAGGGTAATTCCCATTACAATTTGATGATCAGCATCCAATTACCTTTCAGACAGATCTCAACTTTTTTGAAATATGTTTGCAGGCAGGTGTAGAAGTGATAAGAGTTCAGTGGGGATGTGTCAGGCTCATTAGCTTGTATATGAGTAACAAAACCTGATGTAAACTGATTCTCCCATAGTTAAGCTTCTAAGCAGTTTTAAGAATTGGGCCCAAGTATTATTCTGCTAGGGTCTGAGCATATAGGATATAGTGTCTGAAGGGCTGCACACCTCCATGTCCCTACTACAGGCAATGAAAAAAAAAAAGAGCCTTCTTTGTTTTTACTTGCTTTTCCTTACACACAAAGTTGTTAGATGTGATTTGCAGGTGGTAGAGTAAATGCTGACATGTTGTGTAGCAGGCAATAGATTGGTTCTTGCAGCATTAATATTTTATTTTCACCTATCGCCTCAGGTATTTTTTTGATAATATATTCCTTTATCGAGGAGATCAATTTGTGCTTTATAGTTGTTGCTGCAAGTCCTCTCATGATGTTCTGACAGTTGTGCTTACCATGCTTCTCTGATGTTCTAGGATTACACTGTGCTTGCTACCATGGTCATATTCGACTTGTACAATTTTTACTGGATAATGGAGCTGATATGAATCTGGTAGCTTGTGATCCCAGCAGGTCCAGTGGAGAAAAAGACGAGCAAACCTGTTTGATGTGGGCTTATGAGAAAGGTATCTCAATTTTCTAGTTTCTGTTACAAAATCCGTAAGAACAGTACAGGAAGGAGGGAACAGTACAGGAAGGAGAGAACAGTACAGGAAGGAGAGAACAGTACAAAATAATGCCTCAGTCCCTGTAGAGTAAGAGCTATCACTATCTGATTTTCAGTTCCTGGCACGAAGGGTTGTAAAAAACAGCCCTTTTCTTTATCTTCTCAGTTACTCTGTTAAACATCAGTTTAATTCAACACAAACTCAAGGACAGGAGTATTTAAGTGCTGCTAAAATAGAAAGCATACAGCCTGTTCAGAAAAGGCTATTTCTCCCTCTGGTACGTGCGTGAGGAGTGTTAATTTTTTCACTGAAGGACACATTACAAGGAACGATAAATCAGAGTCAGTAATCTTAAATTCTTGCACATATGGATCAAGGCAAGGCATTTTCCATGTTTCCTGTCATACTGTCCTATTTGTACAGCAATGTGTCAGTTTTCTGTATCATTTTTGACTCCATGAAAATAAAAGCTTTATTTCTTCCTGAAAATGTTTTTGATATTCTCATCCATTTATGGTTTTCATCAGTGTTTGAGAGCCATGTATTTATGTGGGTTCCCCTTCAGTTTATTCTTCCTGGCATTGCCATTCCACCCCTATGGACTGTGGAAGGCTATTTAAGAAGTCTCTTCATTGCTTTGATAAAGAAGTGACCATCTCCTTTGGGTTAACATTTATGTGACAACACTTCAAACGTTTAGTACAAGCGTCCTCTGAGTTTGGATGTCCAGAAAGCTCCTATCTGTGAAAAACCTGTCCTTGATTTAAATTCTTATGTTTTGGAGAATTTTTCCACAACAGTCTTTGCTGTGAGTTCATGTCCCTGGCCGCCTAGTGAGTCAGCAGGACTTCTTCCCTGTAGAAGGTAGCTTCTGTTAACAGGATGAGAGTCAGCAAAAAATGTCAGCCTCTGCCATGCCTGTTTCTGAGTTGGAGTTCTAAGTTTTTTGCAGGACCTTAGAAGATCTAGCAAACAACCCTTCTGTAACTTGTGAGCTTACTGGTCTTTCCCTGGCTTATTATAAGCCAAAAACTTTGTACTCAAGGTATCAGTGAAAAATATCCTTAAAGAAATGCCAACAAACTTTGCAACTGAAGAAGCAGGAAATAATAGGTAGCATTTGGCACATCATCCAAGCATCATGAGCTCAGTAAACTGCATATCTTTTCCTCCTCTTCTTGTCTGCTCTCATCTTTATAAGCAGCAAACAGAAACATTTGCTGTCAGCCTGGGTGTACGAATAAGGAGTGCTGAGACCAGTCATTTACAGTGAGCACAGAGCAAGAACTCAAAAATGCTCTTCTTTCCCACATGTTTTCTAGGGAATGGGAGAAAGTATAAGTTAAAGTTGGAGGATTCTGGGACATTCCCCCCCTCCTCCAAAAGCACTACAGTACCATTTGTTATGAGAATGACTGTAATAGAGTAAAACTATGGATTTCAAAGGACTTTCAAAAACCTGATATTGGCAAAATACTCTTTATGAAATTACTGAGGGAAAACTCATTTTTGAAAGGTTTAGGAAAGAATTTTGAATGATGCCAAGCAGAACTTCGTGCATTAAACATCTGAGAGAGTGAGCATGCTGTGCATACACCACTCTCTTCTGGTTCCTTGCAAAGGAGAGTGATGAATATAGCAACTGTCTACAGCAATATAGTGTACAAATTATGTCCAGTTAAGGACACCAGAACTGAAATGTTTTCAGGCACTGGTTGTCCTTGTAAGGCCTATTGAAGACTATTGTCAATTTCCATTTTAGGATCTCTGTAGCAGGGTTTTTTCTGTCGCCATATATCACATCTTAGGGTCACGTGGACTCATGAAAATAACACGCTTGATTTTATTGGCAGGTATTTCCTTATATTTCTGTAGTTAAGAATCATAGTATGTTACAGAGGAGCACTGCTGTATCTTTGTTTGCATGTTTTATAGACACATTGTACATTTCTTTAAAAATCCCCTGATTTTGTTTAAATCAATTAAAAAAAAAAAAAAAGGAGAGAGAGACTACTGCGTTTACCTGCAAATCTTACATTTCCTCTTTCTTTCTTAGGTCATGATGCCATTGTGACCCTTCTGAAACATTATAAGAGACCTCAAGATGAATCACCCTGTAACGAATACTCACAACCTGGAGGAGGTATGGTCTGAGAAATCACTTTATTCTCTAACTGAAGGGTCTGATCCAAAGACCACTGAATTCTCTGGGAATGTTTCACGGATGTCAGGGAGCTTTGGATCATTTCTGTCTGGAACAAAGAAAATTAGTGTCACGAGAATCCCCATTTTCCAGGTACCCTCTATTTATGTAAAAATTCTTCCTTTATCTTAAAATAGAGTTGTCACTTTGTATTATGCACTAGAAAGAAAAGCTAGAAGCTGTGAGACAAAAATCAGTCCCTAGAAATTATTACTCATACCTTTTTACATCCTTAATATATGTTTAGCCATTCTTTTTGTGTGGTTTATCTCTGATGTTTCTTTGATTACTGACGTTCAGTATATTTCTATACTCAGTGCCCTTCATAGTTGTTAACATCTTTGGATATCTAATTCCCCCTTGGGAAAAATTAATTACCCTTTTTGCTACAAAAATACTCATTTGTATTGGCAACTAAATGACAAGTGGCGAGATGAACGTTAACGCAAGCAGTTGATAAACAGAATATTTTGCAGTGTGTTGAGAATGCTGTCTACAGAGAGGGTGAATATGTTATACGTTGCAGCTTGTCCAGGTCACTGACTCCTGCTGTGGAAACAGGAGGAACACCACAGTCAGCAGCAGGATCAATCTGCTTCCTATGTTTCCAGCTCCACAGAGTGGTTTGACCTGTCCCAGAATTAGGTTTAGTTTATCTCAAGTGTATGTAAATCTTTAGGGGGCTAAATTTATGCATGTATTGGAAATTTGTTTTGGCAAGCAATTAACACACCCAGACAGATTTTTTAAGGCTGATTATTAAAAAAAATCAGCTCCCACTTAAGCAGAAAAACAAGAGATGAAAGTTTTAGTACATGGAGAAAGCTGAAGTCTTTCAGAAAATCTAGTCAGTGATCTAAACAATGCAATATGCTTGCAGCCCAGTTCTCAGAATTTGTGAATCTGATTTGAGTTCCTTTACAGAATCTAGCTGATATATAAGGCTACACTGGCTGCCTTTAACACCTGTGAAAGTCAGTATCGTTTTACAGCATTTAGTGAAGCTATGTACAAATTTCTTCCAAGAAAGCAGCAGTATAACATCACAATCATATGTGTTTGTGTGCTTATGTGTATTTTCACCCCTTTATTTTTCATTCTTTAAGCAATCTTTGCCTTATTAATTTATCAGTACAGATGCTTATACTGTCTTTGAATTCCATAAAATTCATTCTGTTCTTTTATTTCAGATGGTTCCTATGTGTCAGTTCCATCCCCTCTAGGAAAGATTAAAAGCATGACTAAAGGTATTCTCAATGGCAAGGGAAAACTTGAACTTTTATGGTCTTTTTACCCAAGGTGTTTGTCAGCCTAAACACGCTACGCAAGATTCATTATTCCTGGCATTTTCATTGTTCAGAAATTTAATTATGTGCATAAGCAGCAGCTATATTTCCCTAGGATAATTTTAGGAAACAATGTACTTATCTTTGTTGCCCAGCCTCATGATAATTCCTGTATTTATCTTATTTTCATGTACTTTAAAAAAAATATTTATTTTTACTTCTTTGGAGAAAAGGATGTGATTGTGAATTAGTACTAATGAAATACACACAAATCCATGAATACAAACAAATATTGTATTGAATTCCACTGTAAAATGCCTGGATTATCTTTACAAGAAAAATACTGTCCAAAAATAATTCCTGTTAATCTGATACACATATAAACAAAGCACTCAGATGAATATTTGTACTTTAAAATATTTCATTTTTTTGTGGTGCTTTCAATTTTCCACTTCAAGTATTCACTCTGGATATAATCAAACCCTTACATCATTTACGTAGCAGCATTGAAATGTTCCATTTAGCAATATTCTGATAAACTTTATAGTAATAAACCAAAAAGATCAACACGGCAGAGAAGTTTGCTAACTAAATTAAGTTGCAGAATTTAGATTCCACATGTCACTAAAGAGCCAGTCAGATCTGGAATAGCATCCCCTGCATCAGTAGTGAGCACTAGCTACACAGAAAAAAAGAACTAATTCTCCGTATAAAGAATTTTATGCAACCATGACATCATATAGGCAAAATATGCTTATGGGACAGTGTTCATCACTGATAAGATTTTAAAGCCAAGAAAGCCCAAGGCAACTGTAGCATTGCAAGTATATGCCTGTTATTGGGGTTTACTGTGGTTACTGAAAGAAAAGGGAATAGGATTACGAGTCAACCAATTTAGAGGAGGAAAATCAGCTTTCACTGTGCAATGTTTTTGTGAAGATAAATGTTTATATTCTGTCCTTCCCCATGACCCCACATTTTACCAACAGGCTAACTGGGGTTTTTTTTTTGCAGAAAAGGCAGATGTGCTTCTCCTCCGTGCTGGTTTGCCATCACATTTCCATCTTCAGCTCTCTGAAATAGAGTTCCATGAGATTATCGGCTCAGGTACCAGAAATAAGAACGCATTCATTTTAAATGTCTGATGTTTGTAATAAATAACTTTGTGCTTATTTATTTTAAACCATTTTAGGGTCTTTTGGAAAAGTATATAAAGGACGATGCAGAAATAAAATCGTCGCGATCAAACGGTAAGTTTACCAGACTTTTCCATCTTGTTTGGTTAATGACCTAGTTTGAAGTGTTAAAAGAACCCCATATTTTATTATCTTTTTGCCTTACTGTTTTCTTTCATGCAAATTCTAAGCTATAGAGCTAATACTTACTGTTCCAAATCTGACGTGGACATGTTCTGCCGTGAAGTTTCCATTCTCTGCCGACTGAATCATCCATGTGTCATCCAGTTTGTGGGAGCTTGCTTAGATGACCCAAGTCAGTTTGCTATAGTCACTCAGTACATTTCTGGAGGATCGCTCTTCTCCCTGCTTCATGAACAGAAGAGGTATTCTGCTCATTCTCTGCTTGGGCTTGTGGTACCGAATCTGGAAGACTAGTAAACCTATGCTGATGTAAATGGTATTCATTTCAGTATAAAACAACAGAGAAGGGAACACACTAGAAAAATTTTAGCTTTGATTCAGATTATTTGATGTACAAGGCAAATCAATAAGCAATCACTAAATTGTTATTTAGTCATTATTTTATATTATATACATTTATAATATATTATATAACATTATTTTGCATTTAAAACTATTTTAAAGGTTTCATGATTTACAGACAAAAATAATTTACAGATCAATCTTGTCTGTTTATTAACTTTGAGTAATTTTTTTTTCAAAATATAGAACCCTTGATCTGCAGTCTAAATTAATCATTGCTGTAGATGTTGCCAAAGGCATGGAGTACCTCCACAATCTCACACAACCAATCATACATCGTGATTTGAACAGGTAAGTTTCTTACTTTATCTTAAAAGTTCAGGGAGTATGAAGCCTCAAGCAAAAGCGATAGTCTGCAGTCTCATCTGTATTTGCAGACCCCTGTGGGATTTCTTTAAGACTGATGGAGCTTGGAGGAAGGTCTGTTTGCATCAGGTGGACTGGGGAATTGGGGCACAATGCTTTCACATTCACTGGAGGCTTTAATACATTTTAGTTGAATGACTTGGCAGACAGTAGTCAACTTCATGCTTATAATAATTTCTCTCACAGATATCTTACCTGAAATTTACAACATATTGTCGTGGTTTAGCGGCAGCTCAGCCCCACACAGTCGCTCGCTCACTCCCCCACCGGTAGATGGGGGAGAGAATCAGAAGGGTAACGCTCGTGGGTTGGGATAAGAACAGTTTAATAATGAAAATTAAAAGAAACAACAGTAGAAATGCAATGTGAAGGAGAACAACGAGAGGCGCAAAGCCCCGGGGGAGGGGGGAAGGGAGGGGAGAGGGGGAACGAACCGCCGGAACAAACCGCACGCGCCGCAGCCGCTCGCCGCCCGCCGACCCGACGCCGCGCCGCCTGCGCGCTGCCACTGCCCCCCCTCAATATACTGGTCATGGTGTCACATGGTATGGAATGAACCTGCCATTGGCCAGTCGGGGTCAGCCGCCCCCACCATGGCCCTGCCCCTCCCAGCCCCCCCTGCCACGCCACGCGGCAGAGCGCGGGAAGCTGGAAAGGTAGCTGACCCCCACAGTGAGGAGAATTAAGCCCTTCTCAGCCAAAACCAGCACATTCTCCACCCCTTATTCCATACCACTTACACCATGCCCAGGTCCCATATGATGCAATACAACCGTACCAACCACCACCCCTCCCCTTCCCATCCTTTAACATAATACACAGACATCATTCCCTTAGTTCATGGATCTTCCCTGTAAAATGTCCATTAAAATGTCCATTGAGTTCACGCAGTCCATGACTCTGGGCTCCATCTGTTGTATCAGTCTTTCCGGGTGGGAGAGATGGTGTGTGGCGTTGGGTTGCTGCATACCGAGTCAGTCATCGTTCCATCACTGCTGCACGGCTTGTTTCATAGTTGATCTTCCATGGGTTGGGAGGCTCGTACTCTGATATCATTGATACAACACAGAGGTGACACACAATATTATATAGCAGTTCACATTGTGCCATTCAGTTCATTGACTGTTTTCACCCAAAATCAAATCCCCTTGAGGCACACATCGGATTTCTCCATCCTCCCGCATCACCCACCAAGTGCACCCAGGTCCTCGAGCAAAAACAATCCCACGAATGGGTTTGCCTTTGCCAGAGGCAGGAAGAACCCAGACTGTTTTGCCCAGCATACTTTTTGTGTGCACTACAGGGACTCTATCCCCTTCCACAGTATGTAGGATTTCTGACTGGGCAGGGCCAGCTCGGTTGGCAGATCCCCTCGTGTTGACTAACCACGTGGCTTTTGCTAAATGTGTATCCCAGTGCTTGAATGTCCCACCCCCCATTGCTCTCAGTGTGGTTTTTAACAGTCCATTGTACCTTTCAATTTTCCCAGAGGCTGGTGCGTGATAGGGGATGTGATACACCCACTCAATGCCATGCTCTTTGGCCCAGGTGTCTATGAGGCTATTTCGGAAATGAGTCCCATTGTCTGACTCAATCCTCTCTGGGGTGCCATGTCGCCACAGGACTTGTTTCTCAAGACCCAGGATAGTGTTCCGGGCAGTGGCGTGGGGGACAGGATATGTTTCCAGCCAGCCAGTCGTTGTTTCTACCATTGTAAGCACATGGCGCTTGCCTTGGCGGGTCTGTGGGAGTGTGATATAGTCAATTTGCCAGGCCTCCCCATATTTATATTTCAGCCATCGTCCCCCATACCACAGAGGCTTTACCCGCTTCGCTTGCTTGATTGCAGCGCATGTGTCACATTCGTGGATAACCTGTGCAATAATACCCATGGTCAAGTCCACCCCTCGATCACGAGCCCACCTGTATGTTGCATCTCTCCCTTGATGGCCTGAGGTGTCATGGGCCCACCGAGCTAGAAATAGTTCACCCTTATGCTGCCAGTCCAGATCCACCTCAGCCACTTCAATCTTGGCAGCCCGATCTACCTGCTGGTTGTTTCGATGTTCTTCAGTGGCCCGACTCTTGGGGACGTGAGCATCCACATGCCGTACCTTTACAACCAGTTTCTCTACCCGGGCAGCAATATCTTGCCACAATGTGGCAGCCCAGATGGGTTTGCCTCTGCGCTGCCAGTTGCTTTGCTTCCATTGCTGCAGCCAGCCCCACAGGGCATTTGCCACCATCCAGGAGTCAGTATAGAGATAGAGCACTGGCCACTTTTCCCGTTCAGCGATGTCTAAGGCCAGCTGGATGGCCTTTACCTCTGCAAACTGGCTCGATTCACCTTCTCCTTCAGCAGTTTCTGCTACTTGTCGTGTAGGACTCCATACAGCAGCCTTCCATCTCCGGTGCTTTCCCACAAGGCGACAGGACCCATCAGTGAACAGGGCATATTGCTTCTCATCTGCTGGCAGTTTGTTATACAGTGGGGCTTCTTCAGCACGTGTCACCTCCTCCTCTGGTGATAATCCAAAATCTTTGCCTTCTGGCCAGTCCATAATCACTTCCAAGATTCCTGGGCGACTGGGGTTTCCTACTCGAGCCCGCTGGGTGATCAGTGCAACCCATTTACTCCACGTAGCATCAGTTGCATGGTGTGTAGAGGGGATGTTTCCTTTGAACATCCAGCCCAGCACTGGCAGTCGGGGTGCCAGGAGCAACTGTGCTTCAGTACCAACCACTTCTGAAGCAGCTCGAACCCCTTCATATGCTGCCAATATCTCTTTTTCAGTTGGAGTATAGCGGGCTTCAGACCCTCTGTATCCCCGACTCCAAAACCCTAGGGGTCGACCCCGGGTCTCCCCAGGTGCTTTCTGCCAGAGACTCCAGGTAGGGCCATTCTCCCCGGCTGCAGTGTAGAGCACATTTTTTACATCTTGTCCTGCCCGGACTGGCCCAAGAGCTACTGCATGGACTATTTCTCGTTTAATCTGTTCAAAGGCTTGTCGTTGCTCAGGGCCCCATTTGAAATCATTCTTTTTCCGGGTCACTTGATAGAGAGGGCTCACGATCAGACTGTAATTTGGAATATGCATTCTCCAAAAACCCACAACGCCCAAGAAAGCTTGTGTTTCCTTTTTGCTAGTTGGTGGAGACATGGCTGCTATTTTGTTGATCACATCCATTGGAATCTGACGACGACCGTCTTGCCATTTAATTCCTAAGAACTGGATTTCTCGTGCAGGTCCCTTCACCTTACTTTGTTTTATGGCAAAACCAGCTTTCAGAAGGATTTGGACTATTTTCTCACCTTTCTCAAAAACTTCTTCTGCTGTGCTGCCCCACACAATGATGTCATCAATGTATTGAAGGTGTTTTGGAGCTTCTCCCTGTTCCAGTACAGTCTGAATCAGTCCATGGCAAATGGTAGGACTGTGTTTCCACCCCTGGGGCAGTCGATTCCAGGTGTACTGGACGCCCCTCCATGTGAAAGCAAACTGTGGCCTGCACTCTGCTGCCAGAGGGATTGAGAAGAATGCATTAGCAATATCAATTGTGGCATACCACTTGGCCGCCTTTGACTCCAGTTCGTATTGAAGTTCTAGCATGTCTGGCACAGCAGCACTCAACGGTGGAGTGACTTCATTCAGGCCACGATAGTCTACTGTTAGTCTCCACTCTCCATTAGACTTCCGGACTGGCCATATGGGACTGTTAAAGGGTGAGTGGGTCTTACTGATGACTCCTTGGCTCCTCAGTTGGTGAATGAGTTTATGGATGGGGATCAGAGAGTCTCTGTTGGTGCGATATTGCCGCCGGTGCACTGTTGTGGTGGCGATTGGCACCTGTTGTTCTTTGACCTTCAGCAACCCCACCACAGAAGGGTCCTTTGAGAGACCGGGCAAGGTAGACAGCTGTTCAGTTTCCTCCGTCTCCAAGGCAGCTACACCAAAAGCCCACTTGTAACCTTTTGGGTCCTTGAAATACCCTCTCCTGAGGTAGTCTATACCAAGGATGCACGGAGCCTCTGGGCCAGTCACAATGGGGTGCTTCTGCCACTCATTGCCAGTTAGGCTCACTTCGGCCTCCAATACAGTTAGCTCTTGGGATCCCCCTGTCACTCCAGCAATGCTGATGGGTTCTGCCCCTATATAGTTTGATGGCATTAAGGTGCACTGTGCGCCGGTGTCCACTAAAGCTTTATACTCCTGTGGGTCGGACGTGCCAGGCCATCGGATCCACACAGTCCAGTAAGCCCGGTTATCCCTTTCCTCCACCCGGCTGGAGGCAGGGCCCCTCTAGTCCTGATCATGGCAGTCACAACTCACTTCCTGTAAATGTGAATCAGGAGTCCCTCTATTACACTTAGAAATAAAATCTGCGCTTCTACTCCTCTGTCTGGGGACTTGCTCGCTGGAAACTGGAGCAGCAGCTTTCCTGGAAGAGCCTCCCTGAGTGACTGTTCTTCCTTGCAGTTCATGTACTCGTGCCTGTAGGGTCGAAGTAGGCTTGCCATCCCACCTCATCATGTCCTCTCCGTGGTCACGCAGGTAGAACCATAGGGTGGCCCGTGGTGTGTATCCCCTTCTTTGAGCCAAAGGACGCTTATTCCTAACAGCTGAGACACTGCTCTGTCGAGGTGGGGAGTAGGACAGATCTTCTTTGAGTTGCTGGACCTCTTGGGATAGTTTCTCCACAGCAGAGACAAGCGAGGAAGAGATATTTGTGTCGTAATCCCGGAGCCTATCTATCACCTCTGCCACCGTTGGTGTCTCGTCATCTTTCCAGGACATCACTGCCAATGAGTTTGCATGCGAAGATGGTGCGCTCCGTACAAACTTCCGCCACATGGGTCGTGTGCACTCGGCTTCATCTGGATCTTTGGATGACCGTTGATCATCCAGGTCACCATAAATCACCTCAAACACAGCTAATTCCCTGAGATACTGGATGCCTTTCTCCATAGTTGTCCATTTTCCTGGGCGATATGTAACATCTTCTTTAAAGGGATACCTTTCCTTCACTCCAGACAGGAGTCGCCTCCAGAGGCTGAGGGCTTGTGGTTTTTTTCCAATTGCTTTGTCAACGCCCCCTTCCCCAGAAAGGGATCCCAATTGTTTGGCTTCTTTTCCCTCTAGTTCCAGGCTACTGGCCCCATTATCCCAGCATCGGAGCAGCCAGGTGGCAATGTGCTCACCTGAACGACGGCTATAATCTTTTCGCATATCTCGCAACTCGCTTAAGGACAGGGATCGGGTGGTCTCTATTTCATTTATTACTTCTCCCTCCTCTCCCCGCGATGGCCCTGGTTCTTCATCATCCCGTTCTAAACGGGTTGATGTCCGCTTCCAATATTTCGTCTTATGTATGGGGGCAACTGATACTGGTACGGGTTTATTTTCTGAGCTAGCTCCGGTACTTGTTGTGGGGGTTTGAGTGGCTGCAGTGCCTGTTGTCAGGGCTGGATTGTCTACAGTGCCAGTCACTTTGCATTTCAATCCAGAGACATTCTCTTCCCCCTGGGGGCACTGAATACTGTTGAGCAGGGCTCGGTATGCATGGGCCAGACCCCAGCACGTTGCAGTTATCTGTGTCTCTCTGGAGTTCCCAGCGTAACAACATACTTTCTCCAAATATTCTACTAGTTTTTTAGGATTCTGCACTTGCTCGGGGGTGAAACTCCAAAACACTGGGGGTGCCCACTGCCCTAGGTATTTGCCCATGCTATCCCACATGCCCTGCCACTCGTAACTATCAAGCCTCGGGGCAGATTTCTGGGTGATATTCTTAAGTTGCTTAGTCAAAACCAAAACAACATGCCCAAAAACTAACAATGACTGCACCTTAACCACCCAAGGATGTTCAAGATACAAAAACGTTGTTGTAACAAAGGCACAGACATCATAGAACAAAGTTGCAAAGGTATTATTCTGTATTTCCTCCATATAAAATCTCTCAGAGGAGGAGGTATAATTGCTAATTGCCTCAACAAGGTGGTATCCGAAGTACAGTAACGGTTTCAGCAAAAACCCCAAATACCAGGTAAAGCTGAAAACGAGTGTTTGTATAACAAATCTCGTAGGCAAAACATTACTAATCACAGCAGAACACAGCAGACTCAAACAACCAACACCGATTTTTAACACCCACTGCAAAAAGGACAACATGGTGCTGTGACCAGCAGCTGTTGTTATCTCCAACCCTCGAGCCCCACGTTGGGCGCCAAAAAGACTGTCGTGGTTTAGCGGCAGCTCAGCCCCACACAGTCGCTCGCTCACTCCCCCACCGGTAGATGGGGGAGAGAATCAGAAGGGTAACGCTCGTGGGTTGGGATAAGAACAGTTTAATAATGAAAATTAAAAGAAACAACAGTAGAAATGCAATGTGAAGGAGAACAACGAGAGGCGCAAAGCCCCGGGGGAGGGGGGAAGGGAGGGGAGAGGGGGAACGAACCGCCGGAACAAACCGCACGCGCCGCAGCCGCTCGCCGCCCGCCGACCCGACGCCGCGCCGCCTGCGCGCTGCCACTGCCCCCCCTCAATATACTGGTCATGGTGTCACATGGTATGGAATGAACCTGCCATTGGCCAGTCGGGGTCAGCCGCCCCCACCATGGCCCTGCCCCTCCCAGCCCCCCCTGCCACGCCACGCGGCAGAGCGCGGGAAGCTGGAAAGGTAGCTGACCCCCACAGTGAGGAGAATTAAGCCCTTCTCAGCCAAAACCAGCACACATATTTATACCCTATTTGCATACATCAGTCCTGTGGGATAGCCTTTTACAATTTATGCAATATAGTATATGTTCCCACTATAATTTTTTAAATCCAAAACGTTAATTCATTTCACCTACTTTTGCCCCGCTAAGAATTAAGTGCCTAATTTAAACTAGTCACTAGTCCCCCTAAGGTTGATGCAGAAATGCAAAAAGACTTCCAGAAGGCAATCTCTCCATTTGTTTTAGGTGACTGTCTTGAAAAGGGAGGAATCTTGGATGAGCTTGTGCTTGTTACAGGGTGGGCAACAGCCATTTAGTTTAGACTAAGTGCCTAATGCTGACACTCACAGAGGTATGGTAGGTAAATCCCAGCCAGGGTGTCAGCTGACAATGCCACTGGCAAAGAAGTAGGAGAGAGTCTGCATGAGTTAGTTATCCAATTTCCTTCTGGAAATGAAATTGGATTGAAAAAAACCCAGAGTTTCTATACAAACCACTATGAGTCACATTTGCTGTACTGTAGTTGTCATTAGAGGATGCAACCAGAAGAACCAGTATTTTCTCGCATCTGGCCCACCAATGTTCAGGCTTCATTAGAAGCAGGAAACACCTTCTCTTCTGAGCAGAAATTTGTTGTGTCATGTCTGCATCAGAAATCACTCTGCCACTCTGCGCTAACTTCTTCTTTGGAAGGAGACCAACCAAAATTAACTGTAGGTGTATTTAAAGACGAGCAACCAGGGAAAGAAAGTTAGTGCTGAATAAGTGTTGCAGTTTTTAGCCACAGTAGTTTGGTTGGAAACAGCTCCTTCATATGTACGAGCACTGTGACAAGAAAGCCACTGCAGAAAGAATTCCTAAAAAATAGGATGAAGTGAGTTACAAAATGGGTTTTCTTCAGTGTCAGACATACAATTCTTCATTTTCCACTAACGTAACTACTTGTTTTTTAAAAAATTACAGAAATGCTCATTTCATTTATATCTCAAGCGACTGGGCCTATAGAATTGTGGTGATATAATAAGTATCATTTCCCTGCATCTTGTTGTAAGTTTTCCTTCCCTAGTGACACTGATAGCTGCAGTGAAAGATTCCTTGTGAGAGACACTTATTCTTTTGGAAATAGGACCTGGCTTTTTCCCTTTGCTAGGGGAAGAAGTAAACTGATTGTGAGACTATGCCCAGTTCAGGGTTCTGGTATGAAATTCTGAAAAAATACGTGGTAGCAACAATTTTCTGGACATTGTTGTTGGCATCTCCAAGAGAACAGCGTGTCTTGCACACATGAAAAGTTCTGTTTTCTTGCTCCAAGTGTACCTATACTGACAGGTCTACAAAGGACACCTATGAAGGGAGGGACTTCAAATGTAGTATTTATCCTTTATAAATGGGAGGTTTCTTGGGATTTGAAGCATAACAAGGACACTGTGTGTGTATATATAAGATCAGTCATAGGGATGCAAGCTTGAAGCCCACCAAATTCAGTGTCCTGTCTCTGGCAGTGGCCTATAGTGGCAAATTTTAGAGCCAGGCATGTATAGAATGATAATGTCTTGAACTCTCTCTCAGTGCCCAAGAACTTTGGGTTCAAAAGGGTATTTTCAAAAATTATTACCTGTTCTTGAAGTCATTTTTTAAGTGAAAGAATAACTCTATTTGTGGTTACAAAAGAAAAAGCATCCTTGCTGACTGAAGAAGAAAATCAAATCTCTAATGCAAAAGAAACTGCACATTTCTTTATTTTAGTCTGAAATATGCAGTCTACAAACCATATCACTTTAAGCCAGTCTTCTGGGATTTATGTGCCCTAGGTTAGCAATCTTGGCACAAATTCTGCTTTATACTCTGCAAATTTTAGCACACTTTGCTTTAGTCATCTACTCCAATGTATGAGTGCATCCATCTGCTCATACTAAAACTACTACAAGCACATAAAAATGACTACTGTTAACCACTGCCAATTACATACCAAATTACTTTATTTAAATGTGCAGATATGGTGCTTCTGTATGGCTATGATAAATGTATGATGTTTAGAAGAATATTGCTGACATGATATATTCATCCGTGTATATTAACTATATGGAGGGTTAATCTAAGTATATTAATATAAGCCATATTCTGCAATTTTGCTGTAGCAGAGCTACATAAAATTTGTCTGTTGAAGAGGATTTTAAATCCACTTTGGATTGACTAAATACTTCCAAAACCATGTCACTTATCAAAATTCTTTTAGCCTAAGAAAGTCTGAACCTAGATTTCAGAGGCCTTTGAAATGCTTCATTTTGACATTTAAAATTATTTTTTCTATTCTTCCTATTTTTTTTAATTTTTTAATTCTAATTCAAATTCCAAGTTTTAAAAACATAATTCTTATCAAATATATCTCAAAAAATAAAAATGAATATTGAATGTTTCATCTTCGTATAAACAAGTAAAATTTTGTTGACAAGAAATGTCTCTTCCCCACTTTTCATTCAATAATGTTAAGCTCCATGAAATGTTCTGAGTCAATGCAAAATTAAACAGTCCATTAAAATAACGTATTCAAACAGTTCCATTAATTAGCAGGAGACATTAGGACAGTCAAACTAGAGCGCAGTTCAAATTCTCTTCTAATACATTTTGAACAAATTACAATTCATTATCAAGTGACTTGACTGCAAAACTTTGCAGTAATCGGTTCTGAGTGATTTGGGAGGAATTCAGGATTCAGGGAAATCTTAGAAGGGAAAGCAGAAACTCTATTCTTGACTACGTTTGTGAGTGTTGTCTGCCTGCAGCACAAGCCGGCAGCACTGTACTGATCCCATGGGAATCCTCCTCCTGAGCAGCGCTAGGGCTTTCCGCAGCATGATCTGGCAGGCAGAGAAGTCTCAGCCCTCACCTTTGCCTGCAGAGCCAAAACGGGAAGCAAGAGCTCCCTGAGAAGCCCCATGCCCTCCGCCCTGCGGCACCTCTCCTGCCCTGGTAGCAGCAGCCGCAGGGAACCCCAGGGATTGGTGGGATGGGGGTTCACCCGCTGCAGCCATCGGCTCCTCCTGACCAGGCGGCGCTTCACTGCAGCAGATGTTGCACCTCTCGGTCCCCTTCCAGCTTCGAGTGCTCCCCCCCAGCTGGCTGTGAGATGTCTGGTCTCTCATTTCCTGCTGTGTTACTGGTGCCTTATACTGTTGTTTTCTAGTCTTTAGGGTATATCCTGCATTAAGTCAGCTTTTGATAATGTCAGCCAAGGCTTCTTCAGTTTCTGTCTCTCAGTCTCACTATTTTTCCTCAATGTAGAGTATGCTCCGTCCTGACGTCCTGTAATTGTGAAGACTCTCTAATTTTTTAATAACTGAAATGATGAAATGCTGAACACTTAATTCATTGGTTTCTGTCCTTGTTGATTGGATATCCCACATGGGCAGGTACTTTATTCTACTGTCCTGAAAGGATGGATACAAATACTTGTTTAATCTGTTTCCGTTTTTTTAATTTTCCACTTGAGAATTCTCAGTTTATTTCCAGCATAGCACTCTGCTTTCAAATAACACCTTGTCACTTTCTTTCACTACTTCTTTTCCTTTTCTTTGTTTGTTTTGTCTTTTTTACTTTAAATATTTTCCCATAATCTGTTTCGTGGTTTGTTTGGCCCATTTGTTACAGATAAAAGTATCTCTGACTGGATCACTTCTAAGAGCTAAAATCTAGTGCCGATCAGTGCACTCATTCAGTTTCTTTGGTGACACCTGAGTGGAAGAACTGAGTCCTTGGTGTATGCATTTTAAAATCTGTTCTTGCTTTTCTAGCTATGAAAATAGTCTTAAGGTATGCATATTTCAGTGATTTTAGATGAAAATGCCTTCTTTTGCTAAAGATAAAACATGATTCTTAGTTCTGCTAGCCCTTTAATGCAAAGGAACATCATTCTTACTGGGGATGGTTGGGCTTTCCTCTCACACAGCATGGCTGTGCACCGCTTTGAACAAACAGATTTCTGCCTCTGACTGTCATCTCTTCTGTTTTTACAAGGCATCCCTTATAAGTCCTGAGTATTGAGACAGACATTCCAGTCCTCAGTTTTGGCCCAAGTCAGGATTGTTAAGTCAGGAACTTAGCCCCTATTGTATGACAAGATCTGGATTAAGAGCAGAGAGAAACCACTGATATTACAAACTTTCAGTACATTAAATTGTGAGGAAAAGCTTGGCACTGGGCACAGCTTTTCTGCATTAACCTTTCTCAAAAAAAAAAAACAAACACCAAAAAAACCCCCAAAACTGTTGATAACAGCTACATGGCTCCATTGGTCCTAAAGGCTTTTGGAAATGTTACAGAAAAAAGCTATTTAGGCCAGACTTTATTAGTGAGTGTCCAGTTTTTAAAGTGTAAGGTGGATCCACTATGATTTGCTGTGCAGAAAGGAACCTGGATCTCAACCTACAAAAAAGGCAGGATGGAAGAATGTCTTCTTACTGCCTTTTTTTTTTTTCCATGGTTGTACTTGCTTCATTTCTTCATTGCATATCGTCCCTGTCCACCCAGTCAAGGTTCCCTCCTCCTCACCCCACTGGCTCTGACTTCACACATCCTCTTCTTTCTTACTGAGTCTCCCTTCATATACCTGCATCCCTTCACAGGTTCCTTTCGGGCCACAAAACTGTGGAGCTCAGAGGAAGACGCTTTCTTTTGAAGCTGTAGTTCTTGCCTCAGTCATGATGCAAGCCAAGAGCTCCATGTCTGAATGCAGCAATCTGGGTAACTGTTTTAGGACAACAAAAATCCAGACCTTATGGTTCAGCTTTATGCCTTGTCACTACTGGCTGTTAGAAAAATAGTTCTGCACTGAGGGATTTTAAATAATGTTTTCCACAAAAGAAAACCCAAAACAGTATCTCACTAGGGAGCCAAAAAGCATATCATTGCCTCACAGAACTTTTACCAGATGATATTTCTGAGGGTCAAAAGATAATTTGCTATAAGGACATCAGTGTGGTTGATGTGCAGTGCTGAGAGTAGCTTAACTTCTGAAACTTTTTAGTGTGAGAGCAGAAGTTGTGTTTTCAGCATGAGTCCCAGTCAGCCCACAGGCACAATTACTAGATGAAAATCTTTACGACAAGTGAAGAGAAAGACCAAGAGTGAAATTCTGACTCTTTTGTGTTAAGCTTTGCCAGTGACTTCACAGGAGCCTTAAATTTTTTACCTTAAATTTTCACATAGCTTGTAACCCTCTTTTGTGAGTTCTGAAATCTAATGCAATGCACATAATGCATTAAATAAATCTGCAATATGGCTTAACAGAACAGAGAAGAAAATGAATCTTTCATGTCTCTACCCTGGAAAAGGGGTTATCCTTCCATTTTGAGAATAATTGGGAGTTTTATTTTGCTTTCCAGTTCTGGAGAAAGAAGTCCTGACAGCTATCAGCAATGATGACATGTATCAGCTTATTACTACTTACACCATGGTGAGGGATTGTAGCCACAATGATTATAGCACTTTAATAAAAAAAGAGACCATTTTAGTATCAATTTAATTTAAGCCTTAACAGCTGAACATGGTTGGACCAAGCCTTTGTGAGACTAACCTTCATTTGATGGCTCTAACTATCTGTAAAAGTTTGTAAGAGCTGGCTTAGTGAGAAAGATGAAAGAGAGGATGGAAGCCTTGTGGTAATGGGGACGGTGTCTGCAACTCCTCTTTGTTATAAAAACCCTTGTGAAATCTTAAAATAGCAGTTGCCTTTCATTAAACCCACAGTGTGTTAAAGGTAGAAGAATCTTTTCACGGCCCTGTTCTCTGGGAAAGGGATGCGCACTGAATGTGCTTTGCCTGTCTCCTGTCCTGAGAGGGAGAAGCCCTTGCATCTGACAGGCCTGCACAACTACTTGCTTTTCTAAAAGCCACGATGATTACACACTTCTGACTCTTTTCTCATTTTTTTCCTTCCTTGGTTTCATGAAGAGAATGGTGCTTGGTCTCACCATTTCAAACTGTGTGTGGCCTTAACAGAAGACAATTAATTTCTGATTCTGCTGAACTCATTATTAACCTTCTATCAGCTCAGATCAGATCAGATTTATCTTGCTGAATTTCTCACAACAGAGGCTTAAGAGCTCCTTTCTCATCTGTGTTTTTCAAATTTCCAAGTGCCATTGAGGTAATAATAGCGTTTTTGAGATGTACCTTCCAAACCTTATTTCTTTGGGCTGTATTTTTTACTTTATAAAAGAAAAAATAGTAACAGTAGTGTTCACTGTTGGTACCAGACTAGCAAAACCCTTCCAGAGGCTACCTCCTGCTTTCAGATATGTCCATACACTCAGCACCAAGATGGGCATTTTGGCATCGTTTTGTCAGAAAGATTTACGCACGCCATGCATAGAAAGGGTCTCTTTATTGATTTCTGAGCATCTCCACAAAATCTCTCAACCCAGATCTTCACTATGTGTATTGTCAAGTTGGGTTTATTCAAGGTCTATACAATCCTTGAGTAGATTGAAAATTAAGCTAGGGCTCAATACATTTTATTCACATGGGGAAATAGTGATGATTTATGTCCCTACTGACAGAAGTCAAATTTAAATGAAGACCACAGAAAATTCTGCAATTTTGTATGATTCATGTGCCTACATTCAACCCAGGGTATGGCCTTCGAAGGTCTCTCTAGTTTAGCCTTGTGTTTGATTAATATTTTCATTTGACATCTAGCGGGGAGTCTCATAACAACTCCACATGTCATACTCAAATCACTTAAAAATTTTGATGGAAAGTATATATGGGAGCTGAAATCAGATTAAATATAAACTAAAAGAGTCATGGCTACATTGTATGAACCCACTACACTTTTATGATTGAATTTATTATCCCAAGGTTTGGGTTTAGGTGAAGCTAGAAATCTTGAAGACCATGATTTGTGGGAGTCCTAGTTGGGAGAGCTTAAATTTTTTCTGTCCTAAAAACTGTTATGTGGTGAAATTTGTATTCCTCACTTGACTGTTCTTGCTCATATCTACAGCTCTAATATGGGCAAGTTATGCCTTTTTGTTGAGAGCATCAATATTACTTTCATTTTCCCTTCCTCATGTAAGCTATTGCCAACTTTTTTATTTCTTTCTTTCATATACTTTCCACTCTCCTGAATTTACTTGGATCAGTCAACATTTTGATAAATATAATGTAAGCATTGTTGTGTCCACATTCATATGTTTTTATGTTATAGTTTGCTCAGCTCTTCAAAAGTCATGTGCTGTGAAGGCATAGTGACTCTATGAAAAAACTTGATCTCAGAGTTACTGCAAGCTTTTGATCTAGCTAAAGCATTTTGTGCATCTTTCCCGACATTCCCAGTTTGTTTGAAAATCTGTGTTTGTGATGCTAATTACTAAAAGCCTTGCTCTTGATTTGTTGCTTGCAACTGGTGTTTTTCTGCTTCCTCTTGTGTGTTCTTTGCTGATCATTCAGTCAATTGCAATAGCTTCCTTGAATCAGTAAATCAATTTTCAGTAGATTCTATATACACTTTCCCTGCTAAATGACATTTTGCAAAGGGCAAAAGATATTTTGCCTGCATCGTCAGATTCTATATTCTTGTACTGCATCTTGGATATAGTACATGCCTTTCACAAGCAAACATTTTAATAGCAAGTATTTTGTCCCTAAGCTTGATTATATCCCACTTTTATAGAGCTGTAAAAGATTGTAAATGTGGCAATAGCTCACTTTTCCGGTTATTTTTAAAGGTTTCCCCTCTCATCAATTTCTGTACCAAGTACAGAACCTCCTCTTTTCTCTGTCAAGTGTGACAGTAATTGAAGTGTCTTGTTGTTTCAAGCTAGATATCCAGCTAGACCTAGTTAAGCATGGAAGTGGGGAGATGTGAGCTTTTCTAGTTGCCAGCATCTATGGCAGATGTCTTGTCCCTGCAGCAATATGTATTTGCATTCTGTGATACTATCACAGTGGTTTCAAAAACAAATGAATTAGTGTGTAAAGACTCAGGATTTTCTTTTTCTCCTAGAAAAAGTGATACTCGCCACACTTCAGTCTATTTCTGAGCTGCCTGGAAAAGTACAGCTGATTCCTAAATTGTGGATCTGCTAGGATAAAAGACTAGGGCAGTTGCACTGTGCAGGATACGAGGGACGCATCCCTGTGTGGAACTAATCCTGCCCGTGGCAGCCTGTGTGCAAAAATGTGCTCACAGCAGCAGCTCTGTTGCATGGCACTCATTCTCTCCCCACCCGCCACCCCCCACCCCGCATTTAAAGATATTTCAACTCTTCTTAGGCATGTAGATCCTTCCCTGCTGATTGGAGTATCACAGATACCTTCTAAATAATCCTAACTTGTGCTGCATCGCACTCGTCGCTATCTCAGTGTTACTGACTTCACAAAATCTTGACATACTTGAGTTGTTCTTTCCAAATTGGAGTAAATGTAATGTTTTGTTTAGAACACACACATTGAGTTCCTTTTTCATGTGGCTGCTGGCTGTGCTTCATCTTGATCAAACATAGAAACAAACAAAGAAAAATAATCAAAGTTTCAGTTTTGTTAATTCCTGGTATCTGTTCTTCACAGGTTTGCCTTCCATTTTCCATTTTATGTACTTGCTACAAAGTCTCTCCCAGGAAACTGAGATCCATAAAGCTTTTCAAAGTTTGAAAGAAAAGCTTACATCTTCAGACATCCTTCTAGCATAATAATGAGGTTTTTTCCTTTGTTACTGTTCTGTCAGAATAAACAGATTTTATTGAGCCCTTTAAGAAAGCCCAGAAATAGATGTTAACACTCCTGTACATCCTGAACCTTCAGCCTCCATTGTCTGAGGAAATCGGTTCTCAGACTATCTTCAGGTCATTTATAAGACTCGCCTTCATCCCTTGCACCCTGCAAGTCCTGGGGAACCCTCCAGCCAAGCAGCCTGATCAGGCCACACCGGTGACTTCTTCCCAGTGCGTGAGACAGCCCTGTGTCACCCTGCCTAACGAAGGGAGTGTTGGGGATGCCGGGTTTCAGAGCAGGGGACAGCACAGCTGAGGAAAGCATCCCTTGTATGTACCTTTGACTTCAGGTCCCTATTCAGTGGCACTAATTTGGCAGCATCAGGCTTCTCCTGCTCTCTGCTGTTCCCGGTGCCACCGGTCTTTCCCAGGAATCACCCTTCTCGTGAGCTGCACCTGACTGGGGGCCCAGGAAGGAGGCTCCTGCCTTGTGTCGCATCAAGATTTGAGAGATCACACCATTTTCAGGGCAGTGTGAATGGGAGTCCCAGCTGGGGCATCCTTCATATTAGGAGGTTTTCTTTGGAGCATTTCCTCTTAAAACAAAACAAACACAAAAAACTAGCCATGAAGTACCTGCATCTTCATATCAGCCACAGGCTCCTCTTCTTTTTGCTGTGTCTCCCTACATGAAAAGGGGTATGAAACCAACCGTTAAAATGCTGCCTTCCAGGTTTGTTCACAGCCATATTTCTACCTGGAACAAATATTAGGGAAGCAGTCAGAAAAGCAGAAATAGATAAAGGGGAGCAATCCCATTCCCAACAGCCGCATGAAGGAAAAGCAGCCCCGATGTTTCCGGCTAGCGTATGATCCCAGGATCGAACAGGGGAGCAGGCAGGAGGGAAAGAAAGAGAGGGAAGGTCAAAAGACAGTATCCTGACCAAAGGAAAATATGACCCAGTAGGGTAGGAAAGCAAAATGCTGCATTGGAAATGCATCAGACGTGCCTCCCCTCAGATGCAGACAAGCATGACTTTGTCTCTGCGTTGAGGTTTCTGGAAATGAAGAATGCCCTCAGCACTGTGTCTGAGCCAGGCAGTTTGCTGACAGGGCAGAGTGTACTGAACACAACGTTGTATCGACACACGCACAGCCCCAGTGTCAGCCTGTCTCCCAAAGGGAAAATAACATCTGTCTGCATCTGCCCAGAGGGGAGCTGCTCTGAAGCAGACTGACAGTGGCGCTTGCCAAGGGCTTCCCTCCATGGGTGCTCTTGAGCCACCTTGCCAAGGCATCCCCAATTCAGTCACATCCTCTGTCTTGAGACCTGAACCAGCTGAGACATCAACACTCAGCTCAGGCCTTATGTCAGCATTTTGAGAAATTACATTTATGTTTATGGTGCACCAGTCTTCTGGGTTTTATATTTCTATAAACAGAAGAGAGAGCAGGGAATCATAGCAAGGGTTTTAAGTCAGGATGTGTTGTGTTAAACTATTAAATCTGTATTTCTACACCTGAACAAGCATGACACTTAGGAGAGGTGTTGGAAACCTCAATTTGCAGGGAGCTCAATGGGACTCCTGTATATGAGTAAAAGGACAGGTACTGGCTCATGATTTGTTTAACCTGTCTCTGCTACACACAGTCTGGTAATATGTGATTGAGAAATACTGCTCAGGATTTGGAAGGACAGCACAGAAATGTTTTAAACTGTTTTGAAAGCCAGACTCTTTAATGTGAAGACTGTTCTGCTCACATGTACATGTTTTTGCAGAAAAAAGTCAATATTACAGAAAAGTAATTTGGACACTGATGAAATCAATAAGTACTACGGCTTACATCAGAAGTTTGTATAGAGTAATATCTCCTGGAATCAATGCCCATTGCAGGATACAACCATTTATAATTTCACACTGATGTTGCAATGATCCACTGAGAGGTTAAGAATAAAGAATCTGAGAAGCTGTAAATAGAGTGAAGTGAATCAGATCACCTTTTAGTCAAACTAGTAGCTATCCTTACTGGAAAACTATTACCCTTATTTTTTGCAATTTACTGACCTCAAACTATGGTTTCCCAAACCCTCATGTCTTACAGTTCAGCCTCTTTTCTAAAAAACCTTCAATTGAGAATGTCATGTTGAACAAGACATGAACCTGAAATAATTCTGAAGACCGGAAAACAAACTTAGATTCAAAATAGTCTATTTCTACACAGCCAGGAATGAAAGCAAATGATTTTTCTTATATGAGGGGTATTTTCCAAGCACCATGCTTAGTCTCTTATTCATCCCACTCTGCAGATAATAAAACCAAAATGAATCATTTTAGTCATCGCTCAGCTTAGGACCATGAGACATTATGTGAGTCAACAAACCCAGTCCTCTGCTCTTAGAACCAATCATTTCAGAGTCTGGAATGTATAATGTGGGACAACTTTGGTTGACTAGTGCCTACTAGTGCTGGACACCACTATAAATTCAAGACTTTAAGGAAAAGATAATTTACCAATCTTTTCATAGCTTTCCTTCATTTTAAATATTGCAAGTGCCCTAGGTCTACCAACATCTATTGGTTGTCCTCTTCACCTTCTCTTGGATTATCATAGGACTTTTAATCTCTTAATGTAAAGTAGGTGCCTTCCAAAACCACTGTGTTCTCTCTCTTTAGGCAAGCTTCACATTTCTTGTCCTAGTGATGACAGTATATGTGCTCACCTTAGTTTTTAGCCATTGTAAACCCTAATTCCAATTTGAAGTCGCATAGTGTTGTGAGTATAGCTTATGTTCCTAACTCCTTAGTGACCTCAGTTTTGTTACATTAAATAAATATCACATGTTTGTGTTCAGCTTTCCAAATTATAAACAACTCTCTTAAACTTTGTGAACATGAGTTGCACCAGTTTTCCCAGGTGAAAGTCCTGTAGTTCACGTGGATGGCAATGTGAAAATACTGCAATCCTAAGAATGCAACTGTCTTTATGGCGCATAGGAAAACTGTGGTTATGGAATATCTCAAGCAGTAGTGCACAGACTTCACCAAGATTTTGTTACACTGAATGCAACCTCTTGCTTCTGAGAAAGGCGTCTGAAATCACTGGCCTGGCATTTCCAACCTGCAGAACCAAGAGAGAAGCTGGTTCTCTGTTGTTGGTTAGCTACCTTCAGCAAAAGTGCTTATATTTGCCACACTGGTGTGAGAAGAGTCTTTATAAACAGTTCTAAGTACAGTATCTAAAATTCATTTGTATATGGGGAAGGAACACTTCAGTTCTGACATTTATATGCTGTCAAATGTGTCAACATTGTAGTAAAATGACACATCATTTTGTATACTCAATATAGTATGATGTGTGGGGTTTGTATGACAAAGTTTTGGTAGCAGGGGGGCTACAGGGGTGGCCTCTGTGAGAAGCTGCTAGAAGCTTCCCCTATGTCTGATAGAGCCAATGCCAGCCAGCTCCAAGATGGACACACCACTGTCCAAGGCCACGGCGATCAGCAATGGTGGTAGCACCTTTGTGATAACATATATAAGAAGGGGAAAAAAAACCTGTGCAACTGCAGCCGGAGAGAGGAGTGAGAGTATGTGAGAGGAACAACCCTACAGACACCAAGGTCAGTGAAGAAGGAAGGGAAGAAAGTGCTCCAGGTGCTGGAGCAGAGATTCCCCTGCAGCCCATGGTGAAGACTGTGGTGAGGCAGGCTGTCCCCCTGCAGCCAGTGGAGGTTACCGGTGGAGCAGATATCCACCTGCAGCCAGTGGAGGACCCCACACTAGAGCAGGTGGATGCCCAAAGGAGGCTGTGACCTCATGAGAAGCCCACACTGGAGCAGGCTCCTGGCAGGACCTGTGGACCCATGGAGAGAGGAGCACACACTGGAGCAGGTTTGCTGGCAGGACTCGTGACCCTGCGGGGGACCCATGCTGGAGCGGCCTGTTCCTGAAGGAGTGCACCCCATGGAAGGGACACACGCCGGAGCAGTTCATGAAGAGCTATAGCCCATGGGAAGGACCCACATTGGAGAAGTTCATGGAGGACAGTCTCCCATGGGAGGGACCCCATGCTGGAGGAGGGAAACAGTGTGAGGAGTCCTCCTCCTGAGGAGGAAGGAACAGCAGAGACACCATGTGATGAACTGACCACAACACCCATTCCCCATCCCCCTGCCCTGCTCAGGGGGGCAAGAGGTAGAGAAAACTTGGAGTGAAGTTAAGCCAGGAAGACAAGAGGAGTCAGGGGAAGGTGTTTTTAAGATTTTATTTTCTTTCTCATTACCCTGCTCTGATTTGATTGGTAATAAATTCAACTGATATCCCCAAGTCGAGGCTGTTTTGTGCATGGTGGTAATTGGTGAGTGATCTCCCTGTCCTTATCTTGACCTACAAGATTTTTGTTATATTTTCTTTCCCCTCTCCAGCTGAGGAAGGAAGTGATAGAGCAGCTTTGGTGAGCACCCGGCTTCCAGCCAGGGTCAACCCACCACACATGAAGAAGAAGAGAAGAAGGAAATAAGTGCATTTGAAAGGCATTTATGGATCCACAGAAGCAAAAGCCCATATGCATATAGGTTTTTACTCAGTGCTTAGGGAATTAATGAATTACCTTAGCAAATCCCTATGTAGTTTGTTGTGTAAAAAGCTGCTTGCATGCTGAGAGGTTAAAGGGAGGCAACTGAAAAGTTACGGTTAATAAAATCATAGAATAGTTACGTTGGGAGGGACCTCCAAAATCATTTAGTCCAAAGCTTTCCCCAAAGATGGACTGCCTGCAAAATGAAATGTCTATATGAAATCTAGTAATAGTATACAAAGCTGCCTTCAAACCTTATCTCTGGCAGAATATTTCATTTCATATGGCAAACCTACCAGTAGATTAGATTGAGCCCCTTACAAAACACAGAAGAGAAGATAGTTTGGACTGAGTTCAATTTTGGTCATTTCGATTGACAGAGCTTCAATTCTTTGCTTCTCTATCCCTCCGTAAAGAAGTACCACAGAAGAGGAAGGACTGCTGCCAACAGCTCTCATTTCAAGTTCCACAGTAGAGTCAAAAGCCATGAAATGTGGACTGGTATTAGAAGAAAGACAGATTTTCAAGATTAACATTTTGAAGATTCACTAAGCCCTATTTGCAGTGCCACAGTGTCCATAAAACCAGTTGTGTCTCCTAAATGACCAGGGAACATGTCTATCTTTGAGAGATGTAACCAAGAGTGACAAAGAAACTGTTTTGATTTAATGTTCACTGCCATTCACTGGGGATTAAAAGACTGTGAGAGGGGGAAAGGGATCTCTCCTTTTTTTCTTTCTTATTCGTTTTTTGATCCATTAAAGATTGGGCACATGAAAAATAAAATAAGATATAAAAAGGTTGTATATCTGATAAAACCTATTATTCCCAAAAGGTTTAGTTCCACAATATACCGACAAGCACAAGAAACATACAAAACTATCTTAATTTGTAGTGCTATGTAAGATAACAAACAGAGCTGGCAAAAAGAAAGTATTATCTACTCCAATATTTCCCATGCTTTATAACTGTTTGCTCTTTTTCCCTATATTTTTGGCAAAGTAAATATAATTTTAATTATCTCTCCAGAATTAACACGTGCATTTAAGCTAAAACAAGTGTTGCCAAAGGGTATAATTGATCCATATCACAGAGACCCACAATGAAATAAAATTCAGAGGTAATGTGACATGCTTACAAACTGTACATTGCATCCCCCTCTAGTGACCAGTCTGTATACAAACCTTAGTAGGCCCGACTGGAAACTTTCCACCTGAAGTATTTTCTATCAGAGTAGTTATGTTTTTGTTTTGTTTTCAGTAAGGTATGAAGTTCATGGAAATTATCCCTAGGAATTATCAAAATTTTCCTTTTACGTTCAGTTGATTGACAGTTGAAGAATGTAGGCCAGTTTAGAGGATAAATTCAGAGTGGAATATTTCAGTCAGGTTATTTAATTACTTACAGGGAAAAAAATGTCATTTTCTTTGCACAGCACATTATGAAATGTCTGCTTTCCATCTTAACTCAGGACAAAATCAAATGTTGAAATCTTGAAAATTTCCAGAAATAACTGGGCTTATTTCCCAACCTCTGAGGCTTAATTTTTCTTGGGACATTAACCTAGTCTCTCTTTGTATATTATCAATTTTCTGCAAATGCCTCCATCACAGTGTCCTTTTGTTAATAATTCTAACACTTATGCACATGCATCTTATGGATAAATCTGAGTGGGTAGCAGAAAATCAGCAAGAATTCCTTGAGCTTCTTGTCATTCTTGTGCTGTTGTGTTCTTCTTAGGTAGTTGTGTTGAGATGATGGGGTTTGAGAAGATGATACAAAAAGTCTGGAGTCTATAAAATATGTGTAAGTGGAAGATTGCCTGAAAGACTGTGTATGTATTCTGTGCGAGCATTTAAGACTTTCCAACCACGGTCAATGAGAAATTTTGTTTTGTAGATCATTGTGGTGACATGTCAGTTGCAGATTTATTATGACTTGCAAATTTAATGCATGGGCTGGGCACATGCAAGCTAAAAGCCTTCCAGAGAAGGCTATGTTTTAGTAGTGTGGGTTTTGTCATAACCATTTGGAAGATTATGCCAATAGAATCAAAAACCCTTTTGGCTCCTTCAACATCAGAGCAAAGTAACTGCCTCACCAATGAGGAAGACGTCTCCTTTTTCCAAAACATAAGATCCAGTTCAGCCACAAGTCTTACACTGAAGCAAGAATTTAGAGGAGTAGAATGTCTTGTGTTACCCAGGAGTTCAGACCAGATCAATGCTGTAGTCCCTAAAGGCCGTTGCAGATTTGTTCTGTTGTCTTTTTCTGAAATCCTCATGCAGTCTTGTTTTAAATATCACATTGTAAATTGGCTTCTGTCATTTCTCTTGGTGAGTTTTTTCTGGAGAAAAACCCTGACTCTGAGTAAATAATTACTATTAGTTTCATTTCATTAATTAAAATTATCAATAATTCTGTGGTTCTAAAGTTATATATCAACATTGATTATGCCGCCATCATGACCAACAGGTATATTTATGTGTATCAGAGACAGCCCAGGAGTAGAAATAGGAAGTGGTAGATTGTTTTTTTAACTTCTCTTCATATGGCTGGCCTTTAGCGAATCACAGCTTAGCCCCGGTTTACATTTGCTGCTGAGCTACAAACTCCTGAAATAGGAATACCAATGAGGTAACTGTTTCTTAACACTTCTAACATTGAAAGAAGCTATCTGAAGCTTCCAAATAAAGTTATATGTTAGCTATTAAGTGCTAAATCAAGCTGTTTTGGCAGAGATTCAGACTCAAGCAAACAAGACCCTCCAGGCTCTTTTGGGAAAGCAGTGAAGGGGCTGCAACCTGCCCCTTAGATCCGAGCTCAAAAACAAGCAGAAACACTGCCATGAATTACCCTGCCCTACTGCTGACCTTCAAAAGTCAAAATGCCCCCTAAGCTAATAGACATGCAGCTGAAGCAAGACGTGGCTGTGCTCAAAGACATGATCCTCGCTTCCAGATCTCATTAGTATTCAGGTTTCTTGACTGGGGCAAGACTGCAGAGGAGAGGGTGGGATGGGTGGTGATGGGAACTGCATTGCTTGTTGAAGCAATGCAGTTGAAGAGGCAGTGCAAAGATTATCAATACAAATACTCTCAGCTAAAATGACAACCAGAATTCCCACTATAGCCAATCATATTTGTGTATTTTAGTGTTCCTTTTCTTAATTTTTTAGGAAATTAATGCTTAGCAATTTTTTTTCCACTGGTGTGTGGCGCATAAAACCCTCTGGAAAAATGGCACAGCATGCCCCTTCTGCAGTCTGCTCCACCAGTGAGGAGAGTTCACTGCAGACCCAGACAGACCCTCTAGACTTCTTTGCTTAAACTAGAGCAACACGTATTACTGCACTTCAGAGGTGTCCAGCTCTGTCTCCATGTATTAACCACCCTGGAAGCCAATGCTTACACACTGGTGACCATGCAGAAAGCAGGTTGTGTTGTTGCAGTCTCTCAAATGCACTGTGAGAAATGGGTTCATGCTGCCTCCCCATCCCATCAGTCTGGGATCATCTCCAGTGGTGAGGTACAATGCTTGCAGGTGCAAGCGGTGCAGCTTCACACCACCTCAAATGAACTGAATCAAACTCTGTCTGTCCCCTTGCCCTCCTGAGACTCCTCCTTCATTCAGGTGGGAACTCACCAGAGTGGTCACCCCGACTCAGGACCCCACCCTTCACACTTGGCCTCTGCCTCCAGAGAGATTAAGAACCTGAGTTAGCTGGCGGGAGGTTGGGTCATTCAGAAGACAGGCAGAAAGAGGCAGGGTGGTGGTGACATTGTTTTTCTGTGTATTTTACTGCCTTATTGCCCAGCTGCCACTTATGTCAAATGCCAGGAGTCTAGTCAGGAGCATTACTCCACTGCTTCTGGAGGGCTAGAAGCCATATTTTGTCTGATGTATCCAGTTTGTGTGGACACACATCTCCCCTGGCACTTCCTGGCTGTGCAAACATGGACAAAGCATAGCCACTATCAGGTGGCAGGAGGTTATTTCAGTCCTCAGCCTCAGGTGTTGGCTTCAGCCCATCCCAGCCAGCAGCCATGTTTTGACTGGCTGTCTGTGCCACTCCTCACAGAGATGAAAAGAGGGAAAAATCCTGCTGGAGGATGGGTCAGGTGAATAGAGAGACTGAGCTGGCAGCTGTGTGTGCTGCAGCTCACCCCCCACAACCACCTGGACCTGAGGGTGTGGTACTGGTGGCTGAGGATCCATGAGTTCAGAGGAACCACCTCTTCAACTCAGTGTGTATTGAATCATGATGACTTTAGCTGAATGTCTCACCACTTGGAGAGGAAGAAAGAAGCATCTGAAATTACTCAAGTCCTCAAAAGAAGTACTGCAGAGCTCCTAAGCATTCAGTTCTCATTTCTTTATTACTTTTCTTTATATATGTATCCATTTTTGCAATTGGCTTTCCTTGTGACCTTACAGAGCTTTTGAAAGGAGTTTGCTTGTGACCCAAACAGCTTTAAGCCACTTGGCTAGCTCCAGAAAACCAACAGCAGCACTCCAGAAGAGCTGGGGGCTGCCCAGCCTGGTGGTCCAGGAGTTTGAAGGCAAAGGCGGAATGGCCCCACACACTCGTGGCAGCCCCAAGACTGTGTCAGGGAAAAGGAGGGGGTGATCGCACCTCTGCCACTCACTGCAAGGGGGCTAGGGCTGAGGGTGAGCCCTGCAGCTAGTCAGAGGCATGTGAAGGTCAACATTTGCTGTTCCTACTGTAGAACTGGATCCACTTTCTTCTGTAAAAGGATCTTAAAAATGATGCAGCAAGGAGTATTGTCTGTTCTGTCATGTGGTTATAGAAGATCATCTCTGCAATTCTCATGTTTCTCTTAGAAACAGAAATAGCGACAGTTGAGGTATACTATAGAGATAAAGATGACATAAAAACCTGTCTCCAGACATTCACTTTGAAACTCTTCTGTAAATTTCAGTTACCAATTGTTACTTACTTAAGAAATGAAATCTCGTTTCTATTTTTTACATTTTGGTGTTTTTTTCCTAATGAAATTGCAAAATGATAACTAAGATCTGAGGCAGAGCTGGAAAGCTGCATTTAATTTGTTAAAAATTGATGTTGCATGCTTAATTTGATGGCTATTTTTCACTCTTAAACTATGGTGTATGGCAGAGACAAGAGATTGCAGCTATTTGGGGTCTTGACAATATACTTCTAGTGACTATTAAGGAATGAGATATCTCTGAACAAGAGTTTTACTATATCTTTTTTGGAGGGAAGTAGGTTCCAGCTGTCCTATAGCTTTGCGTCTTTTCCTATACGACATTCTTCAGGGAGACAGAACCAAGAGCTTGGCAGTCACTTTCTTAATTATCTGTAGTACATTTAGAGCTTCTGGGAGAATACAGTGTCTTCTTCTTTTAGGGTTAGAAATCATCACTATCAAATGAAAAGAAAATTAAATTCTCAGAGAACAAAGAGTTCAGCAGTGCCTGCACAGGCAGAGAAACCAGTGTCCCCAGTGTACGCTATGTACATATGGGCATCTTTACAATGCTGTTTCTAACTTGAATGCAGTCTGCAGGGTTTCAGAAGCTCTGCTCTTAGATGTGGATAAAATTCAGCCCAACTATGGTTTTCCTCCTTTGATGGAGCTGATGTTCATGCCATACATGCTGGCACACCGACTTCCTCCAAAACCCTTCCTCTCAGCAGGGGTCTCAACCTCAGAAATCCAGAGAGACCTTTCGGTAGGCAATGGCCATCCAACTGCCAGGTGATGCTGCAGAAGTGAGGCTCTTGAGCCATGAATGTCAATCAAAGTGCAATAATTGCAGTGTCTTTAGAGGACCCCTTGTTTTAAGCTCTATGAATTGCTCTGAGGAAGAAATTCTTCCCTCCTCATTGAAAAGAAAAATACTCATTGTAAATGCCTTGAAGCACAGCTTATATATCCACTTCACCAAAGCATGGGTTGGATTAGCACCACAGCTCTATATGCTGATATCCTCCAGCTGTCTATGTATGTATAGACAGAGACCCGTTCATCCTGGGACTGGTTGTGAGTCCCCTGATATATTAATTGAATTGAAGTCTCCCTGGAAATGCCAAATACAGAGGGATGGGGTTTTCCCACTGCAAGTTCCTACACAACCAGAATTTCTTCTTACTTCCGTCCTGCTTAAGCAGTAAAATTTATGAAGACTCACCCTCAATATTTAATTTTCTATCAGTACATATTGTTTCAAACATTTATTTCCAAGTCAACAGAAGGTATTTCCAAACGCCAACCCCATGTGAAAGATTCCTGAGCTAGTTGCAGGTGAGCTGGTACAGCTGTATCAAACACATACCTATACTCCTGCATGAGAATACCAATCCTGAGCTACAAACATTGGTATGTTGTCATGGCAGTCTGTCTAGAAGACTTATCCCTGCCCCTAAGGAGGGCTAATTTGTTCAGGCTGAGCATCCCTCCATAGCAGATATTCTGTTTGCGAGGCTGAGACCTTCTGTCTTGTTCACTTTCAGTTGATCTACTCTAAATCTCCAGAATTCAGGATTTGATACTTTTCTCACTTGTATCATCTAGCCTTTTATCTGTTCAGTCCAAGTCCAAAAATAAAATGCCCCAAATAAGAATTCTTTGTTTTCCAAGGGTAATATTACTTTTTCGCTTCTTTGAAGCTATCAAGGTGAAAATGTGTAATAAATGCCCATTATGTTCTTATCTAATCTGAATATCTTCCTTTTCACAATTATGCTGTAAGAAATACCTGAATCACAGAATCATAGAATCACAGGTTGGAAGGGACCTCAGGGATCATCTAGTCCAACCTTTCTAGGAAGCACACAGTCTAGACAAGATGGCCCAGCACCATGTCCAGACGACTCTTAAATGTGTCCAATGTGGCCGAGTCAACCACTTCCCTGGGGAGATTATTTCAATGGGTGACTGTCCTCACTGTGAAAAGTTTTCCTCCCATGTCCAACTGGAATCTCCCCAAGAGCAACTTGTGTCCATTCCCCCTTGTCCTCTCCATGTGACTCCTTGTAAAAAGGGAGTCTCCATCTTCCTTGTAGCTGTCCCTTAAGTACTGGTACGTGGTGATGAGATCCCCTCTGAGCCTCCTTTCCTCAAGGCTGAACAAACCCAGCTCTCCCAGCCCATCCTCGTATGGCAGGCTTCCCAGTCCTTTGATCATCTTGGTGACCCTTCTCTGGACCCCTTCCAGCCTGTCCACATCCTTTTTAGTATAGCGGGGACCAGAACAGTACACAGCACTCCAGGTGTGGCCTGACAAGTGCTGAGTAGAGTGGGATAATGACCTCTTTGTCTCTGCTGGGGATGCCAATTTTGATGCAACCCAGCATTTTGGCCACAGCAGCACACTGTGCGCTCATGTGGAGCTTCCTGTCCACCACGACCCCCAGGTCCCCTTCCGCAGAGCTGCTCTCCAGCCAGGTGGATCCCAGTCTGTGCTGCACTCCCGGATTATGTTTTCCCAGGTGCAAGACCTTACACTTCTCCTTGTTGAACTTCAGAAGGTTCTTGCTGGCCCACTCTTCCAGCCTATCCAGATCTTCCTGCAGAGCAGCTCTCCCTTCTGGAGTGTCTACTTCCCCACTCAACTTGGTGTCATCCGCAAACTTCATCAGGCTACACTTGATCCCATTATCCAGATCACTTATAGAGATGTTGAATAACATTGGGCCCAATATCAATCCCTGGGGGACCCCACTTGTGACAGGTTGCCACTTGGAAAAGGAGCTATTTACCACCACCCTTTGGGTGCGGCCTGTCAGCGAGTTCCCCACCCACTGCACAGACCACTCGTCTAGGCCATAACGCATTAATTTCTCCAGGAGGAGGCTGGGGGGGACCGTATCAAAGGCCTTGGACGAGCCCAGGTAGACAATGTCCACCACCTGCCCCATGTCAACCAGGCAAGTCACATTGTTGTAGAAGGCCACCAGGTTTGTCAAGCATGATCTGTCCTTCTGCATGTTCTTCTGCATGATCTGTTGGCTGTGTTGTGATTGAAGTAAGGCTGATGGGCCTATAGTTACCCAGATTCTCCCTCGAGCCTTTCTTGTAGATAGGGGTAACATTTGCCTTTCTCCAGTCCTCTGGGACATCCCCCGTTCTCCGGGACCTCTCGAACATTACGGAGAGTGGCCTCGCAATGATGTCAGCCAGCTCTCTCAACACCCTCGGGTGGATGGCCTCAGGACCCATCGATTTGCAGGGGTCAAGCTCCCATAATAATTCATGTACTAACTCTTCCTTCACTGATGGTGGGTCGGTGTTTGGATCAATCGGCAATTTCATTCCCAAAGCCTGGGACCCAACCGTGCTGGTAAAGACAGAGGTGAAGAAAGTGTTGAGGACCTCTGCCTTTTCTGCATCATTGGTGACTGATTCTCCTATTCTGTTTAACAGTGGGTCTATGTTTTCCTTCTTTTTCTGCTTGTGGTTGACATACCTGAAGAAACCTTTCCTGTTATTTTTGACATCTACAGCCAGTTTGGATTGGAGCTGGGCTGTTGCTTTTCTAACTGCATCTCTGCATGCTCTGGCAATGCCCTTGTAGCTCTTGACAGATAATCCTCCACTTCTCCATCTCTGGTATGCTTCCCTTTTGGATTTGAGTAGACCCAGGAGATCATGATTGAGCCAAGGGGGCCTCTTGTTCTGGTTACTTCCCTTTCCTTTATAGGGGATAAACTGGTTTTGTGCTTCCAATAGAGTTCTTGAAGGTCTCCCAGCACTCACTATCTCCTTTGTCTTCCATGGAAGCATCCCATGGAATCCCTCCCAACTGAGCCCTGAGTGAATTGAAGTTTGCTCTTCTAAAATCCAGAACCCTTGTCTTAGAACTGACCTTCAGTTCTTCAGCAGGATCTTCAGCAGGATCCTGAACTCCACAATATTATGATCACTGCAGCCAAGGTTATCTCTAACTCTGGTTTGGTTTTGATTAGTTTGCAGCTCTCCTGCCAACCAGCTCACAAGATGACACTTTTGTAAAATGGATAAGAAATATTTATAATCTTATGTAGAAATCTTTTTGTAGTTGTTTTGTTCATACTCGGAAGCTTATTTTTTTTAAATCCTCTAATTAATAGAAAGGATGCACATGTAGGGCTATATTTCCTCCCAGACATTATCCATATCTCTCACTGTCTTTGAACAAATAATATGTAAATAAACTAAATTTTCTTCACATCACCTTCAATAAATGGGCTTAAACCCACACACAAGTCTCATAATTCACCTCCTTGGTTTTAGTAGTTTTAGGACAAATCCAGTAGATTTAACTTTAAGCCTCCAAATATCTCTGCTGACAGTCTAAGGTAAAGTTCTGGTTATCCAATCCTTTACATTCACTGGGGCCTGCAGTTACTGTGATTTCAAGGATTTCACAGAAATCAAAACACTTTGATAGGTGTCAGTACAAGTAATTATCTTTGATAAATGATTTCTCTGATCTCTAGATGTCCTGACAGAGATTGCCACATATGTGTGCTGTATTTATTCCTTTCTTCCTAACTCCAGAAATTGCCTGGAACATATATGTCTAACATGAATATCACATTTTCCTGGGATTTCTTGCTGTCTGCAGTTCAATTAGTAGACATGAACATGACTCTCACCCCAGCTGCAGTATATCTGAAATCTGGGGCATTTTCCACAGTGCACAGGCAGGTTTAGCTGTAGCACCTGGAGTCGGGGTGAGCAGAGGCAGGGAACAGACACAGGTCAGCTTTGCAGACCTCACTTGGTAACTCCAGCATTTCCCAGAAGCGTTGGGCCGCACAGAGTTCCTGTCTGCAAAATCCTTTGTTAAACCACAACTCCAGCCACAGTCCTGAGCAGCACAGGCTCCACTCTCCACAGACCACCAGCCACCACCCCAACTCCTTCTTTGCTACAGCTGACAGTTGCAACCACTAGTCTCCAGGGGTGCTAATTTCATCATAAGTACCTGTTTGCCCAGGGAGCTTTAGAAGGAGATGCCACCAAAAGGTTCCACTACCACAGTTAAAATGCAGTGTAATCTTTAAGGATAAATGCAAAATGTGGTTCTCTTGATGTCCAGTAATGAACAATATTTTATGCTTGCGATTATGCCTATCAAACAATGGCAAGGAATATGCGTGTCATGGACAATAAGTTAAACAGTAAAAGATTGCTAAGTGCTCCTGACTTATTAAGCAGATGGGACTCTGGCACTTTACCTGACACTCAGTTCAGGTCCAAGGTAACTTAGCATACATCATCAGTTGTACTCTGCTAGCTCTAAAATATGTTATAGAAAGGGGCACTGTAGAACCGGACCACGAATGGAGGGCAGGACTGAAATCCTACCTCTAGCAACTGACAAATATCCTTTAGTTCAAGCAGGGAGAAGTGTTCATCCTAGATGCTGAGATAAGCTACAGGAGGAATGACGTGTCTTCTTTTCATAAACAAATTGAGATACTTTAAGAAATAAAGTACTTCTGTCTCATGAAAGTAACATTTGCATTATTAAGAGCAGATATTAAATTGAATAGGACTTACCACTGTGTCATCATTTTTTTTCCCCAGCCTAATGGATTTCTTATGACTTCTAGTGATCCATTCCATATGGACTTATCAGATCTGTTCCTTCCCTTCTATACATCGGCATAAATTAGGAATTACCACTATGAATTTACACTTATGTAAGCCTTAAGAAAGAAAATAATCAGTCCATGTGATTTAATTTAAAGGCCATCACTACGTTTATATTCAGATATAATCTTTTTCACTTCAACACTGCACTTCAGTGCACATATTTAATAAAGCTGTTATACCTGATCTATAACTAATTACAGAAATTGTTTTACTCTACTACTGATTAGAAGCTGACATTCTCATTTATGAAGGTATTGGGTTTGCCTTCTCAGAGTTAATGTGTAATGTAGCTAAAAGTGGTATATCTATAGACATTTAACTACTTAAGCAGGTGATTTGAACTCCTCAAGAGTTTAGCTATGAACCAAAAACCATCTTTAAGGCACTATTAAACAATTACCTATGATAATATTTTTTTCCCCAGTCACAATATTCTCCTATATGAGGACGGTCATGCAGTTGTTGCTGATTTTGGAGGTAAGGAGTTTTTATGAAACATTTATAAATTCACCTCAAATTCTCTAAAACTAAACATGTGCTGACTAAGAATATGCTGAGGAGGTTGTTTTTCATTTTGGTATTACGAGAGGACACAAAAGGCTTTTAGGGATGAGAATACCCCTAATTTTAGTCTCATCTAAGCTAGCAGGTGCTGTGGAGTACCCCACTGTTTATCTGAGAAGGAAGCCAAGATGGCAGTGAGATAGATCTCTCAGTTTGAGTAAGTTCTAGCATAGGTTAGAGGAAGAAGTTGAGTGAAGAATGCCTGTAATAGAAGATGAGCCCTCCTTTTTCATGGGGAGTGCTCAGGATCTGAGGATGGTGTTACTGCGCAAGTCTACCTGCTGGCAGCCAAGCCAGGTTTCTTTCATTTTAGTTAAAAGAGCAGAATGTAACTTGTTATTTCAGGACCTTAGTATCTTTGTGTTCAAAATTAGACCAGGCTATACTTTATGAATCTGTATTTGGTGCATTATCTTGGTGATTATCAGTCAAGCTCCAAGCGAATGCATTCTTGTTGGTGCAAAGGTGGAGTTTAGGGAGCTGGATTTTCCCTAAATCCTCAGGAACTACTTGACTTAAGACATGGCCATTGTCACTGTGCAATATTACCAGAGATGTGATCAGTAGAGGTGCATGAACAGCAGCATAACATAGGAGGAAGGTGGTGGTAGCATGACCATATATGTGAGGGACCCAGTGCTGACCCAGACCTGCTGTTATCCAGCCTGCTGAAGCAAGGAGATAGCACAAAGCTTGGACCACATGGGAGTAGCTGCTTGTCTGGGGCATTGCTGATAATACTCTTACTCATGCAGATGCATGCTTAAGTGTATTTTGCTGATATGTCAAAGGCATCCAAGTCCTGCTTGGGGACTTATTTATGTATCACAAAATGTAGCATATACCACCTTCACTATATTAATGCAAGATCTTGTCATTTTTAGGTGGGCTGCTTTTCTGACATTAAATAAGACTGACAGGCTTCTGTAGGATTGCATTTTAATGTCGGGCTCAGCAACTGTTGTTGTAAATCTAGATACAGTTATATTAACCAGTATAAATAACGATGAGATCACAAACTCTGAGCTGGATCCTCAGCTGCTGTAAATTGCTATTAATGTCAATGGAGGTTTGTAGATTTATACCAGTGCCGAAATTGGCGTGCAGGTTTCAGAAGCCTCATTGTCTGTACACATCCTTGTTGAAAAACAGCCTTCATAGTTCTCCCAGATTCTCAAAACCCCAGAGTTATATAAAGAAAAAAAATCCCAACACTTTGTACCAAGACTTTTGTATAATAAGGTGGGTACATGTATTGGCTTGGCAGTAATTTTTTTTTCGTTCTGTGTGTTTCAGAATCTAGATTTTTGCAATCCCTGGATGAAGACAATATGACAAAACAACCTGGGGTTTGTTTCTTGTTTTGTTCCATGTAATTAGTACAAAACATACAGGCAAACTCAGTTTAACAGAAAATTACATTAGAAATATTTTTGTTGGAAAAGATGAACTGGTATAGTAGTTTCTCTCTCTTAATGTTTCTTCGTGAGGTTTTTTTTTCCTTTAAGCCTCTTTAGTAGCAGAGATGAGTGACTATATAATATATGCAACAGAAAATAATGTTTTATAAGGTTGTCTTTGGAGCTCTATTGCCCCCAAAATCCTTAGTAAAGTGTAATTTTGTTAATCCACCCTTCCCCACTCATATACACATGGTGCTGGTAGGTGGTTCCTGTTTCTAATAGGGAATTAGTTATTCAACACGGATTTTCTTTCAGAGTTCTTTTCTCCATTACAAGCCTATTGCTCACAGAAAGTCAGCTTTACAAGATGGTATTCTTGTCTTTGCAAGTTTTAGTCCAGACGCATTCTGTGTGTCACTCCATGGTCACAAAAGTTTGCATCATCATGACTAATTGTGTGATAGGATGGGTGATGCTGAAACCAGGGTTTAGCAATCATCTTTTGAACAAATTGTAAGACATACTTACTGTGTGAGGAGTGAGTACTGCTGCTGCAGACTTGGGTCCTGCCGGGGTTTGATGATGTCTTACTGAGCAGGCCTGTCTTGTAAAGAACATAGATTAAGCTACTGAGGTGTAAGGAACGTGCAAAACCACCCTGAACCCATCACTCCAGTGAAAGGCTGATTGCTTGTGAAGCAGCCTGCAAATCGGGCTTCTGCAGAAAGCAGTGAGATCCCTAGATAGAAGGCACCAGCCCAATGCAGCTGTTGTCAGTTTTTCTATCTACCAGCTGGAGATGGTATTATATGGCATGCTGGGACCTTATGATGTGGTCTCCAGACTTTGAGGCTGGGTGTTCTACTTTTATCCTAGCACTACTGTCATATTTAAAGCCTGATCAGTCTGGCTTTATGGGGTTGAGACAGCTACTATACTAATGCTGTTATGTATAATATGTAATAATATGCTGCCTAGATTTTGAAAGCTAGGTTAAAATCTTTCCTGGCAAATTTATCAATTATTCCATGGAGCAACAGACGTAAGGAAAGAAAAGAAAGGAAAACAAGCATACAAATACAGGAAAAGATGCATATATGAGGAAGTAAACACTGTTAATGTATTATTGATGTTTCCTGATGCACAGAACCTGCGCTGGATGGCCCCTGAGGTGTTCACCCAGTGTACAAGGTACACCATAAAAGCTGATGTTTTCAGCTATGCTTTGTGCCTCTGGGAGCTGTTAACAGGTGAAATTCCATTTGCTCACCTGAAACCAGGTAAGATACTCAATGAATTAATATTTAAATTTCTCTGAACTAGAGAAATAGCTACACTTTCTAATATTAACCAATATTTTACTGACATTTTTTACTGAAAATCATAGAACTATCCCACTATAATTGCATATATTTCTCACTACAGATGTACTGTACTTAAAATTCGTTATCCCAGTCTAGAATTATAAACAAGTCACTCTAATTGTAGGTCTTTTGTCTCTCACATTGATGTTGGGACTCTAAAGTGTTTTGATGCATCTCCTCCTTGAGCATATTCTCATGTAGCTTAAGAAAGCACTTGCAAAGTGTGGTGGGGTAGCAACAGCAAATCAATATTTCCAGGACTACACTTTATACTCCCTGAGATTTTGACCCCTTGATGTCAGCCAGGAATTGTAAGAGGTTGAGAGTGCTGGAGGATGTGGTAGGAGCCAGCATGGGTAATGAGAGTGGATTAGACACCCCACGCCATCGACACCACCCACTGCCGTCTGTCCTTCTGTGGCTGGACAGAGGTGGATCTGTGGCCATGCAGTTGTGCAGCTTTCTCTGCACAGGAGAGGGCCTGGAGAAACCTGAGACATTTCACTCCAGCAACAGAAATGGCTATGAAACATGGAGGTTCTTTTGTTGTGTTTCAACTGGGTTTGGGGTACAAAGAGAACAGCTGCTGGGGGAAGAAATGTGCAAAGATTGTCAGATGGATTTCAAATAAATTTTGTGATGTTCGGGGAAAGCATGGCCTATGGCAGAATTTTGATCTTGAACAAAAGGTGAATTTCTCTTAGTTCATACAAATTTTTATGCACAAGCAGAATATAATTATCAATAACCATGTATAGTCCTTTGGTGCTCATACCCCTACGTGTCTGTGTATATCTGTATGTCTAATTCTTTTTCCTAGGTGCCTATCAATATGCTAGTCCCTTATTAGGTCAATTGCCTTATAAGTTACTCAAACACTAAATGAAACCTAATGTATTTTTCTCATTAGGGAATTTCTCTTTTCAAAGTCATTTTTGATACATGCAAAGTTTTACTTATTGATTCCTTCCTTGGTTTGGTTCTTTCTTTCTTTCTGTGGGGAAATCGCTAAATAAAGATTCACTTTTCTGTTGTGTTGAGGTTATACATCCATTAAACTCCTTTGGGTGCCTTTGTGATGTTCAGAAGGTCAGCCTCTCACATGAACATTGTTGGCAATTAGTGTGGCATCTTTGTGTATGACCTTCTACACTGTATTAGCTGGTTTTCATATCTCTTTATTTCTAACTGCTGAAGTGATGCAGAAGTCAAACCTCTGACTCAATTCCACTCCAGGTTCAGAAATAAAATGCCTTTATCTGTGAACCTGAGTTTCAGTTCTGAATCACTTTCATGTCTGTGTTCCCTTTGCACTGGTCCTTGTTTCATGGCCATTTAACTGAAGATCACACCATACATTCCTGGGCGCAGTTCTAGTACACCATCACCCATATCATCAAAGCCTTCTATAAGGAAACCATTTCTAATGTTAATCTCGGCTAATTCTGAATTAACCATTTTACTCCATTCAAATTGTGGTCTAGATAGGACTAGAAGACTGGAGAGCAGTTAAAGCTTACTGGGAGCATCATAAATGAAATAAAAGGCATTTAAAAAGCTATAGGAGTACTGTTTCTCTTCCCCTCACCCCTTTTTTTTTTTTCTTTTTATTTATTACATGAACTGAATGATAAGGTTCCTTCATTCTGACTTCCATGGGCTTGCTAGCTTTTTGTTTCTGCAGCTTTAGAGAAGCATCTTCTGTCCTTTCTTTGTTGAGACAGTATGCCTAGGCAAGGGCTCCTTCTTTTACCTCCACTGTACAGATGAGTCCTTTCTTATCTCCAGATCACCAACAGTTTGTTTATATAAAAGCCCCACATTTAAGATATATGTTCAGATAATGACTATTCAGTTAAATATAAATCCCATCTTTTTCTCAAAGTGAGAATAATCTATTTCAAGGTAAGGGATTTTAAGAAAATTTTGTATGTTATCTGCAGAACACTAACTCTATGCGTCACTGACTTTTTTCTGGTTTATAGTTACTTTTTTGCAGGCTTAGAGGTTCAGGGAGCATTTTGGTGAGGTTCGTTGAAATAATTAGGTGCTTAAAAGAATATACGATGATAAAATTTGATTATCTTGAAAACCAGATGTCACCCACTGAAATAAAAGTAGTCACCCCATCAAAAGCAATTCCATGTTCTCTACTGAATCTAGTACAGTATCCCATTATATAAGGGTATGCTCTATACTGAATAAGATATTCATTCATCAGATTTATTTGATGAATATGAATAAACATTTTTATAGGTATTGAATCAAATTCTCAATTTATCAAATTGAACACCTATTAAAACAGATGTGTTCCCCAATTAAATCACTTCATCATTAAGTCAAACATAATTCTTGTTAAGGTCTACATCATGCAGTCCTGTGGAACCAAAGCCTACAGCATATCTTCTGATTAGTAAGAAACCCAACTAATGTGCTAACAATCACCTGTAAAATAGACAAGGTGAAAAAAAACCATAAAGAATGATGGTTCTGAGAACCAACTGGAGAATGCAAAACTTAATAAATATTAAATATAGAGATTACCTCTTTGCTGAGGTTTTTACAGTCTGAGAGCTCACATATACTTCAAATATAGCAATTAGGCAACTAGTTTATAATTAATTGTGTCATTATCAGATCATTATATTATCAAGGCCCAGGCTACACTGCAAGTGCCAGTTGGGTTAGTAGCCAGTTTAGGAAACAGTTGGGATTCACAAGCAGGCTAAGACTGTGAGCATGGAGCACAAATACATGTGCACAGAAGGCACAAGAGCTGTATTTCACAAACACTGCACCACCTCAGCAGGATTGTGCTCACATAAGCAAACAGAGGGTAGTTTTGCTGATCAGTGCAGGTGGATGATGTGTTTGATCTTTGTCTTTGTTGTCCCTGTTTTCCTTTGGGGATTGTGTGGCTGGGAGGCAGGTTCTTCAGCAGATGCACTGATGTGATTGCTGCCCACTTGCCTGAGCTGTGGTTGAGATGACTGGGTCTGACATCGAGTTAGAAACCCATGAACGGTTCCCAGGCCAATCCCATCCTGCTTTCCTGAGAACTGTGGGGTCAGTTCTCTATTCATATGTTATGTATATCTCATGTATGCTTGACCAAGGCATAACTGCAAAGGCATCCTTCTGTGCTCTAGGCAGAATGTTCATGTGGAAGTAGATGTTGGCAGTTACCTGGTGTACAATCTTCCATTTAAAAGGTGTTTTGGAAGGCCCAGGGGGCAAAAGGACACCTTCTGATATCTGAAGATCCTCCTCCTTGGCTGTTTTCCACAGATGGCTTTCAATTCACACCTGTGAAATTGTCTGCATGTAAGCTTTGGGTAGCATTTTGTGGGGAAACACAAGGATATAGATGCCTGAAAATTACAGGTGTGAAATTAGATTCAGAAACTGAACCATTGCACCCCACATAGCAAAAATAATGCAAAGATGACACTTGCACAAGGAAATGGCATGTTATGATTATAAACGTACAGGTATCCAATATAGGAGATGTTGATCAACATTCTGCAGTCATTACAGTTGTTCTCCTGATCCATAAACAAGAACGAATTTAAATAACATTTTGTAGGTAGGTAATCGTTGATTCCTCTCATGGCTTATATTTGCTCTGACCCAGAAGAAAGGCAGGAGCTGACCAACCAGTCAAACCAGAAAATACTCAGATGTTCAAGGATATCATGTAGTGGAGCTGGAAAGCATCTCTAAGTTCAGAGTTTTGGGGACCATACAAACTCTTTTTTGTTTTGCTCATTTTTGAGAAGAATGGATTCTTGTCATTTAATTCAGCCATTCTAAAGTACTTTAACAGATATTTTTTTTTCCACTAAAGAAAAAGACTACTGACAGTGAAAGGAGAGCCCAAACAATAGTGGCACAAACTTTGTAAAGTATTATAGAAGTATGCAGAAGCACACAGCATGTTTCTCTTTTTCTAATCCTGACCCCATTAAACTGATGGAATAAATCCCATTAACTTTGGTAAGACAAGATTTTGCCAATAGATAATATATCACTTATATTACCTTTGGCAGAAAAAAAAATGGAGCATTTTTCATTGCTATCTTAATCTGATTTGTATTTGCCTGCTTTTCATAGTGTCTGCGAGGCAAAAGATGAATCTGGGAGTATCCAAGTCATGCCTTCAAAACCTTGTGATTCCACTGAAATCAAAATTAGGCAAACTGTGTTTGCCTCTCCTGTCTACATATAGTTACAATATCACAGGATTTATCTGATATTCACATTCTGAAGCATCATTATGCAGACAAAAGCTGCAATGAGGACAGACAATGGCTGAAATTAATCTATTCTTACGATGGATACTGTGATGAGAATGGGGTGTGGTTAAAAAAAGATTAGACTATTCTTGTTACAATCTCATGGCTGCAACTTTACAGTTCCCCGCGTATCCCATATGCTCTCATCATATCATTTTAAAGTGTCAGGCAAACAAAGAATTTTACTTAGTTTTTGATATGAGTTCAAAATACATTTGTTTTGACTTGAAAAAATTTTCCCTAAAAGGAATGAGGGGGATTAACCATGTATTTGGATTCACTAAAAATGTAAACCTGATTAAGGAAACATTTTGGCAATTTTGTCTCAGTTAGTAGTGGCCTGCACGTATAAAAAGGCACTCAGTAGATTTTTACTAAAGAAACACTTAGATTTTTTTGTCTTAGACTGTAACAGAACTAGCCTTAGGTTATTTTAAGAGATCTGAGTCTGTTACCAATTTATCTGCAACTGAAGTACACCTCTAACCCCGTTTTAACAATGAAGATAATTTTTTTCAAAAGTGAGTTGAAAGTTAACTCATTTTTTCCCTGAAGGATTTTTCTGTTTGTTTGTTTGTTTTTTTGTTTGTTTGTTTGTTTGTTTGTTGTTAGGGTTTAGGCTAAATGAGGTTGTCTTCACCTTTGCTCAGTCTTGAGAGCAATGTGTTTCCATTCAGGGTAATGGGCTGCCTTAGCTATCTTTACAAACAGTATGCATTGGAAAGCCTCTTTTAAGCTGCAAGTCTTTATTTACAAGTTTGATGGTTCAGCATTTCTCTACCTGCTGGGGTACCACTATTTCAGCAGTGAACAGTGAATGTCATTGCTGGGTGCTAACAGGTTTGTGTTGGGCTGTTTGCTTGCAGCAGCGGCGGCGGCAGACATGGCGTACCACCACATCCGCCCGCCCATCGGGTACTCCATCCCCAAGCCCATCTCCGCCCTGCTGATGAGGGGCTGGAACGCCTGTCCCGAGGTGAGTTCCCCTGCCTCGCGCAGAAGGAAAGGCAACAGGAAAATGGGTGTTTCTGCTTTGGCCAACCATCTGTCTGACTTCACATGGCTTCCCCAAAAGGCCCGGTTTCTGAAGCAAGTGCCATTGCAGAACACCCTGAGACAGATAATGGTGTATGTCAAGAAATACAGAAGACTTGGTGAATTGAGGAGGAAAGTATAAGTAACTACGTACCTTTGATTATGACTTGAGTTATTGAGTGAGTAGAAAAATACTTGCTGCTCTCAGACCTTTGTAGGTATTTTCTACAAATTCTTTGTATTTTTCCATGTGAAAAAAATCCCTACCGTCACAAAGAGGAGCCAAGTTACCTGGGAGGTGTATAAACTTCTGACTATTTTTATACCATGTCCTGAGGCTACTCCCTGATACACTAATAGTATACAAACACAGGAGGTGTGTAGAAGACAGAATGACCTGAAAACCATCAGAAGTCATCTCCCTGGCATTTCTGGCACATTGCTGCAGTCCCTGTGCTGGGAACAGTTGGGGATAGGACACACAGTCAGAAACTACGAGAAATTCTGTTTCTAAGAGGAACAGGCATCAGTGTGGGGCCTCGTTCTTCTTCATGGCAGCTGCTCTCAGTTCATAATACCCACAACTTCTCACTCTTTTGTGTTTTTTTCTTAAGCTGCTATAAGATAAACTCTGCATACTGATCTTGTGTTTTTGCGTTCCATGAAAAACCACTCATATATATTTACTTATCACTGTGTTTCTTGCTTTTAAAGCAATATATTTTTCTTCTCTAGAATGCAGGGTAGATAAGACCAATTAGGACACATTGACTGGTCCAAGAGACTAGTTCTCATCAGGTGATCTTTTAGTGATAAATTTTCAGCCCCACAGGTTTGGAAGTTAAGGAAATAAAGGGGTAAGTATATTTTGGATCCACTCAGAATTCCTTCTGTGTTTAAATTTAGTTTCTGAGCAGCAGCTTTAGCTAACTGTTTGGAGAGCTAACTGGTTATGAGGTTGCCACCCAGGGATCTTAAAAGCAGTCTACCAGGCTGTGAATGGAAGGGCACCTGTCCTGGAGAGAGCTAAACATCAGTCCCTACCACCAGGAAATTAGCGGGTACTTGTGCTTTGTGAGGGAAATAAGACCAGAAAACTTCATGAGTGATGTGAACTTAAGATAGAATTTAATAGGTGCAGGTATAAAAAAGGATTTTTTACATTCCATCAAACAAAGAGTAATAAGACAAGCACAGAAATGTTTTAAGTACCGCAACTCAGGGGTTACAGAGAGCAGACATGGTTTTGAGAACTGTAAATGTAAATATTTACATTAAAATAAAATAACGCTATATGGTCAAGGTCATAAACACCACTGGCTGCCCTGGTCAGTGAACCTTTCCTGATTTATCTTACTCTTGCTTGTATTCTATGTTGTTCTGTTTGGCTCTGACACAACCAGATGTGGTTCCTGTCTGAGTCTTCCCGTTACCAAAACCACTATTCAGTTAATTGACTAAAATTACTTGACCTGAACTACCTTTAAATTTTTCCGATACTTTAATCAAAAACTATTTTATGTTTTTGGACTTGTTGACATTTCCAACCACAATGATGCTGATAACTTTCAGGAAAGCTGGGGCAGTTTGTCTGTAGGTTTGAAGAAAGAAAAAGAGCACTGTCATGATGGGGTTTTTTCTTCACTTTCTTTTGCCTCCACAGGTGATGCTTTAGCATATTCCACAGATGGTGGGTACAATATAGCTTTTGTAGTGGAGTTTTCAGCTTCATTTATTCTGCAAGGAATTAAAGGCATCTCATTTTCTGCCTCAAAACTACCATCTCCTAATTCTGGTAACAAAGCCTCTTCGTGCTCTTCCAGTGGCATCTCAATGCCTTTGAGTTCATTGCTGTCTTGATAAGGTTGATTGTATTTAAAGTCTTGCAAATCCTGCATGTTTTCTGTATGCACAGCACTATTAATCTGAAGACTGGTATCACTGCCCAGTAATATATTTCCATTTTCTGTTGGACTGAGGATACTGGCTGTCTTAGGTGTAACTTGACACTGTATTTTATAGTGTTGACCTGTTTTGCTCTTAACGTATTTTCTCTTTTGGTATCTGAGATTATTTGTGTCAGAAAAATAAGTTTTCAACTTCAACTAATTTTCATTAAGTGGTATTGTATTTCCTCTTTTCTCTAGTTTTGTTCCATCTTCTCCGGTGTTATCATTCATATTCAGGTTGTCTGCAATATCGGTTTCTTCTTTTTGCTTCTAGTTAATTGCCAGTTAACCAGAACACTCAGATATAAACTTGGTGACTCTAACAGGTAACAGTGTTCACTTCTGTTGAAGTTGTACCATTCTTTGCAGAAACCTGGGCCACAGCAGCTGAATTACAGGATTTAGAACAGGCAGACTTCCTTGTGAATGTTTCCATGTGCTTCCCAAATCCTTGACATTTCTACTATAGTTACATTTTTGCTCTGGATTTTGCATTCCTTGCTTTGGCTGTAGTATTGTGCTGCATTTTCAAAAACTAGTCCTTTCTCTCTACCCAGTTGGATGCTTGGATTTTTTTTTTTCTTCTGAGTTATTTACCACTCCTGCCTCATTAGTGAGACGTGAAGAAGAATTGGCATTTCTTTCCTTTTTCAAATGTCTCTGCACATGTAATCCTGTGGCCTCCATTACATCACCTTCATTTCCCTCTGTGGGAAATAAATTCTGCAATTCAGGATTGAAAATAGGAGAGAGACCTCTTACGGTCTCAGGGAATGAGGACACAAGTAAGGTGTTTTTTGTTCTTTAGGACTTCTGCCTTCAGACCCTTCATCCGTCTTATATCAGAAATATTGTGGGAAGGATGATAAACATCCACTACCAAGACACCACAGAATTCTGGCATTTTTCTAGCATCTAACACTATTTGTTATAAAAACTGCATTTCCTGTGATTTTGCTCCTGGGCATCGGCTGCTTGTCACAACATGCAGAGCATCACTTTTGGAGATTGTACAAGGTATCTGCTTTATTTTTCTTTCTTCCTTCATCAGTTGTATTTTCAAAGCCACTGTCAGTTTTCTCAGGATTTTGTTCAGCAATTCCTTGCACTGGTGACTGATTTTTTTTCTATTCCAGCTGTTCACTACAGGACAGTCCACACAGCTGGATTCTAATCTTGGACGCAAATTAAATTTTATAGTCAAGAAGTCATGTCCTCTTATTTTTATTTTACTTTTCCATTTGGCTTCATCTTCTCTCACCCAATTTTGATTTCCAGGAAGGTAGTGAATGGAGACCATTTACCTTTCCTGTCTATTGTTTCTGTACTCCCGTGTCTTCTAGTTTCAAAAGTAATCCTTTCGCGTTTGATGCCAATGTTTTGCAGTTGCTTTTCCTGTGATCCTGCCTTCTAGGAGCCAGTTGTAACACCCATCCCCTTTGCTAGCTTAGGTACATAAAAGCTACCATATTTTTGCATTAATTTTCTCTTGACTTCAGCTGCTAAGGGTAGCTTTTTGTCATTAAGTGCTCTTCTGTTATTCTGCTACTGATTGTCTTTCTCCACCTTTATAGCTTTTTTCCCGCAAAATAATTCTGGAACTTATCACAGTTCCTGTGTTTGCAGGCAAGACTGCCTTTTTTTGGCAGTCCACATCGATCACCACATTGTGATCTGCAAACTGGTAATGTCTTGCACACCACATTCCTTTGATCCCATTGCACCAGAGATACTAGTGGTGGCTTGCAATGAAATGCTTTTGCCTGTGAAGTTTTGACTCATCTTATGGTTTGGATGGAGATTGCCACGCTTCAATCGTTAAACACTTTGAAGTATCCCCTTTGCAAGGTTTTCACATGTTCTGCTAAATGTGTCATTCCCAACGTCTGCTAAACAATAAAATGGAATTTAGGACAAGGATTATTATTATTATTGTTGTTGTTGTTGTTGTTATTACTACTACTACTATACCAATTAAATAGCTCTTTGGGATACTTGCCTAGGTAGCACAAAAAAGCCTTTCTAGTTGCAGCATAACATCAACCATTTAGCTAACATGTTAACCCAGGAAGGATAAGCCGCTGTCACCTTAGAGTACTATGGAGACAGCACTCTCATGTTACGGCCAAATTTTATAACACCCAATAAAATTAACTGATTGAATTTTAAAGCATTTCCTCCAATACAGAGACACCAACAACACCAGGAGCCAGGAATGGGGGTGAGGAGGGTACAGGAATGAAGTATTTAAATCCCATTGCTGCCCATTGTGTAGAGGACTGCGTAAGGATGCATCATGATTCTGCTGGCTCATAATGGCTCTCACTATGACTGTGAGAATATTAGGTGTTCCCCAACAGTCCTGGACAAAGGTACTGCATAGGGAAACCTATGAAGATTCAAACTCATGAGAAAGCTTTGGCTAAATATTTCTTTTATGGAGTCATTTAAATCAAATAATGAAGTTTGATCCATGAGATGGACTGAAAGGGGAACAGATAAACTACATTAGAACAGGTACAACTCTATCTTCCATATAGCTGCTCTGGCATCTATCTGGGGGTTGTGCAGGGCTTGGATTGTGGTTTATTTTCTCTGTAACTTTTTCCTACTTGCACCAGTCCACAGTCTTGGGGTGATGGATTGGACCAACCTGGTATGGTCTTTGGAAAGAAAGGGAATGACATCAAGAGCAACATTTTCAGAAAGGGCTATGCCTCACCATAAAAAAAAAAATTATTTGGGAGCATAATCTGATTGAAAGTACTTGGACACATAAGTACTAGATTTGTAAAAGGCGTCTAGTCTGCACCTGGGTGGAGCCTTTTTAAAAAATCTCATTGTAAATATTAAGGATGTTTTTGACAAGGTACCACCACATAAGTGCTTTTGGAAGCGTAGCTCTTATGGCAGTTAAGTGGCCACTGGTTGCTCAGACAGGACACAGCGCTGGCTGCATTTCTCTTCTCCCTCTGCCAGTGTAGCTCCAGGAGGGAGGGACACCCTCTCCTCCTCCTCCTGGCCTGCACACGGACTGGAGCGCCAAGAGAAAAGACCTGGTGGTGGTGGTGGTGGTGCAGAGGACATTCTGATTTGCTCAGAGAAGGCAGACTCTGTCTGGGGAGTAGGAGGAAAGAACTAAGGAAGACCACAGGAAGGGGGATGTGGAATGGAAGAAAGTCTTGCCTCTAAGAGGGTGATTAACCCAGATTCTTTTCTCTAGCAGAGCTGGTTTTCATTAACATAAAACCTTGATTTTTTTAAACTGTCTTCAAATTCAAAGTAGTGTGGTTCAGTGTATTATCTGGGTTTCTTTTAAAAACACTTTAAAATAAAATGTACGACTCTCTGGCAGAAGTTTCTGATCTACTCCATCATCCCAGTTAGAAAACCAGGGCATATTTCTTGCTTTCATTCTTAAGAAGGTAGAGGATCCCTTTCATGGTCTCTTCCACAGAAAGTATTGCAGAACGCTGTGCTATCACAGTATTGTATTATTCTAAAGATAAACCCTCTAGTGTTAGTTATTCAAATGCCACTGTCCTCAATGACATACTGTTACTCAGGAGTACTGTGCATGTGTGAGTAATCTGAGTGTGAGGGGCTTTCTAAAGATAACGTTGTTACTGATTAAAAATATCCATCAGCTTTCTAAAGGATAGAGTAGGAAAATCTCGAGTTTTGTACTGTTCAGTCAAACCAAATATACTACTTTCTTGCCCCTACCTCATACTAGTCCAATACTATCCTCTAAAGGTTTGACTTTTAACCTGACTGCAAGGAAACCACGATAATCTCCTACTTGGACCTGGTCATCACTACTTTGGGTTTTTTTATAGCCACATATACCAGCATAAAGGAGGTATAATGTGTCGCTGAATTTTGCTTACAGCCACTGATTTACTCAGATATGTCCTCATTAAATGCATGACAATGTAAAAATCAAACTCTGTTTTTCCCTCTGGATTTTTAATTTCATTCTGATTCTCACCTTACGGTCCCCTCTGTTCTCTTCTAAAAGAAAATCCACCTTTATCAATCATTGAAAGTTCATGCAGTGCCGTAGTCTGTAAACCTTCCCACTGGCCCAGGCTGCTTGGTTTAGTAACAGCTCCATAGAAATCCTCTTTCAGAGCCCCTGCTTCATCATTCACAAGTACATTTCAGTAAAGCTCTTGAGAGCACAACTCCATCAACCTGCACCTGAGGCATGAGAATGAGCCATTCCTCTTGTGATCAGTGTCCCTCCAGAATGCCTCCCTCTGAATGTCTGCAGGCATATGGACATTTTATTTGCCTTTAGCATTACATGAGGCCTATTTTCCTGTAGAAAATGGCACATTTTTTTGTCAGACCAAACAACAGACATGACTATTATTTCATTTTCCTGAGCTAAGCAGTGGTTACAGGATCCCATAGTGAGATAATTCCTTGGTTTATGTTCACACTGGGATGCATCTGGAGTTCCCTGATGTGTGTTGATTTGCTCTACCTTGTTCAAGTTTCCAGGAAAAGAACCTAAGACTAGGCAAGAGAGACCAACAACTCCTGTAATAAATACCAAGTTTGAAAGACAAAATTGCAAACATAAGCATATTGTTAGGAAAATACAAATTTGAAAATACTCTGGTAGTTTTCTTGTGCTCTAGAGTGGTTAGAAATTGAGAGAGGATAATAAGATCATCTCACAGGTAGTACAATGCACACATGCCATCTTGCAAGACTGAATAAGACTTGGCAGAGCAGGCTGTTAGATGCAGAGTAGTGGCAGCTCTGTGGCCACATTCTGTGTCAGTGCAGAGATCCTGTTAGTCCCTACAGTTAATCACCTGATGGACCCCTCAGATTTTCTCCAGATGATGATGCATTCTGAGTAACTGCATGGGAGAACAAGTTTGTTCACATGTAATTCAGGCCATGTAGACTTTACCAAGCTTCACACTTATGCTGAGCTGAGTTTATCACCAGTGCATTGCTGCCTCCCAGCAGGGCTGATAGCATTGTAGGTGGCATAAGGGTCGACCAGACTTTCCCTGCTGTTTTGAAGACTGCTCCACTAGAAAATATCTTCACTAACTTGTAAAGATGATAGTTTTGATTACTGATGCGTGGTTTAGTAGACCTGGTCTAGCCAAAGACAGGGAATCTGCATCCACAGAAGATAAAGCTCGCTGGAAACACATTATGACAGCGCAGAAGATGGCGTTATGGTGTAAATTTGGGGTTGTCCTGTGCAGGGACAGGAGTCAGACTTGACGATCCTTGTGGGTCCTTTCCAACTCAGGGCATTCTATGATTCTATGATAAAAGATAAAATACTGTGTCTTTTGAAAACTCAGAACAGGTTCTGCAGTCTGTAGGGAGAGAGGGAGCAAGCCTCAGGAGTCAGAGGGTGCATGAGGAGCAATAGCAAATGCAAAGCCATGGTTAACCCAAGCAATAGGAAGACTTAAAAGACCCTAAGAAAACAGCCATTGGGCTCCAAGATGGGCCATCATGTTTTGTCTTGCTTCCCAGCAGTCTTTGTCCAAGCATGCACTATGACTGACCTTTCTGAGCCTGAGAGCTCACGTGAGACCTCAGCCTTAGGTGATTTGACTGTAGGCAGTGATGTGGCTGCAGGCAAAACTTTATAAGACGAAAGAGAGTATGTTCAAGGATGGCTTTTGGCAGCTGTACAGAAATGAGGGTCAGCACACAGGAACAAGTGTTCCCACACTTCAGCGGGAGAGGGAAATGTAGGTGACAAGTGTGAAGTGTTATATGGGATTTGAAGACAGAAAACACTGCAGCCTCCTCCGGATGCTAAAAGATGTGACAGTGACAGCTACGCACACTGCCTGGGGTGTCACATTCAAAACCTGCACTGAATATTCACCAGTGACTCAGATGGCCAGTGGACTGACTAGGCAGTTGCACGGAGCTTCAAGCAGGAAAACCACCTCTGCCAGGACTCCAGCCCTTTTTCTTCAACCTCCAGGGTCTTCCCATTTCTTGGAATTGGTCCTTCTGTCTAGGGCACAGAACAGCTTCAAAACACCTCTGACTTGTTGTAAGCATCCTGTAAGAGATGCTTACGGCATTAGTTTTTACAGGAGCAGCTGTAAAAGAGAAACAGGAACATGATTTACAAGTTGTAGAAATATTCTGGCTTTTGCTCTTTGTTTCCTGTTGTAGCTTTAATCCTAAAAAGATCATATTTATGATCTTTGGAGCTGGCAAACCATGTTTTTCATTTGTTCCAACGCAAAGAAGGGGAGGGTGGGGGGAGGGGATGGAGTTTACTCATTGCCTTTTAATTTCTGAAATCCCAGGAAGGTTTCTGTTCCTTTAACACTGCTTTATTCAAGGAGTACTCATACTATGTTGCCAGTTCTCTAAATATCCAGTGGCAAATATATTTTGGGTACTAAAACAGAACACATACAATCAGCTGTAAATCTTTCCCAAAGGCCTGGGGATAGATGTGCTTTGCAGAAATCACGGTCTGATGCTCTCTGGTTCAGTGTCTGGTGGGACAGTTGAGGGGTCACTTACAGGACCTCTCTCCATAGCAGGGCCATTCCAGCTGTGGTCTGGAGAACGGGGGACATCAGTGCATGAGCATGTGGAGGGCGTCTCGGACAACCATGTGTCAAAACATTAATAGCTCCAGAGGTTACACCAGCTCTGTGCATTTCCCCCCAAAACCTACCGATAGCTGTGACTGATAATGGTGTAGCCTGCTCCCAGGATGAGACTTCAGGAACACGTGGCAAGACTCCAGGTAATCGTAATGGTAAGTCCTGTGGAGAGGATACCGCAGTGTGGGAAGGTGAGAAGAGGTAGCGGTGGCGAAGTTCACACATACGCTGCTTTGCCAGCCTCAGATGTCAAAAATGTTGTTCACCACAGTCCCTGAGGGAGCCATGCAGGAGTTAATGCCGTTCCCCAGTGGCTCCCTCTCTTCATGCTGAGCTGCAATCTCTCCAACAATGCCCAGTTCTGTCAATCTGTCCAGCTGCATTGCCCAGCTCACTGCCATAGTATCTGTCTTGCCTGGATTGAATTGTAGGGACTCAGCCCTCCTCCAGCCTCCCGCTTCATCCAGGCACTTGATCATTCATCAAAAGCATCATGTAATTCTCCTGTGCATCTAACTATTAGATTATTTTTTTTTGCTATACTATGACATGACATATTTGTTTGAAAAAATGAAAGCCATCTGTTCTATTATATTTCAAAATTACTACATTGCTTATTATTATCATTGCTTTTGTTTTGGGATGCATTTTTCATTGCTTAGGGAAGTGAGAAAGCAACAACGCTTGGAGCCAGGCAGGGTACAAGCCCAATGATGTATGTGTTTCACATGCACAGCTTGCCCAGAGCGGTTCATTCTCATCAGCTACATCACTGCTTCTCCTAAAATGGGCCTCTCCTATTCCAGCTGTCTAAACTCTTTACGGGTCTTCCTATTATTTCAATTTTCCCCTATATGATATGGAATTTAATTTTCAGAGGCTTAAAATAGTGAACACAGTGAATATTTTTTCCCAGCTGATACCCTGGGAATCTTCATGTGGGTCTCCAATTAATGCTAATAAAGACAAACCTCAGATATGTGTTACAATTAATAAACTCTTTTTTAGGATAGGAAGTAACTGTACTGTGATTTTCAAAAATGTGTGTTGCATGTGCTGTAATTACTGTCTTTTGGAGCCCAGCAATGTCTGCAGGATAGGAGTCTGATTTAACGGGGAGATATTGCAGTAAGGTTGTTTCTACGGCACCTTTCTCACATGCTGCAGTTGTGACTAGTTTTTAATGATTGGAGAAGTCCATCTGATTATCCCAATTAAGTCAGTAGCAACAGCATTAAAGAAAATAAAATACACAAGTGTTCCCTTCTGAGATTATAAAATGGTGGTTAAATAAAGATTGGTTTATGCTGGCTTCCGCAGTCTGTTGCTATTTCTGCACTAAAGAGAACAAGAGCTAACTAAAGCAAGACTGCAAAAACACCGTCATCCTCAAACAGGTAGACTTTAGGGCCACAGCAGGATTTAATGGTGCCTGAGATCATCCTTGGTAGAGGGACGACAGTGACCCTCCCCTAGCTAGTCTTTATTTCTCTGCTCTTTTAGTGACGGTCAAATGTTCCAAAGCAAGGTTGATAAAAAGCACTTTTTTGATACTACGTCCCAGCTGTGTCTCCTGAACGGATGGATTATATGCAGATCTGTGTATCTGCACATGACAATGCAGGTGCAGATATTGGAGTGTGTGGGCAGCACCTGTGCTGGCTCAGATGACTTGGGGCTGTCTTATGGACAGCATTACTCTTCTGGCATTTGTAGAGTTCAAGAATGATGGGTTTGTTCATAACTTCTGGGTTTTGACAGTGTTCCTTGGTGATGGAAAATAGAAAGCAGACAGATGAATATCAACTCTATGAAGCATTTCTCACACAGAGAACTGTGGAGATGGGTAGGTCCTTTATATGCTTCTGTGTGTCAGCCAGGCAAGGGACCCTCTATGCTCTATAATGCTGTCTTTGCGTATGTCGGGGCAGCAACTGTAAAGGTATTTTTGCACATGGCTCTAAACCATCTGAAAGTCAAGAAACATACTCCAGAGACTGGAAATTCAGTTTGCTTAGAAAACGTTCCACAAAGTGGCTTAGCTGCTTTAGTAAACACATTGCAGGGGCAGGCTCTGGGTTTGGAAACTTCGGTTGGTTTTTTGGTTTTCTGGTTCTATGCTGGCATTCAAGGTCTTCACTGAACAAAATAGAAGTTTCATTTCTGATGAATAGGAGCAGATTTTGGAACCTGTGTAATTTTCTGGTGTTACAGGAGGTCTTGTTTCATATTACAGCTTGATATTACTGAGCCAGATACTCTGACTTTGAATTTCCTGCTGGAAACAATCCTAGATTTGTGTCTTGGAGTCCCTTTTCTAGTTAGCCTAGCTTTGAAAGATGTACGTAATATATCGGTCTGAGAATTGCAAAGTGTTTCCTGGGTTCTTGAACATGTTTTTGTCTTTGCACTTCATGAGCTAATGTTAGGGCAGTGGAGGGGAGGCTGGTGTGGTTTGTTTTCCATGTAACTATAAAGTAGCTGCTAGTAATCATCAGCATGTCACTCACGTTCTGTTTAAATTTATTAATAAGATGTCATATTAAATTGTTGACTTAAGCAAGGACTATGTAATGGATATAGCCACTGTACCTTGTTAGCATTTCCACAGCTCGTTTAGCCCCAAGAAAAAGAAAGCATCTTTTCAGAATTCTAATGCACTTTGTTACTCATCAGTATCACTCCAACATCACTTAATCTTGTTAATGTTTTGGAGCTGCATGGTAGAATTATAAGGCTCAATCAGTCAGCAGATGGCTTGAACTTTGCATAAGATGTGGGCAAAAACTTGTTAAAATGAGTTTTATTTAAGGTGTTTTGCTACCATTCTCAGTAACAAAGGTTTTGAGTTACTTCTGAGGGTCTTCTAATACTTTCAGGAGGGCCACTGGGCAGAGAAGAACAAAGCAGTGTTATCAACCTCTCATCAGCATTTGCAAGGTTTGCTGTGCAGTCAACAGCCTATCCTAAAACTGCCAATATAAATCTACAGTACTGCTGTAAATTCACTGAAGAGATTAACAAGCAATTCTTTCAAAGTGTCTCACCTAGTTATCTAGTATGTACAATAATCTTTGACACAGTGTTGTCTCCTGAGCGTACCACTCAAGAGGAGGGACTGAATGCTATTAGTGAAACACTGCAACAAGCAGAAAGAGCAGAATATCTAAGAGATAAAAAGCATCACCGTACTGATATCCATTTCACAGCATCTCACTGTAGATGCATAAACAAAGACATTTACATAAAAGAAAGGTTATTAGTTTGCCCAAAATGGTGAATTTTGGGACTCAACAAATGTTCACAGGTCAGAATTCTCCAAGTGGTTTGCTCAGGTTTGTTTTTTTTTAAAAAAAAAAGAAAAAGGAGGAAAAATTAGTATATCTGTATGGATTTTGCTCAATGTCTATGAAATGTCTCCAAATGTGAACATTTATCCTTTTATTTATCTCTAATTTCATTCAAGGTTCATCCCAACTGAAAACTAGTTCCCGTGTGTCATGTCGCTGTTACTATTTATCAGGTCTTGAACATCTGTTTTCCAGTAACTTTTGACAGTAGCTGTTTCCAAAGGCTAGATGACTAGAAAATTAGTCAGTGTCTCTTAAGCAGCATTTTTCATTAGCTATTTTAATTTGTATGCTTTAATTAGGTCAAAGTATTGGCCATAGTACCTGGGGCTTAGTTCCGTAATGAAAATAAATGTTGTTTTAGTTTTATTAAGTACAACTCTAATGTTACAGTCGGTTCTTCCATGGTCTCCGAAGGGCTAATCCAATGGGGTCTGATCAAGTTCCATTGAAGGTGATAGAGCTTACCACATGCAATAAATGCATATTTCTTGAACACTCTGTAGACTAGAGCTCTGGGATACTCTAATGTGGTCATATACTGCTTTGTAACAGAATTCTTTATAAAAGGAACCACTGAAATCACCTCATAGTCAAGTTTCTGTCCAGTCATCAGATGGGATCTCCCTTCTTCCCACCAGCCTTCACCCAGCTGAAGGACCAACTCTGAGGACTTCTTGTCCCTGTGAAGGACTCTGTGTTCAGAGGGTAGTTTTTGCCATGGTAGTTTTCTCCAACACTTTCCTAGGTGTAGGTTACTTATAGCAGTGCTTACTGGATCCTGAGGTTCTTGTGGGAACAGTGTCTGTCCAAAGGGTTTTTCAAGTGGAGTATCTCAGTGTGGTAGTTGGCATCATGTGGCAGAACGATTGAAGTAGTCAGAAGAGCAGAAGGCTTTAAAGACTGGCTGAGGAAGGAAGCAGCCAGGGGACTGTCAAATGTCAGTGGGGAAGTCCTGTCTCTCTGCCACAGCTTGTCACCCTTGTAGAAAGGATGGTAGGAGAAGTTAGGAGAAATCAGCTGAGGTCTGCATCCTGGCTCTCTGCAGACCAGTCCGTCACAGCTCCTCTTCACCAACGAGCAAGCTGCTGCTGGCCTGCAGGGACATGCAGGGGGAGTGATCCTGCTTCTCCAGGGAAGGGCTGGTTGCCAGCAGCAGGAGAAGGATGTGAATTGTCTCACTGCCTTAAGCCACTACCACATGGAGCACACATCAGCCAGGACACTGCTGTTGAGACCAATAAAAACACTTTCCTCCCTCCCTTTCGTATACAACTGCAAACAAGGACAAGTCTATGGAACTTAAAATGGACTGGTCGCTCTCTCTCTTACCCTTTAGAGAAAGAAAATCATTTAACACCCATTTTGCTGTTATATTTTCTCACAAAAGGCTAAAACCTGAAGCCTTATTTGTGTGCATTGCCCCACTGCTATAGCTCGTAGATGTGAAGGCTGCAGGACTTTGTCCTCAAGCTATTAAATTATGCCTACCTCTTGCAGGCAATTTTGTTGAGGAATATGTGGTGGTGGGAAAGAGGAGGTTGTTTAACAGTTCTTAATTAAGGTATTCCCAGTGCTCCTCTGTCAAACACTATTGTATGCAATGCTTTAGTTAAGCCTGAACTTCCGTGGGAAAACTGTGCTGTAAACTGGAACAGCATATTGATCAGCAACAGCAAGAGGGAGGTATATTTGTCATTCCCTTCAGTTGCCTGATCCTGTCCCTAGCATGGTCTCTGCAAACTCGTGTGCCACATAAGCACACAGAGACGGAGACACGTGTCCGGGAATGGGTCATGCAGGCAGTGGGGAGCAGCTGTGGAGGTGGTGCACGTGGAGTGATGCAAGTACACCATCAAGGGAAGGAAGAGGGTGGCCGTAAGTGCAGTATTGGTCAGGAGCTTGTCCACTGCTCTGCACAGCTGTTGCTCTGTTCAAAGTCTTGGTTATGGGCAAAGAGGAAGCATGCCTAATATATAAGCAGAGCCAAGAATTTGTTAGCATTTTTATAACCTTATGATCTAGTAATTATTAGCTTAGATCTAATTGTTATAGAAAAAGAGAAGAATACAGTTGAAGTTGTTATCCACACACCTCTTAGTTTCATAGCTTAGTATTGAACTTGCAGTTCCCATCAGATCCCCAAACAGATTGAAAGCAATGCCATGGAATTCAGAGAAAGGAAAATGGAGGAGAGCTGTGATTCATCACGTATCTATGAGTCAGTTTAATCATAGAAGATATGCCCCCCTTCTATTTTTAACACAGCTCTGCTTTTTCTATTGTGTTCACAGGGGAGACCAGAGTTTTCAGAAGTAGTCACAAAATTAGAAGAATGTCTGTGCAATATTGAGGTAAGGACTTTATTTCCACTGTGCAGTGTCTGTGTGTGTGCTGCATGGTTGGGAGTACAAGTGGGAAGAGCAGCAGCAGCTGAAGAAAGTGGTGGCTTCGGAGCCTGCAAGCTGCTTGAGCTGCTTCATCCTATTGCTAGCCAACACACCATATTTTGAAGGCACATTGTCAATAGTGGTTTATACAGGTGCCAGGGGGAGGAGGCAGGGACCAGACACTGCTGTGAGTGTCCGGATCTACTCAGAGAGGTACACTGAAGAGAAAGCATGACCAGTGCTGTGGGAATGCACGTCACAGCAGCCCTGGGTAGAATTATTTACTCCCATTCTTCCCATTCAAGATTGCTTGGTGTAAAAAGAAGAAAAGACAAACTGGCCAAGACCCTTGGGAGAAGGGTGAAAAGAGAAAACATAAGAAGGATAAATGCAAAGGCAATTCCTTCTTTGGACTGTGGCTATGACACCGACAGATGTATCAGCCTTCAGCCTGGTGTAAGATAAGTGGTCAAAGAGAAAGTAAATGATTCAGGGCTACATTTCCTGAAATAATATATATATAATATTTATGTAATATATAAATATATATATTATATTAAAAAAAAAGAAACACAACAAAAACAAACCTGCAAACCAGCCTCCTTTTTAAATGGATCGCTGCTTTTGAGCTTAAGGGTCAGAAAAAACACCCATGACCTATTACATTTCTTCATGCTCTGTCTGCAGCTGGTTACTCTATGCGTAGGAAGCTTTTAAGTTTAAAATAAAAGGTGAAGCACTGTATCACATGAAACTGTGCCATCTCATGGGAGACCTGACTTCTATGATACATAGCCAGCAGTGCATGTGGGAAGAAATCTGGGGCAAGAGCTTGCATACAAAAAGAAAAAAAGAAAGCATTATTTAGCTGGGGAGTTAGACCTAAGCTCCACTGTGTCCAGGGCAAAGCCTTGTTTGAGAGGAGTTCTAAGGAACAAGATCTCTAGTAAGTTAAGTACTGCCCCTTTTGAAGGATGAAGGTGGAGAACTTTCGCTCTTCATCTCCCTCTATTTCCTCTCTTTTATCTTCTCCTCTCTCAGCAAATCATTTGTGCTCATTTTAAGTATCTCTGAAACCAGGAGTGGCAGGGACCTTTTGTGCCAGCAAGCCTAGGTCCCTGCTGCTGTGTAGGTACTTTTGTTGTATAGTTGGTCTGTATGTATAAAAACATATACTGATGTACTGGCCCTGCATTTGCATTGCCCCATGAGTCTGAATTCCTGTCCTGGGACACTCAGGTGGCAGCACTGCCACCTTTCTAGTACAGATGGGAAGGTCTTAGCTGGTGGCTTCCACCAGGGAGGCAGTGATGTCTCCCAGCTGCACAGTGGATGTTCACAAGCCAAATAACTCATGGCTGAGCTAAAATGTATCTTCTGGAAAGCCATCCAACCCCAGCTTGAAAACCCCAGGCAATGATGAATTGACCACTTTATTTGGCAGGCAGCATCCAGTTCTCCTCAGCTGATTTAAGTCAGGAGGCACTTTTTCTCAACCAAACTATAAAGGAAATGTCGGGGACACAACTTATGAGAAAGAGCTGAGGAAAGACTTGTAAATATGTAATAACAGTGTCTTCTCTTTTTTTTTTTTTAAATCCAGTTAATGTCTCCAGCCTCCAGCAACAGCAGTGGTTCTCTGTCTCCCTCCTCATCTTCGGACTGTCTTGTTGCACGAGGAGGCCCTGGCCGTAGTCACGTTGCAGCGCTACGTAGTCGGTTTGAATTGGAATATGCCTTGAATGCACGAGCTTATGCTGTTTGGTCACAGAGGTATGTACAGGTCATTGCAGGGCCGAGGAGAGCGCTTACGCTGAAAGGGATAGAAAGAGTCCTCCCCAAGACTGCGTGGCTCACATGCCTAAAACAGGAGTTCCCTGCAGCAGGGATTGTGCCTGACTAGGGGATGCGAGTGTGCAGGAAGCCAGTGGTAGAAACGCATCCCAGGGCTGATCCACTGCTAGGGCCAGCTGGGGAAAGCACTTCTGCAGTCTTGTCTTCTCCTGTAACCGCTGTAGCACACGGAGTTTGGGTTATCTGAATGCTGTGGAAGCCATCCTGCTGCCAAGACAACAGCTAAGCATTTGCATTTTTCACTATGAGTAACAAAAATAGTAGAAAGTCAAGTCCTGGCATGTACAGGCTCTACACAGAGTACTGCTGCTTTATCACATGAAACAAAAGACCCATGACTGCCCATCGGCGACGAGTGGTCAGTAGATGCATGTACCCTCCCTACCTGCCAGCAGGCCTGGGAAGGCCAGTGTTTATATTACAGTGTGTTTTCAATTTGAAAAATTTTACCAAAGAAAAGCTGAAAGACACATTTTTATTTGGAAAAAAATAAAGAAAAAATATTTCAGTGTGTGGCATCAGTGACAAGATGGAAAACCCAGGCCAGACCATGGGTAACATCTCAGTACCAAATGACATGGCTGGAGGTATCAGGTGGCACTGGGACAGAGCCTTACAAGCCTCCTTCACAGTGTGGGCGCTGTTCACATTCCAGAGAACTGTTCATATAGTTACTTTTGTGAAGTAATGCCATTTAGGGGAGCTGACTCCTGCAGGAGCTTTTTTGTGTTTGACAGACCAGTTTGTTATACTGGAAGCAGTATATCCTCTATATATTGTCTGAAAAAAGAGAGAAAGCTGTGGTAGTGTGTCGCATCAAAATAGGAAGGCAGGATTTGCTAGTCCTCTCAAGGGGCCAGACTTATCCAGTGAGTTCACCTCTCTGAGCAGAAATCTAAGCCCTGCAGAAATGTGATAAGTATATTTGCTGACTCATATCACAACTATGGCTCGTTATCTCTGCCAAAATACAAGGCAGACATGTCCTTCTGATTAGGAGGAATAGGGCACACTTGGGAAAACCCAGCTGAAAACCCTAGAAATAAGCAGATTTGGGAAGAAAAGTCACACTGACATGCCATTATGATTATTACATACAAAAAAGTTTGTTTCCTATTATATGTCCCCTTATGGACTCCACAGCTTGTGTCTGACCAAGTGTGTGAAAACTACTTTCTAACATGCCCTCGCCTCTATTAGATTCTTAGTATTAGTGGAGTTTATTTAATGAGAGGGAGTTTTATGGACAGGAAGAACACCCAGTTCGGTGATCATAAGAGCCTGTGATGAAGATAAAACATGGAGAGAGACTAGTGATCCCAGAGAGCAGCTGTGGTAGAAAAGCAAAGTAATTGAAGAGGTGCCATTTTTTGATGTTGTGTTTCTCAGGTCTGGATTTTAGTTTTTTGGTTTTTTTCATCTTGATGTCAAATTGTGATATGATTAAATAAATGAATTTGGCTGTGCTACTGGAAGATGGTGTTGCAGTACCAGGAGAGAGCACTGCCAGGCTGGTGCTGTCACCTGCGCTCATCACAAATCCCAGGCTGCTGTCTGGGGAGGGTGGCAGGTGACAGTGTCTGTGACAAGAAGGGCAGGGACAGACAGACAGAAAATGGACTGTCCCAGCAGGTAAAGAGGCAGGAGATACAAATGCCAAGCCCCTTTTCCTTAAGGAAGATGAAAAGGAACTCGGCCTCACAGAGGTTTTTGGGAGTCAGCATTGCTGAGGCTGTTCCCAAAAATTGCATATCATTCAATTTATGAGAATAAAAAGAACTCCTGATATTTTTTTAAGGAAAAGTCACATGCGGGTTCTCTATATTATTGTACAATTAAGTGAATATCCGAGGCACTTGGGAAACCTAGTTTTGAGGGCAAATTTAGCAATCTCCTGTCTCTATCCCATGGGCAGTGAGAGTACTGTGAAAATGAAATGGTGCTCTTAATCTCTGTGGTGCACTTAGTCTAAACTTTACCCTTTAGCACCACTTAGCAGTCAGAAACAGTAATAGCAGAACAATCCCTGCCCTCATGGTATGTTGTCGTTAACTAGGGTGTGAAGAGTCAGAAATACAACCAGTTAAAATGAGGAGCTGGAATAGAAGAGCAAAATCAATCAATTCTTTGCCTGTTCAGGGGCTCGTATGGAGACGCAGAAGGCAAACACCTGCTGGGAGACACTGAAATCTTTTACGTGAAGATACAGCTCAGACCCAAAACACTCATCTGGCAAAATGCAATATCCTACAAATTGCTTTGCTTTTGTCATATGCTGCTGGCGCAGAACATGGAGGTGGGTGCTGAGGTCAGGATGAAGGCAATGTCAGTTAGACTTTTGTTTTCTGTAAAGGACCAGATTTTGCTGTTGAGTGTAATAGATTTGCATGAAAGGAATAAGAAAGTGGCATATCTAAGTTAGTGTAGACATGAGAGAGAAGGGGCAGTTGCAAGTGCCCCTCTTGTCCTGTAATTCAGTGTTCCCAGTGCAGCACTGAGGATCATTAGTTCACCAAAATGGCCTCTTCTGTAACCCCAGCAGTTATTTTAAGGTGGATTCTTTTATCAAATACTCTGCCATACAACTAACAACATTCAAATCTATAAATAGCACCCAGAATGATTCGCCTAGTGTGATGCCCAGAGGCATAACACTCAACAGAAAGGGAATGGTTTCCACAGTTTCAGTAGTTTTTCAATTATAAAACACACTGAGATGATTAATGACTCTACTTCCTAATGACAATTGTTTCTAAGGGTTTCATTTTTGTAAGAATAGGCATTTTCAGAGGGAAGGGGTCACGCTGGTTTTTTTTCCCCAGCTGGACTGTATTTCCTGGGCTGCCTCCCGTTTCCATCTTCTCTGATGACTTCATGTCCTATGAAACACCGCAGCATGCAACTGCACACCACAGCAGAAACAATTCATCTGATGACATCTCTGTGTACCATACATGGTGTTAAACACATGTGGCACTGAAGTTATTTGTTTGTTTCTTGCCCTGTAACTTTAGTGTCTGTTTAGCGGATCGCTCTCCAGCATGGTGGGATGCAGGAATCTCGTAATGAATTGGAAGCGATAGCAGTGCATTTTAGTTGTCTGACAGGACAGCTTAACATGTCAACTCATCATCATATAAAAGCTTTAACTGTTGATTTTCTATTTCTTTACACCTTTAGCGTTTCCCACAGAATGCAAGGATAGCATCTGCGAAAGAATAGTCTCTTCTTGTTTAAGTAGATTTCAATTAACCCAAATCAGAAACACTTGGGGTGTCCTTTCTTTGTATCTTTGCACAGTGGTATTAACATGTCTGATGGTCTTGGCAGGACCTGCTATTTAGCCTATACTTCAGGCAGCCTCAAATAGCAAATCCATGTCTGAATGGCATGGTATGTCATAATATCCTGAAAGAATTCCCTGTCTGTGCAGAATAGAGGGATCATGCAGCAAACGTTGCTCTGTCTGCCGTGAAACCATTGCTGGGTGCAGGCAGAGCCTCGCTCACCAGCTGTACACACTTCTGTGTGCTGCCGTCGGGAGTTCTGTGCAAACCTGTCCTGCACACAGAGGTAACGCCTTGCTGAGCAGCACTTGCTGTAGGCGCCCTGGCATGGCTGCATTGCTCAGACCTCCACCCTGCAGACTGCTCAGGTCCCCTTCCTCCAGTGCACACCAGTTCCTGTCCTGGGTGAGAGCAAAGGAGGGAGGAGAGATCACCCATTCATCCTGCTGGCTGGCAGCCTGTCTGTCCACAGCTCCTTGCAGGCAGGCCCTCAAGGGGACAGTCCCCAGTGGCAGTGCCACCCAGATCTTCTCCTGCTCTCCACAAGCAGGTTGCAGACCAGGGCAGCAGCACCTGTGTGTGGGAGAGGGCCCCAGGGCGGTGCTGCAGAGGTGGCAGGGGCTGTGAAGCTGCAGCCAGCTGGGTGGGATTTCACAGCTCAGCCTGGAACCACAAGCAGTGCCACAGGTCTGCCCTGGAAAGGCACTCTCCTGAGATGGGTGCCATCCCTCCAGGCCAGCAGGAGAGACAGTTCCTGCCTCAATCACTCCTGTTTTGGGTCTCGTCCTGCAGAGACTGACACGCTCAGATCTCTGTCACTAGGTGCTGGTCTGTAATTAGTGACAGGCAGCATTGCAGAGCTCTGCTGTGCTCCACCTCTGAGGCTTAGGTACAAAGCCTAGAAAAGCAGCACTGTGACTGCTGAATAAAGAAGCTTTTGTGGCACATATGGATCGGTTCTCACTGATGTGCATACATGCATGGGTGGGATCATGGGATGCAGCATCCTGCTTTTAATGCCTTAGAGCAGATTTGCAAGGGAAACTTGGTCTGTTCAGGAAGCAGCTGCAGAAAATCAAGGCATTTTGATGGGCTTATTTCCTCTGGGTGAAAGATGTCCTTTTCCTTTCCCCTGCTAATAGCTCTCTTTCTCCAGGCAAAACAACAGTCCCACAGACGCTCACAGCAGACACTATCACCCGTGTGGTTTCTCTCCACCTTTCACACCAGCGTACATTCTGCCAGGCAGCTGTCCTCTTGGATCGATGACAAGTGCCTGGTCCCTTTACAAACCACATTTTATCACAGAACAGAGATCAAGAGAAAAGCCAAGTTATCCCTTAGGCAAAAGTTTTAAATTTGTTGTCAAGGGAAAGTTCACTCTTTCCAAGCTTTTTTCAGGCAGCTATTTCTTCCCCTTCCAGACTTAATGCCTAGAGAGGCTGCTAAACATTTTACTGAAGATGGTTTCAGCTCTTCTGACTAGTTAACATAAACCCTTACCCAACTGAGAAATTTAAAGAAAAAATATATAGCGAAGTGTCTGAGCGAATGGGGCTCAGTTGGCTGTTCTGAGAATAACCAGATTTCAAGATTTTCTGCCTTCTCCTAAAGCCAGGGTCATGGCAGAGTGGGGTGTAGTATTTATCACAGCCTTGTGTTATAATTCTCCTCCCAACAGCTGTTCATTAGCAGCAATTCTCTCCGTATTTTTTTCTTTTTATGTTTACAAAACCAGAGGAATCTCGTCTGCTGTTTTTGCTCTGAGCTGCTCCAGAGGCAAAGGGGCCAAATAACTTGCTTAAGAGTTTCTCCTTTCCAAGGAAATCCTCGCCTAGGACAGACCACCACTGTGGGTCCTCTGTAGCTCCGGGCAGGTGTTCCTGGCACAGCTGGCACTGCCAGCCTCCTGTTCGGCAGCATGGCTGGCCTCAGGCCCATCTCTCTTGCCTAACATGTCAGGAGTTACTCCATGAATGCTCTGCTAAGAATTCAAGCAAAGTGTATGTTTTATTTCTTCCCCTGGTGACCTCCTGGCTCTTCCCACAGCCTGCAGGTGCTGCAACAGCTTTCTGCAGTCCTTTCAGATGCAGATTTGCCAGCCAATCATTCACTGCCTTTTTGCTTCATCCTCTGACTGGACAGTGTTTTCCCAAAATAGACCACCTTATTGTTTTCCGCTGCCTGAAGAAGGGCTTCTTGTCCTTAATTATGCATGAGCTTTAATAATGCAAGTGATACAGTAAATGTATACACGTTCCATACCATTGTGGGTCAGCCCTCAGAGGACTTTCCAATCCCAGGCACGTAGGCGAGGAGTCGGGGTAGAAGGCGGCTGTGCTGGCAGCAGGGCGAGCTGCTGGCTGGGCGGGTGGGTGGCTGGTGGAGGACCTGTGCATGCAGAGGAGGGACAGCTCTTTGGCATGACAGGGAGCCGAGTAGGTAAAGAGGTGAATGGTCCCGTGAGAGGGCAGTCAGAAGCAGCAAGGAAAAGGACAGAATAGTGAAAGTTGGGTAGAAAAAATATTCCTGAGGTACTGGCTGAGCTGGGGTGAGTTCTCCTTGCTCCTTCAGGGTACGCCTTGTCCTCATTTTAAACTCTACCTCCAGCCTGCCAGGCAGCTGCCAGCCTGCTGTCGCAGGGCACAGTGCCACTCCAGGCATCGACAGTCACCGTCACCTTAGGGAACCCATGTCCATCCCTCCTTCTTAAAGATGTGTCTTAAAGAAGGTGGGCAGCCAGAGCCACAGGACCTGTCCTGATCCTCCCAGCACAGGCATCGGTGACAGAGTAATAGTTGTGTTCAGGATAGAAAAGCAGACAAGCCCCAAGGAAACCTGAAACACCCAGCCTGTGTCCTGCTGTTGCCAGCTGGTGTCATTGTTTCATGTTCTTGGACAATTCACTGAGTCACCCTTTCCCTTTCATGACTTCCCATTTATAGAGGTTGAAAAGCTAGATTTGTTTTGCCAGCAAAAATATTTGAAGAGTAAGTGAAGCTGATGTCACGTTACTTTGCAGCTAGTGGAATTCGGCAATCCTAATCCTATTATCCTGTCAAAACTGCACAAAGAGATCACCAGAAAAAATATCTTAGTGACTCCTCAATAGAAGCTAGAAACCATGAATACATTGTTAAGTTTAGATAGGCTAGTGGTGATAGACCTTTGTTTTTTTTATATATTGTAAAATAAATAATAACCACAGCATCTAAGTTGATATAAAGTTCTCTTCAGTACTGTGCCTTCTGCCTGCACCATGAAAAGTGTCAAAGCCTGAGAACCGTGGATGATGGTATTTTCAATTAAAAGGCTTTTCAAGTTTGCGTAAGCACACTCAGTGAAAGTGGGCCAAATGAAAAAGCCTGTTTCTAAAGCACAACACTCAGATGTTATTTTCATGGAGTGCTTAAATCCAGCAGGTCTTCTTTAGTCATCCCCCAACCAAGTACCAGATATGGTCAGATAGATGTGGGCTCTCCATCATATCTAAACTGTTCTGAAGCACCTCTGTGTGTTATGCTGCTTCCCTGTGCCGTCAGTTGTGTCACTGTAACCATTATCCCTTGCTTTTCTTGTTTAGCAGCTCCTTGGGAATAAATGAACTAAGGGCTAAATGAGAACAGTTTGGGCTTCTTGGGTTTGTATGTACTTGGTTTCTGTCTGTCCGTAATCTGAGAAGAGCTGGTAGAGGACAGTGCTGTACCTGATAGCTCCTTTGGATCAGGCATAAAAAAACCTTCCAGCAGGACAGTGGTTTTGGTCAATGACTGGAAGATAATTCAGTGATCTTCCTCGCCGGAGAAACTTATTTGCAGGAATCTGTTAGTAGTGATGCATAAACCACGTTACAATGATCCTAGATGAATGCCTAGAATTCCTTCTAACATAGCAACCTGCAAACAATTGTGAAGCCCCAAACAGTATATTAGAGGGAATTTACTCTGAGAATGGATTACATGTGAGCACGCATGTGATTCATGTTCTTGCTTCATAACTTTTTCTTGCTTTTTGTTTACTGCAAATGCCAGTGGCTGGGCATCAGGCTGATATATTTCATGTTACTGTCTTTTCCTTCTAACTCTGTAGAAAAAGTTCTTATTGGTCTGGAAGTGTGACTTTATCAGTCTTATCTAGACTGAAACCTCTTATCTAATTTGCAGCACTGGGCAACACCCTTCTCAGGGTCTGTCTTTGGATGACATGAGAAGAAACTTCCAGTACCCACCGATCGACAAAAATGGTGAGTTAATGCAGAATACTCCTCTGAGCATTTTGGTGTGGTTAACCAGTGCAGAGCTACAGTCTCCTGAGATACCAAAAAAGTCTCATGAGAAAACTAATGTACAGTGGAGGCTGCTGGCTACAATCAGCCAGAGCTGGCGAGGTCTCACCCTGTGCTCCTTGCAGCTCATGGCTGCTTTCACCGCATGGGCAGTACAAGCACTTAAAAGTTGGAATGGCCCTTTCTGTCTGCATGCATGGATCTGTGAATAAGGAGAAGATGTGGCATTATATCCTCAAAGTTGCTTCTGCAGAAAGTAGGTAAGACAGTCCTAATTCTGGAGTACCATGGGAGCATAAATGACACAACATATCCTTTTCACCATTTGCACTCCTCTCTCAGAGGGCATCCCGTCGTTCTGCTCCAGTCCAGAACAGAGATATCCTGCCTGCTTCTTTACCTTGCCTTTCTGGCTTTCTGTCCTACCACATTCAAGTGTGTGTTCATGCTTTGCCACACAGTTTTCCAGCATTTCCTAGCCTCTGCGTTTGCAGTCATCCCCAGTAAAACTCTCTTTCTAAACAGCGTTTGCTCAGGTCTTGTCTTGCAGGCAGCTCACTGGGAGTCTGTTTTTCATCCTTTCTAAACAGCTCACGAACTCAGTACCTGGTTCTTTATGGTTTCCCAAGCATAGAATTGTTATCAGCTTAGAGCAGTTTTTAACCCAGCAGCATAATGTATAAATAAAACCTTAAAATAAAGATTGTATGAACATGTAGTTGGAGTTAGGGTGGTATCAAGCAGACTGGATTCAGACATCTTGGGTATATCTTTCTTTCTTTCTTGGTGTGGATCTGAAGGTCAGACTGTTAATCTCACCTTCATGCTGATCTTCGTTCACACTAGCCTCAGCTGCTGCATCCTAGAAAGACCTGCCAGTGGCGTGAAGCCGCTCTCAGTACATGCTGTCGGGGTAGTACGTGTTTTATGCTCGGGTGTGAAACAACAGTGCATATGCCCAGTAACTTTCTGTGCAGCAGTACTGAAGTGGGAATATACCTACTGAGTGCATGATTTTGGAAAGCCTCCAGCTGCTGTCCCATGGTGTTGCTTCTTCCACCAGCACCAGCTGATCTATCTACCTGAATGTCCTAAGCTGCCCCAGGGCCATGTCAAGAGGATGTCACTGCCCCACTTCAGCGCTGACACATGGCCAGGGCCCATCCGCTGTGGCTGTTGTGTTTGCTGAGCACAGCATCCATGGTTACCTTTTGTCTGATGACAGCACCACAAACCATGTTTCCACCATCTGCCTGGAGCCATGCAGATATTCTGGATCTCGTCACCCCCAGACAGGTGTGAAAGTCCAGGGAGCCCTGGGGACAAAGCAGTGCAAGAAGGTGTCTTCTGAAAGCATTGCTAGAGGGATCACCATACAGAGCACGGCAGTACACCCAGTGACACCAGATGCAAATCCAGACTCTGATACACTCTTACAACAGCGCCACAGACCAGGCACAGAGCGAGGCTTTGGCATGGCCTGTGCCAGGCACGCCTGTTCTGAACCTGGGTAGAGGGTTTCTTTTCAACAATACACAATCCAGCCTTTGGCATGTGATGGACAAAGGAGGCAAACAAAACTGGCAGGAGCCATAAGGCTGGCATGGTGGAGAATGACAGCGACACCCTCAGTACCAAGGAGTGGGGCTGGGCTTTGATGGACAACACAGACTTCTAAGGGCACACATACGCCACGGTTGCTGCCACCCAGGAGCGCTCAGCAGGAAAGTGTCTCTGTGTTTCCTGTGAGCAGAGTTGTTCTGTGCTACATAAAGTCTCTGTTTCTCCGAGACACACCTGCTGAGTACATACCAGGAAAACATTTTTTTCTGTATGCTTTACGTTTACATACATTTTTCTGCATGTTCAAATGGCAACTGTGTTGAGTGGACCCACTGACTTTACGGCGTTGCCATCCGCACTCAGAGATTGCTGCTGTCCCCTGGCCTGGGGCCTTCTCACTCCTCTCCTGGCATCTGCTCCCTTTTCTGCCATTTTCAAACCTGTTTTGTCACCAGGACAGTTCAGTGTTTTGTTCTGCCCAAAACATGTATCAGAAGCTCATCAACTTTGCTGTCTTTGCTGTTTTTTACTGGCCTCAGCACACCCCTTGCACTCCTTCCTCTCCTCTGAACTGAGCACAGTGGGCGAGAAAAAGAGATAACCTGGTCATATAAATATTTACTGAGTACAATGCTAACAGCAGTGTTGCTATCATAACAAGTAGTGAGGTAATGACATTTGAACCTGGAAAAAGAACAAAAACTTTGTTATTAGTTGTTGTATGCGGATTCCACAGCTGCAGAGGGCAGTTCCTCAGGGCACAGCTTTCATCAGGTGCCTGGCAACTGGAAAACTCAAGGAGGAAGAAAACAATAATGAAACAGAAATGTTTAGTGAACTCCTAGAATAAGACTATCCAGTCAGGACTGGAAAGGGTTTCTCAAGTCTGTATTAAAAAGAGACACAAGGGAATGAAGGGCTGATAAAGCAGAGACTCTCCATGGCTACATTTAAGCTGTGGGACTAAGGAGTGATTTCAAACTCCATTCATGAGACCTCAAGACTTATTTTCAAATATACCTGTTCCTTGAATTATAGTTTCCACAGAAGGGAACCAAAGTATGTGAGAGGCAAGGGAGATGGCCCCAGCCAGACCTCCACGTCGCTGGTGCAGCACAGCTTGATCACAGCCAAGAGCTGGCCAAGCTGAGCCTTGCGCTAACTCAGGTAACAATGGAAAAAACCAGAGTGGCGCAGAGGAAAGTGAAGATCCTGGCTACTAGATACAACAGACTGGAAATCTACTCTTTGCCACATACTTCATTTCAGCAGGCTTAACGCAGCTCAAGGTTGAGTCCTGCAGTGCCACCAAGGTATGTGTCTTCAGGAACAACAGAATCACCATCTTCTGTTGCAAAGCACTAAACCCAGCTGGTCTGGAGGCCCACATAGCACTCTGCAGCCCAGCCACCCCTTGCTCTGACTGCATCCCATGCTTCAAGACCCTGGTAGAGTAATCAAGCCATTGCACTGCATAGTGGCACACCAGAAGGCAGAAAGCCCTGAGCCCTTTTTCATTAGAGTGCTTTGTCTAATTATGTGAATATTTGCACTCTTTATTTATGCCACATAAACTAATTTTGCTGCTGTCTCTCCCCATTCAGGTCCATTTTGATCTTTCTTATTTCTATTTGCTTTTTGCCTGATGTTTTCCATAATCCTCATTTGCACTTGCAGTCTGTAAACAAAAAAGAATGCATTTACTGTTTTCCTTTCTCAGTTAAAGCCCCGAAAGCACCCTGCACCCATTCCTGCAAGAGCCTTTCTGATAGTGGACAATTTTCTTCATTGAGTATATTTGACAATAGGATTTCTTCAAATAAATACAGCTCTGACTTCTTCAGTGAAAGTAAAGGACCTGCTCTTCACAGAAAGTTTCACCAATTGTGAGTTAAAGAGTAAGTTGAAAACAGTGAAATCACACGAGGCAGATACGCAATGCCCAGAGACAACTCTATATCCTCTAAAATGTAAGAGAGGTGTAAATGCGGAGTTTGACTTTGGCTTCTCCATGCTCACTGCAGCCCTCAGATGCTGGCAGACAAGCTCATGATGCTGCTGCAACAGTCACCAACAGCGTTTCCCAACTGGAAAGGCAGCCCTGGCAAGGTTTGCAGCACAGAAAGTGTCCTTGTGTCCTGCAACACAAGGAAGTGCATGCGCTCGCTGAGTGGTTACACGACAGTGCCAGCCCAGGCTGTGGTGTAGCACAGCATCATCCCTCTTGGCACTTGGAAAGGGCACCATCCATCTGAGAAGAGGCACATCACTGGCAGGCAAGAAAGGACCCCTGGGAGTGATGCAAGCCAAGCATCCTCATGGTCTTAATCCTGGCTGGGATGAAACTCACAGGCACTACAAGGAAAAGAAAAAAACACAGGGTATGGTCGAGGGGGTTGGAAACGTGAAAGCATGTATTAAAGCAAAGGTTCCCCACTGTGTGGCAGCAGTAAGGCAAATGGAAGTGATAGTGGAGCTTGTGGCCAGTCTCCCACCCAGCGTGATCAGTGTACTGTGGCACACTGCAAAGTATCGGCACTACGGCTGGAGAGGTCCTCAAAAGTACATCCTGCTCTTGTAACGTGCCCCGTCGCAGACCATCGTTCCTCACATAGTCAGTGACACACCATGGCTTTGGCTTCAGCGATGACACAGGCTACCTTTACCTCACAGGTCACATTCAGCACACACGAGAACAGTCACAGCGTTAAGGCTCAGCATATTTAGGATATGAGTGAGATTCCCTTAAGGAAAGCTTTGCTGCCAGCTTCCAAAGTATAGTGTGTCATGATTAGGAGATAATCCAAGGTTGCTTGTGGATTACAGTTTAGGGACGCTGTGGTCAGCACTGTTGTAATTACCAGAGTCTTAGTTTTGTGTAGCTGTGTGTATTTTACATTTGGCAATAGGAGTTTGGCACACAGGAGCGTTAGCAATGTTTTCTAAGCCTTCTCCCATCCCACCCTGTGCCCCAGAAAGTTTTCCTGTTCTAGTTTCTCTGCTTTCTTGTTTCCCAAGCATCTGAGTATCTCTGCACAATGCCTAGTTATCATGAAATCTGAGTTGGCTCCACTGGATTTTTAATGTTATACAATAAAATGAGAAGTGTGGGAGCAGGTGACCAATAACACCATGCAAAGGGAGAAATGGTTTCTTTGGCACTGTTGGAGCAGCTCATTGGAAATACAGTGCTGGCAAGAGCAGTTGCTTTCTGTTTTGTAGTGTCAAGAATTAAAGTATTTTAAGAATACTAATCAGAATGCTTACCCTGAGCCCTCCAAAGCTCTAGTTGAAAAGCCAAAAGGTATTTTTTTTTAATGGCAAACTTCCACTGTGTTATTAAAACATTGAGATTCATGTTTTTATGTCAGTCACCAAAGCTTCGTTGTGCTTGATTATTGTGAATTCATTGCATGAATGGCAGGGTCCGTTTACTTCCTATTTAAATTTTTCCTCAGCAGATGATATCGAATGGAGATCTGCAGACAGCAAAAAGGTGTCAGCATGATCTGTGCCTATTTGTCTCAAAATAATATGCACATTATTTTATTGACACTGTCACTGCAGGGAAAGGTCGGGGAAGAACCACTGCTATGTTGAGCCACACGTGAACTTCTCTCTGCATCTTGCAGGCTACGTGTCGGACCCCATGAGTACCATGAGGTTTCATTCCTGCAGCAGCAGTGGCAGCTTTGAAGAAAGCAGCTGACAGCATGAACCGTCCGCCTCCAGAGAGACTCGCCATCAACCGGCAGCAACAGTTCTCACCTCAGCCTAAATCCCAGCCATCGTGTGTTACAATGAAGATCCCTAAACTGAACAGCTTTATTTGTTGATGGCAAATGTCCCTGTCGTAAGTTCTGCTCTAGCATCTTTCTCTGCTGACCTGCTTGAGCACTGGGGTTTTTTTGGTGGTGTGCATCTATTCTTTAATGAAGTGAATGTCTGGAAGGAATGCTGCACTTTCATCTCAGCATTAATAATTTGAAGAGACGAAAGTAAAAATGTATCTGTTATAGTCTCAGAGCCCCAAGGCAAGCTGTTATTACCTTGGACTGCACTAAGGTGTGGGGCTATCAGGCCCTCCCTGATTAGTAGGTGCCAGGGAGCTGTCAGCCCAGTCCCTATCAAGAAGAGCAGCCTGTCGCTCCCCACCACCTCACAGGCCACCACAGAGGCAAAGTTGTTCTTGCTCCCAGCTTCTGAACCAGATTTAGTTTCTTTCTTGAGTTCCCCAGAGTCCCAGACACATCCCATGTTTCATTTTCTTCACCATGGGCTCACACAAGTCCCCAGCGCTGCAGCCCCACAGCCCCCTGATCTTTGGATGCTTTCCTGCTCGCTGAGAATAAAATTATATTTGGGGGGTCATCCTAATTGTACCCTTCCAGACATTTGTGTTTTCTTATCCACTTTCTTGTTTTGGTTTGAGTGATTGTTTTTCCCAAAGAGTATAAGTTTTCATTCATACATTTGCTTACAAAAAGCAACACAGGTACTCCAAAACAAACTTTAAACCAGAAGGAAGATATGCAAAATTGTGTCACAAATACGATAATCTTGACACAGTGCAAAGTTGCATTCTTGACTCGAAGCAAAACTGTAGCAGAGTGCCATCTAGCGCGTGCTGAGCTAGATGAGCGCCATGGCTGGCTTTGCAAAAGCAACTCTGATCCCTGGAAATAAAAAAAAAACAAACAGGTAGGTCAGGAGAACTTGAACTTGTCTTCTAGAAGCAATTACAGAGTTAATTATGCCGTTATTTTTCTGGGGTCTTTTTTTCAAATTAGCAAAATTTAGCTGCAAGCGATCCTCCTTTAATATTATTCATTAACTGGATTCAAAGACGCCACTGTCTTCTTGGCTGAGTAGAAATCAGTGTTCATGATTGCTGTGTGTCGCTCTGTGGATATTATTCAGGATGTTGGTTTCTCATGACGGTGATCCATGAACCAATGTCTGTGGTGAGGCATCATGCAGTGCAACACACATGAACTATAAATGTGTAATAGGCTCTACAGACTCACATCTTCCATGCACGTCATTAATTTTAGAATCCTGAAGCAATAAAAACAGGGAAAATCTCAATTAGCCAGTTTTACAGGTGTTTCTTCATTTGTTTTGTTTCATTTGCTGAAAAATTAAATGGGGCAGAAAGGGAAATAAAGCTGCATGTCAAGTGTTGCAGATCTGCTGTCAGCCTCCAGTACTGCCCAGCGGTTACTTTCTGTTCGGTTCGGTTCATGTTTCAGTTGCAGTCTCATTTACACCAACAGTCTGCTCGGCTAATGTGAATGTCAGAATAAATACACAGAAAGGTCTGGGATGCAGCTTAATAGAGGACTCGTCTGGCTCTGTATGAAATTCCCCAGCCCCCATAAGAAATACACCTGGGAAAACCTTCCCATTGCTGCGAGCGCCTGCTCGGTGAGCATCCCGTCCCGCTCTGCCCTGGCAGAGGCAGAAGAGTGGGCTGCCTCAGCACCTGGCCGGGAAGGGCAGACGACTGTCAGCACCAGCTCCTCTACTCCAGTGCCAGCCTCTGAGCCCTCGCTGTGGTCTGCGGACTAACACAGAGCCACCTCTCCCAACCAAGAGGAACACATTTTTATATTGAGTTTCATGAGAGGGGGCCTTGCAAGGCACTGCTCTTGCTTTCAGCTCTTTCTCTCTGACTCACCCATCTTCCTTTTTGTGGCAGAACTCAGAAAGCTCTGACACTCATACTCATGAAACATTGTCATTAGCTCTGAATCCCACCAACACACATCATGGCAGCCTCTTCCTCCCTGAGGCTGAGACAGGTTTTTTTTGTGACCAGATAGCCCTCTCAGTTTAACACCTAAATGTTGTCAAACTGAGGAATTCAGTGCAGCAAAAAAAGAAAGCATCAGTGCAGCATCCTGGCTGCAGACCAGTTTTTCGGGGGACTAAACACTGCTTACCACAAGGAGGGAGCTGCTGACAGCCTGTTGCACTTCCCTGGGCACTGTCTTGACTTTCAGAGATGATGAGCATTTGCTCTCAGCGTGCCTCTGGAAAAATCCATAGAGAACTCTCCACGCCATCTTTGCAAAGCTTTAGCAATAAGTCAGTGTCACAATATGGGCAATGCTATGTCAAATCACTAAGAGCTTTAATAAAAACAAGCAAGAGGAATCTGCAGGCTTTCCCATGGATCAAAGGAGACCATCAAGCTAATAGTATCTTTTCAAACCAATGGTTAACTTTGTTATTTTGCAAATGCCTTGTCTGGCAGGGATATTTCCCATTATGGCTATCGAATTTGTGCAGCTTATGGCTTGAAACAGGATTAGCCAACAAGACAGGAGATACCCCTGCACAAGGACTCCGCTAACCCTGCTGCATCGAAGCTGACGGGCAGGCACATCTGCACGACAAAATGCAAAGAGCCAGAATTTGTTCAGGTTAAAAACATCCCCCTTGACCCTTTCCTATTTTTGGATCCTGAAAGCAGAAAGACTGTAAAGCACACTGAAATTAGTATTCTGACCGCTTGGATAAATCCCTGGGTGTAAATAAAGGAGGACTCTGAAGAAACGCCAGTTCATTGCTAACAAACATTTCTGACCTTGGTGCTAACAGCCTCCAGGTCAAACATGATGTTACCAACACACACTGAATTCAGCCGTTCTGTTGTCCTTCCCCTGTAACAATCCAACGGCCACACCGCACACCACAGCAAAACAACGTCCAGATTTCTTTGCAACTGGAGGAAACGTGTTGTATTCTTCCTAGAAGTAAAAGCAACACAGGAAATTGGCATGCTTTGAGGAAAGACGTGCAGAGCAGACGGGAGAAGGTGCATTTGGGATGCCGATGAAAATTCCCTACCTGACTATCTAATAGACCATATATTTCATATGGTAGAGCTACCGACGAACAGATAAGGAATAAGCTGAAGAAGGGAGGGGTGGACAGAGATTAGATGTCATTCCTTGGTTTTTGCACTGGCCAGTGTATGAGGCACTAACAGGGCAGAAAGGATCAACTGACATATCCAAAAAAATCAGTTCCAGCATTAATTTTCCTTTACAACAGGAATTTTTTCTTACAAATACCTCTGCACTATGTCTTTTTCTCTTGCTTAAAACAATCATGCGATGATTCTTCATTAATACAGCAGCTGTATCTGAAAACCAGAAGCTAAACTGGATTAGAGAACAGAAAATAGACCAAGGAAAGTAGACTTCGTTTGCATTAATACCTCTGTGCACTCGCTTATACCTGAGCTGCTTGGTATGATCTCTGAGCACTTCCTTGGAAAGTGTCAGAAGTGGATACAGGGAAACAACAACAACCCAAAAACAAACAACAACAAAAAAAAGCTTTTGAAGGCAAAACTTTTATAGTTTAGAAAGCTCTTTGCAAGGCCAACTTCTTGCAAATAATTCTAGTAATTAAAATCACTGGCTCCTTGAAGAAAGCAATGTCTTAGTTAATTGGTCTCTATAGAAGAAACATCAGGCTTCGGGGGAAAGTGTGTTTCGTAGGAGTGATCCGTTATTAATACAAATGAAAATTCTGAAAAATGTAAATTACTGAATAGAACATGCTCTAAAGTTGTTTGCAGGAGTTAAACTAGTTTGTGCCATTCCCAGAGAAGCCCAAGGAGTCCAGCACACTGAAATATTTATAAAGAATGAGACTCTCCAAGGATTCTTACCCTGTTTTTAGGACCAGGCAGTGCCTGGTAGCTGTGGCGATATTTCAAATTGTTTAACATATCAGTAATAGATGATCTAGAAGAAAATAAACTGGTGTCCAACCAAACAAGTGCTTGCACCATAACCAGGAGCGAGTCCGGCACCTCACAGCAGAGGCTGTGCTGCCCCAGCCACGCAGCAGGGCTGTGCCAGCAGAGACCTGGCCTGGCGGCAGCCCACAGAGCCAGAGGCGTTTTCCTGCAGGGTGGCCCCCGCCAGTGTCCCGAGCGGCTTCAGCGAGCCCAAGGCACGGCAGGGCCACCTGGGAGGCTCAGCTGGCACAGCCCAGCCAGGCAGGCAGAGGGGTCAGTCGCGCTTCATTTCTAGGGCTGAGCCCACAAAACACTCCAGAAAACTTCCAGCTGGAGAAACCCACCTTGTGGCATGAGTGCTTGTTTAGGACAGAGGCATGCACCACCTGAAGGTGCTCCCCACTGCAAACCGTCCAGGCGATGGCTGTGAAGATCACCAGCTCACATCCCTCCTAGCAATGCCAGAGGCTTGGCACCTGGTGCCAGGAGCTGGGCTTCAACCTTTCTCATAGCATGTCCGTGGCGCACAGATGGCATTTTTTTTGAGTGGTGAAATGCACCTATTTAGCCTGTGTTATGCCACAAGGTATGATTTCAGCTGTGTAAGCTGGTAGGGACACATTTGAAGCACAATCATCGGCATCCAGTGACAAGCTACTGAGAATACCTGACAGTTTAGGGAGTTAAAGAAAACCTCTGTGATGAGCCAAAAATGAGTTTTGCCAGTGGCCACACTGTTAGATAGTTTGCTTTTCTCACATATGTTCAGTTTAATAATTAGTCTCCTTTTTTTTGGTGCACACCTTGTTTTTCCCTAAGTGCCACCTACATTTTTTTCACTTTGAAGTTAATTACTAACTAGCAATGGAGAGAAGAGCAGAAGTTACCAAGGGTACCATTTCCAAAACCATAAAATTATCCTTTTTGATGGCTTTGCACCTTACCAAAGTCCACCTGCTCAGACAACAGGCATACCCACGTTTTGAATGTAAAACAAACTGTACGTCTTTAGCAGCCACGCCAACAGCAATAGAGCAGCTCTCTGAAGCTGAAAGTGCCACATTCCACTCAATTCCATATCTGGGTCAAGTCCTCTGACCATTTTAGAAATCAGTTGCCTTAAAGGAGCCAGACACGTGAGCAGTAATGCAACGTCCCAGGCACAAATCTGGCTCATGTCACACCACGGCCGTGTTGTACCAACGAGCTGCCCGTGGCACTGCTGGCGGGCAGAACGTGTGAGGGAAAAGGTGAGTACACGACCGGGGAGAGAGAGTCTGGTGCATCGCGGGGGTGAGCTGTCAGGATGGGTAAGGGCTGTTTCCTTACCACACATCAAACCTCACCCGTATCTGTCCTGCAAATGTAGTTGTCAGAAAAAAGGATGAGAGAAAACAGATGATCTCATCAATATGATATGAGCTCAGAAATTATGGAGTGTTCTTGGGAAACTTGGGGGTTCTTTCTCTCAGTATATAAAACCAGAATATTTGAAATGTAGGGGTTTTTTAGAGCAATGCAAGAATTTGCAGAGCCAGCATGTCCCTAACCAAAGGATTCATTTCCCCAGTTGTTGAAATCATACGCACAAATGTCATTTATAAATATTTTAAGTATTTTAAATAATGAATTGTCAGCTTTCCAGTTCCTTACAGTCACTACTGCATTATTCATCTGGGACTTCCGTGATGGCCCAGGTCTTCGGCAGCCCAAGAGTGTCTTGGGAGTTCAGCTGCCCCTTGGTTACCAGCTCTTGCCGCCTTTTCTAAAAGGCTGAGTGGATTGAGTTAAGTCATCTGCTGCTGCTGCAAACTCATACTGCCACTTAATCATCTTCAGCATGCTCTGAATGCCAAATTTCTTTAAAGGACGCTTCTGCCACAAGGAAGGAACCCTCCTTCCTGGCTGAAGTGTTGGGAGTGGAGCCTGGTGGCTGGCGAGAGGCTGCACTAAGAGGGAGGAGAAACCTGCTTCAGAGACTGCTGCCAGCCCTGAGGACTACCTGCCCCCGGCAGCCCCAGTCACAGCATGCCTGGGCTCCCAGCTGTCCCACCTCTGCATTGCACTCCCATCGCTCAGCACCCGCTGTAGAGCAGCCCCTCGAAAGGAAGCGCTCGGGCAGGGCCGTAGCCCGGAGGGGACCTGTGCCTCAGGCGGGGCAGGGCTGCTCGGGGCTCCTGCGCGGCTGCAGCTCCCCAACGTGACACAGAGCCAGCGCTGGAGTGGGGACCCCACTCCTGGTGCTCTCGATTTGCAGAACAAGAGTATTATTTAAGAGTATTTTGAGATGCTCTGCAGATCACTCCGGCACTCACCTACAACAAATGGAACAACCCTCTTACCTCTCGCGTTTTCATCCTGTGCTCAGTAAAGCAGCTAAATGTCAAATAAGCCAATGAGGTTCATGACCTGCCCAAGTACAGCCTTAGTTTTAATCCTGACCCTTCCAGGGAATCCCTGCTAAGGCAAATCCCAGCACTCGTCCCTCTGCCTTTGTTTCTCTGCTACACTTGAATTGCAAACCATGTGTATGAGCGTGCTTTGTAAATGGCTTTGGCACAGTCATGCTGACAAGCCACAGGCATTTGCTTTGCAGGGGTATCTGCATAATGCAGTTTTAGCAGCGCAAATATTCAGTCCAACATGAGCCATTCAGTTAGAAAGCAGAAATAAACACTGAAGACCAGTCCCTACTTGACTGGCAAGTATTATTCTTACAATGACATCATTTGCAAAAATTCAAGGAACTACACAGTCTGGTACAGGTTTTTTATAGACCCAAGTAAATGTGCAGGTGTGCATATGTATACAGAAAAAACAAACCTCTGGAGAAGGTCCTTAGCATGAATTTAAATTCTGAACACTTTACATACCAGGTGTATTCAACTGTGGAGTATGAAAACACCGATTATCTATTTACTGCACATTTTTTTATATTGAACAACACTGAAAATGTCTTGGTCCAGTGAATAAGCCACTCCTGATTTTACAGATATTCCCTGGTTAAAAGGAAAAGACCATTGCTCAATGGTCAAAAGTCAAATATGTCCTTTTAAGCAAATATTGCATATCTTGCACAGAATAAACATTTCAACCACACCACTCAGGATCACTTGATGCAATGCTTTCATCTGAACTGCTGAGGACTGTAAAGTTGTTATTACTCTGTTCTGCCTACTTTTCTCTTTCAAAGCACTTCCTGGTATCCAGACTGAAGATATAAATGCAACCATCTTTAGTACAGGAGGGAACAAACATGAATTACTTGATTGAATTACATTTCAATTTCCTATCCCATGTATACTGATCTTAAGTGACTTACAGTAACAATCGACTCAAAATCCTACTCATTTCAGTTCCATTTCACGATCTGAGAACGCAGTTATAGTCCCCCTGTGTAGCGGTAGAGCACCCTGCAGCCCACCGAGCAATGCCTGCCAGGCTGCTGCGCACCCAGCCCTGGACGCCATGGCCTGGCAGGGTCTCAGGGAGCCCTCGGAGGTGCAGGAGAGCTAAAAGGGAGACTCTGGCAGTGGAGATCCACAGCCAGCGGCTGGGCTGGAACAGCTTTACACTGACCACCCCTCCTGCAGTTTCAGCACAGACTCTGTGGGACCAGGGAGTTACTCCTGACTGACACCAGCAAAAGCAAAAGGTCAGGCTTTATTCATTCATAAATATGAGTTAAAATTGTTCTGATTTAACAATTTTCAACAACATTTCAAAGTTCCAAGAACACCCTGAAGTGTGGCCAGCAACAAGCCTCGATGCCCAAGGCGAGAGAAGCGCCCCTGTGTACCACCCACGCTGGAGGGCTCGCCTGCCTGTAACATGGGGTGGCGGCAGCCCCCACACTAGAAACCCCTGTGTAAGGCCGCCATCCCCACTGTGATCCTGCTATTCCACATCTCTGCTGAACACTTACACTCTTAAGAGAATCAAAGCACTGATGTGCACAGGTGCCCTATGCACAGCAATGAAGAGACAGGCCCGACACACAGCAAAGAGTCTGCAGTTCAGAAAGGCTAATGACACACAGAAAAAATGCAGTCAGTACATAGACACAGATACAGTCAAACACGGGCACTTTGTACAGACAAACTACTTGTCCTACAGAAACACGTACACCATATTTGTCAGCCCTCCTGCCCACCAGCCAACAGAAGCAAGTGGTGCCTGGGGGAGGAGGGGAGGTTCAGCCAGTCCAATATTTCTCTGTGTTTTGGGAAAAACAAGCATGACAGCTGTGGAACAATCCTTGCGATTATTGTCTTCATAATTACGAAGGAGTGCTGTTTCCTGGGCTGGCATATACAGGCTTGTTTCATTTGTCTGCTGCACACTGAGAAGCTGCTCTAGTAAAATGTGACAGATGGTTGTGGTCTCGTGGAGTAAAATAATGGAGTGAACGTCCCAACCAGCACAAATCTACAGCGATTTGTGTAAATGTTGCAGGATACAGCACTGAAGGAGCTCCAGAAAAAGCTTAGAGGAGAGTTTCTTCCCCATCCTGGGGCTGTACCAAGGGAAAGACAACCGCATCTGGGTTTACAACACCCTACAAAACAACAAGAAAAACATTAGCTTTGCAGAAAACATGCAAACTTTGAACTACTGAGACACTGCTGTAACAGATTTCCTACAAGCAGGTGCCAGAGTAACCACAGAAGCTGAGTGCTGCTGTTGACCTGGAGTGTCAGAGCCAGGAGGTGCTGCCAAGGCCCACCTGCTGCCACCAGTGCCGGGCATGCTGGGTGGCGGGAGCTGCTCTGCGTGGTTGGAGGGGCCAGACGACTGAGGGGCTGTGAGCATTAGTGCCAGAGCAAAGATATTTGCAACAAGATTTTGGGAACAGGAAAGAATGCAGAAGCTGCCACCCAAACGGATTTATCATCCCTTACCCAGCTACCAGCAGCTAGTACTTAAGGAAAGTACAAGGAACGGGAGGAAGTGGTGCATCCTCTGCTTCTGACAGGGACCAGTGTGGGGACTTGAGTGGGCACGGGGGCAGCGGCCGACCCACACAGGACTCACCTCACAGGGACCGTGGCTTCTCTCGCCTGTGTCAGCGGCTCCTGGGGCATCTGGGCTCCCTCCAATGGGACTGTCCTTCCTCTGCTCCCTGACCCCAGAAGTGCTCCATGCACTCTCCGAGACACACGCTACCCCTCTTTCTCTCATGTTTTCAAGGAGGCCTCGCTGCTCCCCCTCAGCTTTCACTCGCACCTGCTCTGTTCCCTCCTGCAGCCTGTCCTTGTCTCCCACCACCCCTGTCCCGGGAGCTGCCAACTGTGGCTGGGTGCCCTGGCACAGCCCCTTGCCTCCTGTGGACCCTCTCCCCTTTGGCTCTGATCCCCCATCCCCATGTGCAGGGGTGCTCAGGGAGGTTTCTGCCATCGGCTGCTCCCCAAGGGACATCACTCCACATGGTTCTTCATGTTGTGGGGACAGGAGACTTGCTGTACCCCACTCCCACTCCACCTCACCCTGGCCCTCAGCCCCCGCTGGCACTGGCCCCCTTCCCTCGCACCCCAGCGCTGCCTCCTGGCTCACCCCTTGCCCGTAGGCCATGGCTCCATCAGCCCCCCCTTCCCTGTCCCTCCCAGACTCCCCAGCTGCACCCCTTTCCTCGGCTGACACCACCTCTGCCGCCCCCGTCACGTCCTGTCCCCCCCACACTGCTCCTGTCACCCCTTCCTGTGCCACCTCCCCATCGCCCATCCCACCATCCCCAGCCACCGCCACCTCCTGCCCTGCTGCCTCCCCGACCGGCGCCAGCTCCCCTGCCACTCCCTCAGCCAGAGCCCCTCGCCCTGCCTGGCCACCCATCACAGCACCAGCCACCATTCCTGTCTCCCCTGCCCCGCTCACACACAGCCCCAGGGCTGGCAGCACCGCTTCATCTACCACCCCCTCACCAGGAGGCTTCTCCTTCCCTTTCTCTTTAGCATACTCCAGCAATCCCTCCATCCCAGCTGCCAGCTCCTTTGGACCTGCTGCTCCATCCGTGACCTCCTCTCCACCTCCTGACTCTGCTCTGGCTGTCTCCGCAGGTACTCCCATCACCCCTCCATCAGGTTTTTCTTCTACTGCCCTCTCTGTCTTTGCCCTGCTGCCTAGAGATGGGTTTCCACTCGAAAGTGCTTCTGCTGAGCCCTCCTCCTCCTCTGCTGTTGTGGTCTCCTCCAACTGAGGTGACCCTTCACTTACAAGATCCCCTCCAGCATCCACCAGTGCCTCTAACCCAGGTGCTACTTGCAACATGGGACCCTTGCCAGGCTCTACAGACTCCTCCATTGCATCCTCTGCTCTCAGGAGAGACCTCTCTTCTACCTCTGATACCTTGCCAGTCTCAGATGTTGCTACTCCTATGGTAGCTTTCCCCATCTCCATCCACTCTTCCCCTGATGCTTTCAGCTGGGAAAACTCGTTTGGCTTTACAAAGTCTTCTCCTTTAGGCATTGCTTCTCCCATGCAAACGTTTGTATCCTCTAATGTTTCCAGGAGAGCCCCAAGCTTCTCCACAGCCTCCTCCCCTTCAGAAATGGCTTCTTCTACAGACCCTTCTCCTTCAGGGCCAACTACCCTGGCAATCTCTTCTTCTGCCAAGCTGGCATCCCCCACAGCCTCCTCTCCCTCAGACACAGCACATGCCACAACGCCTTTCCCTGCAAAACCTCCTTCCTCCATGGCTTCCTCTGCCTCAGACACCGTCTCACCCACCACCTCCTTCACGGGAGGCCCTGTTGCTGCGGAGGCCTCCTCCACAGCCTCTTCTCCCTCACAGACCTCCCCAGCCACCTCCTGCTCAGACACTGTGCCATCTGCCTCCCTGCCCAGCAGTGTCCCCACCCCTGCTGGCTCCTCTCCCCCAGGTGCTTGCTCTCCCAGTGCTGCCTTGCTCTCCATCCCCTCCATCAGAACTTCCTGCTCCCCCAGTGCCACCGCTGCACCGGACTCCATTCCCTTCCCTGACCCCTTTCCTTTGAGGTCTTCTTCTGCCATGGCACTCTCCTCAGGTACAGATTCCTCCACTGCAAGCTGACCCTCTGCCTGCAGCACAGCCAATGTGTCTTCCTTGGGCAGCAAATCTCCTGCCCATGCTATTTCTTCTCCTGCCTCTTTGGTGAGAGCATCTCCTTCCTCAGCAACAAAATCTTCCTTCTCAAGAGTGTGTCTCTCCCCTACCATCTGCCCTTCTCGTACCACTTGTTCTGATGCCTTCTGCACATCAAGTGTTCTTGTTCCTTCTGCCAAGAAAGCTCCATCTGGTGCTATTAAGAAATAATCAAAACATTAGTTTTATTGAGAACTGAGTTAGTGTTAAGGCTGTTTTACAGGTTTGTTATTAAAGATGCTATCTCTCCCAAGCAATGAAGGGACATCAGCATGGTGACAAGAAGAAAACTTGCTGTGCTGCTTCTCATCATGCACCTGTGCTCTGACTACATTTTTAGTCCTGCCGTTCTGGCATCTGGCATAACTAATTTAAGCAAAAACGTTGATGTATGACCAGCTTTCAACTCTGACAGTTCTGCCTGCCCTGCCTTCTCTCCCTCCTTCCCTCACCTGCCTAGCAGGGAGCTCAGGTGTGTGTACGAAATAGCTATAAGCTTGACAGTAACATTCAAAAATTCAGAAATAGGTGGTAAATCGCTGATGTAAAATATGCACACACAGGAAGAATAATACTCAGCTGTTCATTTAAAATGGGTAATTGCATCCCATCAATTCTGTAATTACTCCAGGGGAATAATACAGGGTCGATTCCTGCCCCCTGGGAATTTAACAGCAATGCCGGGATTGAGTTTGGCACTCCAGGACCTGTCCCTGGGCTGGCACCCCCAGCAGCCTGTGCTGCTGCACCAGTGTTCTGTACAAATGTGGCACGTTCCCATTCTTTAGAAAATGAGAAGTTTTGTGCCACTGAAAGGAGCAAGGAGCAATGTCTTTCTCAAGCTACCATTTCTCAAACCGGGCAAAGGCTGTCTTGCCCCAGATCATGTCCCACTGTTCTTGACTTATTTTACTGTCTTGCACTACTGCTGCACTCCACAGTTACTGCTTTTTGCTGCCTGCTTGGGCAACTGCCTGTGCAGCTAGACCCTATCTCTGGAACGGCAGCCAGAGAAGACTCCAGGTGACATACAGGCCCGGAGGACACTATTTGTCCAGCCCATCTCTGCCAGCAGAGCGGAGCTTGTGTCTGGTTTCCCACAACCCTTCCACTGGCCTTGCGGCTCCCCACTGCCACTCTGCCCTCCTGTCCTTCAGAGCTGGACCCAGTCCACTCACAGGGCAGATCTGCTGTAGAGGAAAGCAGAAGGTGCACAAGGCAGCTCAAGCAGCTGCAGATAGTAAAGGAACCAGAAGAAGAAAGAACAGGCTGAGAAGAGAGTTTCCAGAGAGAGAATGGAGGTTGTGGAAGGAGAGGAAAGAGCACAGCGGGTTGTTTCCTCCCACCAGACCACACATCACCTGAACACTAGATCGCACTTTAAAATTAAAAACTACATTTTGCAATACGCGAAATTGTACCTTCATCCAAGATGAATCCTGCACCAGGTTTGTTGCTTATGTATACTACTAGCTTTCTGTTCCTTATATTTTAAAATTTTTCTTCTTTTATACATATATACACATGTATACATAAAAATCAGTTATCAATCACTATCATATTTTTACAGCACTCATACTGAAAATCCTACCTCCTGAATCTGGGGTTGCTCAGGCCCACTATCAAAATCAGTAACATGTAATCATTTTTAAAAATTCTAACGGAAGTTTTGGTACGAAATTAAATAAACATCCCAAACTGTCATCCCAACTCAGAGTTAAATATTACTGTCTCCACAAAAGCATAGTGTCTGAACTGTCCAGCTGTTAATATTGGACTGTCTAATGTAAGGGATTTTGCCAGTCCCTGTAAAGTAGATGCTTTGTTCACTTTGTCTAAAAGAAACCCAATCCTGTGTTGTGCGTGGTATAGTCTACATGTTTACCTGCTTCATTAGCGGAGAGAGGAGCTAATTTTCTCTCGCTGCTACTTACAAAGTATTCCCTTCTGTAAAGCAACGTCTTGCATTGGGCAAGAACGATAACAGCAACTGTGAAGTTCTTTCAGCAATAAACTATTCAAAACGAGGCATCATGCGAACCTGACAGGTTAATGACTAGGAGATTCCAGGCTTTCTAAAGACCACCTGCCTGGGAAGCAAACATGTTTCAACCCTGATTCGGAGGGACAATTGACACAGAATTCAGGCTGCCCAGGAATTACGTGTTCCGTACCCTGGCCTGTGCATCAGGAACATAGATCCTTGTAACGACCATGTCATGGTTCTAGCTGGTATAGTGCTGTGCTTTGGACTTAGTATGAAAATAATGTTGATAACACATTGTTGCTGGGTAGTGCTTATACTACTGAAGGACATTTTTAGCTTTCCATGCTCTGCCGGGTGCACAAGAAGCCGGGAGGGGAGGGGGCACAGCTAAGAGAGCAGACTCAAAGTGGTCAAAGGGATATTCCTTATCAAGTAACGTCATGCCCAGTATACTAACTGGGGGGAGCAGGCCGGGGGTGGGGCAATCATGGCTCAGAGACCAACAGCATCGGTTGACGGGTGCTCAGCGGTTGTATCACTTGTTGCTTGGATTTTTGGTTTCTCCTCCTCCCAAGTGTTCACCTCTCTATATATTTTCTTTTTCATTATATTACTATTATTATTATATTCTTATCGCTGTTTTATTTTAATTATTAAACTGTTCTTATCTCAACCCACAAGTTTTCTTACCTTGGCCCTTCCAATTCTCTCCCCCATCCTACAGGGGTGTGGGGAGTGAGAGAGCGGCTGTGTGGTATTTGATTGCCAACTGGGGCTAAACCACAACAGACGAACACATGAAGACTACTGGACTTTGAAACTAAATGCTGTAGACAGTTGTTTGCAGTCAGCTGATGAGACCAAGGAAGAAGCAATCTCATCTGAGAAAGAATCACTGAGAAAAAGACAATTGCTGACAGACCACAGATGAGAAGGAACCTCCAGCCTCCTGTATACACCTTCTGGATGGAAGATAACAAACCTTAAAAGACTATGTTCTTCGACTACATAAGGGAAGAAGATCAAAAGGTTCCCAGCTGACCAGAAAAAACTTAGAACACCCTGGATTAATGTGCCAAAGTACAAGACAGTGCACAAACAGCAATTTAAAAACAATATATATGACCTGTTCCTGCCAGCTGTTAGACTCTTAGAGGATGGAGGAAGGAAATTTAAGAGCAACAGTGCAGAATGAAGTCAGTTTTAACCTATGGTTTCCTTCTCTTTTCAGACTTATTGCTACCCTGGAGTAGAATCTTAACATTTACTTTCACTACGGCTCATTGCTGCAGCAGGATGGCTAGCTTTAATACTCCCTGTATAATATACAGGGCACTTCTGTCAGGTATATCAAGTCTCACAATAAACTGCTGGGGTTGCAAGGACCAGAAACATTCTTGGAGGGAATCAAGATCAAGCTGAAATTTACTCACTGCCAATTACGCAAACTGCCAACAGGGAGATGAGTTTGGGAGACAAACAGGGTACAGCATCAGGTCTGCAGTTCAGCTTCATTCCTAGTCTGTCAGTCCCATCCTGCCTGCCTTGACAATGCATTTCCCAAGGAGGCCCCACGCTACCTGGAAGCAAAGGGAAACTCACTAGATTCCTGCTTCCCACAGCTATTTTCTTGACTAGCAGTCATGCTTTTCATGGCCTGGATCATTCATCTAGGACCATTATAACTGCCAAAAATACATTAATTATACATGACTACAGAAGCCAGTTAGTCATCACCCAATTTTATACAAGTTAGGAAAGAAAAGAGCACAAGATAGCCTAGAAAGGAATGGGAAAGGGCAAACACTTCCATAAAAAGACTTCAGATGACTTAAGATCTAATCCATGTCCCTGATCGACAGCCAGCCTCACCTTCATTGGCATCATGCTCTGTACTTGTTACGTTCTCTTCTGCCTCCCCTGCACAGGAACCACTAGGTTCAGGTTCAGAATTCACGTGATGATCATTTCCAATTGCCTTTGCTATTTCTTCCTGGGCTGGTATGCAATCTTCAAAAACTACCACGAAGTTACAAAAGAGGAAGCAAGAAAGAGAAACCATTAAAAAAAATCAAAAAGGAAGTAGAAGTCATCCAGCTCTCTCAGCCTGGTTTAAAATTGGAAATGTTAGGCCAGACCAGATTGGAGCCATGTATATCTTCACCAGCAATAATTTTTTTTAAGTAGATTAAAGCCAAATGGAGACAACCATTTAAAATCTAAGGGAAAATTTGTGCAGGAGCATCCACTGAAATATGGAGCGACAATCTTCCACAACATTTTCACAAAACAGTGAGATTGCTTTTGTCAGGCAGTCTGAGAGGGGTTCAACATACAAGCAACCACATCGTTTTATAGACATAGAACTGTTGTTGTTCTATGAACACTATAACGAAAAAATCTGTAGATTAAGCTCCCAACTACAGTCCTGATGATTCCTCAACTCCCCAAACTAACGTAAGTGACTGAATGCCTATGCTTATCTATAAATAAGTGGGGAAGTATTTTCTGCTCTGTAAATGCCATGATTGTGATGCTTCACAGTCAAGTCATACATTTGAAATTTTTGTTAAGATTGTGCTATCGATTCCACTTCTGCTTTTTAACTTCCTGGATGCTTAGTATCAAGCTAGTGATACTAAACAACTTCTTTATGAGCAGTATTTCAGCTACATACACAGTCCAATCCCTTCAGCATCACTTTGACGGCGCTTCCCTCCAGCAACCCAGGCTTCTCCCTTCAAGTTCCATCAGTTTTCTATATCTTTCCTTTTCTGTTGCAGTCATTGGCTTAGTCTTTTACACAAAGAGTTTGCTAGTTTGCCACTGGTATGGACTGACAGCATAAAGTCAAATCTCACACTTGGTTTTACGGTCAAAGGGCCTTTATTGCCAGTACACTGGGTCCATTAGGAACCACAGACCTTCAGGCACATCTCTGAAACTGCTGCCCATTTTTGTTTGTATTATGACTGTTTGTGTGAGACTTGATTAATTCTTGTTGCTGCTTGGGTGGTGCCAGTGGTCATATCGGACTGCTCCTCTGCAGCTTGAACAATCACGTCTTTGACCAAAAGGCAACAACTTAGTCGACTGTATTTGATACTTATGTCAAGCATAACTCTCAGAGCAAAAAGGAGAAAATCACAGCATTTCAACCCTGTTACTGTATGTGACATGAAGCAGTGCACCGGTCAGCTTCATCTATGCAGTGGAAGTCCTACAGAGATGCTTGTTCCAAGTTTCAGTTTCTAGACATCTACAGACAAATTCTGTCAAGGCTCAGTGAGAACACAGCCACTTTTCAATATCTTCACCAATTATTTTCCCAGAATCAGCCTCTGGCATTTCATTTAGAGAAAGTATTTTGTTTGAGAGTAAAGGTGCAGGGTTTCAGCCAGCAAGAAAAAATATCTGAATCCTGACTTGTCCTTCTATTACAAAAATACAGAGACTGAAACCAATTCCCACAACAAACCACTTAACGTGTTTCTGGCGAAATCATGGCTCACAGTTAAAGAGGTGTCACACAGTATGATTTTTTGACTTTTAAGCAACACCTTATTTAAATTCCTCTGAAAATAAAAATAAGGAGCCATGAGTAAAAAGCTAATGCTCGCACACTAAGGAACTGGCTGACTTTGGGCCACTCTGCAGTACAGCATGTAATAAAGGTACCCAAAATTTTGGGCTTCATAAAGAATGGACAGGATAGAAGCAGCGAACCTGCTGTGACAGGGCCTGAGGGGCTGGCAGTATCAGCAGATCCAAAAACAGACTGCACAACCTCATGGCCATCAGATCCATAAATGGATACAAAAGGTCTAGACAGGCATTTTTTTCTAACAGCTATTATACAACAGATTGCAGTATAGAAGAGCCACAAAATGAGTGAAATTCAGAAAACAGCCTCTCATGTTCATGAACAGCATATTCTCTTGTCACTGTGAGACACAGACTGCTGTGAGAGATGTGCCTCTGGACTGACCTGTCAGGCGCTTCTGAAGTTAATAGGAGCTCTGCTAGAAGAATACCAGTTGCATAAAAATAAGAACAATAAGGCTGACCAACTTGGCCACTGGTCTCATCCAAATTGCCCACTTAACCCACAGAAACACTCTCTCGTCTCATAGCATTTGTACAGGTCTTCTTTGGATCACTGCCACTTCCGGGTGTCATGTATTGAAATCACATGTACTTGCGTGTGGCTGAACGTTCCCTCCAGCAATTTATTAAGCAAAATTACTATCAATTCTTATGAGACTGTTTTTTTAATACCTGTAGCTGTGTGTATGGGTTGTAACCTGCCTGCTGCTTCAGAGTCAGTCAGGGCACTGAAAGGTCCAGGAGTGGGAGAGATGCTGCACCCAACGGCTTGCAGTGAGGAGAAGACTTAACACTGTCTTTCCTGCCGCACCCTTGCACTCTTCCCAAAATGCTGCCTCTCTTGCCAATGCACACCCTGCGCTCTCTCACCTTTTTCCTATGAGGTTGGGTTTTTCCTACACAGTTGATTCTGTCTTTCTACTTGCCCCTGTATGTTATTTTCCTTCTTTTTTTCACTTTCATTTTTATTTTTTTCTTATTCTTCCTCCTGTGGTTCCTCATACTTTATGCTCACACCTATCCTTCCTATCCCATCAGTACCCTGCACCCACACAGCTCTGAACAGAAATATGAGAAAAGTTTTAAAAGACCACTTCACTCTACAGTACGAAAGCATTTGCCTTTTTTCCAATACTATAGGCCCTAAAGGGCAGTGATGGTTTCACCTCTTGCTGTCACATTTCACCTGGGTGAAGCACTAAGATCTGCTCTGCAAGGAACCATGAAAGTTGAGCAGGGAAGGTCCCAGGAGAGCATTTATAAGGTTTATACGATTCTGAAAAAGGTCTCTGCGCAACAGTGCACAACCTGCTTGAATCATTCTGACTTTTCAGCTCTGCAGAGAAGACAAGAAGCTTTCCCCTCCAGGACATTCCTTGGCTGCCCCTCACAAAAGGGACAGGCAGCACTTTCTTCAACTTCCTGAAATACCAAGTGCTTTGCTAGGTACGGTGCATGTAGTTTACTTTGACCTGATTATAGACCTGAAGTCTGACTAGCTGGCAGTTCCCATTCTTTGCAGTTTACTGCCTGCATAACATTTGACAAAAGGGAACAGACAGTCTATCAAAACACAGAGCCCAGGAAAGGATGACAAATACTGCTCACAATAATTCTCTCTCTTAGGATCAGCAATATCTCCTTGTCACAAAGAGCACAGCAAGATCAGAAAACGCGCAGCAGGAGCCCATCCCAGGTATTTCCATACTTCTGACAGATCCTGTCACACCATCAGTTGTGATTTGCCCAGGCTCAGCCTGCAACTGAACAACCACAGAGGAGCATTTTGTACCTTTTGCTTTCCTCAGCATATACAATTTTCTCTGATAAATTAGTTCTGCACTGTTAATGACAGCACTGGTTAGGGAAAATCCTGTCATAAGCAGAGTATGATGGGTCTTATCAGGACAAAACCAAAACAGCGCCATATCAGTCTCACCTAAACACAGGCTGGACAGCTGCGAATGACCGCCCTACAGAGTTCATGCGAAAAAATCAGGGAGGCCCAAGAACGGACTGAGAACCAATTCTGCAGTTGCAGTAAAGGACTGAGCTCTTTCAGCCCTTCGGGTGTCTCTGGAGGCTTTTGGCCCTCAGCCTTTGGGAGGACTGGAGTAGTGGGAGTTGTAACCATCTGGCATTTCTTTTAAGACTATAGACATCCTTAAATGTTTGAATTAGAATCTTTATCATGGCAGCAAGTGTGCTAAGTGCCTAGAAAAAGCTAAGATTCCCATGTGACCTTTGTTACCCCGCAATATTTCTTTAGCATGCTCATTATACCTCAAAAAGGGTATTATCTTTTTCTTTCATTGCTCTACACACAGTTTCTTGGCAATTCTTTATTTACTATAAAATTTACTTAAACAACCCCCATGTAGATGGGAAAAATCTGTATGCAATTTAGGAATTCATTCATATCTGTAATTTTTATGATTCAATGATTTTTCTTGTCCTTCCTTGATTTGCCCTGTCCCTGAATCTCAGGTAGTCCCCTGCCAGCAGAGAAGTTGCAGGACTTGACTAAGAAGTAAAGGCTGTTACCTACATAACATTCGGACAACCTATCTGTATTTGATAGAGGACCTCTGTTCAAACCTAGAGCCACAAAACCATGTGTGTTGAATGTAAGTACACAGGAATTCATGCTAACAAAGGACCACGCTATTTGTCTTAGGATAACTCAGATTACTAGCTTCACACATTCAATTAATCTTTCCTTGGTTTTGTATTACAGCATAATATTCTGTCCTCTAGGTTTTTAAAGTTATTCCTTCTTCAGTAGTCCTTACTCAACTCATCTGAGCCCTGAGGTGAAGGTGCTTAAATTGAAGTTTCTTTCACACAAGTGAGGAGAGGGGTTCCAGAAGCAAACATCTTTAAAGACTTCAGCATTATTCAATGCATAGTACGTTACTGTCTTTACTCTCTCATTCTAAATGCATAACAAAGCAAAAGCAATGCACAAGACAAAGTAACCCAGCAGCAACAGACTTGCAAAGCATTAAGCATCAGCATTCAAATTGTTTATTCTACACGCAGCTATCTTAGCTAGATGCACTGCAGCAAACAGAGAGCAATAGAAACGTAACCAAAAAAAATCTATTAAAGGAGAAGCATTCTGCATTTCACTGCAAATCCAGCCTGCAGAAAGACAACTGCAAATTTCGTATACCATGGCTTGTGACTCTCCTTGACGTCAGCACCAGTGCAGATGACTATTCTTTTATACTGCCTGATTTAACAGCATCCAACACATTTCCCCCATGACCTGGATGACATTGCAAAGCAAGGGCTTACATTTTTTCCCATTCCCTAGATACAACAATGCAAAGCCTTGCTCACATGGCCAACCTTTTATTAATTGCTCATTATCCATAAAGGTAAGGTTGAAACTACAAAATGCCCATTTTATCAACAGTAAAAACAAGGTGTCATGCAACTAACTGATTTGCTCCTAGCCACCAAATCCATGACAGAGTGAAGCAACACAACCATGGATCAACTGACAGAGTGTTGATCTTCATCTGCTGCACCGTGATTCATATGGTAATTTTTAGTGTTCTTTTTCAATCTAATATTTGGACAGTATAAACAGAGTCCCCCAATCTGGCATAGAGATTCTTCTACAGATAATAAATCATGTTTGGATTTTATAATAATTAGATGATATGTGAAACCCAGCTAAAAGGAATAGCCAAAGCCTTACACTGGAAACACTAGAAAAGAAACAATAAACCAAGGTTACATTCTGGGGGGTTATTCAGCTCACAGCACACTGCACAGAGTATCCTAGTAGCTTGAAAACAGTCCAGCAACTGCATTCCCCACGCTGCACCATGACTTAGTGTAAAAGCAAACACAGCAACACTTGCATTCACTAGACGCTCACAGTTGTGCAGAGGGACTGTACTCACCACCTCCTTCATCACTCTGAGGAGACTCTTCATTGCTATCCTCCACTTCCATCATATTGCTTTCCAAAGGCACCAGAAGTCTTTCCTCCCCATCATCCCTCCTTGTACTTGCATTCTTCTCCCCATCTTCCTCTATATCACTTTCTACTGACCCAGCCTGTTTGAGTTCCCCCTTAACTTCGGGACTCTGATGCTGTATTGCCATTACATTTTCATTTAAAATTGCAGTATCTTCCCTTGCCGTTAGATCTTCTGGTTTTGCCTTTTCTGCTTCATCTATTCCCTCCTTTTCCAGTGAAAAAGTTTCCTGATTTTCCTCCATTCTGAGCAGTTTATTCTCCCCATTCTCATTTCCATATTGTGCACGTTCTGTGTTATCAGATGCCTTTTTGGTATTATACTCCTCTTTGCCCTTAATATTGTCTTTCATCGTTTCAGCATGAGAGTCATCTTCACTGCTATACTGAGTACTGATGGATGAGAGAGAGCGTGCAGGCCTCCTACCTAGAAATAACAAACATAATTTTGTTTTAGTATTTGTCACTAAAACATCTGCATTCATTAGCCACTAGTTCCCTTGGCTATGCACAAAGGGACAGACACTCATTCAATATCAATCTCTGAATTACACCATCTGAGGATACCGTGACAAAATTCCAATAAGTGTAATAGAAGAGCATTGCCCAGATGTACCAAGTGATAAAATCGAAGCCATTTAACATATTTTTTTTCTGATAATGGAAATGAACCAGATTAGCTCCATCAATCACACAGAAATACTCCAAAAGCACCTCTAAATATGACTTAGACGGGTTTTAGAATAGTCCTTTGAGCTCCATTTGATAAAAATTTCAACCATAGCAACAGTCCTTTAGTACACTCCCGTTATCTCAGTGAATATTGTAAAGATCTCGAAAAATCATGCATCAACCATTCAGGTTGAACTGAGATGAAGTTCACTGTCTCCTCAAAAAAAAAAAACATACAGGGGCCATCATATGAAATTCATAAATGGAAAATCTGAGGAAAAAAAAGCAATAATTCATCTTACATTTAGCTGAACGGTAGAGCTTACTGCTACACAGCATTGCTGGTGTCCAAAGTTCACATGGGTTCAAGAAGAGATTAGTCAAACTCAAGGAAGAAAAATCCAGTTAGGCCTAATAAGTAAAAGGGACCACCCTTGACACCAGTCAATTACAGGGGTGGGAAGACAGTGGGGAAGCCGCACAGTATTCTTGTCCTTTTCTTATATTTTTCCTAGACATCCACTGCTGGCTAAAGGCCAGAAGTAGAATCTGGACCTGTGATCTGTCCCTGAACAGCTATTCTGAAAGCCACAGAAGCAACCTGTGCCACATCATTTCTTCCTGCAGGCACAATCTTTCAGCAGCCTCCATGCCTCTTCTTCCTCTGTCGATCTGAAGAAGGTTCATTGCAATTTTTTATAATATTTTAAATTATCCTTTTCATCTGCAATGTACTACAAAAACTTTGCAGGACTGCTTTTAAAAAAAACTTCAAATATGGAAGCTAAAACTTCCCTAAAATATGTCAACTACTCCCATTAATTTTTAAAAAAGAACAAAGAAGGTGTGTTTGAATGGAAACTGCAATTCTAAATTAATGGACTTCCTTATATAGACGCCAGACTACCAATTCAAGAAAACTCCTCAATTTTCCTTAAAAGTAGCAAAAGAAAAGGAACAGAGTGCAACTCCACCTGCCAGCACACTTTAGTGGTGGTGTGAGGAAGCTGCCTGCATCTCTGAGGAAGTTATTCAGGCGTACATTCATTCTAACTTTGACATCTTCACGGAGACTGGCAGCAAGGATAATGAGTGGTACCAAATGTGAGGTGGACATCCATCCTCTAGGATCTCTACTGCAATGGATTTCAGGCACAAATTACTGGACAGCCACCACCTGGTAATGACTCTCAGTCGCTTCCAGTCTTCACTGGACTTGCACATGTGTTCTAACAGTAGGTATGTTTAGACTCACAGAAAGCATCATCACTCCTAAAGACACTTATAAAAATATAAACAAGCAAGTTCAGAGACAGAACAACTCAAATATGCAGTTTACATATTGTACCTTGGGAATTGTCAGTGATTCTTTCCAATATATTCACAGGCTTATTGTCCACAAGGATTTGAATGTCAAGGTCTATCTTACATGCACTTTATTTATGTCTGACTCATAATACTGTATGCAAAATTAACATCTTTGACACCTCAGTTATCTGGATATTATTCTAAAACTCTATATGCTGACTGAATCGACCCAAGGGGCCTAATGAATTCAGACACTCTTGAACAAGTGTAATGATATACTGAACTAAGAGGAGACAAAACCTGTCCACAGCATGTACTCATAAAAATCCAGATCCCATTACTATTAGCATGTTAGTTCTACTACAGCAGCACTCATAGGTCACAAGTGCATTAGTGCACTCATGACTGAAACACAAAAACATAGTGTCTACGCCAAAAAGCTTGCTGTCCAAAATCTTGGTCTAGCAACATTAACACACATGCTTAACTGAGTGCAAGTGAGCTCTTCTTTGAAAAAATTACAGGTCCAAGGCTCAGCAGATGAATTCAAGACACAGTAAATGTACAGAGCACATGGAATTTTAGGTCACAAGGAGACGAAAGTTGAAGCTAGCAACAATTAAATTACGCAGAAACATGTGGTGTGGGTAATCTGTAGGTGGTCACAGGTTTATGTTCGCCTCTTGGGGCCTGACCAACGCAGTGACCAACACACCACTGCACGGTAGGGATCTGTATCAAAACAAATTTCATACACTGCAAAAATCCACCTACACTTCAAAAATTCACCTAACAACAAAATAAAAACAAAAAGAAGAAAAAATAACAAGGCTGGAAGCGGGACTTTCCTAAATGTTTTAGCTGAGCACATTCTGCTGACCACCTAGCTGCATATGTACACGCCACAGAAGAGCAGAGTGATTTCAGGGGTCTGAGCTGCCATGGAAATTATCAGCAGCCACAGGTGTTCAATAACTTTCTAAATGAAATCACTTATTTACATGCCAAAAGACAAATTCAAGAGCTGAACTGTAGGTAACCAATCTAAAAAACAGCACAGCTCTGTTACCCTCTGCAGGTGAAGACAAAATGTGTTACTATCACTAGCATGTTGCCCCAGTAACACTTCCCACAAAGACCCATTTTACCAGATCAGACTAGTGAATGTCCATGTTGACTGACTCCAGGAGGCAGCTGGACAGATTCACAGTTTTAACCTTGACATCTCCAACTGCAGAGATTAAGTCACAGGGTGTTTTTATTACTGAGGGCTTGACAACTCACACTCAGTTGTAAGCCCCACCATCCAGAAGGCAACACAGTTTTAAAGCAAGGGAAAATGGGCCATACCTTTGGGCTAAGAGACAGAATAGCTAACTCCCAAAACAGTTTTCATGAGCCTAACATTTTTTAATTAAATGAGAGCTAGAAACAGTATATATAGATGGCAGTAGGGCTATTTTGAATGCACACTACATCTACACTACCAGAGGGAAGGAGCAAGGTTTGATTTGCTGTATTCTGTTACAACTTCAGAATCACACATCCACATCCTATCTCAGCTGGCAATGAGGTTCATGCTAGTTCTCAGCCCTCAGCATGCACTATGCATGCATAGCGTTAGACACTGGAAGATCTTGTATGCACCCTGCAAGGGGGCCTCGACCCTGATTCTGTCACACAGTAAAGAGCATTGAGGATGTCAGTGGTGCATTTTTGTGTGTTGTGCTTGATTCCACGAGTAGACACAAAACAAATCTGCACCTAAAATGAACTCATCTTGTGGACTAAATTGCTAATGTAGTAACAACCTATTTGTGCTAGCCCTGTAACCAATACCAGACTCTGCAAGGTGCACTATGGAGCACTGAACTTCACACCTCAGCGCAACCTTGCATTCAATATGGAAAAATATATCGTCACAGAATTTCACAAAGGTTAGGCACTCGTGGAAGGGAGAAGAGGGAGAATTCCTTCTCTAACTGTGGCTTGCGCTCAGGTGCCATCCATATGCCAGAGCTGTAACCCATGCAGAACAGCATGTTCAGAAAAACATGTTGAACAAAGAAATTGTACAACTACAGTTTAAAGAATCCCACTCAGAGTACCACTCCTCCACCATTAGAAAATTCAAGGAGCTGAGGAAGGGGGTTCATTTACAGACATTTCCGCTGAGACTATACATTAATTTCTAGATCTCTTTTCACAGCTAGATACATTAGGGAAGTGGCAATTCAGGTAAGAGAAAAAGAGGTGGATATTAAAGAGGTATATGGATTCAGTTATAAAAGAAAAACTATGCAGGATTTGGGAAAACAATGACTCAGGCAGGGGATATGGTGTCTTGGAGAATTCGTAAATGTAAACACAAAAGAAGGGAAAAGAACTGCTTAAGGATGTGCAAAAAGGCAAAACTAAAACCAATGGAATTAAATTAAAGAAAAATCTTTTTAATAATTAATATCCAGAAAAATATTCCATTATTTAGACCTATCAGGCACTTTAATAATCTCCTAAAAAATGGAACTAGTAGTTGCTACTAAAGATGCTTGAAATACTTCCACACAGACTATTTCCAGAGAGTAAGGGTCCTTCATTCAAACAGAAAGCTCTTCTTGTCCTCTAAATTACCAATGAACTCTTATTTTTATTACACCTCAGTTGGGAAAAGCCCACAACTTTTTTATCTCTTCTCTCCACCTCTTCTGTTCATGTGGGGGGAAAAAAAAAAAGTAGAAAGATTTCAGTACAAAGGGGAAAATATCAAAAATCCACAAATAGCAAACAGGAATAAAAAATCACAGGCATTTTGTGTTCAGTGTATCAATGCCTAGAGTGGTTAACATAAACAATTCAAAAAAGTTATCATTTCCTTTAAAGGATTAGAAACAAATCTGGATAAAACTAGATGAGGACTCCAATGTCATCAGATAAACAGTAAATAGACATTCAGGAGATGACAAACTCTTCCTACAACAAATTTCCTATTCATGCAGAAGGAAATGCCCTGCACCGGTTTACTGTTTGTAAACACATTCTGTGCAAGCACAAAGGAGTAGATACCAACAGGTTTCTGAATGCTTCTGTCACTCCAAGCGTAGAAATCTCTCTGAAGATTAGTCACTACGTCAGAACAAAAAGATCATCCCAACCTTCAAACTTAAATGCAAAGTCCCTAGAAATCCAAAATTCCAATGATCTGAAATGTCACCCAAAGTTACACTAACCTTAAAACATCCTTATCTAATGTTACAGTCTACTGTTTACTAGTGCTAAATAAGGACTGCAGAACTCCTTCAGGCTTCCTGCCCTGAGAAGATAAATGTTGCAAGCACTGCTCCTCTTGTTGACAGTCATTTACACCTACAGGGAGCAAACAGAGCTCGGAGCACACAACAGATGCATTCACAGTGTAATCAACAATCGTGAAAAAGGCTTCTCCACCACTATCCCTAGCTCCTAATCCGTGCCTCTTCCATTATTTATTGTACTTAAATAGACTTCTAAAAGCCCCTTTAAGTCCCCATCCAATATTTGGGTAACCACTCCTTTCACTAAAACACCAAATGTTAAATCAGAACTTGAATTGAAAAACTAGAATTTGAACCCATCTCTTCCTTACATCCTCAGCAAACAGAACAGGGAAAATGAAGTAAAGCCAGCTTCCTCGCCTCCTTTCTCCAAAAATCATGGAGAAAAGGTTAAGAAGTCACAGCTCATGTGGGCCAAAGGGAAAACTGGCTCCAAGTCATGAGCTTCTCAAGAAGCATCTTTGAAAACATCTTCCCTCATTTTCACAGAGGCAATGCTGCTTAGCGCATCACCACTGCTGATTGTCAAATGAGATGCAAGTAATAATTGACAAACACTCTATTGGTGCGCTGATGTAAAAGATAGAAGCAGCAGATCAGGCTGCTATGAAAGAAGATTAAACCTGTTTTATTTAAACCACAGAGAATGTAAATGCTTTAACCGCATGTCCTGAGCTACTGCAGTAAAGGAGAACAAAGCAAGCCATGGCAAATACAAATTGAAAAACATTCGCAGTGCCTGCCAGCTGATCAGGAAGGAGCCCCTGCCTAGATGACTAGCTGTTTTACACTATTAGTTGCTGATGTTAAATGTCCATATTTCAAGACTTGGTGCCTTCCAAACAGCTTTTTCTCCTCATCATAGAAAAATTTATATTGAATTTGTCAGTTTTGGTGCATGCAGCAGTATTACATCCCAGTACAAACAAAGGTGAATAAAAGTGGCCCTTAACAAAGGCCTTAATGCATAGCTAGCCATGAAAGGCCCTTACAGTTACCTGTTTCTTTCCACCTATGCACACATATGCATCCACTCACTTTCCCTTGATCATCACACACTGCTAGAGCTTAAGAAGCAGCTGATTAAAGTCACAGAAAAGTTCATAATGCCATACACTAATAAGCAGAAAAGAATGTTTAATTGTACTGATTACTCATGAATCACAAGCTATTTCTGATTATCATAAGAAAACAAAAACTAAGATTCTTTTTGATCGCTGCAATGATTTTATAAGCAAAGATGTTTCAAACCTGATTTGAGTTTCTGTTGTATTTTATACTTTCTATAAAAAGACTGGATCTTTCTTGCAGCTGCAACCTTTTCACAAACAGCTGTATTACCTTTGTTTAATTCACCTAGAAATACAAATGTGAAAGTAATGCTTCCATTTAACTTAAGAAATAGTTTGCACAATAGGACTGTCAAATGTGAGGAATATACATTTTTTTTAAACAGCAGAAAATGGAGAAATCTTGGTATATTATGACAAGCAAGAGACACATAAGTCAGCCCAGGATCTAACAAAGCCATACAGGAGAAATGTTAGAAACAAAGCTGCCAGAAGGAAGAGGCACTTCACTTTTGGCTTATTCACCACGATGGATGGAATTCTATTGTTTGTCTAAGAAATGAGAAATTGCCTGCAAGTTTTCTGTGGGATTATTTATGAAGATATACAGCTTGGACTGCATGAAGGCCAATAGTTAAAACACTAGACACTAAAAGTACTTATACAAAAAAACCTGAATGACAGAAAACGCTACTTATTCTACAAAAATTTATTCCAGAACAGTTTAATCTTTCTGAATGAATAATAATAATGGTCTTGGACACTTCACTGCACACTTTTGTACCTACACTTGGATCAAGAATCACAGACTATCCAATTGACTCAGACTCTTACTCATTCACAGTCAGGCTTCAGCAAGGACCCTCACAAACTGCCTAACCACTGTAAGTAGAATGGACAGCTGAACGGACAGCGTTTCCTCCCTGAGCCAGGACAGAGCCAGTGATGTTCCAGAGGACAAAGCTGAGGTTCTGATTATTTAGGGTCATTAAAGACAGCACTTCTAAAATACAAGGTGATATGCTGGGTTTCATGGTGACTTCTCAGATAAAAGTGTGTATCTTTAGCAGGTGTAAGTGATCGGTGTAAGCAGGTTCTCGGATGTTGGCGACCACTGACATGAAGTGCTGATCTGCCCCAAGTACTTAGAGCTAATTTGCTGACTGGCTCCATCTCCATTTCTGCAACTAAATAGTTCAGTAATGTCTGCTGTGAGCTGGCACACGCTTACATTGCCAGTGGGTTTGGCTGTATTTCAGTAACAGATGGTAGAATTAATAAGAACAGATAAAATAACTATATTTTACCAATTCAGTAGGAATTGCATGGTTTTTCCTATGCAGACTCAACATACATACTAGACACGTGCAAAATATAAAACGTGCACCAGGTGAACTTCTCTCAGCCTCATTACGAAAAAAACTAACCTTGTTTATCATCCTCTGAGTCACTGTCCGAATATCCATCACTTTCATTTTTCTCACTGTCAGAGGCCTGCAGTGCCTCCTGTGATGAGTTTTTACTCTCCTTTTCATAGTTTAAATTATGTTTTTTATCATCTGAGGATGACTTTGACATTCCATTCATTTGATCACCAGTCTGTCCCTCTTCATTAACTTCTTCACCTGCTTCAAAATCTTCATCATACTCTAAAATAAAAGAATCATACTGTGAGACAGGAAACAGAATTCACAATTAATAAAGTTCTTTTAAGCAGACAGAGGTTAACTTCATTAATCTCCTTTTGCCTTTGCATTTGCTCAGTCTTTAAAGCCATGAGAGAATCTAAGACCACAGATAGGAATGATAAGAGCACGTTGTCATAAAAAAGCATCATGTTCTTCCTAGATAGAGTAGCAAAAATGCAATAAAGCTACTGAATGATGCATCAAGTATGATTAATACATTGAAAACAAAACAAACAATCATTAACCACTGAAATTACTATAAAAATTAAGAGCTGGGCAAACTCAAATAAAATGCAAGACGGTTTCATTACAGAGAATCACAGAATCATAGAATGTCCTGAGTTGGAAGGGACCCACGAGGATCATCAAGTCCAACTCCTGTCCCTGCACAGGACAACTCCAAATTCACACCCTGTGTCTGAGGGCGTTATCCAAACGCTTCTTGAATATTGTCAGGCTTGATGCTGTGACTGCCTCCCTGAGGCACCTGTTCCAGTGCTCCACCACCCTCTGGGTGAAGAACCTTTTCCTAATACCCAACCTAAACCTCCCCTGGCACATCTTCCTGCCGTTCCCTCCGGTCCTGTCATTGGTGACCAGAGAGAAGAGATCAGCACCTGCCCCTCCTCCTCCCCTTGTGAGGAAGCTGCAGGCCGTGATGAGGTCCGCCCTCGGCCTCCTCTTCTCCAGGCTGAACAAACCAAGTGACTTTAGCTGCTCCTCGTACAGTTTCTCCTCTAAACCCTTCACCACCTTCATGGCCCTCCTCTGGACACTCTCTAGTAGCTTTATAACCTTAATGTGCTGTGGTGCCCAAAACTGCACACAGCACTCGAGGTGAGGCTGCACCAGCGCAGAGCAGAGTGGGACAATCCCCTCCCTCAACTGAAAAACTTGTTGTGATAAAAAAAAAAATACAAGCAATTGAGAAAGCTGGAGAAAGGTACTATACTGTAGCACAAATTAAGATAAATGTGGATTGACATGGCTAATTAGCAAAGAAGTGGCTTACAAACTAAATGAATTAATTAGATCCAGCCAAAGGGTGCTGCAGAGGAATGTTCTGTTATTCACACTGTTCTAATATGCTCATTCAGGTCCCTGGTGAATTCCCAGTACAAATAAAGCTTACAGCAGAATTACCATTCTTACATCAACACGGTCTGGATTTCATCCCAGGCTACTAGCCTGACAAGTTGTAACATTTGATAGATAACTTTGCTCAGATCTATAGCTAAAGACTGTCTTCATGCATATGCATTGAAGACTCCTTCCCTTTCTAGCCAAGGCTGCTCTGTTTAAAATCCCAGGCACCAGCACGCACAGTGATGTCAGTGATTTCCATTTAAAATTCAGTAATTCCACTGCTACCACTAGCTCACTGCACATGCAGCAGAGAGGCAACAAACCTAAATTGTGAAGGAGAGCTGTCACTGCTGACACACCAGCTGTCTCTCGTGGCCACAGTTTCTCACCTTTCAGATTTTATTGCTCACCTCTTTTTCTTTCCATCAGTGCTTCTAAAGTACTGAAGTGACAGAATGCCAAAGACAGAAATGAAGAGTATCTGATGCAGAACCAATTAGGCAAATAAACAATTGCCCAGACAATGAGAATTAAGGGGATAAGGAGATTTACTTTCTGTATTAAAAATCAATTGAGATTCTAACTGCACTGTTGGAAGTGAGGCCTCCTTAGGTAACTGTCAGAAAGGTGCCCACCTCCTGGAAGGAAAAAGGCTCGATTAATCACAAATACACATCCACAGGGAATAACGAGAAAGCTGAGCAGTAGCACTGCAGAATTATGAAAGTAAAAATAGGAATAGGAAGTAGTTCTCTCTCTAATTTGACTTATTCTGAAAATGTTTTATAATAAGGAGTGAGTGAATGCATAGGCTGAGCTCGCTGTCTTTTCCTGTAGGGGCAGGCAGAGCTGTAAGCAGCCTGATGGCAACAGGGATTGGCCTTAGGTGGCACTGGGGAAATGGCACATTCTGAGCATGCAGTTGGAGCTGCCACGCATCATTTTTGTATAACAAATATTGTCTTTGTCTGCCACAAGAAACACCCCTTGGGCAAACTTACAGCAATGGCAGCCTCTCACCAGTCTTCTTTTTTAAATCTCTGTCAATGGAAATGAGATGGGACTCAAGCAAAAGGGGCAAGGTCAACCCAACTGGCAACGGGAGCATTCCGTAAAGGGCAAGAAAAATAGCCCCAGCAGGGTTGCAGCAGAGAAGGCAAGAGAGGTGAGCTGGTAGGCCTGGAGCACAGGGAACAAATGCTCAGACAAGCGAGAAAACTGGAGGTTTGGGCAGGTGTCTCAGGTAAGTGGTGCCTGGGGCAGTGTGGTGGAGAAAGGCCCAGAAAGAGCCTTTGGTGAACAAAGCATTGCGCTCCCACTGGGAACAGACAGGAGAAAAGAACAAAATAGTTCACCTGGCACTAAATCTTGCTGACATTTTGCTGCTATGTGTTCTTCCCACCTTCCCTCCCCTTCTGCACCCAGCATTCAGCCTCCTCCCCTTCACAGTTTGTCCCTCCTGCCCATCCATCTTGCACCAGGCAGCAGGAGGCTTTTCCACCTCCTGCCCCTATGGCCACCGTCTTCTCACCATTCACGTTGTGCTGATGTCCTGTTTCCCTTAGGAGCTTAACTCCTACTGACTGTCTCCCTGCCCACACCCAGTCCCATTTCTTCCTTCTGCTCTACTTGTCCTCCACCTGCTGCCATTCCTCTTCGCTGTTGTCCCTGCACTGTGCCTCACTTTCCTCCTGCTTTCCCACCTGCCTCAGGCTCCTGTTTCAGCCTCTCAGACCTTTCTTACTCACTTTCTTGGCTCTTGCAAAATCCCCTCATCCTCTCGCTTGGCCAAAAGTAGCCCCACTTATTTTAATGACCAGTCACAGGCATTACCACATTTCTCACACTTGAGGTGTCCTAAGGGAGGATGTTCCTGGCGAAGTTGTAGGCCCACAATCCCATACCTTCTCTAGAATCATCCTCTCCCTTTTTTCATCCCCTGCTTGTGTTTTGGAATACTGTACCGTTTTTACCAGTGTCTTCCTGACTATCTTCACTCTTGCAATCAGGTATTATTTTCCTTTCTTCTTTTCTGTACTCCTGTCCAGTCTCCATTTTGTCCTCAATAGTTTCCACACTCGCTTCATGACCTGGTAAGATGACTAACACTGAATCTTTGCTTGATTTCTGCTCAACACTGCTTTTACTTGGCTCACTGCGCACTCCATCTCTCCAGGAACCCACACGCTTTTCCTCATGGCCCTCCATCTTTCTCTTGGGAGGGGATGGCTTTTTGTCCAGACCCATTGCAATAATGCACCTATAAAAACCAAGGAGAATTGGAAAGTATCACATTTTTCTTGCTGTGAACAATGGAAGGGTAGCAGACACAGTGAGCTATTTAGCTCGTTATCAGCAGTAAAATCAGGTACCTATCTGCCTCTGTACTGCCACTCAGACAACAAGGTTATTGATTATGACTTACTTGGAGAAGCACCCTAAAATCCTCAAGTGCTCCACAAACACAGATGCTGTTCCTCCTTGAAGGAGGAACACTGTCTGCACTTAAAGGTGACAACTGAAGTATAAGCAGATCAAAATAAAAATTTTCCATTAATTTCAAGCTACACCAAGCATGATATGCAAGAATATAATCACTGAGAAAGGCAGACAAGCTCCAAGTCAGAGGTGTGCTTGATCCAGATCCTGCTGTAACATCCAGTAAAGTGATAACTCAGGTTTTGTGGATAAGACTCTTTTTTTTTTTTTTTTTTAATTTGTATGCTGGGTCTAATAACCGTGGGGAAAGGGAGATTAAAATTGAATTATTTTCAGTTTCTGTTCTGTTTTTCCTACCTAACAGAAATCCAAACAGATGGAAAACAAAGCATTTTGAATGACTTGTTGAGACTGCTCCTCTTGTATAAAAGGGAGTGACAGCTTCTCTGTGTTATGGTTAGGAGGCTCATGTAAGAGACCAGAGTTCCTGCTCTTGTTAAACAATAACTGCAGACATGAAAAGCCACCCTACACCACCAGTGAGTGTCAGGATATTTTTCTGTACGTAGTACGTTGATTCAAATCTGCAAGCAGAGGATGAAATTGAAACTGGAACTTTCACTTTAGCCAATCACAAGTCTCTCTGGAAAACCATATTTTCTTCACAGACAACTATGTCTTAAAAACTTTTCCTCCACCAGAACTGCTTTTTTATGTAAGGCTTGATTGCAATTCCCCTCACATTCCAGCTGTTTACAAACTACTGTGAAATATCCTACGGTCATTCACTCTAGAAATCCTTTAGTTGTCAAGCATAAAATGTGAATGTGACAATTTCTGAAAAGAGTCCTACCTTTTCATTATTTGTTCGTGGTATTTTTTTCAGGGACCATTCAGATATTGAAGCACTTTTACTGTACGGAAATGCTGGGCATGGGCCAGCAAAAAACCCTCTGTGCAGCATTGGTGTAGAAGTGTCTGCAGCATCACCTCTTTGTGAACCAAAGCCTTAACCCAACAGGGAAAATCAACTGGAATCTTTACTGAGAATCAGAGTGGGTATTTAATGTGTGGATATAGTATCATACTCAAAACAGGAAACAAACACAACTGCATGTGACCTAAAGGAGACGTGAAAATAGTTGTGATTTATGGGGAGAATCTGGTTAATACAGATGTGTTTTAGTTACCAGATAAGGTTGGCTGGACTGACAAGAGACAGAAAAACAGAGATATCACTAAGAATATGAGGGGCAGGTAGACAGAAGGTGGGGGCAACTCAGGAAGAAATTAACCAGTTTCTTGAGATTAAATTAATTCAGAAAATTCACTTCAAAATTTTCTAGAAATCACACAAAATGTGGGATTTGGGCATTTGCTAAACTCTATAGCCACTATATCCCTTCTGAATTCAGGTGCTTTTCACTACTTTGAGCATACTAAGTACTACATTTACATAAATCATGTTCAATATTGGAGCAGAAAAAATATGGAACAATAAAGTAGTTTTTTTCTTTCTTAGAATACAGTCCTTGTCTAAAAAATGGAGTATAGCTTTGTGGAGGTTCTCTTCTTCCAACTGCTTGCTGCTCTTTTGAAAATTACTTGGGAAAAGAACAAAAAAGTTTTAAAATTATCCATTTGTGCAGAATTTTACTTGTCTGGCATGACTTAACAATCACACAAAAGGAAGACTTCATTAAAATTAAAGCTTCTTGGCAAAATCATAGCTGTTGCTCACAGCATTGACTTTTGCCTAAAACCAAGAATCTTCTGCACAGCTTTCTTGTCTGAAACATGGCTAACATTCAATAGTCTTATTCTGCAGCCAGGGGTATTACAGCAGAATCCCACCTTAGAGGCAGAGCTATTTAAAAATAAATTGTCTTGTTCTCACAATTACAAAGAAAACCCTAAAAACTACAGTTAACTCAGCAGCAGTTAACTCTTGATATTTATTTCACTATCACTTCCACTAGAAACATGCAAGCAGCATATTAATACCACCCCACACCTATCCCTCCATACTCAGCTGTTGAGGAAGTACTGACTGCCTCCTGACAAGCTGACTGATCCAGTGCAAACATTGTCCACTGCTGTGCGTATTACACAGAGTGGCTGATGAGGCAGCACAAAAGTAGCTGACTTTGATGGCATCCTTGGATGTGGGACCCTGAGGGTTAAGTTCAATTCTGCACATTTCAAGGGGTGCTGAGAAACAGACAAGGTTGTACAGAGCTGTGGGGTGCCAGAAAGATTAAAAAAGAGGAAACGAGTGATAAACTCTTTAAAAAGTGGGCTGCTAAGTCCTTACGAGTGAAGTGTTTTCATCTCCATACCTGTAGCAAGGAGATGCTCCCTCCACATTGAGAAACCCAAAGTATCCATGTCTGCCTCCCAGCCTGGAACGCTTCTGATGTTTGTACTCACAGCAACAGCTCAACCTGTCCACTTGCATCCCATTGAGAAAAAAGGTGAGGCTGAACGGGAAACCATGGTGCCTCTTTGAGATGAACTGAAAGGTCTCTGCAACCACACAAAGCAAAGGATTCAAAGAAAAAGGTTATGCTTTACTGTCAGCCTATTGCAATTGTTTTATCTCATCTTGCATCACCACCAAAGCACCCAGGCCTCTAGGTCAGGTACTTTGGTTCTCAGCTGTATTAATTAGTTCGTAAAACTCTGCCTCCTCCCCACACAACAGCCTTGTCTCTTTCCAACCCAGGAGTGCCAAGCTGGACACACCCATGACAAGTGGATCCATCATCAGTTTGGCCACTCACTGCTACGGGAGAACAGAGACCAGAGCCTCTCATCCCAAAAGAAAAATTAACTCTGCCACTTGCCTTACAGGAGTGAACAAAGTTTAGGATTCCTGGTGTTTGTCTGCACAGTGCAGTGCAGCAGTAAGTTAGAGCTCCTGCAGTGTAATGAACACCGTCCTCAGTGCAGCACCTCACAGAGGGCAACCAGGCTCCGGTGATCTGCAACATTAGTGGCTCTGGGCCTGCACTAATGCAGCCATACTCAGAGCAACACTGAGCAGCTGTTTCTGGAGCCATTGCAGGCTACTCTGCAAGGGCATTGTTCGGCACCCAGGCCTTAAGGGCACTGAGACTGCTACCCAGCTCCATGTGGTGGGGGAGAATGGGTTGTACTCCCTTTATGCACAAGTCATAGTGTCCTTCCAAAGTAAACTGAGCACGTATCAGCAGGGAGGAAGCCACACTGTAGTCCAGCAGGTTGCCTAATAGGTGTGAATGGGGATCAGGACAACAGGACCACACATAAAGAACACCTTCCACACAGCTGGGACACAGCTGCAACAAACTAGAAAACTAGCTGCTCCTAACCATATCTGTGGGCCCACTGAGTGCACCCATAGCCTCAGGGGACAGGCTGAAGTGCAGGGATCTCTGCACCATCTTCCCATATCCAGTGAAAATGCAAACACAAACACAGTGGGTTCTCCAAGCTAGAATGAGCGGGATGATCTGTGGAATCACTCTTCCACATAAGTAAAAATCTCCCAGCAATTTCTTCTTCCCAATTTCCCGGAACACAATTTGCCTATTACTGGTGTGATGGAATCACACACAATGGATGGGAACTGGGCTTCCACGATGTACTTTTCCTTCTAGAATAATAAGCAACATGCACTGATATATTAAAGCAAGTCAGAAACAGATAGCCCCTATTTAAGCACAGTTTATCACTACAACTACTTTATTAACCCTATTGCATATAACCTATACAAAATTAATCTAAGCTACAATAGCTTGTTAAATCAGTTCTCTAAATTCATTCTACCATAATTTGCAGAAGTAATTGTAACCTCACTTTCAGTCATGAAACAGTAGATCCAGATTTAGTGTGGAGGCAGATGGTACAAAAAAAACTGGATGCATATATCTTGACTGAGCTCAGCTGAAATAATTTTGATATCACATCAACATTTTAGCAAAAAAAAACAATGTTGCCAGAATCAATATCATGGAATCACAGAATGGCTTAGGTTGAAAGGGACCTTTAGTCCAACTAGTCCAACCCCCCTGCAGTGAGCAGGGACATCCTCAACTAGATCAGGTTGCTCAGAGCCCCATCCAACCTGACCTTGAATGTTTCTAGGGATGGGGCATTGACCACCTCTCTGGGCAACCTGTGCCAGTGTTTCACAACCCTCATAGTAAAAAAGTTTTTCCTTATATCCAGTCTAAATCTACCCTCCTTTAGTTTAAAACCACCACCCCTTGCCCTGTCACAACAGGCCTTGCTAAAGAGGTTGCCCCCATCTTTCCTATAGTCCCCCTTTAAGTACTGGAAGGCAGCAATAAGGTCTCCCCGCAGCCTTCTCTTCTCCAGGCTGAACAACCCCAACTCTCTCAGCCAGTCCTTGTAGGAGAGGTGCTCCAGCCCTTGATCATTTTTGTGATCCTCCTCTGGACCTGCTCCAACAGTTCCATGTCCTTCCTGTGCCGAGGGCTCCAGAGCTGGATGCAGCACTCCAGGTGGGGTCTCACCAGAGCAGAGCAGAGGGGCAGAATCACCTCCCTCGACCTGCTGGCCACACTGCTTTTGAAGCAGCCCAGGATATGGTTGGCCTTCTGGGCTGCAAGCACACATTTTTGGCTCATGTCCAGCTTTTTGTTCACCAGTACCCCCAAGTCCTTCTCTGCAGGGCTGCTCTCAATCTCTTCATCCCCCAGCCTGTATTGATACAGGTGATATGAAGCCTTTGACTCTTTATCCTTACCTCCTTCCAATAGCTTGCCTTTGTAGACACAAAGGTTTTCTCCTCCACAATGCTGCTGATAGACTTTGATTTCATCTCTGTAATCAACATCATCGTGAGATAAATGCACACTTTTCCCTAGAAAGACCATGGTAACAAATGCGTTGCTGCGTAACGAGGGCTTAGGGAATCCTCCAGAATTCTGCAGTAGGAAATACACAAAAAATGCATTCAGCTTCCAATTCTAACAAAAGATGAACACAAAGATCATGTATGTGTGGCATACACTGGAGGCTTCCAGTCTTTTAAGACAGGCCTTGAGCTGCTTAAATTGGAAGGTGTTTTGTAACATGCAGAAGGGCAGGAAAATATTTTGGACTGAAAATCCATTGCATTGAATTGCCCAAAATTGCAGGGACCAGGTTTAATGAGCCATACCATCCCTCCCATTCCTGGGTTCCTATCATTTCCTTTACAGGAGTCAAAACTGGCTGGAGCTATAGTGTAACAGATTAAGTTTTCATACATCAAGGCATTTCATATATCCCTCTGAAGTTCTGGTACTAGATATGGTCAGAGACAGGATCAGATTGACTAAGATGGAAGGCTTTAAACAAGAGTTGCTATGTCTTTTCTGTTCAAGCACGGTTTTTTCCCCCAACTGATGAAAAACATCAAATGTTTTAGTATATAGAGAAATGGGTGGCAGTTATGTATTTTAATAGTCTTAAATTTTCTTTCTTTCAAAAATTCAGTGAATCTTTGTGCAAACTAGGTATACACATCTTTCAGCATTAGGCGAATACATCAGTGAGGAAAGTAATATACCTATACATAAACTGAGAAGTAGACAGAGATAACTTACTTTTGTTGAAAGTTGCTCCAAGCCATTTGGTGCAGTGGTGGGACAAAATCGTCTGCCTCTGCGCATCCCATTTCTGACTGCACTTACGCTCTTCTCTCCTTTTTGCAGCGGGGGAGGTGGCACTGGCATCACATAATTGTGAATGACGGGGAGTTGATATGGGGATATACCGGTTACATATTCCATTGAACTCATAAGTCTTAATCCACTCCTCTCCCCCTGCATAAACATTTTAACCAGGTTAAATAGGTTACACAAAAATAGCTACCGAGCATCTTGAACTAACCGTGGTTTGACTGGTCTTTACATTAAGTAACACGCATACATCTAGAACGATTCCTTAACGTGGTGTTTGCAATTTTGTTCATGAAATATTTCTGTGCTAAAACCCTTTCTTTTGATTTGCAAAGCAACAGGCAGACTGTTTGAAAATGTCACCCTCATAGACATATACAACACTGTAAACCGTATCTATGTGTAACCATGCAGAGTTCTGATCACAAGCAGACAGAATACTGCACAACCCCACAGCACTGCTGCATCCTCTCAGCTGGCAAGCAAATTCCAGAGCAGCCAGCATCTCCCAACAGTAACATCACTTGGCATCAATTATACCAGATGTGGTTCAAAACATTTCTTTCCCATTTGGAGTGGAGGTTTAGTCCTCCTTCAGGATGAAAAGCAAACAGAACTGGGACCCTGAAAAGCAAGACGTCTCTAGACAATAAATTCTGCAAACATTGCATGCTCTGGATCTGATTTAGCTGTTTTGTCAGTAGTGAGCATTAAAGAAACCATTTAAATCACTTGTAATTTGAGTAGACGTAGGTATTGCCAGCAAATTCTTGGAGAAAGGATCACGACCATCGCAATACAGAGCAAATGCATAGCAGAAGGGAGCTAATCATACAGTGTGTGCCAGTCAGGGGTAGCAGGTCACAGTCCTATTCCAAAATCCTCCAGTTCCATGGAACTCCTAACACAAAGCTAATTACATAAGGTTTTTCTAGAACAGAAGACAAGTCCAAATCTCACCTGAAAGTAACTGAGTACATATCAAGATCATGTTTGGCTACTCCAAAAACTCTCATTCTGTGAACCCACTAGAGTGACTTAGTAGGAGGAATGGTAAAAAAAAGAAAATAGTTTTTTGCTACTTTGCACCTGTAGATGAAGATGAAAATTTGTAAGACTGAAAATTTTCTGAGTTACTGACGTTAATCAAGTGGCTGTCTCTCTACAAAAAAAGAAAAACTATGTAGAGGCAGAAAATTTTGCATGCAGAGAGATTTTATACTATGAAAGAGAAGTCGCCACATTTTTCCTGGCTGTGATCAACAACTGGGCATTAGAGCAGTAAGAAAATGTCTTGAAAATTAAGGGAAGGGTAAAATGGAGCGCTTATATAAAAGCTGATAACCATTTGGTAGGCATGTTGCCTGCAGTATACAGTTCTGGGAACTAGAGTACTAAAGCAGTATTATAAAGCTGTCCATAGAATTACATTATTTTCAGAATTAAATACAGCCTTACCCCACTGGCAAACTGCTGATCATTTTCAAGTGTGTGGCACCTTTGTTTAGAGCTTGAAGTCTTTGGTACAGACCCTACTGCAGTACAGCTGCGAAGCGGTTGGAGGCGAAGTGGTTGTTGCACATTTCCTGGAGCTGTATTTGGTCGCCAGGAAGTCTAGGAAAAGAAAAAGCAAACAGCTACAAAATCTCAATGTAGAGTTTCCAGTGCAGAGAAGCATCATAAAGAAAAAAAAAAAAAACAAGTAGCACTGATCAAGATATCTGGAAGTGAAGAATGATTCTCAGGTACCATCAAGAAACGAACTTTTATAGTCTGCTTCTGAAGAGCCAGACCCCGTTAGGCATCTCTAATTGAACATCCAAGAACTGGAGCATCCCAAATTACTCTTGGGCATAAATCTACATTCTGCTACTGTCTCTTCGCAGTGCAGCCCTGAAGGAAACATAATGAATTCATGGAATCTGTAGCAGTGTGCTGTGTTTTGGTGACTTCAGCACATGAATGCTGAAAGAATGCATGACAAAAGCATGCCTATTTTTGTTCAATACTCAGCATTTTTCTGACTTCTTTATTTAATCTTTTTTTTGTATACCCTCCAGAATACGAGGTTAAAATGTTAACATCTAAAAAAACTGTTTAACTGAGTTAACTCACCATCTTAGAAAAGTCAGGCTCCTTGGATCGGTGTTGATGAGAAGGATGTCCACCATTATAATCAACTACAGGTCCAGGTGCCCTCTGTATGGGATGGAGAGGAAAAGGTCATTCAGGACCGACTGAAAGTCTCTCTGCAATCTCACCAATTATCATTACTGAAATGGAGAACCAGTTAAAACTGGACATATATTTGACCTTAGACTTTAGTATCATTATATTTTAAGAGTATATTAACATTTCTTCTCTGCCTATTAACAGAGAGTAAGAGGCTTGTGAGCCAGCGCCCCAAAGCCTGGCTTTCTGGAAAGAACTTCAGTCTTACTGCACCCCTTCAACTCTGTTTTCTAAAAGAACTCCATTGCTTGCCTAACCTTGGGTGATAAGGCAGATAAAAAGAAAAGATTAAAGCACATTTATCACAAAGCAAAGCTATTTTTTTCTACGTTCTAATGTGCCATTCCTGCAAAATCAGCTTCCCAAGATTCCTCTTTAAAGATACAATACTGCAAACAGGAAATCAGCCTCAAGTGATGAAGGATGAGGCCCTTATCTGGAACAATCAGGGCAGTTAATGCTCTAGACTAAGCATAGGTGTCATAGGTATACATGCACGCTTTTAGTTGTGTGTGCTTACGTTATAGCATACGGAGTATTCAGTGAAACTCACCAGTTGTAAGTGACCGGCTGGTTCTGCAGCCACTAAAGGACGGAGCCCATAACGATTTCTTGGACCAAGTGGTGGATGTGGGGAGCGCATAGGACTAGCACCTTCCACTGATCTTCTGGTTTGTTCCACCTAAAAGAATATAAATTTATGTCTATGAGGTATTAAATACTCTTAACAGCAATATTTGAGCTTGTTTTCTGTCTGTCCTTCATTGAATAGCTATGACGACCATTGCACCTGATGGAACACCTGGTGAAGGAAGGAAAGGAAATCAAGGGGAGAGTGAGAGATGGATGAGACAAAAGACTTGTTCGCATCTCTGATTCATTTTCCTGCAGCCCCCTCCAGCTGCAGATTGCCCCAAATTCAACTCATCTGCCTGTTTCAGTTCATCTGTCTGTTTCTGTGTACCTCCCAATTCTTGGTTTGGTTGCAGGTCTCTTTCTGTTTTTTAAATTTGAGTGCATCTGCCGTTTCCTTGCTCTGACTGCTGCCCCTCCATACCTTTTCTTCTCAAAAACTCCACACGGGGGTGACTACCCTTCCAGAAATAGATAGCTATTTCTCATCCTCCCTTGCCCAGCCATCTGTCTTTCTCCTTTCCTTTCAGAGTAGCTACTCAGCTGAATTCACTGAATATATGAGGTGACAACTAAATTACACTGCTAATTCCAGCCAGGTTCCTGTGTCCTAGTGTGGCATCACAGCAAAGATACATATCACGTATCTCCAGGCATCTCCCTTACACTTCTCACTGAAGGAAGCAGTTTTGGTTTATGTCCCAAAATTATCCAAGTCCAGAATCCCTTGATAGAGTGCCTTAGTCACTGCTTCCACTGTGGCAACTTTCTACCAGCAGCAGTTCAGTCAGTAAAAATGCCTTTGCAATTCCCATAGTGATCAGTGGTTTTCATTAAAATCTCCTCCCTTCTTTACCTGGTGAATTGCTCATAAATGTATTATTTAAAATTAAAAAGATTTGACACTGTTCTTCAACTGCTCAAAGAAGCAGCTAGCTTCTCAATACATTCTTCCCAACATATGCCGGCTCCTAACACAGAAAAAAGATGTTGAGTAAATTTCAGCCAAAATGAGAACAACTTTTCCCATATGAGTCCCAGTGACTTCAGGGGAGAAGAACCATTGACTTCTGTGGGATTTCCATGACTCAAACAACTACTGGATCAAGCTCTACCTACACAACACCAAAGTGAAGACTTCTGAAACCTCTTTTCATTACTTACATGCTGGTTCTCCTAAACATCATGCGGAGAGGCAAACGACTGAAAATGTGAGCTCAGTGCTCAGCAGCAGTCAAAGCAGACAGTGTCTAGAATTACGAAGAGAACTGCAACGCATATCTTAAATTATTCATCTGGTTCCCCATTTCAAAACAGAAATAGTAGAACTAGAAAAGGTTAAAAAATTGGCAACAGTAATGAGAAGCCTGGAATGTCTCATTTGTGAAAGATTCAATAGCCTGAGGGTCTTCAGCCTGGAAACTGAGAAGCTGTATGGAAAAGATGTGTAAAACCACAAATGCCTTGGAAAAGAGGGACACTAACTTTTTCCATAACAAGAACAATGGAGCACCAAACAGAATTATCAGACAGCAGATATATTAATTATTGTGCAGATGCAAGGAAGTACCATTTCATACAACTCAAAATTAAATTCCACATCCAAGAACACTGCAGAACCAAAATAATAAGTAGATTCAAAAGGAATCATGTGCATGAATGGAAGTTCCTGACTGCTGGATAGAGGAAGGAGATGTAATCTGGAGCAGGATCCTCCTCTACTTGCCTGTTTCTTGTACTTTTTTCATAAACATCAGAGACAGGATGCTTGGCTCAATAAATCTCTGGCTTGACTCATGGCTGTTATTTAACACAGGGCAAAACTGCCACGTCCAATCAGTACTCAGCAGCACTCAAGCCTTACCTTGATTTTCTGCACACTCTCCTTCCTCACAGAATTTTCAAGTTTCCTTTTTACTTCCAGCTGATGATGACGCTATCAATGTAAGAGAAAAATAAATCTCATTAATGGACATTATGAGATGTCAGTGAATGTAAGAACACTTGCTTCTGTTCTGCTTACCACTTGCCTGCTCCCTGGTCATTACCCTCATTGAGCCTTACTATGAAACTACTATTGATTCAATCCATTTTCATTACACCTGTGTGTATTAGCATTGGCAAGGGAACAACTGAGCATTTGTGAAGTTGTACAGACCAACTCCATTCTTGATATGTAATAGAATGTGCCCAAATTTTGTACTCAGGTAAGATACATAAGCATGTTCAAACTATTGTGTTTTGATTAGCATTTTTTTAAGCAAACTAGCCCTGTGAATATCATCCCATAATCTGATGACTGCCAAAGTGCAGTAAGTGAGCCAGGACAGCATATGTTCTAACGACAGCATGGTTTAACAACTAAAGGCCAGTGGAGGTTTCATGTGGAGGGCATCAAGCACAAAGATTGTCCTTTTTTCCAGCAGGAGACAGCCTTCCAGGGGAGCATGAGGGCACAGCTACGGAAAACAGTCCAGTACAAGTTAACAGCCACTGGCTGTCAGTAGGGTGGTATCTGAAAAGGCTTACACATCACTAATAAATGCATACCTCCATGTCAAGGACCTTATGAAATATGGCCTGAGCCAGGCACTCCTGTACATATCTTTGGTGATCCCTCCTCATAGCATTTAGCCGGTACTCCTTCTCAGGTATTATTCTTCCACTCCTTGATATCTGCCATAAACAAATATAATGTAACTAAAAAGGTGAAGACAGGATAAAGTATGTTTTTAAACAGAGTGCAATTTCCCAGAAAGACTACTTTCTCTTCCTGGTTAGCTACCACCTCTGCTTCTGCCATGGTGCTGGAACTCACCTTCCCAGCACAGAATTGTAGTTTCTTTGACCCCATCAGCCAAATGAAGAGAGCAGGAGAGCAGCAGTCACATTTTCCAACAGTTGAGGGCCCAGCCTAACTCTTCATGGGCCATTGCCCAAGTCAGTGGAGGGGAATTAAATACTTGCCTCCCTACTGTGTAAGTGTTGCATCTGCCTGTGCTAAACAGAGTCACACCTAGGAATGCATAAGTATTTTTAAAAATATTCAGCACGTTCACCTTTACCAAATCCTTCAGTTTTCCATTAAACACTTTTGAAAAATAACAGTGAAGCTATTTAAACAGCTAGTAGATTCAAAGATTCTTAGATTTCACAGTTTAAAAAACCTAAGAGAATCAATATGCTTCTGATATTTGCAAACTGGAAGATTTTAAAGAGGCAAACTCCAGTGAGAAAAAAGAAATATGGAGCAAAAACATAAAAACATTCTGAAATTATCAAAACCTCTCCATGAAATATCTGCTTCTGCCTGGATGAGAAATACATGCAGATTGACAAACATTCTCACATCACTGTAATTGTGCAGTAATACAGTGCCATATGTAACAACTTACTGAAACTGCATTACTGAGGAGAAGCTCAGGGCTAAGCCAAGGCTCTCCAATATTTACATACATTATCAATCCATGTCAGCCACTGTTCCCAGTTTCACGCAGATAAGCATTATGACTGTTGCACTATAGAAGGTGCAGTGGAAGCTTGATATTCTATGGAGTGTGGCCTCCATATTGACTGTTAGCACATCACTTCTAGTGTGGAATCATCATCCACCAGCAGCCCCCATGCTGGCATCTTCATAGCCCCAGGTGGCCCCTGGACCTTGATGTCCTGAAACATGCTCGACGCCAGCTATACCATTTCCTCAGCTGTCACTAGCGTCTTCAAAACCACTTAGCACATGGAGCTAAGGTCCAAGCTCAGTTTTACTTGTCTTTCTGTCATTCTGATTTCAGTACCACAGCCTTACGCACCACAGCCCTGTGTCCTTGAGATATCTAGCTGACCAACGGCAGATAATAATGCAGTGGGAAATTCTTGAATTAAACAAACCCGCCCTCAGTCTCAGTGTGATCGTGTGGCTTTGATCTGGCTCAGCATAATTTCATGTTTGGCTAGCTGGTCGAATTCTTACCAATGACAACACATACCTCTAACAAATAACCAACAGAACCATCAGTGGTTTGACTTGTGCAATATTAAAAAAAAAACAAAGAATGTTTTTCTTTTTTCTCAGAAAAGGAAACTTTTCAATCTTACCAGTCCTGATCTCTGAAGATGTCGTCTTATTCTGGTATTGCTGAAATATCCAACCAGGTGTTTGTCTGTAAGGCTATTGTAGGTTGCAAGAAATCTGAAATAAAATCAGTACAAATGCATATAATCCCCTTGAAAGCCAAATTATTACAGCTTAAGTTATAAAGACTCACCCAATAGTTTGCTGCACAAAATGCTGTCTTAATGAATCACACCCAGCATTTTATCAGATAAATGCCCATTAAATTATGTAAAAGCAAGATCTTATTGCCTCTGGAAGATTCATATCAGAAACAAGTGACTTTGGCATATGATAGAGCAGCTCAGCATCGAACAGTGTACCGCTGCCGAGGCACAGGGTCCAACAGAGCCCAGTCCTGAAAGTCTCCTCCAAGACCAACCCCCGCAACTGCCTCCTCAGATAATAAACTGACCTTCAGCAGGTCGGTATCATGCCATACAACATTTGGAGCTGGATTCCCTCGCCACCCTGCCATGAGCCCCATTGGAAGTGCATGATGATACGGTACATCACTGGGGAGAGAGACATCCCAGAACTCCTGCACCACTGTGTGCCTGCCACTGCCCCACCATGCACCCCGTGCTCCCCTTCCTTCTGCCGCCTCCTAACTGGTGATACATACGGCAGTAACGGAGTTTCTGTCAGCTTTTGCAAAGACCTGTAAGAATAACTTGGGTTGGGAGTGACCTCCAGAGGCCACCTAGTCCAACCTCCGTCTCCAGGCATATCACTTATCGGACTTTATCTATACAAAGGAATTTTCCTGTGGTCTTCATTGCCAGCTCTCAGCCATTATCATCTGGTATCTAACCAAAAAAATTGCCTTCTTCAGTCTACTTAGGTTAGCAGAAACTGCTAGCACCAAAACATATTTTTAAGACAGGATACTGTTTCCATAGTATTTTCACTAGCTTGGAAGTTAGCATACACGTTATTAACCTGGGTGCAAATCTTTGCTCTTATGAAGACTACTTATTTGTCTTTTCAGCCAAAGCTTCCTTTGGTATCCACATTTTCAAGCTTTTTTTTTTTTATGGCAATTTCCTCTTCTTTACTGTTCCCACCATCAGAGGGACTGCATATCAAATCCATTGCTTGGAACACCTACACAGAAAACTGAGCAGCTTCAATTTCAGGTGTCAAAAAAATATGCTTAAGTCTTCCCTCCTGTTTTGAAACATTTGGGATTCAGCTATGTGTCTGTTAAAATGTTGCCTGGCCAACCACTAATTTCTTCATGAACAAAAAAGTCTGTTTCAAGAAATTTCTCCATTTGGCTTGGCCTTTATACAAACAGAACTCACAAACCACTCAGGAAAACTAATCCATGACAGCAAGATTAGGACCTGTCCTGTCTATTTCAGGGACCATTTATTCCAACACTCTAGAATATTATTTACATAAACAGCCAAGAATGCTTATCCCACAAACACATTCATAAATTCAATTGCACAAAACTTGTACAAGATTCATAACTTTTGTGGTATTTACAGGCTAGAAAGCATATGCTACTGCAGTATGGTTTTGCTGGCTGACACCATATGGCAGCAGTTTGCCTGAACTGCAACTTGCATTGATGAGAATACTTCTTTTTTTCCCCACTCTAAATACAACTACTACATTTTACCAAACATCATCAGATCTACTCTACGTGACCAATTTGCTCAAGCTAAACAAAAAACAGACGAACTCTGCAGGAAACCAAAGAGTTTTCACAAAAGGCCAGCAAGCACACTCATCTGTCTGCATGAATCCTGACATACTCTTGCTCTGGCACTCAGCAAGCTGCCACCTTTTCACCACCTCGGTCTTTCTGTGGAGAGTATGCTTTGTGCTGGAAGGACAGGAACGAGTCATCATCCAAACTAGGGCATCAGAAGACAGATGAGTGGTGAGACACAGTGCCTCTCTCTCGCGAACCCAGCCCCTCCTGGGTTAGCAAGCACAGACACTGGACAACTCACTGCTCCGTTCAGTACCAGCTGTGTAGTCAAAGCTAAAGACCCAGATGCCTTTCACCACACTGCGCTCTCAAGAGACCAACCAGCTGGTACTGGGATGGCTCTCTAGACTGCTGCTCAGTCTAAAAGACTCCATATAACATAATATGTTCAGCCTGACCTTTGGCCTTTCTAGGCAGGATATGCTTCAATTACACAAGAGATTGATGTCTTTTGTTTCCTTTGGCTTTAAATTTAAATGCCACTGTACCTCTATTACACACCTTTCAATGGGATAATTGAAGAGAAATTTCTATTGCTAGGCTGAGCTACCACCACAAAAGTATACTCAAGGAAAGAAAGAAATAACAGTTAAAAAAAAAAAAAGAAATCCAAAACACCCAAAGAGATCATGGATTTACAGAAATTTCATCTGGGGTTTCACAATAATCTCACAGGTAGCCTACCAACAATAAATTAAACTTTAAACAAACAATTTAGCTTACCCTGTTATGCATGTTGATTAAACACTGGTACTATAGCAACTGTTCCACATTACTTTTTAAATCCACTGTTTGCATTTGAATTTGAAACCACCAGATTACATCAGTTGTGCTAAGTATTGACTTATGGCATCACCTGGCAATTGCATACGGAGGCAGAGGAGAAACTCAATCCAATTCCTTTTCATTTGCTTCCTTCCATCTAATATTTCATGGACCATATAACTAGTTAAAATGCAACTCCCATCCGAGCACAGTGATGCAGCAACTTCAGCTTCAAAGAATTCTCTGTACATGTATTTTCTCATTTAGATTACTAACAGGCTGGTCCTCAGAAATGCTGAATTAAATTCAAAGTTCAAAAGAGTATTGGAGGAAATAAGGAAGTGTTTTGGGCCTGAACCAAAACGCATTAAACCATTGAGAAGAATGCAAGTGGATCCACTGGGCTTTGGCAGAGCCACACTGCCAAGAGAAGCCTGAGCTCTCTGCCCAGGTGAATGCCTCTGTTGTTAAGAGAACCAGCACAGACAGACCCACACAAAATACCCCAGGCACTGACTCAAACGCAGATGTAAATCACATGCAGTAAGCTGGGGCTGGCCCTGCAAGCCTGTGCTCACCTGGAACTTGTGTCATTTTCTTCTGCTGATTTCAGCTGACCGGTTCACCCTCCTCCATTGACTTTAGGCAAGTTTAGTTGGGAGTGGGCCATATTGGCACTATGCTTGGGCTTGGCCCAAATCCCTCCGGAGTATCCCATTGCCACCAAAGGATCAGACCCATTCAGTACTACAGTGGATGGGGTACAGCCATACTTTCCAGTTTAAGGGCAGCCAGGGTGAGACCTTATCCGCTGAATGGAATCTGTATTGTGCACTCAAAACCACACAACTTATTGTCAAGCCTAAGCTTCACTTGAGACTTGTGCTCCCTCGTGCCAAGAGATGACTATGGCACAGATGTGTGCAGTGTTGGGAAAAGGGCACCAGCAGCACCCTCTCATGTTCCCCCCATCCAGCAGCCCAAACGCTATTTCCTTTCAATCTTTGCTGATTCGCAGATCATGCCTGGAGATAAAATTCAGAACACTGCTTACAAATGGCAAGAGTGAAACAGACAGGAAGATGATTCCAAAAGATGCAGTCACAGAACTGTTGCAACACAGACTTGGGTTCATTGTTCGCTTCACAGAATAATGCAACCTCTAAGTTCTGGGGCATTTCCCCAGTAGCATGTTTTCTGAGAAACATCATGAATCACCTAATTTGAGGACTGTCAGAAACAAGCTCTTCAGCAAAGCAGACCATTGGTCTCATTCATTCCTCTGCTCCTGCACACATTATCAACAAAAGGATAATACAAGTTCATGTCTGAGAAGTTTTCTTCCAGAGGTCTAAATATTTAAGAGCTACATACAAATGTCACCTCTAAGTCCCCTACAACAGATAGAAGTGCAGAACTGAAAAAAATACGTGTTAGAAAAACATACCGCAAAGGAAAAGCATCAGTCTTAAAACAGTAATATACAAAGTGTTTGTTACAGTCATATCACAGTAAGTCCAAAAAGTCCATTTTTCTGGATATTTCTGGGTGTCCTTTTTCTCTGCCTGTTTATTCTTCTTTCTACAAATTCTACCTTCTTATTAGAATTGCAGACAATTTTCCTGGCACAGAAGCTAGACAGACTGATCTGTACTTTCTGGGATTAGTTTTGAAGCTCTAATCAAAAGTAATATCACATTTTTTCTTTGGTATCTCAGCCAGTGGCTACATATCACTGTTAGTACAGTAATTCCATACTCAAGGTTATTTAGAATGCTTGGATGTAGAGTTTTTTCCTGTTGTGGTTTTTTTAAAAATTAATTCACTCAAAATCCTCCTTCACTTGCATCTAATTTTGAGCCAAGCTCCCCAGATTGATGCCCAATCAAGGCTGATTCAAGTGAAGCAACCTCCTCAAGTTCTTGAACAGTGATGATCCAGACATAGGACTTTACTACAGACTCAATGGGAAACAGCAGCATCCTATTTTAACAACAACTTTTCAATGGACATCTGCTTTTTTTAATAAGTGGTTTTTATCTTGCTTACTATCAGAGACAAGAATACACTTTACATTATACGAGAAATTACATTTTTCAAATTTCTAAAAGCAAAAAGTTGACTGTCAAAAATCTCTCTGCTTTTCACCTGACTAGAATTATAAAGTGAGGGACCATATACAATACAAAAAAGGAAAATTCCCCAATTTACCGTTTAATAACTAGCCAGTTCTACTGAAACAGAGCAAACTTCTGGAGCTCAGCTAACGTGGATCTGCCAAGGCAGGGAAGAGGTGCCCAGGAGCTCTCCCATCACCTGAAGCCAGCCATAATTCTCATCCGTTAAGTCATCTGAACACAAAGAGTTTCTGGACCACCAGAAGGGTAAGAAACAAAGCCACGTAACTTCCTTCCCCAGGACACACCATCTGTCAAAGACCATCACGTGTGGAGTACATGATCTCTATGGATCCCCTGGAGAAACTCCACACCTGAAAGAAGCACCCTGACTCATGGACCAGCCATGGGACCTGGGAGGCAGATGCATCCCATTCCCAGGTCTGGCTGTGCCTTGCCAGGGCAGCTTGGCCTTCTGTCACTGAGACAGATAGCAGTCCGGGTGCTTACCACCCACGCTTCAGTATCATTCACACTCCTGGGTTAACACCTTAACTGCCCATTCATAAAAAGCCAACTCTTCCTTTTTTCCCCATTAACAAAAGTAGTAAATTAATAAAGGCAAGTACAAATACCCAAATTAATGGGCAGAACGGAGCCACAGAAACCAAAAGAGCCATGATTTATTTTGCTTTAAAAAAATGTATTGAGGGCCAAAGCAAAACACGCATCGGTCCAAAACACCCAGGAAGAATTACATTTGCAGCTGCGGGGAGTCCAGCTGTACAGAAGACAGAGTAGACAAAACACACTAAAGCTGATGACTGGGATTTTAGTAAATTAAGGAACTGTCCACTTGGAACTCTGTATTCTGCAGGATTTTCATTGCATAGTCATTGCCACTATTTTTTAACAGTATCTGGTTTTTATCAGCTTGCAGTGCACAATGAACTGTATGCAGAGCCAGTGCCATGCATCACAATGATTTTTAAGACCGTTCTTACTCATTTGAAATTACGTCAGGACAAAGTCACAGTAGGTGTCCTAAAATAGTTTTGTAAAGCAAATCTTGAGGGTTAATAATTTACACTGCAATTAAATCAGTTACTGCTCACCAAAGAAATAATCTAAGAGAGCACCAAAGCTTTAGTTATTGATTGGTAGAGTCACAGGGAATTATAGCTCCCATGTTGTACATTACAGCCAGAGTTTAGTGCCGCTCCAGTCAAACAAACAGTCCTGCCCCTAATGGAGACTATTCCTCACTCTAACAAGCGACTGGATCTTGCACTGTTTCTGCTGGGGACATAAACAAGAAAGGCTTGTCTAGCTTTCAGACAGAACAAATCTAACCACAGGCCGTCAACCCCAAAGAGCACGTTCAACATCCCACAAGGCACGGGCACCTGCCCAGCATGTTCCCTTTGGCAGGAAAAGACTACTTTTAGGAGACTTTCCAGATACCCAGCCACTGTCTGCCATTCCTTCGCTAAGGAAACTCTTCAGCCACCATGAAGAATATCCCACTTCCAATAATAATGCTGTCAGTGTCTCCAGAGAGGTAAGTAGATGGTGGCAAAGAGGTTTTCTGCAGAACTGGAACTTGGCATTAAATCCTGAGGGTAAGGACTTTGTGAATCCTAGCTGGGAATGGCCTAACTGGCACACGTGGCCATAGGAATCCAAAGATGGTACAATTCCATCACCGAGAATGGGATTTTTCCATCTACCCACCAGTACAGGCATTCAGAAGATAACTGCTGCCCTTATGATGCTATTCATCATAAACACTTGTTTTGTTTGATGACTCCAAGCTTAAGCCAAGTGAATATGGCCAGTGACTACACTGTGCTTGGGTTCCTCTCTCTGAGAAAGAGGGCCATCTATTCAGGAGGTGATAAGCCAGGAAAACAAACTCCAGTCTCCACAAAAGGAGGCTCTTGCTTTGTCATGAGGCAGGGCTGTAACACCTGTGGACTGACTCTTCCAACTACAGGCCTCAGACCATGGCCCTCCTCCAACAACAGGAAGCGGCTGCTGTGCAGCTGGGTCACTGGCTGACCCTCGGCTGCACCACCTCTGGACTTCACCTCGAGACACAGCTCTGGCTTCTACGTTTACTAATTTCAACTACTACTGCTGTGCATGAGAAAACATGCTGGAACGCGACTGCTGAACGAAAACTCACTGAAGTCAGCAGATTACTTGAAATTTTGATCAGGCTTTGGATTCTAACAATAATTAATTGGTTTATTCCAAGCCCACAAAACCCTTAAGCACATGTAGTCTTACTCAGGTGGTAACCAAGGAAGGGAGAGGCCACGGTCTTTCCAAATCACACTGAATCTCCGCTTAAATATTTGTAGGACCCCTTTAGCCCTGCCATCTGACCTCAATGAGACCACCAGTCATCTTGCACCATGGATGCACAGGTCACACCCACCTGGGTTTTTGTTTCAAAAGCTCCATGATGTTCTATTTACTCTTCATCTAACCTGAACTATTTAACCGCCAAACTACTGAGGATTCTTTGCCCATATACTCCGTGAGAATTATTCTATTTTATGAATGCTTTGCCCCAGGTGATGATCACCAAGCTCAAAGGCATCCATAGATCTAACAGACAGAAATGAGCTTGCTCTGCCTGTAGCCCAAAGATAGCCATGATGCTCTGGAAGGCAGACAGTGGCTCACCCAACACTGCCTGAATGCAGTACAGGACCCTTACAAAGTTCAGCAAGGACAGATGAAAGTCCTGCACCCAGGAAGGAATAACCCCATGCAACAGCACAGGCTGGAGACAGCTGGGCTGGGGAGCAGCCCTGCTGAAAAGGACTGGCCGGTCCTGGGAGGCACAAGCTGAACGTGAGCCAGCTGTGTGCCCAAGCAGTGAGGACAGCCAGCAGCACCCTGAGATGAGAGGAGCAGTAGGAGGAAAGTGATTGTTCCCTTTCCTTGGCACTCGTTAGACCCTATATGCACTGCTGTGTCCATCCCATTCAAGGAAGTCATAGATGCACTGGAGCGAGGTCAGGGGAAGCCACTGGGATGGTGGAGCTGAAGCATGTGCCCCGGGAGGAGAGGCTGAAGGAGCCAGCACAGTCTGAGCATGGGCAGCTGGGGGTCCCACAGCAGCCTGCCAAGGCCTTCAAGGTGCAGAGAAGATGGCACCAGAGGAGGGACAACAGATACTTGTTGAAAGACTAGGGGCTAAGGTGGGTCTAATGAAAATGGTTTTCCTCATGAGGGGGGCCAGGCAGTGGAAGGAGCAACCAGGAGGGTGTGCTGTTCCTGCCCTCGGAGGTTTTCAGGATCAGTCTGCATAAAGTAACCTGGTCTGATCTCATAGCTCACCCTGTGAGCAGGCGACTGGACTAGAGACCTCTTGCGGTCTTTTCCAGAGTTAGTTATTTTGTGATCCAACCTCTCACTTAGCTGCTGTACTAGGCTAGCACTTTTTGATGGTTTCCAGAAGGGAAATGGGTTACATCCAGTCTGCGAGGAGCAGGGGCAAACCCCACTTGTGTTGGCCTCTCCCCATCCACTTCAGCAAGCTCTGTAGGTCACAGCTCTGTTAATTGTCAGTTTTCCATGTTAGATGCAGATTGGAGGTATTCCTTGAAATATCTGTGAAGTGAATGCAATCATCCATGGCATAATTGTTTCCCAAAACCTGAATTAATAAATGCCATCCAGAGTCCAAAAGTGCCTTACGTGGTAACTACAATGAAACAATTTTCCAAGAATAAGGTTTTAAGTACTTTGTTTGGAGTTCTATGTATTTCTTCATAAAAGAGATTTTTCATGTACAACACTTTTTCACAGGCTCTTAAATAATCAAATCACGCTACAGGTTCCAATCTTGAACACAACTAGACAGCCAAAAGACTCCTGTTCTGCTACTGACTGGTTGTATGACCATGAGCAAGTTTTGTCATTGTTTCTTTACTCAGAGCATCGCCCACTAAAACAGGATGTGTCCAGTTTTGGCATGGAGATCTGCAGAGGTCCTCAGTTCCTCAGTATTTGTAATTCACATCATCTTGGGGAAGTTTGGATACTCTGAAACTCACAACCTGTCGATCCGGAGTCGGACAACAACCAAGGGAAATGCCTGAAGTCGGTGGCCCCGTTCCCTGTGACTCCATCCACCCGTTCACAGATTAAGGAAATTACTTTGGCGGAGGACTCTGAGTTCCGGAGAGGACCTGGGTTAAAAAGCGCTCACCTCCGCACAGGCTGACAGCAACCTCCCAGGCGCCCAAGCTGCAAAGGCCAGAGCAGCCTGACTCCACACAAGCGGAATATCCAAAAGCACCGTTTTGCCCCCGCTGGAGTCCAAGAAGACACCTGCCTGTCTTTCAGGTTGTTTGAGGCACTTAATGCTCATGTCATCGTTCACACAGAATTCAAAAGGCAAATGCTGGTTACAAAGGAGCCACAGCCGCCAGCTGACGTGACTCCAGGCGGGCTGGGGGGCTGCCCGCGGTGCGGCACCCCCTGGCACTGCGGGGTGAGCCCCTCCGCGCCGCGGCCCAGCGCCCCCCACGCCGCCCCCGCCCCAGCCTGCCGGAGAGCTCGGGGGGCGGCGGCGGGGGCGACGCCGCGGGGAAGGGACCGGCCCCGGGAGCCCCGCGGGCCCCCGCCGCCCCCCGGCCCCGCGCCCGCCGCCCCACTCACCCCGGCTGCGGGCCGCTCATGGCGCCGGCGGGCCGGGCGGCCGCGCCGAGGGGCTGCCAAGGGGGACCCGGCGCTGCCCGCGGCCCCGGCACTGCCGGCCGCGTTCCCGGGCGTCGCTAGGACACGGCGGGGAGGCCGCGGGGCGGGCGGGGCTCCCCGCCGCCAATGGCCGGGTTCCGCGGCCGCCCGGGGGCGAGCCGGCCCCCGCCCGGCGCTCCCCGGCGCCCCGGCGGCACCGGCACCCCGAGCCGCTCCGCCACCGACCGGCGGCACCTGCCGTCAGCTGCCGCCGGGAGCGGAGGCGCACAGGCCCCCCGGCCGCAGGAGGACGCCGGCGGTGGCCGTCACCCTCGCCGCAGCTCTCCCGCGCCGGGCCCCGCTGCAGCCCCGCCGCCACACAGCTGCAGCCCGCGGGCTGGCACGGCCGAGCTCTGGGCCGGCAGAGGAGGCCGCAAGATATCTTTTGCCCTGCAGCAACTCCAAGCTTCCAGAGAAGGGGGAGGGAAGGGGAGGAAAAGGAAAAGGAAAGGATGGAGAAGGCATTTTGATACAACACAGACCCATGAACTTCCTTTGATACACCAACCCATGCACTTCACAATACAGAAGTAATAGGATGCACAATCGTTTCAAACATCCATCCCGATTTCAATTCCTTCAGTACAAATAGCAGCAAAGCTCCAAAGTGTGCATTTCAGTGATCTCCAGATTTACTCAAATAAAGGAGATACAATCACCCTCCCTCCTATTTTTCCCTTCTTCCTTCACTTGTGAGTTCAAGCTGAAGCACAAACACACAGATAATGCCTTCAGAGGCCACAGTACAACCGAACTGAGCATAGATCCTCAAGGTGTCTAAGAGCAGGGACAGCCTTCCCTCTCTCGTGCACTTGCTCCAAAACGTTACAGGGCTTTCACTGTCCTCAGGTCTTCTGTGGCACAATCTACCTGCACTAAATACTGAACTGTCTTTTGTAAAGGCAGCAACTATCAAGAACATCAATATCCTTTTGATTTTTAATCTTCCCAACCCTATAACTAAAGTCTCATTAATTTATGGTATCACACTATAGCACACAAAGTCAGGAACACACACAGGGGCCCCCATGATTACAATGGAGAGGGGATACTTTTAGTGCCTAGAAAGCATAGACAGCATTTATTTTTGGCACAACGAGATTAACAAATAGCAGCTGCTTTTCAGAGTAATTCCACTCTTTTCTGTTTCAGAAACATGTATAGCCACAGTCTCCAGGCTGTGGCATTTCTACACAGCTGCACACTTTGAACCCCCAACCTTGCCTGCGTATGCAAAGGCCAGCAGAAAAGTGAGAGCCTGTGCAACCTTTCCCACCACTCACAGCAGCACCAAGCAGACTACCACTGGCAACCACTGCTTCAGAAACCCCATCTGGTTAAATCAGGACAAGTTACTCAAAAATAAACAACCTGACAGAATTATTCTGCCTAATTCAATTGTCTGTGATCCTAATCCTCCTCCTCCATCCTTTTCTGCTCTGCCAAGGGGATGGCATGTCCTAAAAGGAGAGTTGAACCGAGGACTCTCTAGGTTGACAGATTCTCTGGATGGGTGGCTTGCACAGATCAGATACACCTGAAAGTTTAACCAGAAATGTGACCACGAACAGCTCTAAGAAATTCAGCTGCAGCAGCTGAGGAGGTTACCTAGCCAAGATGATTTTCCCTCCGCTGGACATTAGTGTCTCCCTAACAGAGAACACAGCCTGGAACACCCATGAACATCTCAACCATTCCCCCTTGCAGATCACAGTGAAGGTGGCTTTGCACTAATACACAAGGCTCAGACTACTGTAACTGAGTCATGGGCAAACCAATGCCCCCCGCCTTCAGCATGACAGTGGTGACAAGACCTTACACTGCTACAGCGACACCCTCCAGCCCGAGCCCAACCTTATTTCTGCAACAATACCAACAATACAACCCGGATCTCTCAAATACATATCCCCTGCCCGCTGCCTGAAAGCACCCACTTCCTGCCACTTCGTGTTCAGCGCTGCGTCATTATTTATATTGACACTACATTTTCCATATTTAAAAAAACACCTTCCATTTGTATGATACATCAAAAATGGACAAAATAATTAAATATTTTATTACATTTCTTCACAAAGCAGTCTAAGTTAGGCTGTCTTATTCTGCTAGGTTACCTTTGTAGGGAGAAGCCTGCAATGTAATAAAAATAGAACTACTCTGACACCTTCTGGTGAGAAACCCTGTAACAAATACTACCCTTGTTAACAGCAGCAATGCTGCACAGACAAGAAAACTGCTCTGAATTTCATCTCTAAGCATTAGCTACAATGCAGAGGCAGCACTAAGCAAGAAAGGAGTCACTGTAAATCATAAGCCTCCCATTCATATAACACCCTCTGACCAAAGGCCAGATTAAAAAGAATTAAATATTTTTAAACAGACAATGTATAAAGAAAATGCGCATTTTTATGTTCACATCATCTCCATAATCATATCCATCGTAACTGTTACTCTTAACCTGCTATTTAGTACTTCAGTATTAAGAGATGTTTTACTTTTTCTAACAGCGCTGTCAAGTGGAATCGCAGAATCCCTACATGCCATCACTGCCTCAGACTGCATTCTGCCTGAATGAATAGGAATAAGCAGCATCTTTTACCTGAATAATCAGCTAAAAAACTACCTACCCACATCACTTACACTAGGCTAATCACTCTTAAAACTTCAAATTCAGGGTTTTTATTGAACATATATAAAATTATACAGGTTCCTTTTCCGGGTTAAGTACAGGTGGCCTGTCTGCCTAGGTAACGACCAGTGATTAATGTCTTTAGCAGGATAGATGACACGTCATCATTCCGATCCCGCTATCGTCCCTACATACTGTTGCCCTCTTGCCTAAACTTTTCTCACCCTTGGCACTCTCCAGAGGGGTCTGGTTCCCACCTTAGATAGATAAGAAGAATCAGTTTACTTACAAGTCACTAAATAACATATTTACAATTCATTAATTCAATACCAAAATCTTACAACAGTTTGTGCTTGACTAACGAACACATGCCCAATGTCCACCAAAGAAAACAACTTCCAATTTGATAAATGACAAGTGACCTTTTCCTGCTGGGAACTGGAGAGTCTTTCAATAACTTGTAATTGCCTGATACCATCTTCCATCTGCTCCTAAAGGAAAACCCATAAATTTAGTAATATTAGCATCTGTCAGTTCTTGAATTTTATGTTTTAGGTGTTGATATTTCTTAATATTTTCTACCACTGCACCCACCAAAGATGTCGATTTACTCTCATACCTACCTGCAATATCAACTACCAAGGCCTGATCTCCTTTAACAAATATCAGGTCCGGCCTATATAATTAATTTTGTTAATCTTTCAGCAGCAGCTCTTGAAATACTACCCATTCCTCCTTTTTGGCCTCCTCTGCCAACAATTCACATAGGTGATTGTGCCTTTTGATCCTGGCCTCTTGTACCACTGCGCGGTATCCAGTAATATGCACACAAGTCTTGTTCTCCGCCTGACAATGTTGGCAGGCATTCGACTCTCTTGTCTGCCCCTTTCTAAAAATTCTCTTGTGGGGTGTAGACATTGGCTCTTAGCTGTAATGCCATGATGAGCTTTCTGTGGGGAATTGCCCTATAGAATTCTAACCAGTTGTTACTGATCTTATCCTTCCCAAAGTTGGAAATTCCATGGGCCTAGGAAACCAACTTGGTCCAATTCACATATTCCTGTTTTCACCAGTTACAGGGTCTCGGAAAGATGACTTTTGGAGCAGGTATCTCCCATTCCAAGGCTGGTTCCTCTCCGCCAGCAACCACTTGTGGGTTCCAAACAGAATTTTTTCCTTGACTCCTCTTGCTGCAATCCACAATCTTTCAAATTCTTTCTCAACATCCTCTGCAGAACAACTGCTCTTACCATTTTATCCAAAGACTGTGCAATTCTGTGTAGTCTTCAAGCCTGTACACCGGGAATTCAACCCGAGTGCCTGGTAATACCTAAACCTCCATCCCAGGAGCTGGAATACAGGATGGCAACACAAGTGCTTCCTGGAAGATGTAGCCATTCCTTGATGGCCACTCGAATTGCCAAGTCGAGGGTCTCTAGGTACACATCTGCTTGATCTGCCAGGCAGATCAATTGCAGAATAGCATATCCTTTCAACCTTCTGAAATGGCTTTAATACAGCCTTCCCAATCTGAAATGCAGCTCCCTACTCCTATGGAAAGTGCAACATACAAGGAAAACAGCTTCTATCCATTGGGGCATCTGCACAGCCTCAAGGTATCAAGTATCCTACTACACCTGGGAGGGACTAGAAGGCAGGGTACCAAGTTAATGGTCACTATAGCTGAGTCTGCCTACTCGTTCTCTTCCCTGGCAGCTATTTTCAAAAGCACTTATTGCAATAATAGTTTGAAATTATTAACTCCAAAAACACTCAATCTTCTTCCCTGGCAAAACAATCCATTTGATGCAATGGTTTTAAGGTTTATAAGAACGTGGTTCAGCCTCAGCTGGCAACTGAACACCACGCAGCCGCTCACTCGCTCCCCCCGCACCCCTGTGGGATGGGGAAGAGAATCGGACGAGCAAAAGAACTTGTGGGTTGAGATAAGCACAGTTTAATGATTACAATAGGATGATAATAATAATACCAATTATTATGATAATAATGTCAATAATGTTAATATAATAAAAGGGAAAAGGAAGGGAAAGGGAAAAAAGGGGGGAAAAAAAAAAACAAAACAAGGAAACACAAACGATACAACCGCTCACCACCTGCCAACCGACGCTGCCCGTTCCCAAGCCGCGATTGCCTCCTCCTCCCCCGGCCAGCCCCTCCCAGGTAACATACTGGGCATGACGTTACATGATATGGAATATCCCTTTGGTCAGTTTGAATCCGCTCTCTTAGCTGTGCCCCCTCCCCTCCCGGCTTCTTGTGCACCCGGCAGAGCATGGGAAGCTGGAAAAGTCCTTGACTAGTACAAGCACTACCCAGCAACAGCCCAAACATCTGTGTGTTATCTCAACAGGTTTTTTTTCCATGATAATTTCAAAGCACAGCACTATACCAGCTAGAGTGAAGAAAATGAACTCTATCCCAGCTAAAACCATGACAGAAACAATTAAATGACTCGGTATAATAGCAAAACAACCTCACATTTACCTTTGCAGAGAAGAAACAGTACTCTGAAAGATCTGTGAGAGAGTTGGGGTTGTTCAGCTTGGAGAAGAGAAGCCTCCAGGCAGACCTCATTGCGGCCTTTCAATATATAAAGGGGGTTTGTAAGATAGACTTTTTTTTATCAAGGCCTGTATTGACAGGACAAGGGGCGATGGTTTTAAACTGAAAGAGGGTACATTTAGGTTGGACCTAAGGCACAAATTTTTACAATGAGGGTGGTGAGATGCTGCAAGGGGTTTCCCAGGGAAGCTGTGGATGCCCCATCACTGGAAGTGTTCGAGGTCAGGCTGGATGTGGCTTTGAGCAAACTTATCTAGTGAAAGATGTCCCTGCCCATGGCAGAGGTGTTGGACTAGATGATCTTTACAGGCCCTTCCAACCCAAACCATTCTATGATTCCATGATACATCAACTATTGTTATCCAAATCAACTACAATAACACAAAAATACATCTTTTTGCTAGAGATCTAAAGAAAATTATCTCTTGATTTCCATCCACTTACCATAAATCATCCCCTTTCCATTAACAAGGTGCCAAGATATTTTCATCCCTTTAGCAGTGATAGCACAAGGGATGTGGCTCTTGGAGAAGACCACATGAAGCCCAGGACCCACTTCCAAGTCTATTGAGACTGCACTTGTAGAGTGGGAGGAAGTAAAGCTGTATTATCTCATTTCCAAGCAAGTATTTAGCATCTCTTTGCACAGTTATGCACAAGAGAAAAATCAAGCAAGAAGACTGGATTTTAAACAGGCTGGCACTGCATTAGTTCTAATGATCTAACTATTCTTGGTCTCCTCCAAGGCGAAGTCACTTGGCAAGAAGGAGGATCTTACAGCAGACAGATGCTATCACCTGCAACATTTTCTGTGTATATAAGTCACAATGTTCTACCACTTTTTTAGTATTCCTAGTATTTGTATGCTAACATGTCTACAAGCTTGGAAAATATTTCAATTTCAACCACTCTAATTAAAAAAAAAAAAACAAACACCAAAGCCAAAACAACCACCCAGACAAAACCACCATGCAAAAAGAAAGATCAGGCATAGGTTTTTGTTTTGGTTTAAACATGTCTGCCAAGTGCAATGAAGACACTTGAATGTCAGCAAGAGTTCAGTACAAATAGTGTCCAATTTTCTGAAAGGAGCCAATTGTTCCTAGAGGACACACAGGTAAAATAGCTTATCATTTTCAGGCTCTAGAGGCAAGTAGTGTGTCAGGATTTGTTTTCTCCCAACGACACACAGAACAATTGTGGTCAATTAAGCACTAAAGCAAAATGTTAAGATCTGATCAAGAGGCTTATAAAGAGACAGATTTTGGGGCCCTCTCTTACCTTAATATTTTAACTAGGGATCACAAACGTAGAGGAGAAATCAGACATTTCAAAAGATTTTGCCAATTATTTTCTTAGTTTAGATTAAGCAAAATGTCAGTAGAAATGAATGCCTGTTTAGAAAAAAAACGCAACTTAGAAAATGGTGATGAAGATCCCACCCTGAAGAAACTGTACATGGATTCAGAGAATGTGTGCTGATTTATGATAGTATGACACCAAATGAATCCAGACCAAATATGAAAAAGCAAGTAACCTTCAGGGACAAAAATACTTCTAAAAAATTTCTGTTTAGTAAGGACTTACTTCTCCTCAAAGGAACAGAAAAGCTCATCCTTGAAGTTAAGAAAACTCTTCTGCAAGTAATGACTTCACTGCTCATTAGAGAATTATATCATTAAGAGGAAGTGCCTGTAATACCAAACAGTATTTTGAGTGTAAAAACTGTCAACATATCAGAGAAATTGTCCTTCCTTAATTGGATTGTATTTGGAACAAGTCAACAATGTATACACATTCATTTATGAAATAAACCCATAAAAGCCGCGCAGCCTCTCTTTTCTTTTCATTGTAGTCAGGGATTCAGGTAACTTTAAATTTAATAAAGGTCACAGGAAGAACTGAGATCCTCACTACCTAGACATTTACCATCAAGGAATCAGCTGCTTCTGCCAATATGATCAGTTGCAAAGTAGCAAATACTAGCATACAGCTTCAGAGTCACGGGCCCTTCAGATTAACTGGGACACTTCCACCTCAGATACTAAGTCAGGCAATGCAAAATGAAACTGCCTCTGCTTATGAACAGTTCATATTTGAGAGATTCTTTGGCCATCTTCTGAGCTGGAAAGTGAACTAATTTGGCAGTAAAAGCTTTTATTCCAAGTAAATTATGTCAAAAAGATGAATAATACAAATTTTGTGGCTAAAGAATTTACTGAGTCCTAGTTCCATGCATATAGTTAGTTACATACCTCTGTGTATCTGCTTAAAAAGCAGGCTTCCATTTTGTACTACCTACAGTGGCCTCACTATAACTTCACACAGAGCACGATATCAAATTCTATCTTAGATATTATTTTCCCCTGCATCACAAGGCCACATCAGCTGAAAAAAATCAAGATTTCCACATCAGCCAAAAAAGCTACAAAAATTACTTTAAATTATACACAACTCTGCTTATTACAAAAAGAAAACAGGTTGTTAATTAATTAATTAATGTAATTAATTAATATAAGTTAGCATTTGATGTTACTGTCAAACCTGATCAAAAGTATATTTTATACAGTCAGTGATTCATGTAAACATAGGTGCAGTTAGAACAGCTACAAAATTAACGGGAAAAGACTTCATGGAAGGAGCACCATCTTTCCTCGAGCACCGCTGCTACGAATAATGTCTTCATGAGCCTTGGCTACTTTCTCCAGTGGATATTCAGAGCCTACAATTGGTTTCAGCCAGCCAGCTTCTATGCCATCAAGGACTGCTGTTGCACATTCATGCTTCTCCTCCTGCATGCAATAAACACACCATTTACCATAAGGTCTTTACAGTTTAGAAAAGTATTGACTATTTATGCAAGTGTTAAACCAAATTTCACAACCCGAATATATTTTATGATGTTCTGAGATTAAATCAAAACATCAAGGAATGAACAAGCAAGTTAGTTACAGGGAAATTATGCTTTCATCCCTACAAACGATTTTAACTGGAAATAGAGAGGTGTTGGAATAAGCCAACAGAACATTCTTTAAAATAAAAATATTTCTTACCTCAGTTGCAAGAAACAGACTAACTCCAATTATGCTAGACTCTTTACTCATAGTGTCTCTTGGATTTATCTCAATAGGACCTCTACAGCCCACAACCTGTTACAAACGAGTTAAAAGACAGTTGAAGTTACAACTGTTGAATTGCATTGCTAAATGCCCAAACTAAAGTCAGTGACAAAAAACACTTACCATCACCCTTCCTGCATAGGACAACAGTTGCAAGTCAGCAGCAAGATTGATGTTAGAAAGCATTTCGATTATTATATCAACTCCTTCCATCCCTGTGTATTCCTATAGAGGACACGATATGTTACTTAAATCGCTCCCATTAGTGCTTGCGTACCACTGTTTATTTCATACACTACAGATAACATACATTTTACAGTTTATTGTTTAAATTTTAAATACAGTCTTGGTACCAAGACTGACAACTAAGAAGTTTAATTTTAGCATATTTTGACATGCTGAATTATGATATGCTACTATATTGGAGTTTGCCAGAACGCAAGAGTTTCTAAATGCCATTGCCTGTGAAGAAAGCTCAGCCTTTCCAGCCTGGAAAAGTTTTTCCCTGTGTAGTAATGAAAAAGGTAAGGTAGTACACTATTGCTCCTTCATAGAACTACTTTAAAAAAATTCTGCAAACATCTGTTCACATTTTGCTGGTATGAAAAATATATACTGCATCACCTAGCCCTGATACATGCTTACCTTAATTTTATCAATGTAATTAGTTTCTCTGTGATTAAACGCTTGGTGAGCACCATTTCTCAGAACCATGTTCATGCCCTCCTCAGTTCCTGCTGTACCCAAAACCTTTAAACCACAAGCTCTGGCAATCTGACATGCTGCTATTCCCACCTGAGGGAAAAAAAGGGGGAAAAAAAAAAAGAAAATAAAAAATAAAAAAGTCTTTTTTTCTCTTTCGTTCTTAACATTTTAAATTTTATATATTCTACCAGCAACTTGGAACTTACCCGTTTAAAAAGTTGGCCTGGTAACATTTTTTTTTTTTAGCTGTAATAAGTAATTTGGATCTTAGGGACAGCCAAATAGTCTTTTAAAAAGGAAAATATATTTAGAGAGGCATAATAAAGTTCTGTGGGGTTTTTAATATCTATCAGCATTTGACTTAAAACCATGTAGAATGTTGTCTATCTGTTGAAGTTGGGCCATATATATTTCATACAAAGCCAAGGAAATTCTTCTCTTCACAGAATCACCTTGATACCAGCATTACATATTGCAAAGAAAATCCACATGCACAAATTTTATTAACACTACTTTTGTACCTTTCACAAAGAAATTAAATTATATCTTTAGAAACAAAATTATCAGTGTCTCGTACCAGCTTTGAACTCCAGAGGATGTTTAGAGGTGAGGGATGCCTCCATAAAAACCTGACGTCGGAGCCAATGATCGCTTGAGGCATACCAATGCCATCTCTTGTTTTGCTTTGTGCCACAGCAACAGAATGCGAAAGCAAAACAAGGGGAACAGCTGACATGTACAAAGCCTCCTGGGATTCAGCCCCCGCTGGTCAGCTTCCTGGGGCTACAGATTCGGCACCCGCTGTACCAACCGTACAGCTGGACATCTCCTCCAGCATATGTTAAGATATGCACATTTTTATATTGGGGGGGGACACAATGGACAGGCACACAAACAAATAAATAAATATACAAATGAAGAAGACCATAAAAACTCCATTCTGTGGCTCTGCTATTTAAATATATATGTGTGAATAACACACAAAATAAATAGACAGGCTTCTCAAAAAAATCTACCATGAGCATCTGTCTGGCCAGGATCTACCCAAACTCTTTGCCAAATGTGACCCATTTTCTCAATAGCAGATCATCAGTTTTCAACTAAATGAAAAAATAAATACCATTAATTAAAATACATCATGGCCAGACTGATTTTCAGAGAAAAATTCGAAAGGGGGCACGTTTTTAAGAGTCGTTGTGGAAGTCAGCATCACTTGAAAGAAAAGATGCAGCACAAACCATCTTTTCTCTTCAGCATGTGGTTCAGACCTATACATACCTCACTGCTTTTACAAGTATTCCTATAACAAAGGTTACAAGTCCACAGAACAACAGATCTGCATTATATGCTTCTGCAAACCAGAGGCAATATATCTTTTCAAGAAACATAAAATGTTCAAGAATAGAAACACTACATTTAGTTTAAGAAAAAAAAAGAGACTACGATGCTGAATGTCATTCTAGTATCTTAGAATGAGATCTGAATTCCTCCTCATAAGAGACTGTCATAACCACCTTTTTGCTGTCTACCAAATAATTAAGGAAATGTTGCCCATTTATAGCAGCTCTTTGGTTAATCAGCAGAAGCTGAGCAACAAAGTGCAGAGTATGGGGATAAATTGAACTAGAATATTGGATGAAAGATATCTAAAGTTAGTTTGTCTTGTAAAACCAATGAAAACTGTATGTTCAGTTTCACATAGTATTCAGTCATGAATTTATATATTCCAATACCTCTCCTTGTGCAGCTAGCTGTTAGCTAATAGGTAAAAATATCCCAGAAATGCATAGTTGCTATGCACTGTGCAGTAATGATTACTACTTAGAGAATTAAGAACAACTTGTACATACTTTAAAATTACAGCTTTCTGCTATTAGTTTTATCTCAGGAAGACCAGTTATAAAGCTTCCAGACCAACTTCTGACTGCAGCAATGTGTTTATTATGTGACCCTCTGTATTAGGGGCCTTATACAATTACTCATGCTGTTTCATGGTTATTTGGAATAACAGGGTTAGCTCTAAGAAAAAGTATCCTGAAGTGTCTGAAATAAAAACCTAATTTTCTTAATCCATTAATTGATGTAAATGTGACCATAAGTCATTTCACAGACAAAAGCAGGTACAAGGACAGAAAGGAGCATTCCTTGTAACGTTTTAAAATACTTACTCCCCCACTCGCACCATGGACTAGCACACTTTCCCCTGCTTTGGCACGCCCTCTGAATGGAAAAACAGAAAATATGGGCATTATGACTGCAGCACATAATCATTAAGCATCAGATTGCATATACTGACATCAAGTCTCATCTTTCACACAGTATTACTTCCAATTTACGTTATGGCTAAACAGGTATAATCAGCCTCTCTGTAAAAACAAGGAGGCAAAATAAACCATATCATTTATGAATTTAAGTCATATGCAATTATGTCAACATGCAACTAGCAGCAAGTAACAGTCTGGTACTGAACCTCAGTTCAAGATCTTCACCTGTTACAGATCTTAAAATAAACCACACTAGTTCTAATCATTTGTTCTATCATACTAAACCAGATTTCCAGTCCTAAATTCTCACCTAGCTGACACAGAAGTCTGGCTTTTACTCATTATACTGTACTATGGCAACTGACGGGACTGTACACAGAGTCTCTCTGGCAAAGAGGCTCACGAAGAAAAGCGGTGGGTCTGCTCTACATTGTCCCTTTGATTAAGAAATTAGAACCATTCCTGGTTTTCTTCCCCAGCTCAAATACCAATGAGTACTGAAAAAGCGTTGCACGTTTTATTACATGATACTTATCGAAGAAGCTTTTCCAGGTCTGTTATCTTAAGAAGAAATACTTAACAGGAAAATACAGTCACTAGCTCCTAGGTAACAATTATGTGACAATTCCATTAGTGTAACAAACTTAAACCCAGTGTTCTAAATATTTCCCACTCATTGATCTCCCCCCCATTTTACAGGACAACGAAGATATGGGCTTCAATATTTCAAATATTCAAAAGCAAAATGCACAAACTTAGATTTGGCACCTTACTTTTGGAAAAGAGCACGATAAGCAGTGAAGTAGGGTATGCCAATTGCTGCTCCTTGCCTAAAATCCAGTTTATCCGACAAAGGAAAGACTCTATTAGATGCGGCAACTGCATAATCTGCATATCCTCCAGAGATCGTACCAATGGTAAAAACCCTGTCACCTTTCTAGAAAGGAGGGAAAGAAGATAGGGAAATTAATCATCTCCTTTGTTTTTTCCTGAATAGACATTAAGAACCAGTTCACAGAAGTTTAGGCTTTTTTTTAACAGCTCTCCTGTTAAAAATAACGAGTTATATTTGTCACACAGAAGATTTTTATAAATGCTAATACATAAAATCGATGCAACACAAACCATATAATTTCATATACTTAGATTTAAGTGTCATAATTATTACCCCTGTTCTACAGTATAACACAAACCTACTGTCTCATTAATGAACCTGAACACCAAAGAATTTCACCCAGATTCCAAATGCAAAACCTCAAAAGCTTTTACAAACACAGAATAAATATTTCTCCGTTATTTTTGTTTTAACATAGAAAAGATAATACTCTTAATACACCCTAAGGTAACTAAGTGTTGCTGCTGTTCTTCAACAGGGAACACTGAAGCCAGCAGTTCAGGAGGCGACGCAGGAAACGCGCCACCTGGCAGTGTGCTGCACGTGTGCGCGCCTAGGTGCTCCAGTCCCGCTGACGGAGCACAACGCCAGCTGCCGAGGTCCAGCTCAGCATCCAACCTTGTACAAGCCCACTCGCAGAGCAACATCAGTATCTGTTAACATTCACAGTTACCGAGCTCTCATTTTTCTACTATTTGCGTGTTGATGCCAATAAATATACAGCGTGTGGACTACATCGGTTTGGTTTGTGGACTTCGGGTATTAACTACTGTGCAGAGCGCTGCATACCAGAATAGCTGTTTCTCAAGCATTTTGGGCATGCAAATACATAAGCTTGGCTACTCAGCATTTTTAGGATGTCTGTCTGTGGCACATACTGAGCTCATCATCTCTCTCATTCAAGCAAAGAGCATGATGATTTCCATAAGAAACAAAAAGCACACCCAGCAGATATAGCAAACTATTGATAAAATATGAATAAACATGATTCTTCTCTCCAGATAACCAAATATCTCCTCTCTCCCACAACAGTTACATAAGTTCCAAGTCAGGAAATTCCAACACCATTATAACTACAGTTTTTGTGTTTGTCTGAGACCAACAGTCTAGTGACTTGAAAGGACAAACAGATTTTAAAACTAACTAAATGTCATGGATATCTTTTAGGAAACTGATAATTGCCTTCTCCTGCCCAAGACGATCCCCCTGAGAAAATCTAAGTAAAATTACTAGACTGCAGTAATAAAGTATTTGAACAGTTTTAACAACAAATATGTAATTTATGGGGTTTTGACTGACTCTCAAGTCAGTAAAACAAAAGCTCTTTCTATTTCCCAAAAAAAGGTTATAGAAAATTTTTCAGTTCTGCATGAATTACTGCCTCAAACAGGAAGCACCCAACTTCAAACATTTCTGCAATGCCATAAAAATAGTTCTGAAGCACAAGTTTTGTACACCTGATATCACTGCTTTAAGCAGACAAACTGAAATGCCTCTTCTGAGGCCTTTTAACTCTTGGAGGTCAACAGCATTAAAGACTTCCCTGCAGTTCAATCTGCAGACTGGATTGGCAATATGATCTCGCTGCATACTTTTACCAGTCAATGAAGGTGATTCCCCACCCCACCCCAAAAAAGATTACATGATTGTAAGCAATAAAAACAGCAACAGTAGTATGGCAATCACACAAAGAGGATACAATAAACAATAATGAATTAAAACCCAATGCATAAATACCTTGAATGCAGTCACATGTTGCCCAACACCTTCTATTACACCAGCCACATCTGATCCAGGAGTATAGGGTAAAGCTGGTTTTCTAGCATAATTTCCAGAACGAATATATGTCTCGACAGGATTTACCCCACAGGCATGGACTTTAATTAACACCTAGAAGAAAAGATGCTTCTTAAGCCATAATTAAAAAGATTGAACTCAAAGCATGGTATCATGGCATTTTAACTAAACTCTTAAACAGTCAGCAAAAATTCAGTGCTGAATTGAAGCTATTTTCAGGAAATCCTTTATATGGAATATGTAGCCCATATAAAAGTAAAAACCCCACATTTGTTAAACATGATGCCTCAGGTCGTATGAATACCCTGATGAAAACCGACATATTTAAGATGAAAAGTTTTGGTTTGTATTCTTCATTCTGTTCTGAGCGTACCTATTATCATTCCAAATCATTATGTCAGTTCACCGAACATATATATACCTGATTTTCTTTTGGATCGGGAATTAAGACGTCTGACTGGAGTTTAAGCACTTCAGGGCCACCAAATTCAAAAACTCTGACAGCTCGCATCACATTTCTTGTGGCTGCCATAGTGATCAGAACGTCTGGCGGAGGGAAAAAAAACCAATACTACTTTATTGCCTTCGTAATGTATTTTGCATCACCAAAATAAAGAAACCAAACAACCACCTGTCAAGCAACTGATTTTAATACAGCCTGAATCCGGATTTAAATTTGGGGGGCAGGGTTCGTTTGTTTTGGGGTATTTTCCCAAATCTTGCAAAAGACAGAAAATTAACCGTACTATTTGCAGGACTTTAGGGATATTAAGAGAAGCACATGCAAATAACTTATCCATAGAAGTATTTCCGCAGCAGCTCCCGCGAACGCTGCACCGCGATCAGTGCAGCGCAGAGATGGGCACTGCTCTGGGGAAGATCACGGGCAGGGCCTGCCCCGCCCCCGAGCAGCCGCCGGGAGCGCGGCCCCGGGGCGTTCGGGAAGCGGAGCCCGGTCCTCCCTCGCAAGGAGAGGCACAGCCGGACGAGCGGGGCCCGGCCGCGCTCCCGGGAGGCGCACCGGCCGCTCGGCAGGGAGCGCCGGCGGCGGCGGGGCGAAGCGGCCCGGCGGCCAGGGGACAGCGCGCGCCCCTCAGCGCCGGCGGGGAGGCCCCGCCCCGGGCACGCCCCCGTGCCCAGGCCACGCCCCCTGCGGGCACGCCCCGCCCCGCCAGCCGCTGCCGCCGGAGGCACCGGGGCTGCCGGAGGCAGGGCTGTCCAGCAGTGCCGCGACCGTGTCCGGCTCGGCCTGCGGAGCCCAGCCCCGCGCGGCGGGGACAGGCGGCACGGGCAGAGCGAGACAGCCGCCAGCCCCGCCCCGCCGCCCTGCAGCGGCCCGCCCCGCCGCCCGGGGCAGCGCCGGGTCCCGGAGACCGCCGGGGTGCCCCCCCCCCCCGCCGCGCCCACCGCCTACCTCCGGAGCGCTCCTGCCTCCGCGGCGGAAAGCGGGCCCGGGACGATCGGCGGCGGGGGCGGTGACGGGCGTCCCACGCCCCGCCCGGGTCCCCCGCCCCTCGGCCGTCGCGTGGGGAGGTTTGGCCCTGGCGGGCTCCCGTCAGGCCTCACGGGGGTCGCCATTGCGGGGCCGGGGCCGGGGCCGGCCCATGGCGGCCTTCCGGCAGCAGAAGGCACAGCGCCTGGCGCGAGCGGACGCCAGCAGGAAGGGAGCGCTGGACGAGGGCGCCGCCGCCGTCGTGCAGCTCCTCAACGGGCGGGCCCGGTTCTGCACCACCAGCTCCTGCTCGGGCCGCCTGGTCCTGGTGCAGGGCGGCGCGGCGGTGAGTGCCGCCGCGGCAGCGGGGCGCTGGAGGAGCCCGGCCGAGGCCTCTCCCCGGCCGGTGGGGTGCCGTGCCCCGCTCGCCCCGGCATGCCGCGGGGGGCCGCTCGCCGGCGGGGGCGGCAGCGGGAGCGGCGGCGGGCGGGCTCGAAAAGCAAATCCGTGGGACGTGGCAGGCTTAGGTAGGTGGTACGGCAGAAGGCGGCTGGCGCTGAGAGCGGCGTTCAGCGGTTCTCGCTCTCTGCTGCGATTTTTCTTATCAGGTGGTGGGACATAAAAGTTTCTAGTGCTAGGCCGCAACCTTACAGCGTTCTCCGACTGAGAATATATATATGAGTATGGATAGGTCATGTTTAAACTAATTCTATGCAAATACATTTTCGTACATTAAGAAAACACACCTTTTTGAAGGCAACGTTATCTATGCTGAAGGACCTTTTTTTTTATACAAGCACAAGATCAAACATCGTGTATCTGTAGTGTTAGTTTAATCGTTTCTCTTCATTATTAGGGTAAAAACAGCTGTGAGATCCAGAAGAAAGACTGCACGTGGCTCATGGTAACACATGCAATGTGTACCAAAGATGACGTGGTAAGAGGACGATACGATACGATACGACTTCTACATTTATTTACTGTAACGTTCCTAATGTCAGGGAAAGCATGTCATGTAAAATATAAAGAAACTCTTAAGGTTTTTTGTTCCTGTTACTAAGATGAACTGACATTCCAATTTCAAAATAAACTTTTCTCTGTGTGCTCTGCTTAATAAATTCCTAAGACCTGTTTTGAAGAGAATAGCTTTAAGTTTAATTCCAAATTCTCTGCATAGTTGTAAATGCAGGTAATATCAATCTTGAATAATTTCTTACTGTCTGGAGTCACATAACCTCCGCACCACAATAGCTCAGCAGGAAGTCAGGAATTACCTTTGCTTCTGTAGCAGAAGACTGTCTTTCAAAAATGATTTCTGAGAATCTAAGATACAGTGACTCTTATTTTTTCAAAGCCCTTTCCTTATTCAGAATAAGGAGAAATAATGCTTTTCTAAGCAAATGTTCTTCATTTTCTGAAAGATTACTGTTAGTATAACAATGTCTGTTTCATTTCTGCAGCTGTTTATCTGCTCTTTGTTTTCCCTTCTTGTTGGGTTGTGAGCAAGGTATTGTTTGGAGACTAGATTTGATTTAAAAGCCTTCCTATCCAAAAGTAAAATAAGCTTAATTTCTGTACAATACTTCCTGGTCTTTGGACAGCAATGACCTAGTCATTAGCCCAGACTATTCTGGGCTAAATGAAAACAGTATATTCCTTGTTAATACCAAAGTAACAATTGTGGTATGAAGCTAGGCATTTGCCTAGTAAAAGTTCTGTGTCAGGCAGCATCTGAGATGATGCTTACTCAAGCAGCAGCATTCCTGCAGGACAAAGATGCAGGATAATGTGGCCCTTATCCTGTCCTCCAGTAGTTAGAGCCTGACGTACACGTTAATGCAGTAATTGTGATATCCCTTTCAGAATGGGTTGGTTGTGGTTAACAAATATTTTGTATTGTCCTCATGAACTGTTTCATAAGCTATGGCCATTCTTGCTTTGTTGTTTTGGTCAGCCATTCTAGAAGTGACCAAAATTAATTCCTTTGTTTCCGTTAAATGTAGCTGTGTTCAGGTAAGCATGCCAGTGAGCACATTCATTTTGTATGTAATAATTCCTTCAAGACAGTTAAAACTGTCTTGACTTAAAAAAAACTTTCTTCAATTTAGAACTGTCTTGAGCCCAGCTTGCTGTGCAAACAAAACAGCCTTTCATTTACAAACACCTGAAACTAGTGTAACAGTGAATCCCTTATACTGCATTTTTAATTTAGTATCTTAAAATCCCGTCAAATTTAAAAAAGAAAAGAGTGGGGATTTTTTTAGTATGCTTTCAAAATAGTGTGCTCTCTGCATACATCTCTTTAGTTTGTCTGTCCCACAAAAGAAGCAGTAGAAAAGAAGAGTAAGAATTCTCTTTCTCAACTCATAGCTCGCTTTACCATATGCATACATTCTCACACATGCACAGAAAATCTCCTCCCAAATATTTGTCTTCATTAGTATTTGTTCTAGCAAAGCAGAGCTTACTGAAATTTATATTAGCAAATTTCAGGCTGAATAGGACACAGTAGGCTGTTGCTGACTCTTTGGAGAGGAAATAGTCTGATTTTTCCTGTTGCCTTTAACAGGTAGACGGGATTGGTTTTTTAATGCATGAATTGCAAGCATAAGAAAAATGTCTTTGATTAACTCTTAAACTACTGTACTCAAATGCATGATAAAGCTTTGCTAGTGCAGTATTTAGGAAATGAGAAGGGAAGTCAGGATCTTGTATGCTGTGTGTTGTACTTTTCAGCTGTCAGACCATTTGACCTCATTGTGTATATTAACCTCAACAATATGATCACAGGATGTTTGGCTTGTAATTTATTTTTATGCCTTTATCCTCCCAATGTGTAGAGAAAAAGCATTGTGTATTACGAAGTACCTCTTTGCAAGGTTATTGATATGACACAAATATAATCTTATAATTACACAATAGTGTAAAACTGAAATGGGGTACTTTTTTCCCCTGACACGTTATTGGTGTGAATCTTGACCACCTTCAACTTTGGACTTTTGGGCATATGTGTGCCAGGATTTCGCCAGCTGCCATTTAATGCTTCAAGATATGCACATGCAGAGCATTCACTTCTACCAAGACCTATGCAGGCATAGCATTGCCTGCATGTCTGTATGGGCAGACCTGTAAGGTATGCTGTCAGCTGTTGGCTTTGCATATTGCTGACCAACCTTCCAAGTGTCTAGCTTGAGTGTCAGTACAGTGTACCTCGTGAGTGAGGTGTCGTCTCATCCCTTTCTCGTGAGCAGGTTTTGCCAAATGCAGTGGGCTGTGCGTTTCCCTCATCAGATTGTAACTTACATCCAACCTTGTAATGTGACTGCAGCGACAGCATTTGCTGTAGTACCAATGTATTGGCTTTCTAGGACAAGGGCTGCGTTCTGTGTTACTGTAAATGTGCTGCTGTGGTCAGTCATTAAACATGGTTGTTTTCTGCTTCGTATCACTTCAGTGATTGCTGCTGTTTTTAGAATAGAGGGGTTTTCATTTGTGGGAGGTTTTTTACATGTCACCGACAGGTATTTTCTGTCATTTCATGACAGCAATTAGGCTCTGACTCGTTAGAGATGAGGGGCATATACATATTCCCGTAGGGTGTTTTCCCATCAGTTTCCCTGGGAGCAAATCAGGGCCTCAGACTTCATAGACTTAATAGAAAATTTATTTCAGTATTTCCCTGTTAAATTGAGTTTGCAGGAAAATAATGATTTAGAAGCAGTAAGATAATAAAAAACCTTTACTGAAAAATATTTTGTTCCATTAATAAGCTTTTTCAGGAAACAAGTGTTGTAAGACAGCTTTGGGGCAGTGCTAGCAGGCATAGATGATTTCAGTCAGTATGACTCTCTTAACTAGTTGTATTCTCACTGGAAAGCTGCCTCTAGAGTATCTGCTAAATTAGCCTTTTCAGAGAAAGAGAAACCCTTAAAAACACCCTCACCAATATCACACACACTGATCGCAGCTAATAACGTGCTCTCTGTTAGACAGACTTGTCTCAGAGACCTGTCTCGGAGACAAGGCTGTCTCGCTTTGCTTCCAACCACAATGGATGCCGATCATTTCGCTGAAGCAGGACACTGTATTGCGCAGGTGGCTAGAACAGAGTTCTCAAACATGGGAAAGCGCCTGAAAAGGGATCACTGAAACGTGCCTGAAAACGTAACGCACGCATCCATGGCAGGCCCCGGCCTGTGTTACGCACTGTGAGTGCCAACTGCTGCATATATTTGTGTTCCTGCTGAAATCAGCACAGCCAAAGCAGACGCTACACAGCGCAGGGGCCTCAGGGGTGTACACAGCCAGCCTTGTGCTGTGCTGCGGAGAGAGACCACACAAACTCTGCGGAGCCCAGCTTTAGATAAGGAAGCTGTATGACCGTGCTAGCATACTTTCAGGCAGGGTGAATTCACCTCAGTGGAGCACTGTGTCAACACAACTCATTTCCAGGCCCCAGCAAATGCTAAATAAGTTAGCGTAGGTATTTCTGCACAACACTGCATTATGCAATGTTGATCGTTTCTGTTTCTCATCAGCTTTAGCACAGCTGTGGTTACTCGGGCATTTTCTAAAATCTGGTGCAGAAATTACAAACCTAGCCATTCAGAAAGACACGCTTTCAACTTAAAATAAGAACACTTATGGAGGAGATGCTGCATAAATATATTTTAACTTTTCAATGTTTAAAGGAAAGGAGAGAGTGTTACTTCAGCAGTTTTCTTTTATGCCATCATGTCTTTAAAAAATACATGAATTTGATTATTTCCTGAAACTTTTATTGACTATTTTAATTTTACGAGAAAGATGAGAAGGGCTAGACAAAACAACAAAGTATGGGAAAACAGCTAAAATTTCTCTAGTTAACATAGCAAATTTTTTAGTGCTGTGAATTAAGCAAGTAAAGGCAAACAAGGGGGGCAAATAGTTTAAATATGTTTATGTTCAAATAATCATACAATGGAATAAGTAATATAACTGCCTTAAAGTGACCTTTCTGAATGGAAGAAAGTAATATCGGCCCTTAAGATTACTCTGCATAAAGATAGCATAGAGAAGTAAGGAAATTGTAATAGCATGTCATGCAGAATGTCATACAGCTTTCTCCACGCTCGCAAATCCAGGAAAAATTGCCACTAACATCTCAGTTTTCTAGCAGAACTGAGGGGTCTGAAGGTAATTTCTTGAATTTTATAAGTATGAAGTTACTTCATTTTTTTCTTGTCTTGTGGGTTTATGCCTCTAATTCAAACCTCTGAATTTTTTATCATTATGACTCTTATACACTAGGGTATGCATTATTATTTAACCTAGGATTAAAATGTGATCAAGTATGTTAGGCCATTAATTTGTTCTGCTGAACGCCAGAGAGTTTTCTGGAGTTGACGAATGTACTTCAGAAACTAAATGTCTTTGATTTTTAAAGAACAGTTTTTTTAAAAAAGAAACACCTAAGAAACCTGCTCAGGTTTCATCTGATTGCAGTAAAACAGTCCTCTTCCCGTGCTGTACTGACTCTATTGATTCGTTTGAATGTACAAAGAAATAAACAGGGAAGCACACTTTTTCAGGTTTTTAAAGTCTATCTTGCAATGAATTTCGATCAAACCTAATCAGTTTAGCAAACAGAATCAGGGAGATCTGTGGAATTTATATGTATTATGAGCAATGAAAAATCAAAAGCAGCTGAACAAACCTCATTGCTTGGAACTCATTTGCTGCATTTTTAATGCTTGTTTCACACACTGACTAGCTATTATTTTAAATTTTTTGTAGTAACAGTGCACACTTGCAGTATTAATATAAATATTTTGGTGTGTTTTCCAGATGACAGCACTACAGAAAGCCACTGGTGACGTTGTGCTCAAGTTTGAACCATTTGTTCTTCATGTGCTGTGTCAAGAGCTACAAGATGCACAGCTTCTGGTAAAATTACATCAAGTAACAATGTTACATTGTTGTTCCGTTATACTCTTTGCCGTAAATATTGGCTCCTAAGTAAGCTTTAGCATTTAAGAATAGTCCCACATGTGTTGTATGTTTAATAACTAGGGTAGTAAAAGTAAGCTGATGAAGAGAAAACAGCTCTAAACTTAGTAGAGATTTTGCCGTACTTTTTGGAAAAAATCACCCAACTACAGTTTAGTGCTTGAGCTGAAGCAGGTTGCCTCGCAAAACGTTTTTTATAGTGAGCCTGGGTTGCTTTCACTGGCTGAAAGTAATGGGTTTTTTAGATATCATTTTGCTACTGTCAGGCCATTTGGCTCCAGTGTTTCAACTAACTGAGTAGTACCTTTGCTTCCTGCTTTCCCAGAATGACTCCGGAGAGTAACGCATGACGGGTTTGTTCCTTCATTAATGTACAAGAGAGTTGATTAGCTTCTTTCATAGTACTGCTGCACTTTTAGCTATAGAAGTGTTGCATGACTGTATATGGTTACTAGCTCTTCAAGATAAAATAGTACAGCACCCAGAGAGACGTTGATGTCCCATCTCTGCTAATGGATTAAGATTAGACAATTAAGATTGACTGTGATTCTTTGAAAACCAACCACAATTTGTGATACTACATGGGTTTGATCTTAAAAAAGATTTTAGTACAACTATTATTGCATTAATTTGGGGAGATGGTTTTGAATAAGTTTTTTTGCAGAAGTGAGATTATAAACTGCATTGCAACCCATCTGTAATTGCTTCTTGCTGTGAAAGTGTGTAACACCTGTTTAAGGCATTTATTTGTTCTGCAGCAGTCAGTGGCTATCGAGTCTGGGTTCAGGAACTCTGGTATTACAGTTGGCAGAGGAGGAAAAATTGTGATGGTAAGGACTTTTCTACTTACCTGTAAGGAATGTAACAAAATCATATCTTTACTGTTAACCTTGATTTTTTACGAGCCAAGATCTGAATTGTAATCTGACTGACAGCTATCACAGGGAACGCTGTAACAAATACCTTTTCTGCTTTAGTTGACAGCAAACAAACCCATTGTGTGGATAAGTGGGGTTTTTTGCTGTGATGAACTCCCTATATTATTTAAATAACCTTCATAAAATAAAAAACTTTATTATAGATAAATCCTTCTCTGTGTGTTTTTAGGCTGTCCGGAGCACTCATTGCTTAGAAGTTCCATTGAGCCACAAGGGGAAATTGATGGTCTCTGAAGAATATATTGAATATCTGATACAGGTAGCTAATCAAAAAATGGAAGAAAACACAAGGAGGATTGACAGGTTTGTAAGAGTACACCAATCCTATTCATGACACCTAAATCCAAAAGTGAGAGAGGTTATGGTAGAAAACAAGCAAGCAAACAAAAAATGCAAACAAAAAAAGCAGGCAAACCAAAACCAGACCACCCCCCAAAGTCTAAAATAAAATTTGAATTAATTATTTGAGCTCTGAAGACTATAAACTGTTTAAGCAAAAACCTTTAAACTCTACTCAGTAACTATCCGCAAACTCATGTTGTTTATGTTTCTTTTTCTAAGATAACAGCATTTGTTATTCTAACACAGTAACCATTTCAGACGTATTCAGATTGCAGTGCACACTTCAATCCACTAAATACTTTGTATAGTTTCCAAAACTGATGATTTACGAAGGCGGTGGAAGGTTACACGCCCTTTGGGTCTTTACATTTGTCTCCAGCTGAGGGACAGAATAGGCAGAAGAGCTAAAGAGCATGAGGATCAAAAGGGTACTGGAGAGACACCTGCCTGGACCAGTTTCTTTTCATATGCCCATTGAAAATCTCCGTAGTTGTTAAAATTAAAAGTAATCGCTAAAAGTAGCATTCCATCTGGTCATTAATGCTGTCATTGATCAGACATTTAACGTGATACCATTTGATAGTTTTTGTAAGATTAGCATCTTAATGGCACGTGAGTACATCCACTAACTGATTTCTAACATACAAGCGTTACAAAGGGAAGCGGCATGGCATACACAAGAATACGTGCTGATATTTCTAATTTTTCTTCCAATATTGGCTAGAACATTTCAATGTTAGTAATTATTTTCTTGTCTTGGCACGTTTTGATCGTATTACAAAAGCATTAGTTTTTCAGAGTAGTTTTGCAGATCCTGAGCAAACCCACAAAAATTATAACTATGCAATTATTTTTCCTAGATTCTACAAACGCTTAGAGTTAGCTTTGAAAATGGCCATCAGTGCAAATAACTCGCCTTCTGAGGAGACAGAGAAGAATCGCTCTGTGTACATTCACAGAAGAAAGAGAAAGACCATTCTAGAACAAGATGTACACACCTCTCCAAAGGATCGCAATGAAGAATTGCAGCCTGAGGATGATACAGAAAGCAATCTTGATATTTTTGCTGAAATCGTGATATAGACTAAGGCATTTGAAAGCAAATGGTGAACTGAATAATAACTGTAATGCTCTTTGTAAGAGATATAAATACTGCTCTGTTCTAAGTAGTAACGCTCTCATGGACATTTACCAGAAAAAAAAAGGTCATTAAACAGAATTGTTGGAGAGGTTTAATGCCACAGAAGCACACAGAACAAAACCTTAGAATGTTTTGGGGTTTTTTGTAAAGCCACTGTTGAATTAACAATCTTTGTCTGTCAGTTATCACAGAAATAACTGGTTTGCTACAGCCTTTGGCCGTGTTCTCTGTGGAAACATTTCACTTCCAAATGTTGGGTTTAGTCCTGATTTTTGCAGAGCAGAAAAACTCTAAAGACTGTGTTGTTATCCTTGAAGGTTTTTCATCCCTGCAGGACCTCTGCAAAACAGTGTGCAGGAATATAGATATTTTCAAAATACCTGTATTTTTCAGAACAACACAAAGCCACATGCTAGCCAGCTGAAGAACAGTACCTGGTGTGAAGGTTAGGATAGAAGAGTAGAAGGTATGTGCTGCTCTGTGCCAGCTTCAGCCAGGTGCATCCAGGATCCTTCCCGACTGTTGTGCTGCGCAGCAAAGTTGATGCTGTTTTCCTGCACTTCGCTATGTTCAGGCTCCAGCCCGACTGTGTTCATGTGTTCTGCTTCCCTTGGCCAGCTGCCCTTCCCTTTGCACCGTTTAGCCAACTCTGTATGCTGATAGTTCATTAGCTCACTTACTTACATATCATTCTGTGTGGCCAGCGCCCAGCTTCAGTTCCAGTTGTTGGGCAGAAAGTCCACCAAAGTGTGCAGTAATGGGCCTTCTCGCCAGGCTATGCACCGCTGGCGTGCAGGAAGTGTTACATATAAAACAGTGCAATAATTTGTGCATTCCTGTATTGTGCCACTGGGAAATGTCAGAAAACTACATACTTGTAGTGTTTTGGGGTTTTTTCCCAGAAAAATGGTGAATTTGTAAACCTTAGCAGCAATGAATTCTGAGCCCACCCTTCTTAGACTGAGTGATCTCTAACACTGCAAAACAAGACCCTGACTGAAGGAAATGGTTTATTTGATACAGTAACTCCCAGTTTGCATAGATCATTGTTTCCATTAGATAAGCCCATGTCTTGGGGACATCTTGATTCCACTGTAAAAATTTGACATACTAGGTAGCAGCCAAAGGGAAAAGTAATTGGGGGGCTTTAAATAGATGCTGAAGGGCCTGTTAGGCTGTGTTTCCAGTAGCAGGCATGCCAAAACAAACCAGAGCCTTTTGTGTTGCTCGTTTCTGTTGCTAACTTGCAGCTTGAACAGTTCGGTATGCTTGCTTTCATCCTATTTCTTGTGGCTTGAAAGACCTCAGCACCTGGCTGGAGCGTGGGAAGGTGAGAGGCCAACACGTTTCTGTCCCTGCAAGAAGAGTGCAGTCGCGTCAAGTGAAATGCTGGGTGGTTGATACTGTCCTTGCCTGTTGGCTGTGAGCACGAGTGGAGCAAACAGCAGAAGGCGCAGGCTCTGCTGTTCTCTGTGGAGGGGCCCAGGCACTGGTAACATATTTGAAGATTAAAGACCATCAGCTTCTGAGACAACCAAGTACATAAGATGTTGAAATACCACAAGAAACCTTCAAAAGTAATACGCTGTTCTCAAACCACATGTGTATTAGGGTAGACTAATCCTTGTTTAATTCTAACTGAACCTGGGGCAGGAGGGGATTATTTCTAATACTGAAGAGCTGCTTGCTGGGGGGTGTGCAGCAAGCGCCCATTGCCTGGCAGGGTCAGAGCATGTGGCGTGGTTGTGGTGGGGCCACCACAACAGGGACGTGGGTGAGCAAAGCCGGCGTCCCACAGCCCATGCAGCAGCAGGCACACAGGTAGGGGCAGCAGAGGGTCCCTGCGGCAGGCCAAAGTGACTGCAGCTCTTCGGGACGTGGGGAGGTGGCTTCTGCTGCACACGTTATCAGAGTTGCGCTGGGGTGGGGGCGGGGGGGGATCACCTGAGGCAGTTGCAATTGTAAGTTTTTGTAGACCCTCCTTTCCGTTCTGAGGCACAACTGCGGTTCTTTGAACCAAGCAGAGCCAAAGCCCCAAAGCTTCCATCGACGAACACGGCCATCTGTTCCAGTGCGGTGGGGTGGCTGGATGATCTCGCAGGCCAGCTACCCCAGCAAGGCCCTGGTGAGCCAGCTCCGTCCCCACTGGTGGGGGTCCCACTGTGTCCCCCCCGGTCCCTCCTCACTGCCTGGGAGGGGCGGCTCCTGCCGCCGAGGAGGCAGTCATTGCTTCTAAAAGCAGGAGAGTCGTTTTCAGAGGGTTTGTTCAGAACAGTCTGAACCATCTTCTGCATTTAAAGCCGACCTAACAAGGTCTGGCTTTGGTCTGTTAGAAATGACTGCAAGTGCCTGCAGATGCTGTTAATGAACGTGAGCAGTTTCCACACACTTTGCAGTGCCACACATGGGAAGATAAAATTCAGCACTGAAAAAGCGAAGGTGCAAAGAACCTGTATCAGACTTCAACCCCAGCTCAGGAAGTCCGTATTTTTGAGCCCAGAGGAGGCCTGTTTCAGAGTTCAGAGGCGGTTCACTTCCAAGCACATAGAGTCACGAACATACCTGTGTAAGGTGGGAGAAGGATCACGGATACTAATTTTGTGTATAAACCAGGACTTTGGTATGCTTTCAAGGGCAGAGCTGTGGGACTATGTATTGGGAGGAAAAGGTATTCCATGCAACTACCTCACTACAATAATGGCCCAAACCTTTACAGTATGTAACCGCATGTACAGGTTTTATGTTCTTAGAAATACAGTTTGTCAGAAACTGGTGTGTGGTATGATCCCATGTTGCTCTTAAAAATTATACCAAATTCAGGAAGATTTTTTTGACAGTCTTAACCTAGAAAAGTTACCCTAACTATTGCAATCTTGTTATGTTATACCTGTTAACTCCACACAAAAATACCAAAATAGGACCCTACAACAAGAAAAAGAGAGTTGCATGATTCTCAGTGAAAGATTAGGGAATCTTTTTACTTCAGTGTTTAAAATATTGGACCATTTTTATAAGGTTTTGCTGATTTTTTTTAAACCCCCCCCAAAGGTTTCAGAGGGTGATGCTGAGGTTGTGTTTCATCGTCCTGCAGCCGTGCCGGGAAGGGGCAGAGCACCAGCACCGCCCTGCTCCACACACCACTACCTTTATTTGCCTAATATATCCCCCAAAGGGGATAATCATGCTTTTCCCCAGACTTGCCCAAGTTTCACAAGTTCCTTTTGAGATTAATTTTGTCAAGCTGTGTTTTATTTCCAGCTCCTATAATTAATTCTGTTACGCTTTAAATGCAATATTCAGCTGCAGACTACAGGCATCCCAGTGGAGAGAAAGGCTACACGCAACAGGAGGCAGCAGCCTTTGGAAAGGTAATTCTGGGGTTCATGGCAGAAGGAAAAAAAATACTGCTAAGCAACAAGATTCTTAAAATTGCCAAATCTTTATCATTTGTAAGTGTGCTTAGCCACTTAGTTAATGAAAGGGTATTTTCAGCCCAGTTTTCATATTTGTTTTTGCTATATTAAAATATTGGAACATTTTAAATTACAATTTCATTCATTTTGCATTCAGTTGTTTCTGGGGAGGCAGATGGCTTCATTCACTCCAGCAAATGATTGTCTTTTCTCACCCATAACAGCATCCATACCCAAAAATCACTTTACGTTGTCATTCCTCAAATTACAGCCAAAGCACTAGCCAGTTCTGCTCACAAATGGCATCCAACAGGCACTTCAGCATGAAAGTCACTTGACTGATTCGCCAAGATCATTCTTTACATGCAAATCATAGATGTCACAAGCACAAGTATTTGCTTGAAACAGCTTCTTCCTCTGAAACTTAAGTACTTAAATCAGTTTACAAGAACATAACAGTAACAGCATCAGAGTGCCATGGAAATCATTGTTTTCAAATGGAGTTAACACTCTCAGGATAGGACTGCTTATCAGTTCTCAGACACCACTTCTATTAATACTTTACTTGAATTTGCCTGAGTCTATGCATTTAGCAACGTGCAATTGTATAAAATGTAGCCTTGATTTTTTTAAAATAACCTTGTTCTATTACATATACCATGCACCGGAATTTTAGGAGGTCTTCAACAATTTTGGTTACTGAAAATACACAATTGCTTTGCAATATCTTCTCAATTTGATTTTACATAATACATTATTAAGGACGACGTTTAACTTCTGGTCTTCCAACCACTGAAAATAACACCAGTGCAGCATGCTGTGCATTTTTTAAAAGAAACTTTGAAAGGAAATTCGAGTCTTTTAAAAAAAATAGATAATCGTGTGCCTAAGATTTCCTAGCTGCCTGCTTAATTTCTTTACAGCAAAAGAAAATAAAGCCTGTAAGAATTACTGTCTTTCTTAAACCTGCGAGCTCTGGTGTGACAACAGCAGACAGCGACCTAGACACAATGATCAGAGTATCTTCAGCCCTTTTTTAAAAACAGAACAATATCTGAATTCCACATAGGAATTACACATAGCTTTTATTCTGCTTTCTGGATGCAGTTTATTTATGGTAACTGAGCACACACAATATTTTGGTTAATTTTATACTGGGGGGGGGGGGGGAAATCTTACTTTGTTTTCATTTACTGCATGACCCCATATTTTTCTCAAAACCAATTGAATTTTTATCAAAAAGAACATCATTCTTTTCCGCAAATAACACTGTAATCGAGCTTTATAGTTATTGTAATAAGGCTTTTTGAAGAAGAATCCTAACGATTTGACTGTTTAATTGTTAAATCGCTTTGCCTCGCTGGCAGACACGGCACTTCCCGCACCTCATCACAGGAACACACACGTCTCCGTTATTTTCCCATTCGGCAGGCATACATCCGGATGAATGCTGGTGCTGTGTTGGCATAAAGATCCGTACAATACATTCAGTACAGCACAAAGGGAAAATCTAACCTCTGGTACGCGGTTTTCAGCCGGTGAAAGGTGTCAGAAACAGCCTGAAGTGAAAGCCCGTGACAATTTGTACGTGCATCGGGGTTTGCTCCCTACGCAGAAGAGCAGGCTTTGTCGTGTCACTAAGTAAGCACCGTTTACGCACAATTTCACAGTATTTTTATCGTGACGTGGGAAACGCAGTACTCCGCGCCGTGAAGGATCACCGGCGTTGGTTCTGTCCCCTTCGGTCACCGGCAAGCTCACAACGCCCCCGGCCCTGCGGCGAGCCGCGGTGCCGCGGGCGGGACGGGGACGGCGGGGCGGGGGCAGCCCCGAGCCCGGCGGCGGGCGCTCCCTCAGCGCTGCGCCCCGCCCGCAGCCGGCCGCGGCGCTCGGACCGGCCTCGGGCCGGCTGGGGCCGAGCCTGCCCCGGCCCCCCGGCCCCGGCCCCGGCCCCGGCCCCGGCAGCCGAAAGGCGGGCCCGGGCGCAGCGCCGCAGCGGGCGGGAGGCGGGGGCCCGCAGCCCCTCGCCCTCCCGGCCCCGTCCCGCCCCGTCCCGCCCGGGGCGCGGCCGTGTGCTCCCCCGCGCCGAGACCCCGCCGGGGCCGGCCGGCAGGTTCGGCTGTTCTGCAGATTTTAGCGGCGAGAGATCTGTGCGCGGCACACGAAACGCACAGGCAGCTTCGGAAGATGTGGAGTGTCGTGCTTACGGTGCTCGTGATTTTGATACTAGCCATGTCTGCAATGCGCTTCTCCATCAAATAGTTTCATAAGTGATACTGGAACTTCAGACTGAGGCTCCCAGCGTCGGTAACTCACTAACATCTAAATAAAGCGGCACATTCCTTACTCGGTGTATTTCGCGGAAACTGCGCAAATTCTCTGGGTTCATCATCCACGGGGGGAGCCTGATGCCGCACCGTCCCCTCCGGTACCCCAAGGGCTCCCTGGCACAGCCCAGCCCGGCTGCAGACCCGACTGCAGCGGGCACAGTCATTTACTGATGCGGTATTCCCGGCAAGAGAAAAAGATACCTTTCAAATTACAGAAGCTATAAACTCTCAAAGCAGATAAACCGATCGCGGCAGTCTTAACTTAGGGCTACCCATAAAACCCAAACAAGACAGTACTTCACAGCGAGTCAGTCGCTAGGTTACGCTTTTGCCTGACTTGATGTACTCTGGAGTCGGTTTTACTCACACGACTATCTCTGAAGAGAAAAAAAAATCAGTTCTTGTGATTTGTCTCACACATGCTGCGTTCTGACAGTAGGAGTCATTTAAACTCCTGAAATACTAAACAGCTGGACTGGAAAAACCTGTTTTCCTTGGAATGACCACCAATTTTCCACTAATAGAGATGTAAATGGATCCCATTACTTTCTAAGAAGTTTTCCCCGTCCGTCATCAATTCTGTATCAATGTTAAACTGGCAGCACTGTTCTTTTATAATCTGCTAATTTAAATACATTTGCATAACTTCGCTGACAAAAATCAAGGTATATTTACAAGTGAAATGCGCCCAGAGTTTATGCACATCATCTACGTTTTCCCCATTATTTTGCATCCCTCAGTGACATATTTTAAGACAGAATTTTCTTCGATTCCCCTGAGACTGAACCTGGTTTTGTTTTCTCTCACTGAAAATACACTCGACTCAGAAATATTGCAGAAGCATAGCAGTAATGAACAAGTAAAATACAGCAGAATTTTATGTAGAGTTCTGTGCAGGTTCTACATGTTTTCCCTGCACCATCTTCACCTTGGAATGACAGACAGGACCCAGGGACATGCCACTTTTGGAAAATATATGTAGGAATGCCATGGCTAGTTGTACACGGGATCAGAATTTGGCCCAAAATGTGCAATACTACAAACGATCATTTTCCCCTCATTCCTGTTACTTAGATATGAGAGTTCAAATTCAAGAATGTGCTTTCAAATCCACAGCACTCTTGTGTAATATTAAATGAAGTCCATTTAATAAAACACATTCCAAGTTGTTATTTTGACTGAAGCATTATACTCTTTGTCTTGCAATAAGTAGTTCAGATTTCACTGGGTCATTGAAAATTTTTGAATCAGTCTCTCTTCAAGTCACATTTAAAATACAGACTTAAGTAACTGTAGCAACATATATCTTCACAACACAAACCAGAAATAAGGGATATAACGCCGTACTAAAGGTGTTGCTGCATTTATCCCCTGAGTCAGTGAATGAAATTTTGCCATACTCCAAAATATACTGATGCTTTCATAAAACACATCACATTCATCCGGGGAAATGATGGCATCCCATTTTGTCCTTGATTCACTAAAATAAGAGGTATTTTGATCACAAATGCCTGCTATTATTGAAACACTATCATGATTTCAACAGGATTAGCTAACCCAGGTGAAGCTGCGCACAAGTCCCCCTTGGTTTTGGTTTTTTTTTTTTTTGGTCTGCATCACATTGCGTCTGTTTTTAAATGCTTTGTCATTTAGAACAGAGGCATCAGACAAAATCCTGTGTTCTGACCCTGGGCAATTATGGCACTCCCCAGATTCATGGCTGGAAGGCACGTTGTCTGAATCCTCTGATTCAGTGTTTTTCCCCTAGAAAATGCATATGTGAAAATCACACCAGGCTTGCAGAAGATGTTGGCATAAATATTTACATAAATATTGAAATATTTACATATGCAGTTCTCCACGCTTGAAACAGGAAAACAAGTGTAATAAATGCAGTTAAGGTATCAGGGTTCTAGACTAATATACCTCGCATTTCCCATCAAGATAACCTACCAGTTAAATGATTACTGTTGTCTCTCATTACACTGCCCACCACAAGGCAGTATAGGCAGGATTAGGACAGTGAAGCATCGGTTCCGTCAGGCTGGGCAGCCCCTGACCACAGCAGGCGAGCGCCGAGGCAGCTCCATCACCGGGCCAGGGCCGCAGCAGCCCCTCCATGGTGAGCCCCTGCATGGCGAGCCCCTCACCGCCCGAGCCCCTCGTCGCCAGAGACAGCACCTGTCTGCCTGCGCGGGTGCTCCTGCAGCACTGCAGGGCAGCGCTGCCCCTCGCCCTTACGTTCGAGAAGTTTCTAGGGCAGAAGGCTTCCCACCGAGGCAATTCACGCAGGAGCTTCTGTGGTGGGAACAGCATCCCGCTCAGCGCAGCCCCTAAGCCTGATGCGAGGCTCTGGGCATTAGGCAGTAACAAAGGGAAAGAGTCATTTCATATCTCTCTCTGTGCCTTCATATAAACTTTTAACATGCCAACGCCCTGTGATCAGAGTATCTCTCTGGGCTCTTCTTTCTCATATATTTTCACTGTACATTACTTTCCTTCTGGTATGACATCAGTGAGAATCAGCATGGTGGAAGTGGTAGAGCAGCAGCAGGAAAAAAATATCTGACAAACAGCAACAGCCTCCCAACACCCCTTTAAAATAATAACGATTTACCAAATGGCTGGGAAGTTGTTATAATTCCTTTTCCAAATTATTACTCGCCCTTTAGATTAGAAATGAGGCCAGGGTTAGCAATCAGCCATAAATGGTAGGATTTCTGAAGTAGAAGCACTTGTCTGATTGTGAAGTGGAGGCCATTATTGCCTTGATTGAGTCTTTTTTTTTTCTTCTTTTTTTTTTTTTTTAAGCTTGCTTGATTTGTGGCTGAGAGCGCACATTCACAACTGTACTAGCAGCAATCAGAGCTTTCCCTGCTCTTTTTTGCTCAGCGATTTAGGGTCCACTACTTTGGCACAGCTGCCACCTTTTAGCCTCCATCAAGCAGAGATATTTTTAAGTGAACTGCATTTTGTCTTTTCTCTTCCCACCCCTTTCCTTCCTCACCCTTTTTCTTTCCTTTTTCTCCCCCCGTTCCTTTTGGCGGAGGGATGGGGGGGATGAAAATATTATGTGAACTTTAATTCCAAGTACGAAGTTGAAAGAGGACAGCTGAAGCTGGCTGGGGTGTCATGTGTACTCCATGGCACCTAACAAAGCTGCAGTTATATGAGAAATAGGGATGAAGTGACTTGCTCAAATGACTGAAGTCAACCTAAAGCGCTGACGGGTGTCTAGGAGCTGGATTTTACAGTTTTGTTTGCCTGAAAACCAGATTCATGCTAAGAACTTGTATTTACACCATTTCTTATCAGAAATCATCTGTTTTGCTGGCATATAATATTTTACAGCTGCTCCCAAATTTGCTCTAGAGGTGTGCAGCACAGCTGAGGTGGTCCTGGTGCAAGGGAAAAAGGCCTCACAGATCACTGGGGTTCACCCCGTCGCCCCCAGGCTCCTCCAAGCCCACAGCCCATGCCATCGCCCTGCCCACACACAGCAGCAGTGAGGCAAAGCCAGCACAGCCCGCTCCGGGCCAGTCCCACTCAGATGCCAACATGCAGAACCCACAGGCACTTTGGGTTCAGAAACACATAAGCACAGCTGTAGAAAACCACAAATACCTATTTTATTTTTGTAATTGTTACTGCTCTGAAATAGCTGAATATTGCTTCAGAGTACATTCACAGGCAGAAATTCTACATCAGCTAACCAAATATAATGTACTTCTGTGGTCCACTAGCATATCCCTAAAACTAGCAGTTTAGCATTGAAATGCTACCAAATCCACAACCGCAATGGTGTGACGGGCCCTGGGATTGCAGAAGCCAGATTGTGCTGTGTAATGTAATGCTGCATTAGAAAGGCAGTACTTGCTACTGTATGTTAAAAAGAGGAAGAATAAAAATAACAGAACTAATGTTTCCTGGTGCTAGAGACTGCAAATGCAGCAGAGCAGATATTTTAGTATAGGTTTGTAACTCACTTTCTGTTTAGCAGTCATTTGTTTTCCAAAGCCATCATTTCAGAGGGTCCAGTATATGAAGGGGAAGATTAGCTACACAACCAGCTCATATTTCAGCCCAATTAGCAAGCTCATGTGAATGAGGTAATCGAAGACTCACAAAAAGAAATTACTTTAGAAAAAGAAAGAATCCATTTCAGCATTATCCAGGAAAAACAACACGTTAGTCAGACTCAGAGGGAATGCACAGCAAAGCCAAAATGCAGAGACAGAAATTATTTGCTTTCTTAGACCTGTATTTACAGTATGTTCTTTTAGAGCACCAACATGCACCTTCCCCTGAAAGCAGTGTCAGGACAGTGGTAGGGAGATAGTTGATATAGCCTGGATGAAATAATCACCCAAGGAAATAGGGTGCTTGTCTTGCCCTTGCTCACACCAGTGAGCTGCCCAGACGTGTGGAGGGGCAGGAGGGGACCCTGGTGTACAGCAACCAGCACTGTGCATCACTGCTCCTCTCAGACCAGGAAGAGTCGTCCCACACAAACACGTCTCCGTCGTGGAGGTGAGCAATTGCCCAGACATCCACTTTTCCCCCAAAGCTTGGCAGCCTCGAGTTTGCCCCTCTCTGGCACCTCCCCACTTGCCGAGCGCAGCCCATCCTCTCCCCGTGCTCCTGCCACTTCCTTTGCCCCTCAACTGGACCCTGCCCTCGGCACCCCGCCAGCCCCGGGGCTCCCAGGCAGGGGCTCTGGGCTCCCACTGCTCAGGCAATCAAAAAGGCAGTGTGCTTTTCTCATTTACAAGGGGTGGGTGAGGAGCCCCAGAGACTGCCAGAGGGCAAAGCAGTGCCCTTGGGAATAAACAGGAGAAACAGCTCAGAAAAAGACAACCAGGTGCATGATTTACCAGTGATGAAAAAGGCGTATTTCTGACCAGGACATTACATGCAATTAAGAAACAGGGCTTAAAACCAAAATGTAGACTCAAAAAACCTGCTGTGTTGTATTTACCTTTTTAATAAGCACAAAAAGTCCAGAGTGAGTGGCACAGGACTGTTTTGTGAAAATGCCAAGGTAGGACAAACACAGAAGAGACCCTTTGGTTTAATTCATCCTTCATTTATGCTAGATATTGCTAACATAACTCTCCAGGTGACAAGTGTTTTATTCCCAGTCAATCCCAGTGCTAAAAACCAAACCCATCCACCCACTTTACTTGTACTTAGGTAAATGTGCCTAGTCGCACTTGTCCATCTGAGTGCCTCACCTAGTCTGTAACAGGAGCGTTTGCATAATTAATTACATATATTCTGAAGCGCACTGGTTTCTAGGGAGGATGCGAGTACTCTGGGTGGAATGAGGAGTTTGACATGATCCTCATGCCCACTCTTGCTGGTGAGGTTTTTGTGCCCACTGAGCTGGCAGAGCAGCTGAGCTCCACAGAAGCTCTGGGGATGGAGAGCCAGACCCCACACAGCAGAGCAGAGCCTTGAGCCGCCAACAGACTCCCTGAGGTGGCCACCTCAGCTACAGGTAAGGGCGCAGGAAATCAACAATGAGCTCTGTCCATTTATTACTAGCTTTGTAAATTGCACTAATGCATCCATTACAATCAGGCCAATAGAACTAAAGATGAAAAAAAGATGCAAAAGGATGCAAAACATGACCCAGACGAATCCTGTCTGAGGTAATTAAAATTACAAGCAAGTTTAGCATGACAAAAATAACTCAAGAGCAATCAAAATGTCGAAAAATGGTTGGGAAGAACCCCCAGACTCTGACTTTCCCAGTTAGAGGCTTTGCTCAGCACTTCCGAAAAACGGCCAGAGCTGACTCTGAGCAGCAGGGCCTCCGGGGCTGCCCCTCGGGTGCAAGGAGGTGCCTCTGTGACCACAGGGGTCTGCCTGCTTTGGGCACCGCAGCTGGCCAGCGACACCCTGCTCCTGGCCACTGTTCTACCTGCCAGGGGAGCAGGGCAAGCGCTCCCCGAAAAGGCAGGGGGCTTTGCTAAACACCTTGCAAAACATAAGGTAAACTGGGGAGTCCAAATCCTACACCTACTTTTGAAAATATTATCCCACACGAGTTGTTCACATCCTGCACAAGTCCTGTGCTAGCACTGACAGCAGTCGCCATTTGGTGAGGACAGTACGGTGGCATGGCCAGGGTTAACCACAGCCTTTCCCATGTACAGAGGCTCCTCGGGAGAAGGGGATGTGCTGATGAGAGGGCCGCTGCCAGGTGACACGCATGGGGACGAGGACCTTGCTGCCCCAGGGCGTGGTGGAGGACAGACCATGCCGGGGCTGTGGGGCACAACCCTGTGCCTCTGAAGGAGGACAGCTCCACCAGTACTGCTCAATGCCCCATCTCCCGATGCCTTCTTCTCCTGCTGTCTCCATGCCCCTGCCAGTCCTCCCCTCCAGTGGCTGGCTGCCACCCTTCTGCCCACACCACCACCCTGCCCTCCCATCCCGTGTCCCTTCTCTCTCCAGTCACTCCTGGATCAGCATTCAGAGGTTTGACCATGAGTGCATTTTCTTTCTCCCCATGCATCTGAACTCCTCAGCTGATCTGGCTCACCATTTCAACCCTTTGGCTGCAGAGCAAGTCTCTGGTGGAATAAGCTGTTTTATCTGCAAATAAATCTTAAAGTCCTTAATACATTATTGTGGCCATCCTAAGCAAGTACATTGATGACCCTGTAAAGGTCACATGCTGCAGAAAACTTACTTCAGGACAGCTGAGACTTTTAAAAAGCTGTACTTCAGTGAGTTTTCTCTTTCATGTTGCCTGAGGCAAGATCAGATCCGAGGAGCCAGATAAACATATAAAAATAGACAAACATTTTAGAGACTTAATCATGTATAGTATCTTAGGGGGCCCCTGGAGAGAAATAGAGAGAGATTCTGGTTTCTCATCTTCCATAAAACGCAGCTTTCACTTATCTGCCTTTTTCCCGTGGTGTAAAGGCCAGCGAGGGGGATGAGATAATGCTTGGGAAAAGGCATGTTTTTCATAGCATGCACTAGAGATTGGCACACGGCTAAACTTCCCCTTTGCAGACCCCATCCAAGCACAGCTTTAGAGAAATGTGAGTTCTGGCTGGGACAAGGAAGAAATGGCTCTGACAGGTTCTAAGAAAAATCTGGTTGCAGCTGCTGAGTGGAGAGGGTGCTAAAACCTCAGGGGAAGGCACTGGGGGTCAGAGAGCAGCAACAGTCACATTCACAGACTGCCCCTGCCTTTGCCACCTAATACCACGTTCCTGCAGGGTGTATCTGTTCATTTGACAAGAACCTTCCATCAGCTGAAAAAATGTTAAATTTTGAACAATTGTTTGGTTAACGTCTCAGCTCAAATGAAATCTTGGGGAAGATTTGTCTGGTACAACTATCTATTATTTTTCTAGGGTATTTTTTCAAAATGTGTATTTCGAGAGAGGTTTTCTTAAAGACAAATATTGAAAAATGTCAGCTAGCTGTCATCACCCAGCAGCCCGCTCAAAGTTTTATCCAGGTGTATTTTGTGAGCTCTGAGAAAAGTTCGCCAGCATGGTGACACACAAGATCCATACATTTCTGTTGTACTTTAGCTAGTTTTATGAATTGAAGGGTGTTGCTCTGCAAGGACTACAGAAGGGAAAGGAAATGATCCATTTCATACATGTGTAGCCATTTTCCTTGACTATAAACCCCCCTTAACCTCCAGCAAGGCTTTGTGGCTCCAGTTACCATAGTGAGCTGGCCGGCGGAGGATGGGTAAAGCTCTCTTGATCAACCATGAGCTCCGTCGCATTAGAGAGGAATGCCCGTTTTATTTCCTCCCTGAAGTCTAAAGCTGAACACATTTGACTACAACGGTTCAGAACTGTCACTTAATATTATCAGCTACATCTACTGTATGCCCAAGCAACTCCCCCAAAACATAGGAGGGGGAGAGTGCGCACTGCAGGGTGGTAGCATGTCACCGGTCCTCTAATGGAGAGGGATAACCATCTCTGTACAAACTTGACATCTATAAATTGATTACATAAGTGGGCAGTGGTGGTCCTTTCAAGTATGCTCCTTTTGTTTCAGCTTTACAGTAAAATCACCAGCAGCAGTTTACAATTAAGGGAAATAATAATAACTGCATATGCTTTCATCTGCACATACAATTACAATAAACTGCATGCTTTAATAGGATTGTGAAAAATCTGTGTTTGACCCATACAAAAAAGTAAACATTCTTGTTCTGGATACTATATCATTATCACAACAAAGGGAAACTCCTGAAATCTGATGATTTAAACATCTGGAGAATGTTAATCACTTCAAAATGACGGATGTTTTTTATTTTAGCTTTTGACAGACACACTCCTTTCATAGATAGATGATTATTTACATAAATTACATCACCAATGTAAAAAATAATCCAAAATAACTTCAAAGGATAAAAAGCTTAATTAAAAGGAGACTTTTATATTTCTTTTCTTGAAGAACATAGAATAAATAGAAGAATTTGCAAAGGGAAAAGGTAACTCCATCATTTTAAACATGACCCAGTTGTGCTTTAGGTTTTTTCCCCCACAAGCATGGGCTTTGGAAGTGCTCTTTAAATATAGCTAAGGTGCAGTAACAAGCAATGCCACAGAGAAACAGGCTAACACCCCACCTCAATGAGCACAGCATATCATGAGACAGGCATGGAGTAAAGTTTTAGCTTAGCTTTTTAAGCACATCTGCAAAAATGCACGGGTTTTGGTCCCACTCTGATCAGTGCCTGAAGCCGTGATTGTTGTCTTAGCATAAATTTCATACAATATAAAGGCACTAACTTCTGCAGAACTATTCTCCAACAACTCATGTTTATTTGGTTTTATAAAGATACGTAAAACAAATAATGTTATATATATAACGTATATAAAATGTGTTCCATATAACACACATACATATATGAAACAGCATCAAGTTCACCAAGAGTAGGATTAGGGGATCTGCATCAGGTCCTTTGGTCCTGTCCCCTGATGTTACACATGAGGAAACAAATTCAACATCACAGCCATTGTGCAATTATGAGACACAGCCTCCGCTGCGAGGTTTCAGCTCCCAACTGTTTGTAAGACAACAATTTCAAAGAAGGTTGCAGGAATGAGCAGGAGGGAAGGTGCAGGGAAAACTGCCGTGTAACATCTGCAGAGAAACGTGACCACTTGGGATATGGCCAGGTAATTGCTGGATTTAATACAAGGAGTCTGGGGGACCACTGAACACATCAACGTTAAGCTGAAAGGATAGCTATGCTATTCTAATTCATTGTCACCACGCTAGTTAAATTTGTCAGACTCAGGAACGGGCTGAATCGGACAAACTACAGCACGACAACATTCGAAAGCTGAAGGGCTCTTGCCGCGCTTTGCTGTGCCGGGCGGGGGCTGCACCCCCACGGTGCCTGCCGCTGACCAGCAGCATGCTGCCCAACGCTGCCGGCCAGCCCTGGTGCAATTTAGCTGATCCACTACAATTTCCTCCTACACTCTGAGTTGATCTGCACATTGACCTTAAACAATTTGTCTTCTTTCTGGCAGAAATGTCATCCAAAAGGAAGCTATTAAGTCAAGAAGGTAATTCTACAAGAACAGTCCACTGTATAAACAGAACTTGACCTAGGGTAATTTATTTCTAGTCCTGCACAAAGGACCTTAAGAGATATGATCAATACATTTCAAGACCTAAATACGTCAGTGAAGGCGAGAGCATAAGAATTTTAGGCAATATTTGTGAGAAGTTATCTTTAATACTAGAAATTGAGAAACAAGTGTAAAACACAGCCTTTAAAATCTGAAGAGATTTTGTGTCCACATTTCACAGGAGAAACATCTGTGGATAGTAGAGTTTGGTCTAAAGTTTTGTTGAGCAACTATCTGTCATTTAATTCCCCCCATAAATATGCCAAACTCTGCTGATGCCCCCAACACTTAATACCATAACAAAAGTAGTCCATTTACTGCCTTAATTCTTTACGAACTTCAGAGGCTGCTAAAAGTTGGAAATCATTTATGAAAGAGACAGAACAGTGAAAAAATATTAACTCCTGCTTTACAATCTTGAAACAAATTAATTTGGAGTGCAGGAGGAGGCCTGTTTTCCTTACTAATACTGTACTAATATTTTGCTTAGCCCAAACTGAATTAATTTCCTTATCCAAGACCGGTTCTCAACAGATTCGTGAACGCGAACCATCAGCTTTTTCTTACAGGGAGCATTCCAGGCGCACCACACTGAAACCTAACAGTTGACAGAAACAAGCCAAGTCCCTGCTGAAGGCGGGGAAGCCACCCCCGCAATGGTCGGTTCTCCCCCGACACAGCTATCAGGGTCCCTTGCCAGCACCACCTCCACTCCCAGGCTGGCCAGCCGCAGCCCCTCTCTGTCCTGCTCAGCAGCTGCCTGCCAGTACATTAAATAAATCTGACACTTTTCCAAACTGGTTCTAAGAAAGAGTTCAAGGGTACGAAGGCAGGAAAATCACCAAGATGAATTCTGCAAAGAAACAGCTGGGAACAGCCACAGATGCGGGGGTAGGGGGTGTTATACTTTGTAGGCAGGAGGCAGTTCAAGCATGGTTTTTGGTAAAACTATAGACAGGCAATGTTGTCACAGCTTCATCTATCAGCAGTGTATAGAGGGATAATATCTCAGGTTCTACGTCATTAAAACCCTCTTCTTGTGTGCAAAGTGTATGAAATGGTTAATTGTATTTATTGTTGAGAAAGCACATGACTTCCCAAGCTATAAAAAGCAGTTCCCATTCTTGCCTGGTATTTACACTTACATTAAATAACACACTTTCTAGAAGTACCAGCATTTGAAGTTCAAGGAACTTTGCAATATCAAATGTTTCCTTAATGGCTGCACCTGGATCTACATGAGCTCATTGTATACACCTACACCCAAGTTCAAAAGAACTGTCCGTTCTGTTTGTTTTCACCAGTGAAACATGAATATATGTGCCTGACAAACTTAGAATCTGCTTTTTGTTCTTGCTTTTGTCACCCAAAAGGGATTTAATAACATACTGTACAGTCCTCAAAATCTACTTGAAAATTACTCATACTAACCAGACTAAAAAGACAACTCTGTTTACTGACTTTTGACCACCACATTGCTTTTGGGTCCCCCACCATCAGCTGGAAAGACTTCTTCATATTTTGTGCCAGAGAAGTGAGTCTGTTTCTTGGCATTATTTGTACATTCTTCTGTCCTTTCACATTTTCCACTTGAAATTGCAAATTCTTTTCACAAGGGGTTCACTTTGTCTGCTGAAGCCAAAAAAACCTCTGTTTCCTGTCCAAACTTTATTCCTGACATAGTGCAATGAGCTTTTGGTCATGTAGGGTCTATTTCTGGTGGAATGACTCACATCACGCAGATACTTTTGCAGTCTGGCACAGAGTGCAAACCTTCATTTAAGAAGCAACATATTGCTAATACACTTTACTGGACCTCGCGTGAGGTAATGACAAGCCAGGTACTGCAAACTCTAACTTCTGAGCACTTCCCCAGGAAAAAAAAACCCACATCTTTGCTTCATGGATCTGGCCGCAAGACAACTTTTACATTCTGTGTTAGGCAGCGTACAGAAGTAGTGTGGGACAGCAGCAACAGATCTCAGGGCTGCCAAACACCCCTTTCAATGGCCAAAGAGACGATTACCACCTGCCTGCCTCCCGGCATTCTCTCTCCCCTGCCGAGGCTCTGGTGCCTCTTTACATGGAGGGTCACTGCATCAAGGTGAGGGACAGAGGGTGATGTCCCGGCCATGCCTTCTCACTGGCAGTGATGTGCTGACCCAGGAGATGAAGGTAGGTCTCTGCTTGTAGCAGAGCTCAGGACTCACTGCCTCCTCCTCAGTGCCAGCATGCTGGCTGCTGGGTCTGCTCCTGCATGGAAGCACTGCCGCGCAGGCTGGCTACAATTCGATTTTGGGAAACATGCTTCTAAAATATCAGTCAGACCAGACCCCTGACAGTTCATCTGCCTGGCCTGCCTCAGACCCCAGATGGCTGTGGGACTGCCATCCTGATCATGCTGAGCAAGCGCTCTGCATTTACACATGCAGCAGGAGCGTAGTGCAAGGTAGCTCAGCAGAGATGCAGTGCTTTGTGCTGAGCACGAGTTCTGCAGCTCCTAGACAGCTTCACGCTCCCAAAGGAGGTGCCCAGCAAGGTGCCCAGCAGAGGCGCTTCCATCTGAATCAATCCAGCATTGCCCCACAATCACTCTATTAAAGCTATTATTATTATATTACCTGTTTTTTATCATAGTTTACCACAGTTTAAGCAAATTTACCACGGTTTAAGCAAATTAAGTGAAGTTCTGGGATTTAAAGACCTGCCTGCAACAAGAACCAGACCATCACCTCAAGCCTACCAGACAGTCAGGGCGGTATTCCTTTGTTGGTTTGTCCTTGTGCTGTTTTCAACCAGTTCTGAAGTCTATTTTAAGCCTTAAGGCTTTTCTGTGATCCATTTACAGTTCTTGAGCTGCTCTTTGTTAAAGACATTCCTTCAAATGGTCAGACCTGCCAAATCAGTTATTGCCCTCCACTTTGTTTCTCCATTGACAGTGTTCTTACATATTAAAGAAGCCCAATCCAGACATTTTTTGGCAACTTTCCATTTTACAATTCATTTTTGTTGTAACAAAAAATTGGCTTGTGCCAGCATCTAAACATTCAAAGTTCAAAGACATGAGAAGTAACCCCAAAAAAATTGTTAAGCAAAAAATTTTCTGCCCCCTTAGAATGAAAGTCTCTTTTCCAAACAGCTCTTCCCAACAAGTTTTGCATTGTCAGGCCAGGAAGGTGAGCACAGGCCCCGATCCTGCTATGCACAGAGGCAGAAATCCCAGGTCTGCATGAGTACACATAGAGGAGCATGTTGGGATGAAGTTAGCAAGTTCTGCTGCACTTTGGGATGATCAGTGCTGCCTGTTGAGCCACAAAACAGAAATCTATCTTTCTGTGGTTCCACCTTTCTCCAGGACTACAGGATTTCAAGCAGCCACCCAAACTGCATCATGGCAACCCCCAGAGTCAACTATGCTCAACAAGAATGTGCACTGTGCCCATGTTTTCTCCCTTAACCCTCATTTATTTGCTGTGCCATTTGCTAATTTGTTGCCCTTGACCACAGTAGCTTCCAGTGAGACTCATCTGGCTAGCATGACTTAGGAAGGTCATTATTCTATCAGTGAAGATTAACATTTAAAGATGGTTGCCCATAATAAGTTATAACAATGTAATTAAAATGTCAGTGGGACAGAGCTCACACAGGAAGGGTATAACCATGTCTGCAGACACTGAGCGCTTGCAAATTCTTGGAGCAGGCAGGTTGCCCAGGGGCCAAGTCTGGAAACCTCACACAAAAGTAAAATCCAAACCAGACAGTGAAAATTCCCCTTGCTGAAAAAAGGTGCCGTAGCAAAGAGGGCGCACTGCCCTCGAGCAGACAAGCACTACCAGAGACTGCTCCCGGCCACCTCCATAACATGCATTGCTCCCAGGGCTGGATGAGAAAGCTTGGCACCAGGACCACTCAGCTCATTTGAGAGGGGGACTTATACCTACATGCAGCTGCCAGCACCATAAACGTTGTTTTCCAGGAAAGGCAGGAGAAGAGAGTCAGGTGTCCCGGTTCAATATACTTGTTTGAGCACACCAGTGAGCAATCTGGAGAAGATGAAAGAGAAAGGCACGGGGCAGCACACAAGAACCCACACTCCCCTGCTGATGCCTAGCTCACCTGGGGCCCTTCATCAAAGGCTCCTCCTTCTCAGGTGTAGGTTTCTCCTCCCAGCCACAGGCACCAGCCAGAGGCCTCCCCTGAGGACAGGACATCTGCTTTCATCTAAGCAGATTGTGTTCCTTTCTCAGCCTGGAGGTGTTTGTCCTCCCAGGTTATCCCCAGCAGACAAACACCAGCATCATCTCTGGCCTGAGGAGTTTAAGTGCACATGAACTCCTGGTGGGTTCACAAAACCCCAACACATTTCTCTATGACTTGGGACTGCCTGACCCTGCTACCAGGCTGTCGTGCCAAAAGGCAGCGTATGGGCTCTTAGACACCCGGTCCAAAGAAGCAATGGTATTAAATCACATGTTGACAAGGTCTGTGTGAGAGTCTTTTTGGCAGTTGTCATGGACGATTAAGGGCTGCACCCTAGTCTCTGACAACATAGTCACAGGACAGGGCTGAATTCAAGATGGTTAGTGTCACAGAGGTTAGATGGGGCAGTGCCTGTTCAGTCATGCAGCCTTTTAACAAGCTCAAAGAGAAAGGAGTACATTTTGCCTTTCGAACGGGGGTCTTGCCCAGCAGCGCTTGTTGGTATTAACGAAGGTTGGTATTGAACATCTGCTTCTGTGAGCGCCTGGAGGCAGAGCTCAAACAGCTGAAACCTGCACAACAGCAGAAAGTTTCCTTAGGAAGAAGGGCCACAATGTGTTTTGACAAAGAAGAAAACAAGAACAGAGTTTAGCCCCTTATTTTGTACTGTTGAAAGTATTGGCCATTCCTAGCTTCAAGAAATAATATGTGAAAAAAGTCTAGAGTGTATTTTCCTTTAATATGACAGCTTCACTTTGGCACTACACATAGTTGGCAATGCATGAGACTGCTGACACTTGCCTTCACATACCCTAACTTTTCTGGTAGCATCCACAATCCCTGTTGAAAAACAGGTCTCTAAATGGCTAGCAAAGTGTCAAGCCTGAGAATAGGTGAAAGCAATGAGATCTTTGAGGATCAACCTGTCACCACATATTTCTGTGTGGGGTTAAACAAAATTCTAACATAATGTGTAGTGGCATATAATGCCAGCTGGAGTTAACTTGAGCTTAAAAAAAAGAACTAGCAACTCTAAATCAGAGAGGAAAAGTGATTCAACGAGAAAGTTCAGAATATCAGATGAACAGAAGTTACTGAATACAACAAACTGACCAATCCACAGGGAGTTAAAACATAAGCAAACACAAGTCTGCTTTTGAGACTTTGAGAGATCTGTTCTCTCACCTTTGGTTTCAGCTTTTCTGGTTAATATCAAACTGAAAAAGTAACTGCTTGTTAGCCTGCATCCTTCCAAAAGAACATGCAACAAGTAAGCCTGAAAATTCCTTGTAATGGTTATAGGTTATCCTAGTGAATAGACCTTTATGATGCTAACGAAAGCAATCTAATAAACACATTGCCTGAGTGGCTTTCCAGTCACTGCCTCCACAGGTCTGAGGAAGTAATATAAGATAGGAACATGTATGCTTTAGTCAACCATGTAACATCAATGATGTTATTAATCACAGGTGTCTACAACTGCATGTCATATTCTTGTTCATTGGGCTTCCTACAGACACAAGAAATTACTGGTATCACTAAAAGCCAGTTGCTGACATTCCATTATTGGTGGAACAGGATGTACGGAGGCATGCCGCTACAAAAACATGCCGACATGCACAGGTCTCCTAAAAGATTTTGGTTTATTATAATCCAATTTAATGTAAAAATTTGCAAAAGTACTGGACAGCTTGTTGCAACTTTGTAGTCTTACAGAAAAGCAGGGATATGACTGAAAACTAAGCTCTTAAAACTCTGTGATTGCCATGAATGTTGCACAGATGCTGCCAGTATTTGAAAAGCCATTCTGAATAACTCACTTCGGATGTTCACTCCTCATCTGCAGCTGAAGGACTGAACCCTGTGGTATTATCAGGCATAACTCTCTGTCAGGGTTGGGAGCAGGACCTGATGAAAGAGAAATGTAACAGGATGAGCCACTCGGAGTAGCCACCCTTGCTGCTCCCTGACACTCCCATCCACAGAAGTTATTCCTTGGAGCAACACACCAGTTTTAACTGCTGACTTCACCAGGAGCTTTGTGTCATTGGAAGCCATACAATTTGATTGTTTCCTTTGAGCTGCTAACATCTAATCATAAACATTCCTAGGGTCACATTTTCCTTTGCATTATATTGACATAGCTGCAATAAAATCATTGTGATTATACCAACATACCACAGGAAACCTGGCCCAATTCTTTAATTGCATGGCACTCACAGCATATAGTAATGAACCCTCACTCATAATTTTGGATTTACTATTCTAGCTTGCTCCCCTTGAATCTGTGATTTACTGTTGCATTACCTTTCTTTTTCCACTTTCGCTAATTTTCAAGGGTCTGCAACATATCATTGTGGAGTTCTCAGCCTTTTTGCAGAGTCGAATAAAAAACATTTTTCATGCAGAGTTGTTTAAGAATAGGATATATAGCTACTCCATACCAAGAGTGTTCAGAGAGTTATATAAATGGCTTGCACTATTTTAGAGCTGGAACCAATAAAAAATTCAGGGTAGAAATTTCAGACAATCTAAAGTGCCAGACATGTTCTTATATATCCTTATAAATCTCTCAGCTAAGGTTATCATTCACTGAAGTTAATCTAAACAGCATAGCTTCTTCAAGTAAGTATGTCAATAACAGTCTCATTCCAGCCTAGTTCCCCTAAACATCTTCCCCCATCCTTCACTCTGCCTTAATCTACGTAGAGTCTTATACAGCACAGGCATTGACAGAACCTGGGATTTCTATTCCATCTAATTGTTCATTGCCATTGAATTTAAGTGTTCTGGGAAAGAAGAGCAAGAGCAAGAGTTTTTCAGCCCCCCAACCCTGGAATTATCTTCTGTCATTGACCGATGGGGATCCAGGTTTGTTGATCTTCAGGGCACACAGTAAAACCTATTTCCTCAACCATTTTCCAAGAAGAAATCTTTGTACTGAGTTTGAACTTTCTGTCATGGAAAATTTCTAGCACATGTGTTTTCTGTGGTCAGAGAGTAGTAAGGGGGAAACTTTCAAAAACATCAAGAGGTAAACTAAAGATAAATCACAGTGGCACACGGAGATATGAAACCTATCTCCAAAGCTGAGCTAACAAAAAAAAAAAAAAGCAAACCGCCTTGCTGTGCCCTAAACATTGCAGCTAGTTCTAATACTGCACAGCAAAGGTGTCTCAGTTCCAAACCCCAAGATCTTAGTATTGACAGAAATAAATGGTTGGAAAGAAAGAAAAACAGCTTGATGATTATCATTATTTGTCTTCACTAACTGCAGCCTATGTCATTTGACGTTAATTAATAAACAAAGCAGTTGTGTGAGCATCCCCAGTTCACACAGTTATGTCCACAGTAGCTTCAGGAATGGGCTCTAAGGAAACACGGAAAGGACTAGCAGATTGCTTTTCAAGAAAGGCAGCATAGGAGAGATCTGAGCAAAAGCAGAAGCAGAGGGAGTAATTTGGGTTCTGATAACTACAGCTTATTCCACAGAAGTAAAACAGCTGAGGCTGTTGACATTGTAATTCAGACATCAGAGTCCCACTGCACAATAAGAATGCTCTTAGTAATTTTAAACAAAAATGTGCGATATCATTAACCTTGGGTAGAAAGGATGTCAAGAAAATCAGTGGTCCTGGCAGCAGCACAGCGTTGTGACTCTGGAAAGTGTAACTATTCCACATTAGAAAAACAAGAATGCAGAGGCAGAGGTTGAGATCCCGTCTTCTCCCCAGGGCTTGTGACTCTGCGTTTTGCTGGTTATCTTGGCTGTGCCTGATGAGAACTAGACAAAGCACAACATCAGCTAACTTTTCACTAAGGCAGCAAAGAGCTTTAGTAATAATAATTAAAATACTTTATAAAACTTTAACTTTACTTTTTGTTAAAGTAAATCAGACTGTCATCATGCCCTGAGGATCAATGTACTCCCACTCCAGCAACCTGACAGGGAGGAAACTCCAGAACTACAGCCAAGGATCAGACTGGTAGAACTGTATAGTGGGTTTTTACCTTTCCAGTGTTAGATGTGAATGTGTTTCTCCTCCAGAAATTAGCTGCAATTTCTCCTTTTGAACAGTAACCACTGTTGAGTAACACACAGTCATGTAACAAACAGTCAAGTAACTTCACAGACAGCCAAGTTCCAAGGCAATGTTTTCTGGAGTGGCTAGCCCACCATTCTCTTCCCCTTACCCCTCCTCCTTTGTTTCTGAACTCAGGCTTCCTCCGTGTCTTTAGCATCGTAAGCAGTTTATTCACTATGTTTTGCAGTCACACCTGTCCTTGTGTCATTTCATAAGACTAAATCAGCAGCCCGTACCTCACCACTTTCAGCATATCACCAGGTGAGTACAGTGCTCGCCTTATGCTGTCCAGCCATCTCAGGCTCATCTCCATCATGTGGCCTTAGACTGCAGACCCCACCACACCTGTCCAGTAATGTTTCCCCAGTGCCTTTGAGCTGAACTGCAACTGGGATTTGTATGCCCAAATGCAGGCCTTCTCGCCCTGCCAACTCAGAAGACATCTTCAGTCAGTCTTCCTTATCTTGGGAAACAACAGAGTGAGACCCAATCTCCAAAATCCTGGTGCCTCTAGTCAACCATTCAGGTCTTTATAGTCCTCACCAGTGTTTGAAGTAAGTGCACCAAAGAATCAAGGTGGGGTGCCCACCACTACTGGCACAGCACTCAACCTCCCTGACCTGCCCAGCTCCAGAAGGGAAGGTGCATCCCTGTGAAGGCAGGCACCCACCTCCTGGGCAGAGAGCCCCAGGAGCCACAGGCAAGGGACCTGCCAGTGTCAAGACCTGGAGGCAGCAGGGCCCTCTTCTCAAAGCCTCATCCCCAGAGGCTTGGTCAGTAAAAGCCAAACAAGCTGAGCTTTCTGCAGAATTAGTTTCATAGCCCAGGAACCATGAACATATAGAGGAAGCAGGTAGTGCTCTAAGCAGGACAGACAGGCCCCCACTCGGGGGGTTTAGCCCAGAAGTCACCTTCAGCAGCTTTTGCAGATACACCTACATTGGCTCAGTGCTGGCAGCACTGAAATTCAGAGAAAGTTGCACTTGTAATACTATTACTTTTTGCTTTTGGTGCCATTCTGCTCCTGTTGAGCTACATGCTTCCCAGTCCTGGCTGCTTGTGGACCTGAAACTGCTTGTTGAAAGCTAATGCCAAGTCAGCTGACAAGGCACAGGAGAAATTTTGTTCCCCCTTCTCTAAAGAAATTCACTGTTGAAAACAATTAATTACTCTAAGATTAAATTATGATATAGTCTACCAACAGATGCATAAGATACCACAAGACCAGGAGCTCCTGCTGATGTAAGAGTGCCATGTGTGTCTCAGCACCTGGAAATGAGCATTGAACAACAGAGTGAGTTTGGACAGGGAGAAAACACCACCGGGTAACAAACACTTTAGGAACCTTTGAGATCTTGCAGCAGGAGAGGAAGCAAAGCCAGGGCCAGTAACACCTCTGGCTACTCTGCAGGACCCACAGAACTGGCGCAGCTGTAGCATAACCATCAGTCTGTTTCCCAGACATGGACACAGCAGTGCCTACTCAGGCTCTGCCAAGCCTGAACCCAAAAATAGCTAAAGGATCCAGGTGCCTTTAGAGCTAGCTTACGACAACATCCTCATTACACTCTCCTGAAGATCTCGTTGAGGCTGCCAGAAGAACACCTGCATTATAAACCCAGCGCTGTTTCTTGCAGGACAGACTGACAGCAGCTGCAGATGACTTTTCTGCATGCAAGGAAGAGGCAAGGCGAGTCCAGCCACCACAAACAGCGGCACAGCCAGTAGCAGTGGTGAACCAATGGGCATCAGCTGAACAGCGCTGCCTCTCAGACAAACGCCACACCAAGTGCACCGGCCAAGCAGAAATGCTTACAGCTGGAAGCACCGCTCCCAAACCCACACTGCTTCTCCTGTGCTTGAAACTGCAACATGAAACACAGGGATAGGCAGGATAACTGCCAAGATGAGCTGATGCTCTGCCCTGCTGGGGAGAAAACAAAAATGAAGCAAAAAACCCTACAGTTCCTGAAGCTTGGAGTGAATTAAAAATAGCAAATAAGCAGTCCCCAAGCAGACTCAAGTCTTCTCTTCAGGCTCTCCCCTCCACTGGGAGATGGGGGCAACCTCTTTAGCAAGGCCTGTTGTGACAGGGCAAGGGGTGGTGGTTTTAAACTAAAGGAGGGTAGATTTAGACTGGATATAAGGAAAAAGTTTTTTACTATGAGGGTGGTGAAATACTGGAACAGGTTGCCCAGAGAGGTGGTCAATGCCCCATCCCTAGAAACATTCAAGGCCAGGCTGGATGGGGCTCTGAGCAACCTGATCTAGTTGAAGATGTCCCTGCTCACTGCAGAGGGGTTAGACTAGATGACCTCAAAAGGTCCCTTCCAACCCAAACCATTCTGTGATTCTATAGGCAGCACAGTCTAAGGCCTGGAAGAATCTCCAAGTGAAAAGCCAGTCTCTTGCAGAATTGAACAGCACAAATGGAGTAGTAAGAATGAAAATAAAATTATGAAATTATTTTTCACAAAATAAAAAAGTTATATGAAAATTAAGAATTACAAGAAGTGGAATGTAGGTTCTTGCTCAAATAGCCAAATCCACAGCCACATTCTTTGATTTGGTTGTCATATAGAGACCTATCATTTTCAGTGAGTTTCATGAGATATGCCTCAGATTCTTCCTACAATCGATAGTAACCACCAATTTTCATACTATTATAATAATTGTTTGCAATTATTATTACTATTATGTATGCAGAGGATAGAAAATTAAAGTAGCACACACATTAATTGGAAAAATTTATTTTGAAAGATCAGAATTCAAATCGGAAATGACAGGCACAAGCAATACTATCTGTGTAAAAGATGTTGATCTTCACTGCCATGGATGTGGCACTTCAGAAATGTTTGTTCAGCAGTTTCTATTTTAGTATCTAAAATGTTAAAATTAGAGCTGGGTGAAAAATATTCTGCCAAATAATTTCAGGTGTATGTTTGTAAATTCCATTATAGTTAGGCAAAAGCATAAAAAAAAATCCCAAACTAAACATATTTTCATTTTCTTTTTCCTTTTTTTCCCCCGTTTTTGAGTCCAATAAGGAAAAAGAAAATGCTGAACCTGAACCCAGTTGTTTTCTGGCCTGACACTGAAGCGCGTGCAGCCGACACACAGCTGGCAGAAGCGTTCCACATCAGGTAGCTCGCTTGCCGATGTTGCACTGTCATGGTGGCCTGCCCTGGTGGGACCCGTGGTATGCCCAGCCCCTGCCGCCCTGCAGACCCCCGGCCAGGGGTCCCCAGGGCCTCAGGAGGAGGCATGGCACCCCGCGGGCCAGGGTAGCGGCGGGGAACTCTGCTCCCTCATGGCAGCGTGACTTGCTGAGGCATACCGGTGCTACACAGCACAAGCCCTTCTGTCCTCTGCTCACTCTCCAGGCATCAGCCCCAGCTGAGGTGGCAATGGTGGGCCTCCAGCAAGGGCCTGGTGCATCCCTGGAAAGCATGTTCCGTCTCTGTCTCCAGCTGTGATCAAACTGCTGAAGAAGACTTTCAGTAAGAAGCCCTGCAGGGCAGGACCCCAGATCTCACGGCACCCTGGCTTGTGCTGATTTTTAACCTGGGTTGATGGGTATGTGACTCATTCTCCCATCCTTCAGGAACATCAGCTGTGAAAAAGAAATGTTTGCTGTGGTCAGTTTTGAAATCTTTTCTGTGCAATGAATAAACTGTTCCTTGCTTATGCAAACTACATTTTAAAGATACTGTTGCTGTCCAAGGAGGCATGCAAGCCAATTCCTCACGTCTTTGGCATCTCATTAATTTCTGTGCTGTTTCTGGCGGCCTTCCCTCTTCCTTCCAGATCAGGTGAAAAAGCAGCGCTTGTATTTTCTGTAAAATTATTTCTCCTTGCATCTGAACACAGGTCACCCACTGTTATCAATGAAAATTAAAGCTGTGGCTGAAATAATTAAAAAGCAACAAAATCTTTGCTGCCTCTTTACAGCTTCACAGTCTGGAGTGCCTGCTGGACTAAACTCTCATGGGCCTGACTTGGCAGAGCCTGGCAGGTCTTGCAGTTTCTTCTTCTCTGAACTCACAAAATGCTTGCAAGAAAACAGGTGATTTCCTAAACAGTTGCTAGGCAGAAAAATGCTATAACGTAGAGCGGAGTCCAAAGCCCCACCTTTGACCAGGGTGGGCATGCTATCAAGTGTGAAATGCAGAGTCCCACGCAGAGAGGCCAGATACCTCACTGCCTCCTTTAACCAGCAAGCTGGGAAGGGCTAGATGAAATAATTACCAGGTGGCAATCTCCAAAAAACAAATGGAGATATTCTTCACATTACACAAGGTTCTGCTGGGGAACTTGCTGCCAGTGTGGCTCTGGATGACAAATAGGTTCCACGTAGGTTCAGAAAGTAGCTACTCACATTCATAAAGAGAATACATCACAGGCTGTCAAACATGAAGATGGAGTATTCAGATCAGGATTCTCCATTATCTGAACACAGGGTCTTCTGAAGGGGAAAACACAATTTCCTTCATAACCAGAAAAAAGCTGAAGGACAAAACCATGAGTAAGACATTTCATGAAAACAAATTTTTTTTTATTCCACAAATCTTACTGATCTTCTGTCTGACGTTAACAAGGGTGACTCTGATCTCTTCCACTACATTAGTAGTTTAAATCCATGTGCCACCAACAATCAATACACAACCGTACCAGAGCACGCCTGTCCGAGTTACCGAAAGCAGTTCTAAATCCAGCCCAGAGCACTGGCAGAGTCAGAGAATATATGCTTCCACAGAGACAGAGTCTGGGGTCTATACCAAAACACTCCTGTGCTTAGGTCATTCTTTGAGTAAATTGAGGATAGATGATGGTTTCCAGTGGGATATCAAGGTTTAGTTATTTGACCAAGAAAGTACAACTAGAGCAAGCAAAAGTAAACTTTAAAAAGAGTTTCCTAGGTATATAAATAAACATAAATACTAGCACAAACAATTATATCAGCTTATGGCAAGTACAGCAGACAAGAGTTTGTTGCATTGTCTCATTCTTACTATAGGGAGCACTGAGACCTTTAGGGATTTTAATAAATCATCTCCTGATGACAATACAGGTAAATGAGAGTGAAACAGGTTTGTGATTATAGCTGAGGCCCAGGACTTGGGAGACTTGATTTCTAGGAAATCACAGATTCTCTGTGCAACTTTAAATATATTTCCCTTTTTTTGGTGCTATATTTTGCCCATCTTTCAATATAGCACACTACAGTTGCCCCTTTAACATGAGCTTTACTCTCAAAGGGTGACTGTGATACACCCAAAGTAGCAGGAAAAACACAGGCTAATAACAACCTCAGTACCAGACACATTAGCCTTATTCAGTTCTCCTGCACTGGCACAGCGCTTTGTGAAGGTATCTTCAGAGCAGAGCTTCGGGCAGCAGCTTTGCAAGCATCAGGTATCAAGACTTCTCACAATGAGGTCTCTGAGGTAAGCTGAACTCTAACAAAGTGTATCCAAATCACAGTATTATTTGAGGACAACCTGTGGGTCAGCTTGAGTCGTGGGTCACTGGTGTCAGTGGCTGGGATGGGGCACTGTGGATGGCAGCTGGGAAACCCTGGAGCCACCCAGGAGGAGACAGGGCAGCCTCCCCACCTTACAGGTGCCCCACGCTGGTACAAGGCACGGCACTGCCTTTGCACTAGACACAGGCGCCGAGCACCTGCTGACAGGCAAACATGTAATAGGGAATGACCCTGAGGTTTCTGCTGCTTACTCAGGAAAATAAGAGCTGGAGTTAAAGACATTTCTGAAAAGCTTACTAGGTACCTACCTGTGCATCTGCAAACAAAACCTAACCCAGAAAAACCTGGCAGTCAGACATTTGCAAATAGTGGGGTTTGAGCTGCAAAAGGCAACTGATACTCAAAGGTAACAAACCTCACACTGCAATCCATTATTATCAGCTATTCACTGTAGAGCTTACACTTTTCACACCATATTTTTACTCAATACCTGCCAAAGACTGGAGCCAAAATGCTGTCAAGACTCTGTTCTTTTCAGTTTTGATTCCTTGAGAAAGAATCTGAGGGAAAAACGTGACTATGGCTCCTTTAAACAAACAAAAAATTAGGCACTCTTACAAATGAATAGAAGAGAAATAGACAGTGAAAGGAAATGTCATCAAAATCCCAGGATCCCAAAAGTAACAGAGATGTGAACAATCCTCTGGTAACCCTATAGCTGCATCAAAAGCAAGCGAGCAAGCTGCAGGCAGTATCACTGAAATTATTACTCAATTCCTCTTGGAAGTTTACATCCAGTTCATGTCTTACATGTCCTATGCTCCATGTTCTGCAACAGGTAAAAGAAAACTCAGCCATGTGTTCCCATTTTAATTACAAACCCAGCCCTTTCAACCCATTCCTAGATGATTTAATCATGCTGGGAGACTGAGCAAAGATGACAGATGAATGTGAGCATAAGAAATACACAATTGTTAATCTGAACCTTTCCTCTGCGCTGAGTGACTGTGAACTCCTGCTATGATCAGCAGAAGCAAAATGCCCAGCCGACCCAGGGGAGGCCTGATCATGGTTCCAGGACGCGTGTAGTACTTTGCATTTCCATAGAAGATGCACAATTCACCATATGTGGTATATTTTCCCTTATAAAACCCCTAAGAGTTTTGTTGTGCAGCCTTTGTTGTGCACTTTTGTCATGCACTTTTGTTGGGCACCATTTTGCAGAACGTGAATTGAGGCGGCATAGCAAGTCACTGGTTTACCCGAGGGCACGTGGAAAGCCATGCCACAGGAGAAAGAACTGTGACGTCCGGAGTCTTTGGCTTGTTTGCCAAACACAAGCCTATTCTCCACACCTAATCTGTGCCCAAAGACATGTGCAGTCCAGAAAGAAACAGCAGAAAAGCAGAGGCATAGAAATGTTTAGAGCCACCCTCTAGCTGTAACCCTCAGTGGTCCAGCTCAGGTTACTCTGACACGCAGGGTGGTGGCATCCTTGCTAGCGATCAGAGCTCCTTCTAAAGAAGGCAAGAAAAGCAAAGGGTGATTTTGACCTTATTCAGAATATTCCATCAAACATCGATTACCACCTACACCACAACACTCAGTATGAAATTGAGATCTCCTAGCAGGTTCACATCGGAAAGTCCCAGGCCCTCCTCCCTGGGATGAGAGAAGACAGCTCTCTATTTGATCACTCAGACCAAAGCCCATAAGTTCAGAGGTATTTAATCTCTCTGCAGTGTGTCTGAGCTTTTTCTTTACCAGTGATGACTCTTCAATAAAACTTTGTAACTGCAACTTCATATCCACAGAATAAATCCACTCTAACTGCACAGTCTAAATATGTGAGCATTCTGGCAAACAGCTGAAAACTGGTAGGTTCTGAGTGCTGCAACCTTACCTATAGAATGGCTGCCTAAATTCCAACATGGAATATTGCATACTTACTACTTATGATAACAAAAATTAACAATTTTATGAGTTACTAATGCTGTGAGAGATCTTCTCTGTGTGTTTGTTTCTCAATGCAGACATAAAAGCTTATCTTTGCTACAGGACACTACAAAGAAAAAAAATTGAATCAACAGTGGGAAAGAAAATAAGTTTAGGTGGTGTTGTTATTCACAGTAGTGCATACACTGCATTACAAAATCTACGTTATAAAGGAGCTATTCACACCTGAACCCAGCAGAGATTAATACAGGACTCAGCACATCTCTTCTACCTTCCCCATTTAAGAGCAGAGGGATCCTGGAGAATTCGTAAGTGCTTCTCAGAAGATGATGGTTCACACTGTCAGACTGTCACTCCAGACTGTCTGGAGGCTGTAGTGTATTGCCAGGAAAGGAACACGGCCAGGTCAGTAATACTGCCCCAGGCACTCAGTCTTCAAAGCAACCTTGGCTCCTCATTCGCTCTCTTTAAATGTTCTCTGCAAACAAAACTGTAAAAGATTCCTTTTGTGAATGTAAAGCACATTACAGAGGGACAAGACTGAAGTAAAGCTTTGCTTCGATAATGCTCCGCTAAAGTGATTGTCTGGGTAACAATCTTCCATTAAAATCAACACCCTAAGTAAAATGTTGTTACTGGAACAAGCTCCCCAGGGAAGTGGTCATGGCCCCAAGCCTGTCAGTGTTCAAGAAGTCTTTGTACAACGCTCTTAGATACATGGTTTAACTTTTAGGTTGCCTTGTGTGGAGTCAGGACTTGGACTCGATGGTTCTCATGGGTCCCTTCCAGCTCAGGATATTCGATGATCCTATGCATGTTTTGGGGCAAAGATAAAAGTACCCATGACAACTTTGTTTAAAAAGTGTGCAAACTTGTCAGTTTAGGAGGACATATAGTGGTCTTCTTGTGAATCTTTTGGAACTGCACTGGATATTTCTCTGGCTAGAGACAAAGTCATGATCAAATGCATATAATTAACTTAATAGACAGGAAAATTCACACAAAAAATTCCTGAGTAAAGGCTGAATTTGGTCCACTTGGAGATTACATCATTATAATAGAGTGATGAGTAAAAATGACCAAAAAAAAAGAGACACTCTGATGTCTCTAACCATTCATCCAGAGCTGAGCGAGGTGTGAAAGCTGACCACATTTAAGTGGTTAGGAGGATCTAGCGGCTGGCTTAGCATGCCTGAAGCTATCAGCTAGACAAGCAAGGTGGGAAGAGCATTCCTCTCCTCATTGTACTCTAGCTTTTTGCACTGGGGGAATTTTTCAGCTGTTGCCATGCAAACCATCCTTTTGGCTTGCTCACCCTTATACAAGACATCTTATCTGTTTTCAATGGTTCCTAACCCAAGAAAGGACTTAAGTATGTGCTTAACCTTAAACACATAGTAAAGTCCCATTGAAGCAAAGAGGGAGGCATATGCCCTGGCTTAAGAATCAGTGCCAAAGAAAGGAGAATGATTTGAGTGGTTTCAGAAACAACTCTGTGGTTTTGCTCTTCCCTCCCTTGCACAGCAACATAAGCACTGGCTGACTCCCCAGAAGGGAAGGGACTAAGCTGCAAGCTCTCTGCTGTCATCCTAGGATCTCCACCTAGCCATCCTGCAGGGCCAGCAAGGGTATGCGTCACTGCCAGTGCAGAGGGGTGGCTAAAACCCACCCTACAGTCCTCTGTGAGCAGCATCACGTGTACAACTTCAGTGCCTCATTACTTTTACTGTGCTTTTATCACAGACTGCAATGGCCCAGGAAGCCTTCAGCAGAGTTCAGAAATAGTCAGAGACAAGGACTACATGCTGTTTAAAGGCTGGGGCCATATTATTTCCAGTGAACCTGACCTGGGAGACCCATCAGAGTTCCTTCTCTGCTAATTGAAAAACTACACTTTTACTGTATGTTTCACTCAGTGAGCTCATTACTGAGCAAGGGGATGCTACCACGCAGGGAGAGGCAAAAGGAAGTCCCAGGAGCAAGAGGAGCCAGCTCTGTCTGGTGAGCAGGAGACATCAGCTTTGTCTGTAGCAAAAAGAGGCAAACTATTGCTGCTATCAAATAATTCATACGTGTGACTAAGCAAAGGGCAGAGGACTTCTAAGATATGTGGGCAGCCTTGGAATAAGGCTAGAATGACAGGTAGGTCTCACACTAGCCTTTCACAGAGCTGCTAGCTCATCACAGCCACAATGAGCAGAATTCAGCTCATTACAGCCCTGGTATCAGTGGGGGTCCTGGATATGCATTTTTTCCTCAAATGTACCCCTGCCATTTAATTAATTAGCAAATAATTAGGCTAAATTTTGGCAGGTCTTCAAGTGGTTGCAGGTTTCTACAGTGAGTAGGGTTTTCTAATAGCTCGTTGCTGTCCTCTCACTGAAATGCATAGTAAAACATGGGCAAAGATAGGGATTAAATCAGGGATTTAGTAGCATCAGGGGTGGGCCAGGGCTGAGCACCCTCCAGAGACCCTCCCACTGACATGGACAGTCAGGGATCAATCAGTTCTTCCCTATACATTGTAGCAAACATTTACATGCCCCACAAGGAGACTTGTTCACTGATAAATACCAGATTGCCTCAACATGGCTGTTCTGGGGCTTAAATTTCCTGAAAAATGCAGCTTTTATTAAAGATAATTAAGCATTGTTTTCTTTGGGGTGAGTCACTGAGCTGCATCATGCACTGCTTTCACATTTTGGAAGATCAGTGTGATGATACTGGGGAAATATAATAATTTTGATTACCACAGCAAGAGCAAGGGCAGCAAGTTCTGATCTTAAATTTCACAGTGAACATCTATTATTACTCCCATATTAGCAAAGCAGAGCCCTGAACAAGTTCATTTGTTACTCAGGGCTCCTTGGGAATATTGGAATAACTATTGTTCCACCCCACTTGCTTGATACTACAGCTTTGCAGTTCACCAGTTCAAGACAAATTCATATTGACTTCAGGAAACTATTAGGATATTTTAGCCAATTGTCTTGTAGCAAGAAGTAATCACTTTAGAACAGCAAAGATTAAACTCCATCCTCAATGAGATCTAAATATCTTTTTAGGCACTTTTTCAGGAACATCACACTGGAGAAGCCAAGATTAATAAGCAGTCTTGTAAAAGATTTTGCATCACTAATAAAAGTCTGTTGACATTAACAAAGACTTTGCTGCCATTTATTCAATGGAGCCAAATCTTCGTCACCTTTTCAGCAGCAAGGGCGGGATTCACTTCCAGCCATTCAGAGGAATTTCCCTGCTAATTTAGGGCACATCCACCTCAAACACAAAGGCAGTTCTCCAGGGTTCTAGTTCACATCTGAAATGCTTCTAACAGTGAGGTGGAGGTATTATGCCAAAGTAGATGCACCAATAATTTGTCTTTCATTTCAGTTAAGATTGCTAGTTAACTCACCAGCAGATGTAGGTACTCTGGGTTATAGATACACAGGAGTCCACCTCTCTCAGCTCAAAAACTGCACCAAAATCAATGAAATAAACTAATTATCAGCATCTGAAGATCTGGCCTTCCATTTTGCATTTCTGTCTTTAGTTATACTTAGTTGAATTTCTATTAGTTTCAAGATCTTGTGCCTATTGCAAAGAAAAAATAAAATCTGCCTGTTAAGAGAAAAAAGTCTTAGGCGTCAAAAATGATCAAGCAGCCCTTCAGAGCCCTTGCAGAGGCTCTGATGAAGCATTTTCTTGTAATTTTTTAACACATATTTCATACCGTGATAAGAAAGTCTCTCACTTAGGTGGCTAAATACAGCTCAGACCTATAAAACCTGTAGAAAATATGCTAAATCCAAAATAATAAAGCAGTAGATTCAATTCCACTTGCATTCAGATTTTCTGAAATTTCTGTGGTCTGATCACCAGCTGACAAATTACAACTATGACCATCTGTTTGAGAGGAATCTGCTACATAAGATGAAAATTAGCTGTAGTTAAAAAAAGAATGAACCTCAAGACTAGAATTCTGTTTTGCAACACACGTAGCAGCTCACAGCTTTCAGCAATACAAAACTTCTGAGCGTGTCTGTTTCCAGCTGAGGAAGCTGTTGTAGGATTGTTGTGGAAAGCTAGATTCTTGGTTCCTTCTTCTTGCATGTTTAGATTTCAGAGGACTTCAGGGCTTTACAAGTCTTTGAAACAATTGACTGTTTGCTTTTTTTACTTTAAGGTAGCTAGAAGTTGGAGATGTTGGAGTTCTAGTTCTAGTTCTGGAAGTTGGAGCAAAGAATCTTCTAGAAAAATAATTACAGTTGCTCTTAATGATTATAAAAAGTATGAAGAAATACAGGAGACTTAGATTTCTTGTGGAAAATTATGAATTATCTCTAAAATTTGATCACCTACAAAATACACGTTTGTGACAAAGCTTTTCAAGTGAGTCCAATTAGTTTCCACAAGATGAAATCACAAGAATTTCTCAAGGGGATGGTTTCTAAAGCTAATTTTTATTCCTAATACCTGCAATAAATTATTTTGACCACTGTCTGAGTTCCAGGCTGCCACAAATTATCCAAACCACACTACTGGAATAAAGAACTTTAAAGCTTTCATTCCTACAGAGTATTTTGATTATTTTATTAAAGTAAATTTAAATGGGAAAAAAAACCCACAAGGGAAACTCTTGTGTAGTTTAAAATCATATTCACCTGGTTTCAGCTCTTGTCTTTGTCTTGAGTTAAAGCTATAGTCATTAACTTGAAACAATAAACTAACATATTTGAGCTGAATTTGACTCAGAGTCTTGGCAGCATCCCTGCTAAGGTATTATCTACAGCCTTGTTTGGCTTTCCCAGATGTACAGTGATTTAAAACTCCATGGACAATGCTAGTGCCTTTGAGATAGCCCAGGTATATTTAATTTTATATAAAAGCACAAACACTAGGCTGCCACAGCCTTACCAAGCATGTCCTGACAGTGCCAGCATTCACACTCAAGCCCCACTGGAGGTACTGGGAAGTCCTTCTGTGAGAAAGGCAGGCACAAAAGGAAAGGACAAATGGGTCATGAATTTCTAAATAAAATGCTGGATTTTCCTGAAGATGCATCAGTATGCAAAGGATATTTATCAGAGGGAGGTGCTTTGTAAAAGCACTCTTCTTGCTTCCATCTCGCTTGAGTATGAGCTTTGTACATCTGCAGTGTGTGCTACAAAGCCTCTGCCTGTTGAGAAAACAAGTCCTTCTTATTAGTGTTACCTCATTTTCTGAATGCTGCTTTGCCTCTGCTTTCCTTCCCAACCCTTCAACTGCAAAGCAAGGTTACGTTACTGTCTCAGTGTTGCCTGGTGTTACCTTGGTCACACACAGGTCACTGTAGTAAAAGAAGTATTTACTAGCAGTTACTGCACAGTGATGTCCAAGACAGTGCCATATTCCCCTGAATTTGAAGCAGGAAACAATTTCTGAAGTGTTGTGGCATCTCACAAAACCAATTCAGTGTTGTTAGCACTGGATATTCTGTTGTATTCTCCAAACCTTGATAAGAGCTCCAATAATTTCAGCGAAAATTCCCTGGAGTACGTCTGATAGCTTAGAAATGTAATTTAAATGCTGTTAGCTGATCACACATCATTTGTGAGAGAACTCTAGATTAAGTGATAGGGCACTACTTGCTAAATGAAAGCCAACTTCTGCCAATAATCATAAAAATATAATTTTGCAATTGTTTAATAAAGGCCCCAGTAGCTAAAGGAGAAAAAACCAGACTGAAATCCATTGCAAAGACAGGGTGGAGGCACACTGCAGCCCAGTGAGCAGAGCTGCTGCTAGGGTGATGCATCCCCAAGACACCGTGCCCCGTTGTTGCCAACCCACCACAGCAAACACTGCTCTGAGCATCTCCAGGCTACATCTGGGTGTTGCAGACACTGACTGTCATTGACCTACAAACTACCTGGCTTTTTCAGAAGTCCCTGAGACTGTGGGTAGAAAAGAGGCATCTGAAAGCTGAGGCCAGTCATTAATGGTTGGCAGGGGTGCTGTGTCCTAACAAAAACACGGCACCAAGCCCTTTCTCCTGCACCGCACTAGCCCCCGCTGGTGCCCATGGCCCTCAGTAAGGTAGGCACCGTGCTGCCCAGTCCTCCCGTTGCTGTGCATGCCACTGCCAGGGATGGAGCACATTCCTTTTCCACCAGACTCTCCTGCAGTCCCCAGGGAGAGCCAGAATCCCCCACAGCCACTCACTTCACAGGGAAACCAGCACCTCACCCTTTTTCTCTTGCTGTTCTCTTCAGTGTGCTTTCCACAGGAGTGCTGTGTAATTTCACAAAAGCAGGTATCACAGACACAGCACCTTTTATGCAAGTAGTAGGCAAGGTTCTCACCACCAAACATCTGAACTTGCAAATGTGAAGCTCTTACTCCAAAATGCTAGTTTGAGTTATTTTGTTGACGTGGCAAAAACCCCACAATATCATGCAATACACAAAGGCAGCCAAAACAAGTATCTACAGAAAAGATTTGCAACATAGTTTTCACTCATGGCAAAACTGAAGAAAACCCCAACTCCCACAGTATGCATATAGAATGACCAGTTCCAGAAATAAATTATTATCTCTGCTTGCATGCTTTGCTCTTTGTACTTACATTGCTTGCCAAGACTTTTTAGATAAATGTTTATTTTAAAAATATGCTGATTCATCAACACTGATTTTCTTATGTAAGGAACAAGGTCGGTTATGACAAATTATCGGTTTCAATATCCAATTCAAAATCCAGTTTTAATAGTTCAAATTTTTTATTCAAAGCCAGTTATGTACTATGAAAATGTGGTCACTTATAGTAAAAATGTGATGTAAAACAAAAAAATGAAATTCAAAACAAAAAACTTGCTTAAAAATATTCTAAGCAAGTGGTTACAACTGACTGCCTTATTTTTTTTATTTTCAGTGGTTCCTCACATCCTAACCATACATCCAGAAATCTGGATAGTAGTCTTAAGTCTTTTCTCATTATTTTTTCACTGCAGCATTCTTCTAAGTACCATCAATAGCTGTCAAAGCTTCCTATTAGCACAATTCAGACAAACAGAGAGGGCTCACGATGCAGGTAGTCAAGCCAGACACCCCACGGCAGCCACATCCCCGTGTGTAACAAGTCTGAGTACCTGCACTGACAAAAATTCCCCATTACAATGCTCCTTATGTCATCCTCTGCTAATGCTCCATCACAGCATGGCATAGAGGAGACAGCACTGTGAAATTCCCTTTGGATGTAAAAAAGAAAGTTTATTTTACCTCCCTCAAGCACTTATTTCGTTCACTTAGTAACAGCCTTATGCCATACAATCATTAATTAATATTTGCTCCTCTTTCTCACTCTCATCTATCCTTTTCTCTTCTTCCTGCAGGGAGCACGGAGGGTTAGCCAGTCTTCCCAGGGAATCTGTCCCCCCTGGGGTCACCTGTGCAATGGCCTGCAGCTGCTCTGAGCCCACAGCAGGGCTGGAGAAGAGGCTCCTCACTTCCACCATTCTTCCCAGGGGTGAGAGGCAGCAGGCACCAGGCAGCCTGCCCTGCTGGCACAGATACTTACATGGTGCTGGAGTACTTATTGGCTCCTTGCTAGCAAGGAAATGGGCACCTTCAGGACATTTCAAACACTGAGGCGATCATACAAAGTGGTTTATAGCTTTGTAAAATTACACTGTGTTATTAAACACTGTGCAGCATGTGTTGTCCCAAACCATCAGCAGTAGCAGCCCAAGGACAGAAGCCTAGACTAGACTGTAATTTGCTTCTACATTTTAATCAAGAAGACCTAATCAACCTTTCTTATAACTCCCTACTAAAACAGCATCATGGAGGCTCTAACAGGAGGCTCTTGCCAAAGTTTCTTTCTACCACTTTGTTTTAAACAAAACAATACCCCCCAAAAAAAAAAATCAACAAGGAAAGGAGGCATGGGGTGTATTCGCAGGTCCAGGTTTTCAAGGCAATTAAACTCCTACTGCACTGAAATCCCCATGTTTCCTCACTCAGCAGACCAAAGGGAAGATCCCTTTGTTCACAGGGAAAAACGACAACTGGGATTTACTTATTCGTTCTCGTTGTCTGTGAGGCACCCCACCAGCAAGCACACCTACCTAACCCTGAATACACGCACCTGGGAAGGACTCTCCCACACTACACATACTGAAACACGCCCTTTGCTACCCACAATGATCAATACCAAATGTGAGAAAAAAACACATGAGGGAATTAAATTAGAAAAAGGCAGTAGTATAGGAAGGGTTTCTAGTCCACAAGATATACTTTCACACTCTAACAAACATTTTACTTTCAAAGGACAGCAATCTGGAAAGCTCAGAACATTATGTAAGGGACATAGCCAACAGAAGGATCATAAAGTTAAAAAGTCTCTGTTAATCAATGACAAATTTAGTACTTGTTGCTACAATTACAAAGATAATAGTTCCTTTATGTCAGTGCCTTTGGTTTTGCAGCTGTAAAATAGCTTTGAAATTCAGCATTTCAAGTAACAGAAATTAATAGGAGGTCATTTCTACCAGAGAAATTTTAGGGGCCCATCCTCTCTAATCATCATTAAAAACTAAATCCACAGGAGAAGAGGCACTTTACTGATTGTCAAGTGGAAGCTATTATTCATTTGATGAAGCTCTTGGCACAGTGCCATTTATTCTGCTGTAGAGCCTGCTGGTTGCTCTACTTCATCTCATGCAATCAAGGTTGTTTCTGCCTGCCAAGAGTTATTTATAGAGTGGAAAAAAAACCCCCAATATGTTCTCTTGCTTCAAAAACAAGTTTCAAACTTTCTAACTGAACAACTGCTTCCCTACTCCCCAGTGACATTCTTTTATTTTGAGCCCCCTTTGTACAAAAACAAAAGCACATTCCTAGATTTCATCTTCACGAAAACATGGAAACATTTTCTGTGCCACGCACATTTTCATTGAGAAATCATCTGATTTTGTCAAGTTAAGATTCTGCATAGCCACATACCTCTGACAGCATGTAGCCAGTTTCACCACATGTCAGCCCTCTTGGCCCCCGTCAGCGTCAAAGGGCATGTGCAGAAGTACCTCCTCTGAGGATCACCTTCACTGATGCAATTCACCTATATCTAAAGGTCGGGGAAATTTTGTTGGTGATAGAGACACTTTGCCTGTCCTCACTAAGCTGCCAGGATAAGGAGGTGAGTGAGGCATTAGGGCTGACGGAGGATGAACTTCTATCCCAAAGCTTGATTCTCCAGTGTCCAGATCATATGCGACCCTTACACCCACGCAGCGTTTGCCACTGTGTTGTGGAAGGGCTTTATGTCCCCTTTGATGTGCAAATGACCATAAATTCCCTAGCAAAAGTTTAAAGCCTGTTTTTGACCTGAAGACCAGCTTAAATCAGGAATTCTGACATTCTTCAACTGAGATATATGAAATCAGAAACAGTCTTTAAAGCGAATGTGGTAAAACACTGCTAGCGTCAAGTTTGTGCATGAAGCCAGAACCGGCCCTTTAAAGTTTCTGTAGTTTTTAAGAGAAGACCCATATAAAGCTCAGACTAAACATCTTAAGAAGGGGGAAAGTTAAATTCATTCACAGTAAGAGAAGTTTCACAAATGCACAAGAAGCAGAACTATCAGCATGCAACTGAGTAATTTTACAGTTAAATTCTAGTTTATTCAGCTCCATGAAACAGAAAGCAAACTGTGGTCGTTTTCACTCCAGAAAATATTGTTAATTCTCCATTTGCAGAACTATTAAACAGTCCCTTTAAACAGACAGGTTTGTTTCCAGTTTGCTCATTGCAGTTCTGATACCTTTACTCATACAGAATAGTACCTTATTCCATGGGTGTTAAACCTGATATCACACAACTGTTGCTGGAAAAAACTCTCCGTCACTGGTACGCCCTTCCTTCTTCACCTTAGGACTTCATACATAATAAACAAAGCACAACCCCTGCACAAGTCTCCTTCACCACTAAAGCAAAACTCTGACTGTTCCCTAATCCTCCGAAGTCTCTCCAGTGTCTGACTTACTGATTTGAATGGGTAACAGAGCAAAGGCAGGGGCAGGCTCAGCCCTGTGCAAACAGCAAGGGATCAGCACAGCAGCTCTGCAGGGAATCATGGCTCACAAATTTCATGTTTGGTTTGCAAACTTCATGTGGGAACTAACAAAGATGATTAAACTGGCCCCATTTCTAAGCTATTATTACTATTATTACTATTATTATTATTATTATTATTATTATTATTTAATGAACATCATAGACAAAAAGCAGACGTCTGATTCCAGATCATAATTTCCTAAATAAAATACCAACCAGATGCAGAAATGCTGTTTTCTAATGGGTTCTATTCCTTTCCTTTTGGCCAATATAAAATTTGATACAGTTTAGTGGACCTTTAGTTAAACAGAATTCATCAGACATACAGAGAGCTACTAATAACCAACTGCTATTGTGAGACTGCCAGGAAATCCCTTCAGTAAAGAAAATGTTGAGCAATTGTTAGCCAATTTCCTAGGGATTTTATACATAATAAGCAAAGTACATTAGGAGCTCTTGATTTAACAAAAAACCCTGAATTATGCATTTGTGTAATGACAAGTACTGTAGGCAACACTTACACAAGCATGCAAATTTTATGTAAAATCTAGTTTGCATATGGTGAAATACCCATCCCCCATATAAAACATGGGAGAATTCCAGGGAAGAATTTTCAGCAGGTACTACCTTCTGCTGCATGGTAAGAACCACACAGCTTGATGAAAAAACATGTTTTTCTAAAATAACCAGCAAAACTATAGTTCTAACTAGTATGCAAAACAAAAAAAAAAAAAAAAAAAAAAAAAAAAAGATGTATAAATCACTGGAAAATCATGTGTGGTTTGAGGATTATGTCTCCAAGCTGGTTTTCCCATTGGATGACATGCCAAACCCCGGACACCAAAATGGGTTATGCTGAAGAGCAAATACCAGTCATTAACTTTCCTGTGGTTTAATAATTACACCTCTTCCTGGGGATGTGATTAAACCACACACAGCATTAGAAAACAGAGGGAATTAAGTCAATATGCCTCAGAGCTGAAGAGTAAGTGAATGTGCATAGTAAAAAAAAAGCTGGATCAGATGGCTGGATGTATATTTTCAAGGTCTGTACAGCAGTGCAACACACGAATGCAATAAGAATAACATCATTACCAGATGTAACGGCATTCTCCCCCTCCACAAGGGAAATGCAGCATTGCATTACAGAAAGACATGAGGGGCACCAAGATCAGCAGAGACCTGACCCCCCACCATGAGCCCTGGGTCTTTGAGTGGAAGGACGACTCCTTGCCAAAATGTTTTGGTCTGCTGTCTGTTTCAGCACCGGTGCTGTGTTTTTATATTCCTTCCTGGAACACAGGGAAAAAGCACCTGAAATGCCTGGCAGGGTGCTGCTGCTTCTTAAAAGCCTAAATACAATCAAACTGAAGCCTGTGGAAAGAAACACTGGGTGCAAGGACAAACTCCCTCATCCCACACATATGCCTGGCTGAAGACAAGTTCAATGTTCAGCCTGTTGTATCCTCTTCCACTTTATTCTGACTTTAGTGTTATAGTGTTAGAAACATTTCCAATCAATATAGTATTACTCCATTACATAATGATTCATGTGGCACTGTAAGGTGACAAAAGCCACAAGAAACAGCATTTCTGAAGAACTGCATTAAACAAAGACTCTCCCATTACTCCAATTTTTAACTGGAGTAACTCCAGGAAATTAACTCAAGATACTTCTGGGTGGGAAATAAAAAAAAAAGGGGGGGGACACAGTTTCTCTGTTTCTCTCCCTGCCTGTAAGACAAAGTTGTACAGCACCCTCTCAGTGGGACACTGGTACTTACCAAAGCATCTACAATGGAAATAATAAATTTAAAGTGTGATACTGTCAGGGAGAGCTTTCCAACCCCACTCTGACACTTGCCTAATCCTCCACATGATTCTCTCAGCCCACTTGCTTTCCAACCCACAGCCTTGCCTTTGAGACTGAAGATTAGCTTAGCAGCAAGGAGGGTTGTAGGTGGGAGGACCACTCATTCTCCAACAGCACTTGGCTCACACTGGGTAGCTACACCACATTCCCCCAGAGAGAGCAGCTGGTGATTATCGATCTGGTCTGGATCTGAACCAGTGACTGGGAGAGAAGGGGCCTTGTCAGGCTGTCATTTGCCGAGCCATCCAGTGCTTCTTAATCCGAGCAGAAGTTTTGCTGCCAAATGTTTGTGGACCTCAGTGAGTGAGATTTTAAGTTTTTTTAAAACACTGGAATTACTGAAAAGATAAATGTTCTAGCAGCAAATTTTCTTTAAAAAAATTAAGAAAAGATAGTAGTGTGAGAGTTTCTCAGTGTGCTGGTTTAGTCTTCTTGCTGTATTACTGTCCCTTCTCTGGAGAAGTGAGCATTCATAACAGCTGGCAGAATTTGATGCAAGCAAAAAGTAGCAAATTCAAACAGGTAAGAATTAGATATTTGTCTCTAAAACCCTTCCAGCTTTACCAGACCCACTGTTAATACATAATAAAGAATATCTTCAGGCTGAGTGCAAACTTCTAGGTGGGGACAGCTCCTTTCCTAATAACATGTCTTTGCCCACTGACCATGCTCTCTGAACACACATCTGGAGGGGATGGGAAGAGGACTTGTTCTAAAACCATTTGCAAGCAACAGTAACAAGCCAAAGAGGTTTGGCAAAGTTTAGGAGGATGCTGGCTCAGGAGGCCAAATTAGCTGGCTTTGATGGAGTAGCATCAGGAAGGAATTCAAGACTAAAGCATTTCAGTTGTGAGTCATTTAGGCTCCAATGCCACCATCTGGTTTTGGACATTCCTGTAACCATTAGTGCTCAAGACTCTGCTTCTGGGAAGAGTGTGGCAGTGTTGTGCCAGAGCAGACAACAGCAGAGTCCTATGGCCAGCCAAGGGTTGCTTCCAGTTCCCAGGGCAGGGGAAATGGCAAAATTTTCATTTTCTTTGAATATTTTCCCTTCAATAGTTTTGGGGGTTCTTTGAAATACCTGAGGACAAGACATTCCATCTTTCAATCATTTGAGAAATCAATTTCCACTCAGTGGTAACACCCCTAGAACTTAACTGTAAGTGACTATACCTGTGTAAACTTGCAGTTTAGCAGAGGAAAAAATTCAGAAAAAAGATGTTTTCCCCCCAAAAGAATATTTTGAACAAATAATTTCCTAACAGTTCTACCTAATTTCTTATTCCACTTTCATAAAAGTGCTCAGATACAGACTTGGGATATGAACGTACCTCACCCAGCACCTCTTGACACCTGGACTGGAAGAAGCCTTGCATGCCACTCACCATACCACAGCCAGGATGAACTAATGCCGCAGGCCTGGAGTTTGCCTCGATGCTCCAATGTCAGCAACTGAGTCACCAAAAGCCTATGGGACAGCAGTTTTCTGAACTGAGGCACTACCCCTCACACCCTTCTACAAAACCAACTAATATTAGTGATAACGCCAAATACAGTCTGCATGAGTCTGGCTGCCCATTTCTGGTTATGCAATACCATTACAGTCCTGCATATCCTGGGGCAACCGGTCCCTCTGGGAAATCTCCACAGATGATAACACAGCCCTTGGAAGAGGCTGACAAGGTCAGCACGTCTGGCCCAATGACCATGTCACTACCTTACACTGAGCATGCTCCTTCTCGCACAACCACAGACTGGCTGGGGTTGGAAGGGACCTCCGGAGACCATCTGGTCCAACCCCCCTGCTCAAGCAGGGCCACACAGAGATAGTTGCCCAGGCCCATATCCAGTTGGATTTTTAATATCTCCAAGGATGGAGGCTCCAAAAAGAAGGAATAGGATCCTTCTTTAAGCAAAAGATACGTTAGTGAGGGGTGACCTGTCTTTGCTAAATTCATGCTGTATTTTATCCTGTTTGTCATCTACCTCCACATCTTTCATCATCCTTTCCAAAGTAAAACTACTTCTGCTCTGTTGGCCTGGTTGACAAGCCAGCAGCTGTCAGCCACCTCCTCTGCAACCCTCCTCATTCTGCCTGCGGGTTACATGACCACTAGTCTCTGATCACACAGTACCACCTCAGTCAGGCAGTTTTACTAAAACACATTGCATCAGCCTGCTGGTGGGAGCTGGTAAGTGATTGCCCTTGCGTCAATTGTTTTTTCTTTTTTTTTCCTTCACTTAAACTGTCTTTATCCATACCCTCTGGTTTTTCTGGCTTTTGCCCTTCTGATTCTCTCTTCCATCCTGCTGCGGGGCGAAGAGGAATGAGTGAGAGACTGGTAGGTGCTTAGCTCAGCTCCTGGCTGGGGTCAATCCACCCACAGACTGTCTCTAATGCAGGTCTTTTTCCCTATCCTTTTGTCTCATAGGCCATCCAGCATCTGTCCACAAGGCTTAAATGATATTTATGGGAAATTTGGACAAAGCATTAGTTTATTATGATATCAGTTTATGATAAATATATTGTATTTTAAATTACCTTTTAATTCTTTTTCCGGGCTCAGTGCAGACTTGATTGAAGAAACTGAATTTCCCTCATAAAAATATAACTCACAGGCTTTGGTAATCTTCACTTTATCTTGCACTTTTTATCTCTAAGGGGCAACTTTTTTTTGTTGGATTAATATTTTTTCTTTTCATTATAGACTATTTACTCATTCATAGTGTCCTTTTGAGGTATTTATCCAGTTCAGTCTGGATTCATTCCCCACAATAATTTTTTCTCTGTCTGCCATACAGATTCTGGATAGTTTTTACACCTTTGATTTAAAGACACTCCAAAACTCTTCCACATGCAAAGAAAACTAGAGACCAACACAAGCAGAAATATCTGGACCCTGTAATTATTAGAAGCATTTGTTCTCCGATCTATATCTGGAAAGTTAAAGAGTCTCCCATAATGATACAATTACTGGTACTACTTATCTCTCTAATAACATTGCTGAGATCTCTCCCCATTTCCAGATCCAACCCTGAGGGCCTGCAACAGACACCCAGCACTACCCCAGTAAAGCCTCTTATATCATCTTTTCCCAAAAAGATTTTTGTCTCAGACTAATTGTGGTTTCTGTACACTTTAGCCCTTCTTTGTTCTTTATAGTCACCAGGTCATTAGTGTGCAGTACTATCCCAGATAAGCACATGCACACACACTCTCCAGGGGATGAGAACCTACTACCACATCAGTCCCAAGCCAACTGCTCCTGTTTGCTGCTCCCAGGCTTCTGCATTGAATTTTCTGGCTCTCCTGACCACTGAAAACCACTGACTTCAAGACCAGGTTCTAGGACAGAATAGAACGGGTAGAAGAATGAGAGGGGTCTCACTGCCCAAGTTGGTACTTTCCACCAGCTGGCATTGCAGTACCACTTCTGGCAAAATCACAGCTATGTATAAAACCCAAGGCCCATATTTATGTGACATATAAGTAGGACTGAGATCTCTTCAATATTTAGAAGCAGTTCCCTGGCTGCGTTATTTCTATTTACAAAGTTCCCCTATTAAGGGGATACTTTCTTGTGCTTTGATGTGTGCAGACAGTAGCCGTGAAAGAATCATAATATGGAAATGGAAGAAAATGTTGACAGTGAAAGCACTGTAGATATGCATTGTTTCATTGGCAGCAAGTAGAAATATTCTGGACCAGATGCATCTGTTGTGTCATTTATTTAAACTGTAGGGGTTGCACCAGGAGTGAAATGGGTCATATTCCTAGTGTCACTGACGTATATTTTACTTGCAGTGAAAAACAATTATTCTCCTTTACTTTTGTATTATTCTATCATGTATCTGCTGTTTTTAATAATTACTTTTGAACAAACTTTTAATTTTCAGCAGTTGAAGACTGCATTTCTATGTCTTGGGAAGAGCAAAAAAGCCAGGGCTAGTCACCCAGAAAGCTGCCTGGTGCAGACCACAACCAGAAAATTTCCCTAAATAGCTGAGCATATGGTCCTGGATGACAACGATGTTGTCCTTCAATACATTTTTCATGTTAGGATATATGGCAGACAGGTCTTTCCCAAGACCTCCTTTCTTTAAGGACTTGGATCTTCACAGTCACACAGAACTGGAGAATTTTATAGACATAGAACTTTATGTCTTCTTTACATGCCAAAGGTATGATATTTTGTGTGGAGGGCTATGAAGAGCTAGCCCAAATCAAACTCTACAAATGCAGTACTTACTGAGGATAAAGCTCAGCTGGATGGGAAGCCTTGTCTTGCTTCAAACCAAATCTCCTCCCTTGTAACTAGCCTAAAGGCAGGCACTGAAGTCAGCCATAGGACACAATTCCAATCATTGCTTTCCCTCCCAGCCCAACAGAGAGTAATTTCTCATGTAAACTCATATTTTTAAAAAAAAAAAAAAAAAGTCATCTATCTCTCATCTGCTTTCTCTCTGTTTCTGCTGCTCCTCTGGTGAGTCATCCCAGAACTCCTTGCCAAAGCCTCCAGCAACCACAGCAGAGAGGAGTAGAGCTCACTTCCAAGAGAAGGCAAAGGGAAGCCAGAGGGAGCCTGAGGTAATGATATGTTGCATTGGCAACTGACATTCGTGTCATTATCAGTAACTCAGTGTCACCCCTCAGCCCTACAAGTAACATAAAATATTAATGAGTGCAGAAGGCGTTTGCAGGCCATTGCATCTTACAGCCAAAAGGAAGGTCAGAAATGGAAAAGGGTGATTTTTTGGTGAGATAGGAAAAGATGATCTCAAGCACCCCCTCGGTCTCCCTTGCTATGGTTTTTGGAACAATGAGATCTTTTTTGTTATATATCTTCTTTGAAGTGCATAACACAATGAGCCCTAGTCCTTGTTTGAATCTTAAAATGGCACCAACCATCGATAATAATTATATAGTACAGTGATTATGAGTATAATGTTGCAAAGTCAAAAGAGCCATCCTCTGCCATCACAAATTTGGAAACATAAGAAGAATTCTGTCCTGACAGTCCAGAGAGTCCCCTTGTATTGATTAATTTTGCCAAAAATGAAGATACTGGTGCTGCCTTGGCCTGTAGCTGCGGTAGCAAAAAGCTGTGGATTTGCAGCTGTTCATGCAGGAAGTCCAGGCTGCGTTCTCTGGAGCTCCGTGGTGGAGTGGCACAGCACAGGCTGGTGTGCATGCACATAAAAGTGCAAGGGAGTCCTGCAGGTGAAAGGAAAAAGGAAGGAGGAGACAATCACACAGCTCAGCAGAACTAGTCCCTTAAACTATAAAAAGATACAGCCCAAATTAGAACATTAGATTTACTTGGCCTTGATACAGCAAGGTCTTATAATGGGCACCTTTAAACAAACGAGTCGTCCCCGTTAGCAGAATTCTCACCACTTTTCAGCTGATTTTAAACAAGAAGAATAAATACTACACACCACTTGAATTCACTGGTTGTCAACTGAGAGGAGTAACAGCAAACATAACAGCTTGTGGTAATATCTGGATACTCCTCCCAGAAATATAATGTGGCCCAAAGCAGAAATAAACATAGAATGAATTGCCCGTGATGATCCATAGTTTGTATGTCCAAAGGGCTTTTCACAGTAGGCCATTGTAGACTCAGTTAACTTGTACCTCCATTTTAATATGCCACTTTCTGCATTATGACACTCTTTACAGCTCATAGATCAGCACAGGACCAAAACCCAAAACCTTTCCTGGCAAATCCTAGTTTTTTCCTATGGCTACACCATATTTCCTTACAATCTCTCTGTTCCAGGGTTTTATGCTTTTAATTTACATAATTGTATTTTTATTGTCTTGCAAGTATTTCTAAGCTGTATCAGTTCCCACTAAACATGAAATTTAAGTTCCTACTAGGGAGTAAAAAAAACAAATGGAGTTGTATGGATGTTCCAATTATAAGTGGTTCATAAAAGTTGGTAAACAATAAAAAACATTTCTATCAACTGTTAATCAGTTCTTAGACCATTAGAGCTCTTTGGGGCAATGGGCTACTTACAGCCTTCTGTAAATGCTCAGCTGGTGTGAGTGAAAGTACATACAACCCATGCTGCTCAGACTTGCAGGCTTTTAACTGTCCTTCAGTGACAGTTTATCAGCAGCTAAACACATACAGAATTCCTCAGAGAGAACATAGGAACTCCAGCCCAGTGGACAACAGTCGCCCATTACAGAAGGACCCAAAGGCACACCAGACCACTTGATAGATTGGTCTATTACAAATAAATATAAATTATAGATACAATATAAAATATATAAATTATAAATATAAATTGTAAATTAATACATGTCTATTTGATAGAAACTTAAATACATAATTTTTAACGAAGTTGTGTGTCTCTAAACTTCCTCTGACCACTGAAGCAGAAATGCAATGTATTCCATCTTGAGACCTTAACCAGGGGACTTTAAAAAAAAAAAAACCACCACAGAAAAAAACAACCAAAACAAACAATTCTTGCACTGAATAAAAGAGTCATTTCACACCCCTCATTATCTAAATCATATGGACTTACGGCATAAGCAAGGGCATAACCAAGGAAGAGTATGTAGCTCAAATGCTTTGACTATAGTAAGTGAGCTGCATGTTGTATTGTCTTAACCTGAAAGAGGCCGAAGAATTAAATGAAAGGCATATTTCATGTTTTAAGTTTCTTGCAGGAATCAGGCTCCCCTAAAATTTAGTTGCCTTCTCTACTGTCAGTATCTCCTCTACCTGGACTGCCCTCACTGTCGTCTTAATTTGCAAAATACTCACTAATTATACTTAATGAGACCACTAAGGTAACTACAGTTTATTAGAGGATGTCATCTTTAACCAACCATCAGTCCACACCATAACTTCTACATCCTGTAATTTACTCTGCCAAATGGCAAGATTAATTAGCAGTCGCTGTCACTGAAGGGGAGGCATACACAATTATTCCTGGAAAAGTCACCCAGCATAGGACCCACACTGATCAGATGCATCTGCAGACATGACCCAGTGCCTGAAAACACATGAGAACTTGCAGTGATACACCACAGGTGACTCACATCTGTGTTTCTTCCAATACAGTCATTTTAAGGGCAATCCCTCATGTTTGGTGCAATAACCAGCTCTTTCTATCTTGGTCTGCAAAGAGGAACAAGAAATTAAGGAGACAAGATAATTAACTTCTGAAAGATTGCATTTCTTTTTTGATTCACCACCACTTATTTTCTTTCGCTTTCCCATATTCTGTTTTCCTTTTAAAAAACCTGTCCCCCACAGGCAGCAGGGTCGTGCTGACGGGAGCACAACCCAAGAGCTTGCTGTGCTTCTGTACTTGGAGGCTTGCTGAGCCCCAGGAAGTACCACTGCAAGGGGCCCTGCTCACGCTCAGGCACCCATACCTAGGAGCCTGGAGCTCCACAGCCAGGGAAGGTCAGACTGGGCTTTAAAATGTAGATGTCTAAAACAAGAATAAGATTTGCATCCAAAAGTTTCATTCATTTGAAAAGTTTCTAATTGTTCTTGTGCAGCAACCTGAAGTTATTCCTGCTCTGCATGCAATGTCAAGCAAAAACATTGATTCTGCCTCTTTGTGTCCTGCAGTAAAAAATATAAAAATTCATGTTTTATGAAGCAGTTTTTTGGGCTACTCCCACAGTTACACTTAACCACATGTACTGCACATATTCATTTTCTCCTGAGGTTTAAGGAACAATGCAGCATGTGTGCATGGATACTCTCATTTTGAGCGAAGCCACACTATTCACACAGACATGTGAATGCAAAGCTTAAATGCTGAATTTCACCAAGTTCTATGAACCCTATTTAAACAAAGTGGGATTTACAATGTATGCTCTACAAGAAGGGATTTATCTAGCAAATTCTGGGATTAGCCTAAAGGAAGTGTGAGACAATAGATTTTAACATTTTAATAAATATGTGATTCCCTGCGGAAATTAAAAACTCAAAGAGAGATCAGTTGTTGTGGTCTGCATGCCAGATTTTTTCTTTTCTTCTGCCCTGTTACTCCATCTCACTGTTCTTGCAATGTTTACTGCACGTCTTTCCTCAGCTCTCTGCATCCGTAGTGCTGTGGCTCCAGCCAGCCTTAGCAAATCCCATGGAGGCCAGTGGCCATAAGGGTAACCTGGGGGAAACTCCAGCCACAGCTCGGTACGGATGTTCACGCCCCACAGGGTGCCCCACGCCCTGTTCAGGAAAGCCAAGGGCACGGCAGCAGAGCAAGCGTCACAGCGTGCCCTCCGCCCAGCACGCCAGCCTCAGCACCAGCAGCCCCGCGCCAGGGACACACGTGGCAGGTGCCGTGCGCTCTGGCTGCTCTGCACGTGGTCCCCAGGGCCACGGGCTCAGAGGGGCTGTGGGCTGGGGCAAGGACGGGCTGAGACCCAGGGGGAGAGCGGAGCAACGCCTCCTTAGGCAGCCCCTCCGCACCAGGGAGGATTGTGATAACCGTGCCAGAACAGCCGCTCCGAGACAAAAAGCCAGAGCTCTGCGGCATTCCCGGCTCTTCCTCACCTTGCATTTTACTATTCTGTTTCATCCTGCTCTTTAGTTTGCTACAAATGCACACTGTCTTGTTTCCTTTGGAGTCAGGTATAGGTTCAAGGATTCTTTTTCTCCTCTGTAATTTCACCCACAGCTACCTGGGGAATTAAGTTATATAAATATTAACGCAGAATTATATGTAACAAAAATATTTGTAATTTTTGTTTCCCTCCATGTTAGGATTTTGCTTCAGGGCACAAGGTGTCTGTTTCAGTGAATATGTTCATTAGTAGAGAAAACAAACAGGATTAGAAGACATGTTTTTAAATAGGATTGGTGATGCAAGGCCTTACTTAAAAATAGTCCCCCATATCGTACTGATACCTGTGCACAGGGAGTCCCCGAGCAGAATAAGGGACCTGCCCAGGGACGAGCTGAGTCAGTGCCCTGACTCCCGGCTCCCTGGCACCACTGCTGTCCTGCACTGGAAGCTCCGAAAACTCCACTCATTGTATGAAGCTTGGAGAGAGTGCTGAGCAGGGTAGGTGCAGGGTAATAAATGCATTTCTAAGTATCTTGTTCTGACTATATTTAAGTAAAAAGCTATTTTTCCTGGCCTGTGCTTCCTAGGGGATTACACACAGACTGAAGTTTGAGTAAATATTAAAATATACACAAGGAGCCTCAGAATAGCACCATAGAAGCAGCATTCCCAATTCCAGTCAGAGGAATACTGTCTACTTATAACTGCTAATGCAGCACAATATATGGAAGCACCAAAATGCCCAAGCCAGAGTAACTGAAGCTACATAGAGCCCTAAGCAAGACATTAGTCTCAGCCCAGTAACAGGCTGCAGCTGCAATGAGAGCAAGTACACCGAAAATAGCTTTAATCTCAAATACCTGCTGCTACATCATTGTCGGTTACCATTTCACATCACCAAGAATCCAGTGAACAGGTCCAGGAGTTGGGAGACAGACTGAGGTGTTGGTTCTTGAGAACCAGAAAGAGCAGCATGGTTTGCTAAGTCGGTTTTGCATCATCTGCCATAAGAAATAAGCAGAGATGTGCTGTATTTATATGAGATGGCTCAATTCATATATCATCTAGGCAGAACAGGAGCCTATGTTATTTCTGTCATTAGTTATAATTAGAGAGCTCTAATCAACCCCCTGCCTGCCCCAGTACTCAAAACTGTTTGAATCTGCAATTTTACTTGTGTTCTTCATTAAAGAAGAGGGGAAAAGAAATTCATTCATGAAATTCCCATCCATATCAAGGATTTTTATTTTAGGTTTTACCTTCAACATATGCATCTTTAGATCTTAGATCTCTAATAATAATTCTCTCTATGCATAGATTTATGTAATGCCTATTAAAGACTAGATATTTCTCGTTCCTCTTCAGCAATAATAATAGGACTTTGGTGCAGAGATAGAGAATAAATATTAAGAGAAGATAAAGATCTTTAAGACAACCACAGGAAGTATTTGTTGCACACACTTTGTGGTACAGAAGGGCAAAATTACTCAAAAATCTTCAGCATCTTGAGTCTCAACTATTTCCAACAGATGGTGCTGATGACATAATTACTAATGATTAAATTTCAACTTTTATTAGTGAAGAATCTTTAAAGGCATAGGTAAGCAGCATCAGCCCAGACTGACATCTTCACCAGGGCTGCCCAGATGCCATGACACTGAATTTCACCTCCACCCACTCCACCACTTGCTTTCTACATTTCTAGGAGGTTGCACACAAATGCTGGACAAAAACTTGTTCCCATGCACACTGCTGAAGTCTGGAATATTACCTACCACATCCTCATACGGTGCCATAGACTTCATAGGATGCTGGATTTAAGAGGTTCATAGAGATTAGAGATAGAGTGACAATCATCCTTTTTTACTCTATCGTATTGCTTTCCAAAAAGGTACCATCCATATGTGCTATAACATGAACAAAGGCTTTATTTAAGCAAGTGTTTCACTCTTACAACCAAAAACGCGTGCTACTAACAGCAAATGCCACCTCTGCCTGACACTTCTACACTTGCAGGAAATCGTTACAAGAAACTTACACAGCTGATTTCAGGAACCAAGCTGCACACCAAAGGATGTGAAAGAAGGTGAAAAAAATGCAAAAAGCTTCTGCTTTGGGAAAGACCACAGTCCTTCTTTTGTTGCAGAATCACAAGCCTGTGGCAAAATCCACTAGTCAAACATTTGAGAGGAATATCTTTGTTTTCCACGGAAACTCAGCCCACTTCACACAGAATTTTGTCTCAGACACAGCTAATTGCCTATATGCTTTAAAGAACCAGTGAAATTTAATTAAAGTTTTGTTCTGCCTTGTGGAGAAGTAAGTCTCCCTGAACCTAGAATGGAAGCCCCAGAGCAGAATATGTTTGGCTCTCTTGATAAATAACCACATATGTCAAACATGTGGCCCAATTTCTGGCTCTAAAATACTCCAAACATGCTGAACTCAAGCAGTAATCAGGCCAGGATTTAATGGGCACTTGAATCCCATGGGTTTCAGTGTTACTGAAGTATGCATGCAAGACCCTTTCCTGAGAGGCTTTCTGAACTGGAATAAGAAAGTGTAACATTCATTGAGCTGGACAGACCTGTCTCAGTTTCATCAGATTTCCACATTCCTGCCTCTTAGAAAGGGTCTATGAGATAGCGTAACACCAGGCAACGCAGCGTGTGTGCCATTCCCACCAGACGGCATGCCACATCGAGTGCAGTCAGGTGAGCTGCAGGAGCAAAAGAGAAACACAGGCAGGAATCAGTTATAATCCGTTTATTCAGCTTATCTGGAATGAGATGTGTGGTGACTCTCATATATCCATGCTCCTAGAAGTAATTATCTCAGAACTCAACTACTTTTTGTTGATATAAGCCAAGTCAATGAGCTAGGCAAACAGACAAACCCACATCTTCTAGAGATTCTGTGATACTAGCTCGCTTACAAGCCCATTATTCATATGGCCACAGTGCCAAGGATCTAGGCATTCCCCTGGGATCCAGGGAGTTCACAGCCTTAGCCATCACCCAATCAGCAATCCTCATTCTCAGGGATGGGCCTTGGACACCGAGCAGCACAGCTCTACTGGATGAAATAGCAACGTACATGGAAAACTGTTAGAAGGCTTCTTGTACACCAGTGTCCACTTGGCAGAAGGTTAAAAAGACATGCACCAAAGACAACCAGATAAGTCTTTGTGATAGGAAAAGCAAAGTTCCCCCACAGTCACCTTAGCAGTTTAGCACAACATACTGAAGGATATATCAATGTTCTGCTGCTCTCAGAACTGAGGACAGAAGAGGGGTACAAGCTCTGCATGATCAAGAAAAAAAAAAGGCACAACTGAGGCTCAAAAACTATAGTATTGAATTTACTACAGTACTTTCCATGTTTTCTACCTCCCAGCAACCCACAGAAACTGTCCCATGCTACCTGGATTCTGGTCTCACAGGAATCTGGACAGCTCATAGGAATCAATCCATGCCCAAGAAATCCTCTCCCAGAGTGCAAAGGCAGGGCCCTTTTGCCTTGCCAGGTGGGATGTCACCCTTATTGTGCCCCAGGTTGCATGCAGACAACTGTAACTCCAGAACACAGAGCCAGGTTTTCTGCTAACATACTCCTCTCCTTAGAAATGTACATCCACAGACACCTCTGCCTGTTTTTCTGCCACTGGCACAGCCTGGCTCAGTCCCAACAGATGCCTGAGAAACCACTTGTATAGACTGCTGAGTTCCATGGAGTTGTTCAAGTAATTGCCTTGTATGCCGCAGGCCTATTACATTCAGTGTTTCAATTCTAAGTGGCTTATAGAGCCTACCATGAGCAACAAGCATGTTACCAGTTAATTTATTCTGATTTCCCATACCAGCATTTCCCAGAAAAATTAAGAATAAAACCAATTAGCAATCAATCATCATGACAGAATTGCAAGAACATATATTCTACCTGCAAATTAAAACTAAGGTCAGAGTTAAAAAGGCCTCCGAGGGTACCCTGCATGGTTGCACGGACTTGGTTTTCACTGCTGTCAAGCAACAACAGATTAATTCTGACTGTCAACACTCTTCAGTACGGCTAACTCGGACACGGTGCTGCACTCCTCCAGTTTCTCAGACACTTCATTCAGCTAGGACAGCTTCACACAGAGGTTCTCTCAGCAGCCAGATCAAAGACATCAGTTTTCCTGCACTCTTCATTCTGTATCTTGGTATCCCTTTCTTCTCCATTGATGTATATCAGCAACAGTCTCGCACCCTCAAAGTTTGGTGTGTTCGTACCTATCCCAGGTCTGTTATTTCGCTCACATAAAGTTGCATATTATTAGCTTAGCTTTATCCAGAGCCATGACTCTTCCTCAAGACCACCAAAACCCTTTTATATTTGGTGGGAAAGTCTCTCAGGTACCAAGCACAAGCAGCAGTGTGCAGAAGCCATCTTCCAGAGGAACCACTGAGCACGCACAAATGTGTGACCTGTTTTTCTAAAGGCACCTGGCAGAACTTGAAACATCAGGCAGAGAACAATATTTTTAGCATTGGCCATCTCTCCTGAATTTCTCCCACTCCAGGAAAACGTTCTCTCTGCAAAGTTACCGAGGAAAAAATGGACCAAGTATTCAGCCTAGCTTCCTAACAAATAAGGGTACGTACAGCTGTGTATATTCATGTATACACACTCTTTCAGCCAGTTCTCCCCTTAATCAGCTTGTAACAGCTCACCAATTTCAGCTAGCTCTGACAGAGGAACAGAGAGCCATATCCCAAATCGTTCATGAAAACAGGTGGCCAAATAGTAGAAGGGCCTTACTAATATTTGTATTGATGGAGAAAATGCAAGAAAAGCTTGCCTCCAGCATGTGGGGGTTCACACAAGGGAGAGATTATGGAGTCATCAGTGAAAATCTGTACCTAGCTAAGGCGCAAGTCAGCACCACGTTCAGGGAAACTGTCACTCCCATGGAGAGTCTCTGGGATCTATTAAGTGTTGAACTTTTTCTGTAACTGTAATAGTTACATTAAAAACCTGATCCATCATGCATTACAAATGGATTGGAAATGAGGACTTTTGGACAATTTCTTGAACCTTCCCCATGGGTGGTACCTGGTCCTGTTGTAGCTCTTCTGCCCACCACCTGATCTCCAGACAATAAGGCAAAACAGCCTCACGTCTGGCTTCTGCTGTTGGGTGAGGCAACTTTTAGGAGCATGATTTAGGAATCTGGTTCCTGTGCCCTCCTAAAAAAAGGGCATGTCCTAGAACTGCTACCTTTTCACTTAATGTACCTGATGAGCAGGACTAAGGACTTCATCAGCTGTGGGTATCTGTTACAGCCTGTCTTTTCCTGTATCCCAGCACAGGCGCTTTCAGCCCTGCGAGCACTAAGCTGCAGCTGCCTCCTGCCACTGCAGCTGGAAATACAAGGCTGCCTGTAGCAGCCCCCAGCTCACCACAGAGTCACACCAGCCTCCAGGTCATCAATCTCCCCGTCCGCTGCTGTGCCACTCTAACGCTCCTCTCGTCCCCTCAGTCTCTGCCATGCTCTTTCCCCAGTACCTACATGGTCCTGCCCAGATGTAATCCGTAGCCATTTCCAGATGACAGCCATTGCCTTGGGCTGTGTTATTTTCCACAGGGTGCGTCATTCTTAGTGCTGTTTCCTGAGGTGGCAGCTTTGAGCTCCACGTTGTTCAGTCTCTTCTCACCACACCCTCAGAGTACGCAGCTCACCCAGCCCAGCCTCACTGGCTTGACAAGTCTCATGGCTTTCCTGACGAAAGCCACGTCTCCCATAGTCACTTGTTCTCTCTGTGTTTTGTCCCCAGGCTTGGGTCACAGCAGCCTTCCCTTGCCTGCCTTACCCTTTCCTCAGACTGGCTTCCCAGCCACAGCACAAGGAGAAGCAGCACCAGGGCAGAGCTGCCAGGAGCAGCAGGCCCGAGGCTGTCCTGTGCCAAGGGTGAGCCAAGGGTGACCCTGATGTGGGCAGTGCCATTGCTGATGGGCACATTCCTGCAGCATCTGAACAGGGCAGGCAGCACCTACTGACATCCCCAGACCAGGCAAGGAGATGAACCAAGTCCGGGGAATCACATCAGGAATGAAAGGACAAGGGGCTAGAGACAGGAATGGTGACAAGGCTACAGACTGCTGCACGTAGCCTTCTGCACTGCCAAAAGCCACCTCTGCCAAGCCCATGGGGGCACCAAGCAGCCCAGAAGGTTTGGGTGGAGCAGCATCTGCCGGCAGCATGGCCACCCCAGCCCACTGAGCGTGGGTGGTGCCCAGCTCCTCCCTAGCCCCCTCCACATCTCCAGACTTTTCTGGTGTCCTGACTCCCAGAATAGGGTGCATGTTCATGCTTGTGATGTGGCAGGTTAAATCTTGTTTTCAGTGTGAAATTAAGCCCAAAGAAAAACACTCTTTTAATAGAAATTAACCCCAAAGCCCTCACCCTGCCCCAAGGTTTTTATTTGTGTGCCTCAAATAAAAAACAGGTATGTGGTCTCAGGTTTGAGATCTGGCCTGCTAAAGCATGACCTCTGCTTTTGCACTTGTAACCAGGCAAAGACCAGACCCAGCAATGAAAAAAAACTTCTGAAAAGGCTCATGGCTGGCTCAGCGCTTGCAGAGGCAGGCATTGAGTGTTATACTGCTGAGGTTTGGGGTGTGAGAGCTTGGAACCAGGGTAACAGCTTGGCCGCTTCTGGAAGGACTAAGGCTTTTTGGGAGGAGACAGAGGAGTTCTCTGAAAGTGCTCACCATGCCAGTAGGCAATAACTTGAGGGGAACTCGGGTTCCCTGGGGGCAAATCTATATCCTGAGCCCCCAAGGCTTCAGGAGGAGGCTTCAGAGTCCCAGAGTGGAACCAGCAACAGAAGGAAATCACTCTGAAAACTGCTAAAAATTAGAGAGAAACTGTTTGAGAAGTATTGCCATAACAACTCTAGTTTACCTAAATGCACTACAGATAGGATTATTTTGGAAACAAGCAAATTTTCCTACATATGCATCATGCTAATATGTTATGATGCACCTTATCTGGGACATATCGATCAGCACAAAGAAGCAAGAGGAACAGCAATCACAACCTAATCTGTGCTTCTTACTTATGTTGTAAATGTATTTATCGCAGCCTTATTTAGGCAGACTGCAAATTACATCCCTAACTGGATCACGACCAGGCTTGTGAAAGGGGCTGCAAGGGTAACATTGCACCCACAAATAGAGAAGCCATCTTGCCCTTCCTGGCAGGGGTGGAGGAATCATTTTACAAGGATCAGCAATAATTGCTACAAGACTTAGGGGAGTTTATGCAGAAGCTCCCCAATTGCCTATCATGAACTGTCAGATGTACAACAGTGCAAAACAGAGGGAATCATAAAAATAACTCTCGCGTAGCTTCTAAAAATAAAACTCATAGATGTTTGTGAAAATCTTTAGAACACAGAAAATTACAAGGTGACTGCTGGAGCTACAGGAGTGTTCTGTATTCAGTAGTGAGGATTACAGCGTATCTAATAGTAATGCCTTCCAACAGCTGAATCTTGGTGGGGAAATTGACTTTTGCATTGCAAATAGCATTAGGTCCTCTTTGCACTGAAAAGTGGTCAAAAACTTCATTGAGAGGGGCTTCTTCCCCCCGCCCCCCGTGGCCACTAATGCTTCAGTAATAACTGAAGGCAGAAATAAAACTATGTATTTGGTCATTTTCAAGACAACAATAAACTGAAGGCTTTGAACTTTGGCAATGCACCATCATTTGCCATTGGTAATACTAGTCAGAACTTCATGGGATAGTGTTCTTGTTTATGGATTAATGAAAAATAAAAATTACTTTGCTTCCAGTTAAATGTCCAGGTGCCAGGCTGCAAAATAGAGTGGGGGAGCTCCAAGTAGACCAGAACCTTGAAACAACCTTGAAAGTTGTGTAAAACAAGTCATAGATTCATAGAATCGTAGCTTGTTATGCTGGGCTTGATGCACCCCAGGACACGGTTGGCTCTTTTGGATGCCAGGGCACATTGTTGACTCTTATCCAACTTGCCATCAACCCAAACCCCCAGACCTTTTTCCATGGGGCTGTTCTCCAGCCTCTCATTCCCAGTTTGTACACGTAACCAGGATTACCCTGTCCCAGGTGCAGAATCCAGCCCTTGCTGAATTTCATACGGTTGCTGATTGCCCAGCTCTCTAGCCTATCCAGATCTCTCTGCTTGCTTGACTTCCCACACTTTGGAATTGCCTGGTCCTGTGCTCTTAAAAAGTAACCAGCATTCATGGACCCCAATACCTTCAAAAGCAGATTCCCAGGGGACCTTACTAACTAGCTCCTTCAGCAGCCCCAAGACCGCTCTTCCCGTGCCCAGGGCAGAAGTTCTGCTGGCAGTTTTTCTCCCATTGCCAACAATTTGGAACTCAAGTGTTTCATGGTCACTGTGACCAAGACAGCCACCAATCACCAAGTGGGCCACAAGTCCCTCTCTGTTTACAAACAACAAATCTAGGACACCTTTCCTAGTCGGCTCCCTTAGTACCTGCACCAAGAAGTTACCCCCAACACGCTTCAGGAATTTCCTGGGCTTGTTTGTGTCAGCTGTATGATGTTGCCAGTTGACATTTAGGAAGTTAAAATCACCCACAAGGACAAGGGCAGTTTTAAACAATATTTTCATTTTCAAGAAATATTGAAAGTAAGGGTAGGATAGTAAGGGTAGACATTTAATTTTATTAACCCTGAAACAAAGAGATGATAAAGAGCATTCCCCAAGTCAGAAATAAGCACAGGTACACACGGTCAGGATTATCTGAGAGTCTTAAAGACGAAGATGGAGGTTGTAGAAAGTCTACTTCAGAGATTCAATTTTAAACTTCCACTAAGTGCAAAAGATGTTCCATGTTACAGTCTTCAAATTAAAAGTGAATGCATGTATATGGAAGTTTATGATGATGCAGTAAGTGAATGGTAGGTTAGAAAAAAGGGTTAATTAGGAATTGTCTAATTACAAATGTAACTAATGTAAAAAGTACATGAGAAAACAGCAGAAGAAAATGGGAAGTTATTTTAGTCAGTGCCACACTTTGATTTTAAAATAGCTGATTTCAGCAAACAAACTTAACCTGATTCAGTCACTTACCCAAGGGAAAAAAAATGTCAACTTTTTAGGAAATCCTTAGCATTTCTGAATGACTGAAACTTAATAAAAGACTGATATGAATTGTTTGTCTGAAGAAGATTTTGTAGTGAGGGATTCAGTAGAGCTCAAGCCTCAGTAGTCCGGTATTAACACTAAAAGTCTCTCTTCTAATACTGTTACTACCCTCAATTTCTTAAAACTTGTGGAATTTATTGTGCCCTTAAATCCAGTAATGGAAATAATATTTTCCTGTGTAAATATATTTGGACAGAGTGCAGAAAACTGCTGAACATAGATTTTTCTAGGACTGGGCTTAAGGTTAAAGCTAAACCCATTCTTATTTGATTCAAAACAGCCAAGACATATGAAAACATAATCCAATAGTCTGAACAATAATAATATCGAAATAGAGCTGTATATTTTAAGACAATGGAAATATACAATGGAGGGAAAAATACATGTCACACTAGGTAACTGCTGTTTCGCTAAAACGTTCCTTCAAACAGAGAATTTTCCTTTGTTTTTCATGCAGTCTATTACTTTAATCCAAGATAGATAGAAAAACTAACCAAATGCCAGAGCTAGCAATGCTGTTGCAGTTCTCCTGGATACACGGCATGGCCTAGGCAAGCAAGCACAGAAGAGGGATGTGGAGACGCAGGGAATTTCAAGTAAGAAATACCAGTGACTGCTGGCAAGTGCTTTCCCTACACTTCTCAAACCCCTCCCCAGACTGCTACTTGCAACAATTTCCCTAAGAAGCCATTTTCTGTACTGAGGAAACACCACTGATGATTACTCACTGAAGGAAAAATAATCTGCCTTTTTGCCAAGGAACCATAAAAATAAGTACAATGAGAAGAAAAAATATGCAGTCAAGGATCATGTCTGGTGCACAGCCCTAATCCACCACAGTCACCTGATTTTTAGCTGTCTCCTATTTCTAGCCGTTCCTTACCACAGCATCTCAGGCTCTTGGCTGGCAGCGCTGGGAGCTGGTGCCTTTGCTAAGGGTGCACCAATACTAGGAGGTGCTCTGAGCATGCCGCCGGACTGAGCCCTGGCCGAAGCAGTGACCACGCAGTTCCCCTGGCAGGCTCAGCGCACCAGTCTGGCTGTGGCACAGCTGCCATGGGGCCTGGCTCTGCCCAAGAGGCACATGCAGACAAAGAGGTGCATGCATTGCCCCATCCTCGGGGAGAACCTCTGTGCACAGCAGGGTCAGGATCCCACCCCACCCACCCGGACAGACTGGCACCGCACCACGACCAAAGCCTGCTGTGGGCTCAGCCAGGCAAGAGGTTGGACGTGGCCATCAGGAAAGGGAAGAGATGCAGAAGTTTTAGTCTTGGATTAGGGGAGACCTTTGCCACCACCAGTTAGCCCCATGCTCCCAGTTGCTCCTGCATTAGTTAGTGTTTGGGCTGCCTGGCTAATTGTGGCATGCGAACGGCAGGCTGCACAGATGTCAGATGTCACGCTCTATCTGATGAAGAGGTCTCTGCCTCCGGCTGTTTATATATGACCTACCAGAATTTCCTGCTGCATGATGAAATAATTAGGGGGCCCTCATGCAGGGAATAATGTTGCGAGTAGGTTGCAAAGACATTACACATACAAAAAGAAAATCCTAAGCATTTTCCTTATCTGTGATATAATCTTCCAAGAGTCCTTATATACATTCAACTTGTTTGTATTATTTCTTTTAAAGTTCTTCATGCAGATGCTAAATGAAGGCTTCAGAAAGTTTAGCAGTGCGCTTTCCTTTATGCTCAGATTACATAGTGGGAATAGTGGCATAAGCAAACAGGAAAAAAGGGAGATTTATTTGTTTGTTTTAAATCAAGATTGCTTTTTGCCTCTTAAGGCAGCAAACTCTAAACTGCGGATAGTTTAATAGAAGTTGATCCTGTCATCAGAAAGAGCCTCATTTTTGTGGCTCTTCTTTTTTCTAATCAGTTTTAATTTGCAAGTGGTTTTATACATAAAGAGGATGTCCATATGCCCACAGACACCCCATGTACTGATTGATCTCAGCCCTCTTCCCTCCCAGCTCACTACACTAGAAAACCAACTGGATCACATCTTCAGTTTCAGTCTGGAACAGCTTACCCATGACTATAAATTTTCCGGTAAAATTTAGAGACCTGAGGTTTCTCTAGTCTCTCATGTCCTGAATATGTTCAAGGAAGGTAAACTGGGTAATTCTGCTGGCTGTCAGCGGTGGAGAAGCCAGCCCAGATGGGAGCTCAGCAGGGAGCTCTGCTCAGAAACACCCTCATAGCAGAAACCTACCCAGACGCTCACTCGCACCAGGGCTGTGCCCAGAGACCCCAGGCCCTGCTCTGCAGCCCTGAAGTCAGTTCGCTGGGAAAGCTGCCAGCAGTGAGCATGGCCTGCTGGGCATGCTGGGCCCTCTGAGAAATCCCCTGGTGTTTCACAAACCAAGCTTCAATAAGGTTGGCAAATCTGAGGTGAGAGTTGCAAGTCATCTTACAGGAAAAATTTTGTTGCCCTTTTCGCACTGGGGAACTGGTTTCCCAGGCTGAAAAATGAGAAGAGTTTGAGAGAGCTGGGACTCTTCAGTCTAGAGAAGAGACAGCTCGGGGGGTCTTATCCATGTGTATAAATACCTGATGGGAGGGGAGGAAGAAGCAGCAGCCCACTGACAGGACAAGGGGCAATAGGCACAAACTGAAACGTAGGAAGATCCATCTGAACTTAAGAAAACACTTTTTCACTGTGAGGATGTTCAAACACTGACAGACATTGCCCAGAGAGGCTGTGGACTCTCCATTTGTGGAGATACAATAAACTCAACTGGACACAGTCTTGAGCAGCCCAGTGTAGCTGATCCTGCAATCTCCAGAGGTCCCTCCCAACCATGGCTATCCTATGATTCTACAAAAAGAGTAACAAGATTGTTTGTTAGTGTGAAAAAACTCTGATGTGCCTAGAAAGTCTTCCTGGAAGAAACTTAATTTGCACTTATTCTATTAACTACTCACAGTGCAGTGAAAAATATTATGTATGTTCTTTCAGTGTGGAGACAGACACAGTTGCAGTTGTTACCCTTCCCTGCCATTCTTACTGCTCGCGTGACTTTATGGGCTGCTGTCAGCCTCAGGAGATTTCCTCCACCATTCTCAGAGTGATTACCTGCTTGGATAGATATTTTGTTTAGAAATGTAAATATTTTCTGGTTTTTTTTCTGTTTCCAAAGCACATTATCATTATTCTGCTAAGGGAGGCTTAGAAATGGCATTCTCATTGTTTTTGAGAAAACAAAAATATTAGATAGATCCTGCAGTTCAGATGAAGAAAAATGAAAACGAATTCTCAGATTGGGTGTGTAACTCATAGCCAGCTAGCCTGGATTTTGACTAACTCATCTGGAGGGAGCATGAATTAGTCATAAGCATATCATTAAATAATCAGAAATCTTTCCAGGCAGTTAATCAAAATGGGGTATTCTCACAGAAATCTAGTAGTAAGCTAGGATATACTGAAGAAATACCTAGACAGGATAAATTAATAAGTAAAACTTTTATCTAAATTTCTCTTATCAGGAATCATAATTTTGGTTGGAAGAAATCTTAGAAAGGCAATCTGGCAACCTTTACTCAAAGAGCCACTTTGAAAGTGGATCAGGTTTTAATGTCGCCAAGGATGGCAGCAGATGAAGCTCCCCCATCATTTACCTTCACTTCTTAATCTTTCCAGCAAAGCTACTGTGTTAACCTTTGTAGCTTACATCTACACAAAATGTCAGTAACAAACAAAAAAAGAGGTAAATGCACCTTCTCACTAGCACCTGCTTCTTAGCTGCTAACCAGCCAGACCCTAGTTGAGGGAATCTGTGGGTGCAGATCAAGAACACTTTAGTCCCTACAACTGTAACTGGTATTTTTGGATCAGATCACTACACATATTTTTGCTTCTGGCATCTTGACTTCCATTAACTCTTCTTTTCAACTTTGACGCATCATTGTAGTGGTTTTGGATGGGCTAGAGTTAGTTTTCTTCATAGTACCTTGCACGGTGCTATGTTTTGGATTTGTGATGAAAACAGCATTGATAACACACCGATGTTTTAGTTACTGCTGAGCAGCATCAAGGCCTTTCCTGCTTCTCACCCCACCAGCGAGCAGGCTGTGGGTGCACAAGAAGCTGGGAGGGGGTACAGCCAGGACAGCTGACCCCAACTGACCAAAGGGATATTCCATACCATGTGACATCATGCTCAGTATATAGAGCTGGGGGGGAAGGAGAAAGAAGAGGGGGACATTTGGAGTGATGGCATTTGTCTTCCCAAGTCACCACTATACATGATGAAGCCCTGCTGTCCTGAAGATGGCTGAACACCTGCCTGCCAATGGGAAGTAGTGAATGAATTCCTTGTTTTGCTTTGTGTGTCCACGCAGCTTTACTTTACCTATTAAACTGTCTTTATCTCGACCCACAAGTTTTTGCAATTTTACCCTTCCGATTCCCTCCCCGATCACACTGTGGAGGAGTGAGCAAGCGGCTGGGTGGAGCTTGGCTGCCTGCCGGGATTAAACCACAACAATCACGATGGACCCCAGTGCAGAACAAACCAGGCTGAACTATACTAATCTCTGCTTCTTACACAGCCTCAAATAATGCACCCAGACATACTAAAATTAATTTCAAAGACTTAACTCCACAGGTCTTCCAAATTGCTCAAACAGCTGCTGTAAGTGCATCACATTTCTAGACTTCACTTAATGCAAATTACCTCAAATGGTTGGAAATAGGGTAACAGGTGACCAAAATATGAAAAAAGAGTTTTCAGTGTGGTGACCATCTATATTTTCATGGTTAGGAAAGCTGAATCCACACTTTTATTAAAGCACAACATGGAAAAGAAATTCACATTTCCCAAATATCAAAAACTATGTATGTCACTGCTCTACAGATATGGAATACAAATCTATTTCTGAATTATCATTGCCTTCCTATGACTATTTAGCATCTCAGCAGTCTTCCTTTCCCAGTCTCCATTTCTGAATGGATCTTGTCTTTCACTAACCAAAAGCTCAAGCATAATAAACAGACATTTCTTCGAGTGTATGCTGTCCCTACAGGTTTCAGTTCACGTTAACGCTTCCTAAATTATATTTGTACATAGCACTGTATACAGTAGTACCAAGGAACTCAATCTCAAAGGTTGGAGTAAAACTTAACGTTTCCTTGATCTTAGTCCTCTATTAGGCTCACTATTTAATAGCTTCTTTAGTTATATCAAAAAGATAAAGCCTCACTTGCTTGCCACCATTAGAAACACACAAGTATTCAACATCAGCTGAGGCTTTGGGTGGGGAGAACAGCTGGTGGGGTAGGGGTGCATCTCACATCAAGAGCAACAGTATTCTGGCCCTGAATAAGACAGAACTGTATTCCAGCGTGATGATATCACAGAGAAACCACTGCCAGTTCAATGTAAGTTCCTTATTCTCAGTGTACCAGTGCACCTTCAAGAAAGAATAAAGAGACCACAAGACAAGAAAATTTCTCTTGCTCATGTATTTGAAGACTACAACCATAACAGACATCAAGCTGCCTATCATCAAGGCCAGGACCCCCTCGACAGCAGCCATTCCTTTCTGTAAGGGAAAATCAGCAATGATATGTGATGATGGAAGGCATTGCCTTCCTCAAGGACCAATTTAGCACAGCAGGGGAAAAGTAGCTAAGGCAATATGCATCTCAAAGCAGGATTAAAATTAAAGGCAGGAAGAGGAAGAATGGATTTGGAAGGGAGACTACGGGATGAAAGTAGCAGTAGTAACCATGGGAAGGATAACCATGATAAGAACAGTGGATGAAGAAGAGCAAATGCAGTCCTTACAGTTCGTTAGTGGCGAGGATATCTGGACTGAGAAAACTGGGACATCGTAAGCAGAGTTGGAGTCTGAAGAAGTCCAAGTTTACCAGAATAGCTGCTGCTTTGTTTAACTTCTTTCTACCGAAAGGTAAAAAGCCTGTAAGAAGCCCTCATCTGCACGTCAGGTACCATGCAGTAGGACTGCAGTGCTCCTGCTCTTGCTGTGGGCCGACTTCAGCACTCACCTCTGACTACTGCACCAGGGTAAATAAGCAGGAGCTGCTTCTGCCGCAGCATGCCTGTCCCCCCTCCCCCAACCCAGATGAGCAACTGAAAGCGTGTCTCCCTCGTTGTCCCCCTGCCTTCCTGGCCCGGTGCTTGGCATGGACCCTTCCACACAGTGCCACCCTTTTCTTGCCTAGCCAGAGTTCAGCAGGACAGTTCCAAGCTAATGAGACAGCATCCTCACACCACGCTACTGTGTGCACTACAGCGGGACGGGCTGCTGCGGCAGCACTGTGCTAGCAGACCCTGATCCTGTAGGACCTTAGGCAAGTTGTTAATCTCCCTACACCTCTGTTTCTATCTCTATTAAATTTTACTGACTTACCTCACATAGCTGAGAAGAAAAATTTTATATTAGGAGTATATTAAAAGTTGTAGGAAATTCCCTTCACAGCTGGCTGCCGACAGAGCTGTGGAACTGTCTCCAAAACAATTTACAGGCCCTAGAAGTGCCTTGTATTTGGAAAAAGTATTTGTTGAAACGCCCTTATCTTTTGACCTTTCATTTTTCCACAACATAAAGTCACAAATTCTGCCTAAATATGTGTATTAGGCAAAACCCAGTAGTGGAAGTGTAAAGAAACAACTCCTTACACAAACTAAATATGATAATTGAAAATTGATGTGTGGAATACAAGTTTTTCACCTGGAGCACTCCGTCCTTCGAACCAAAACTTCCATTAAAACTTCCATTAAAACTCAGGACTTTTTCAAAGTGGTTATGGATTTAGGCAGTCCATTTGAAAATATTCTTCCACCTATTCAGTAGGTGAGGGACAGTAGTTGGTTCCCACGTCCATACAGACTGCTTCTGAAACTAACAGGTACCTCCCACACAGCACCAGCTTCATAAAAACAGACCAGTAACTGCTGAATGCAAGAGAGTGGGCCAGGCATCAGCAGCCCAGCCCTGCAGATCTGTGGCCAGAAGGCATCCCGGGGCCTGGCCTGCAGTGGCACTGACAGACCATCCCCTGCCTGCTGGGTCTTGTGATGGTAAATCCACCAGCAGTTTCCAGACAGTCTGTTGTAATACTGGAGTCCTGCAAATCAGCCCTTTCAGGGTCAGCATCTCCTTCCAAACAGCACTGCAGTTGTGTCCTCTTCAGGTCAGACTGCCCTTTTTACCTGTTTGCCTACCTCCCTGAACTTTAGCTCCCACCACAGAGTAAATGTGTAATAATAAGAGACTTTTTAACCACTAATAATAGACACGCCATATACAGATACACAAAGTAGAGATAAATACGGTTTTACAGGTTCACAAGAAATTTTTTCTTGGTGGTCCACTTGATCACGTATGTTTGAAGGACAACGCTGAAATGTTCTGAGTGCAAAACGAACTGTAGCCTAGGGGAAACTTGAGCTCCCTTGCTGCCTGCCCCCATGATTTCTGTGATTGATTATATATATCCTCATCTTAGTTTTAAGCTATTCTTCGTTTATTTCATTTGCAACATTTCTTAGCCTTTTCCTGATAATCATTTTATTCCCTGTCTTCCTTTCATTTGGCAACAGCTGAGCTGGCAGCAAGCCCAAAACATGGTAAATGACAAATCACTACCAGATGAAGCTGTAAGTTTTACATAGAGCATTTCCTCCAGCCACAGGATACTTTGAGGCCCAAAAAAATTACCAAACTGACTGAGAATTACACCAAGATCAAGCTTTACATAAAGGCCTCCCAGTTACAGAAAACCATACTAATTCTGCAAGCTGTGAATCAAATAACTGGGTTAATGAAGCCCCAGAAAAGCTGTAGAATCCAAAGCAGTGATAGCAATGCAAATCCATAGCAGATCCCCCAGTCAGGGTTTAATACTTGCTGGCTCACCTGGAAGAAGGAAAGGCCCTTTGTTCCCACAGAGAGACAGCAGCCATGAAGAGAAATGCTCCATAAGAAGCAGTAATCCCTCTTGTATGCTCCCTTATCCATGTTAAAGCCAGGCAGCTGTGCCAAGTTACCTCCTGCAGATGGAGCTTGGAGAGGGTGGTGCTTTTCTAACAGAGCCACAGAAAGTTTCCCAGCCATCCAGCATTTTGGGCCAGAGAAGAAAGCAATACCAGAACTTACTGCTGCCAACAACCACGGTAAATCCTTCTCTGCAGAGTGTATCCCCCCTAGAGGGCAAAAGGAAAGTGGGATGAAGTTATGATCAGGGAGAAACATCTCTCCTGGGTACCTTCTAAGCAGGACAATGTTGCCTTTTTTCTGGAAGTCCTCTCTGCAGTCTCTGTGAACCCCGCATTGAAGCCACAAGGCATGAAACATGAATGTGTTCCTGAACCTTGTTTCACCCTCCCAGGGCTGATGCCACAGGATATCCTCTTTTGTTACCCAAAATTATCAGACAAGAATTGAGACACTTCATCTTGCAAAAAACTTCCTCAGTTTTTGCTAGGTAGACATTTTTAATCAAGGCTGTGGCATTTACAGTACCCTTGGAGCTCATGCATAGAGTTATATTTCTTTATGTAGTTGTACAGACAGAGGACTGAATTTCTGTGTATAGTAATTCTATAGGAGATACAGAATGATAAAGTAGATGTAAACCGAAACCATTCTGAGTCACATAACATAGGCTAAACAGTGCCTGGCTGTGGACATATCCAAAAGATACAAAGTGAAGCCAGCAGAGTCCTAAACAGAGAAAATACTCCTGAGATATACCCTTCCGAAATTTTTAAGATTAATAATACAGCCATGCAATGAATCATTAAAAGTAAAATCAGAGGGAAAGGAAAAGACTCAATAACAAAGTGATGTTTGGCTACAGTTCTGTGTACCCAGATGCCACACAACTTGTTTTTCATAATCGCTGGAAAACCGCTCCCTTAAGAGGGGTGTTGTTTGATTTTGTGGGAAAGTTTGTAAGATATTGAACAGTTATGTAAACAAACACAGAATACACAGCACATACCAGGCTTACTTAGCTGCCTCCAATTTCAACCCTCATTCACCAAGGACTTAATTCAGCATTCTCAGAGTACGGTTAAGACAACTTGTTGCCACCAGACAAGCTAGTACACACTTAGGCTTGTCTGACTCCAAGGTGCTATGGGACTGAGCAGCGCTGGGGTTATCCAGGCTGTACACATGACAAACCGGTCTGTGGGTGGCAAATTCCCATGTGTTCCCACCGCTTGTCCTGCTGAACCCCTCCGCCGGGATGCAGAAGGACCAGCAGGATGCTGCTGCACCCCAGAGCAGCAAAGCCTGGGGTGTTTTACAGCCAGAGGAGCAGTGCTCTGCCTGCTGTAAAAAAAACATGAATGAGGTCATGTGTAGTCATTCTTGGAAGAGTTAGATTTGAGTGTTTTATGAACAATCCCATACACCTTTTCTCTCTCAAAAGGCCAAACGCCTGGGTTAGTCTCACAAGGCTGCCATGAGGCAGACCACCTCCATCGGACAGGACACTCATCAGGCAGAGTCCACACGTAACTCAATCTCTGCAATCTGCTAACCAACGGGGCAGACAGCAGGCACCCAGGCCAGTCCCTGGACCCAGCCCTGCTGCACAGCAGCAGCCCTCACCCAAACATGCTGCTGAGCTGCGGTGCACTCCCCAGGCACGTGCGGCACAAAAGCAAGGAGGGACAGAGAAGGCCTCGCACCCCGCATCCTGCACCCCCTGTGCCCAGCTCTGCCCAGGGCCCCAGCCAGGACCATCAAGTGGTGGTGGTCAGCAGCAGGACAAATACCAGGTCTCCCCTCAGCTGGGTTGGGCTCTAGCTGGTGAGCAGGAAATCAGCGGAAATAACTATAGGAGCCTGAATCTGGCACTTGCTAAGATGTTAATTTATTACCACTGGAGTGACTGTTCTTTTCCAACATGTTTTTCTTTCTTTAAACATCTTTGAAGTTAAGCATGGCCTGAGAAATAATTGCACTGCATCCCTACAGCCTTCTCAGTTTGCAGTCCCGCACCCCTCCCTCCTCAGAGGGCCACAGGCCAGCCTTGGCCACCCAGGGCCGGGCAGGAGGGATGCTGGGGACCCCCTGCAGGCTTCCCCATGCAGGCTCCCATGGGACGGGCCCCCCACTTGCACCCATGGCACTCGGCTGTGATAACCACAGCAGTGTCTGCAGCCTCCAAGCACACAGGACAGGGGACCACAGTGCTGGAATTGCAACGAACTGATAGGTGGAGGTGAGGGAAACTTCAAAGGGTCCAGTCCAAACAATACTTTCCTGTCTCAGGGAGTTGCACGCAGTCCCGGAGAGGAGAGTAGGGGGAGGCCTGTCAACCTTCATTGGCCACAGGTAATGGTACAGGGTAATTTCTTCTGATAATGTCACCGGAAGAGGAAATCCTGCAGACTAAACTCATTAAAGTCTGAGGGGAACGTGGTGAGGGGCTTTTTCTGCAGGAAGGAGGACTGTAGGCTAAGTTTGTCTGAGTGGGGGAGCATCTCTCATGGCACACAGATTGAAAGCTTTCAGGGCTTCCCTTTATGGTATATTTTAGTTCTTAAAGCCTAACTTCTCACTTTCCAGTCGAAACTCATCTGTTCTTCCAAAAAGTGCACCCCCTCAAAAAAAAAAAAAAAAGAAAAAAGAAAAAGAAAGAAAGAAAGGGAAAGAAGGTGGCGGATTGATGCTCAAGAGCCAGTAATTTGGAGGCATTTCAATAACTTTCCTTCACTGGCACTCTTGTATCAAGCAAGCAAATAAATAAGACATTACACTTCCGTAAGTGCTTGTTCCAGAAGCCATTAAATGTACTGCAGATATTTCCATTGGCTTTGGATCAAGACCAATAATGCCTCAAAGTTCAGGCTTTCCAAGTCCTCTGTGGGCAATGGTGGAATAGTCCTCAACAGCTCCTCATGAAAGGGTGGCATAATTTGCCAAAAATAAACATTGTTATTCATGCAAGGCACCTGAGGCACATACAGATTTATCACCCAGCTCTCCCCTCCTTCATGCATCTGCGGATGTGGAGCAAGTCCCTTGTGGCATGGGCAGGACGGGGCGCCACGACATGGCGCTGCCCATTGGAGGAGCAGCCTCTGCCCCCCCAGGCACTAGTGACATTGCTGGCTCTGCTGGCCCTGTGACCCCCAGCCGCTTCGACCCTGATAAACTGCGCACACCACTGTTCAGTGATTTGTCCCACACCTGCTCTCTGACTTCTCGGCTGCTGCTGATGCAGTTGCTTTTCTGCACATTGGTAACAGATTTGGAGAAAATGTGCAAATTCCTCCTCTTCTGAGTCCATAGCAGAGCAGCAAAGCTTAGCCCGCTCTATTTGAGAGAAAAATGCCTTTGATTTCAGAAGCAATGCAGTCTGATCCCTGATATTTTATAGGAAAATATTTTGACAGTACAACAGCTGAAATTAGATAAAGCTAGGATGACTGGCATTTCATCTGCTAATCCTCTGAGAAGCAGTTAACTTGAAAATGTAAGATAAAATTTTGCACGTGCCTGTCTCCACTTTGTCAGTGCGGGTGGTAGCCCAGCTGGCATGCAGCTCTGACCTGGCCTTCTGCCAAGGCAGCGATTTACTGGGGACAGCATCTTGGCCACAGCTCCTCTCCTGCATCAGCAAAGCCATCCCACCCTTTCCTCCACAACCCAGCTGGATCCCACCCATGTTTAGAGAAAGATTCATGCATTCAACTTGACGCAGGCAAAATTCAACTAACTGGTTAAAAAAATAGGGCCTCATTTAAAAAACAAAAAACAAACAAAAAAACCAACAATTATGACTTTACACCAGCACCAGTCAGAAAAATTCTGATGGACATATTTAGCTCAGGAAACACCAGCTTGTCAGAAGTGAAACATTTTGGGGAAAAACATGTCACTTTTGAGGAATGTTAGTTTTAAAATAAAGATTAAGAGAAAACATTTCCCGTAAAACATTATATTTCTACCTAATTTTTTTCAGTTTTTGAAACAAATATTGTCCAATAAACTGTAAAATATAAGATCAACATTTCAATAAAGCGTTTTGATTTTGTTAATCAGACTGTTCTTTTTTTTTTTTTAAGATTTTGAGATCACAGGAAATGTAGAAGAAAAAAATAAATCTGTTCCAGAACGAAAGGCTGAAATCATAAACTTCACTACAGAACTGAAAGTTCTGTACCTGCACTGCTGCACTTTGAAGCATTTACCCATATTAATGGTTATACTCTTTCACTCAGCATATCTAAAATATCAGCTTAACCACTCCTTTGCAGACAAACATATGTATTTCACCTGTGTACATGCATACTTCCATGAGAAACTTAAAATCTGCAGAGGGAAAACCAGTCTCGTGGCCATTATTCAGACTGAAGGCAGTGGGCACTTTGACAGAGTAAGGATCACAGGATTGTTGCATGAACAGTGCTGCAACTTGATTTTTTAAACACAGAACTTCTATACTTGTCATCACTAAATACGCAAGTAGCTTTTGCATCCAAAAATGTAGGCAACAAGTTACATGAACTAAACCATCTGTCTAAGGTGGCCTTTCTGAGAAATGAAAGACATAATGAAGAGAAGTATGAACTATCTGAAAATGCAGTAAATTAAATCACTGTGACTCCAATCCAGGAGGGATTAACTCAAAACTGGCCTGCTGTATGCAGAGTAAGTCAAAAAGTCTCAAAATACCCCAGAGGCTAAGTTCCGCCTAGCCAAGTAAAACAGGCAAAATTTCTCTGCAAAACAGGTATATAGACACGCTGTAAAAGCAGCATATATGTAGATCTATACTGCAGCATTATACACCCTGTTTCTCCTTGTGAAAAGATCCAGTCCATGGCCACGCTCTGGCTCACTGCTGGCTTACACACACAGGTGGCCCAGGAAAAAGCAGCGTGCAAGCACGTGGCGCTCGTGCCCCGCCATGAGAGCCGGCACCCTCAGCTCCAGCCGCCTCCGGAACCCCTCCCAGCCCGCCCCAGCACTGGCGGCGAGGAGCAGCTGCCCAGCATGACTCCCTGCAGACAGAGGAGCTGGGCTCACTGGCACACAGGCAGGACAGTACACAGCACCTCTGACAATCCGACTGCAACGTGTCATGGGTATTAGAGCACATTTTCCATTCAAAACTCTGGAACTGGATATTGTGCTAAACCTCCCATCACCAAATACCCACATACGAGGCAAGTGGCTGAGAAGGCAGAAACCACCATTGGAGGCACTGCGAGTGATTTATGCAGGGGCCTGTTAGTTTAGATAACATCCTGTGTGGATGGCAGTGGGCCCAGGCCTGCCCCTATCAAAGTCAGTAGATTCACTGTCTTCACCCTGAGCAGGGTAAGCCTAATGTGAGGCCTGCCCTCACTTTTTTTCAGGTGCCCATTGCAGATTGTTGAACTCTTACATGAGGTGCAGAGATACTACTGCTGGAATCCACAGCTTCAGATTGCAGGGCAGAGCACTGAATAGGCAGTGAAAAACTGACTGTGAAACCTCCTCCTAGATGCATGTGTGTTTACATAATCTATCCCCAGGACTGTTTATTAGTATTGCGAACTGTGCACATATAACCTTAAAATAACCCCTTCCTCCAGTATCCCATTTGCAGAGGAAGATATTACACCCCTTAACTGGATCCGTTATTCTTCCAATGCTTTCCTAAAATAACTGTTTTGATTTGGGAATTTAAATGGAAGGAAGCAAACATATGTAGGCCAGAACATACTTAAAGCATCACTTCTGTTCACTGAGTGGGTCTAATTCTTTTCCTTCTTCATTCCTGATCATGGGTTGTAAAGCACTTTGCATAAGATTCATGAACTTGTGCTTTTGCCTGGATATTACCTCACATCTAAAGCAAGAGAAAGAGGGACATGAACATGCAAATCCTGCACCAATATGGCCCATGGGCTCTCAGCGTAGGAGGACAGTGCTTCAGATGATCCTGGAAAAGATGAGAGCTCTTCTCTCTGCTGGACCAAGATGAATGGAGCCTCTTTGTACGTCTTAATGTGTACCTTGCTAAAGACTAATACAAACTTAATGAGTACACTTTGTTGGAGCATCTCATCTCAACTGATCTTCAAAATGATGAATTTTCCGTTGCCAGTGTATAACTGTTCTCTGAAAGTGAGGCAGAAGGAATCACCTGCCTCATCCTGTGTGACAAAATGAGAAATGTTGTGGTCAGTGAAACCATGAAGATGCCCTTGCAGAGCAGCCTGCCCTACATCAACTATTCTCACTACCAAGATGGAACTGGTGCTTACACGCAGTAGACAGAAACAAGTCCATTTGCCAAATCAAACTGGTGAAAACATACCTGGTTCTAATTTTCATTTCTAGTAAAAACACTCTAATTACCATAGCATCTCTACAAACCCTGAAAGATCGCAGAGCTAGAAAGAAGAGATGCTCCTGTTGCACTGAGCAGAATGTTTTTAGTGATAGGAACTGCAGAAAAAGCAGGATCCAAGAATATATGTAACAGTATTTCTTAAGACTGATCCTGAGAATAAATTCTATTTCTCTTGCATAGCTATTTTAAAACATTTTTTCCTACTCAAATAAAAATGTTATTGTATTTGAGGTCTTAATCATATCATTAGTAACAACAACAAATTAAAATGAATTAATCCCATTCTGATTTATTTTGCTTGCAGTGTTAAATAAGAAGTACATAAAACACAATTAAGTCATTTTAAGTTCTCTCCTTAAATCCTAATCATTAATTGCTACATCTCAATAAAAACAAAACAAAACAAACCTTTTTATTTGGTGTGAGCTGAGAGAGGCATAAAGCACTCAGTCCCCGCTGACTCTGAGGTAAATACTTTCACAGCTTCTTAGGATTTCTGGTTAGGAACTTGCTCAGCAATATTGGGACTGTGCACAGATGATTATACAGGATCTGCTATTTGGAATAATTAGTGCAAGGAAACTATAACTACAATGAACAATATACAGAAAGACATCAGCCTAAGGGTAAGTAGGGTCTGACACTTGTTAAAAAAAAAGAAGAAAAATAGAAATGTTTGTTTACCTGTGCTGACATTGCTCTTGTTTGGTACTGACACTTCTGCAGGGCACCTCACTTCAAGGCAGCCTGCTTTGTTCATTGTTAAGCACCCACATAGAACTGAGACTTACTTCACTAGCTAAGGCACTGCACGTGCCCAGGTAACAATTAAACACTTGGCCCACAGACCAAATGATCTCAAAACGCTCACTTAGGAGACACCAGCAGTAGCGGTGCAGCAGGGCTGGGTTTGGGATTCAGTGTTTCTGGTGTTGAGTATAGCACTGCAGCGAGGGGCGCCTGCTGGTGAAGACCTGGAGCTTGCCGCCGTCCTGGAGGGCACTGCAGCTGTGCAGGAAGGACAGGGCCACAGTGCGAGCAGCCATGCAGGAGAGGTATGCACATCCCCACTGCAATGGTCACACCTGAGCTGCAGGTGATGTGACAGTACCGGAGGACGGCTGAGCCTTGCCATGGTTCTTCCCATCACACACGTATCATGTATATGTGACAACTAGAGGTTGGAGGGTTATTAATCCTTGTTAGGTCTTTCAAATCAGCCCACCTCTGCCTACACAGAGGACACTGTAGCCACCTGCCCACTGACGTACACAAGTCCCACCTACGCCTGTTGCCATGGGGTAAGTCCTGGCCTAGAAGTCATAAGCCTGCCACAAAGCAGAAAAAAAAAATGTAGTATGAAGCAGAGGATTTGTTGGATGGTTCAGCTGCCCTCCCACCACCTTGATGCAGATCATGGGTCTCTCCTTTCATCGCACTTTCCATGTGGGGCCCAGACTTCTCCCCCTACATAGAGGGACATGCCTCTCACCCTGAGCATGCACATGTGAGCCCACACTGCAGGGCTGCTCCTGGAGCCTGACGAGAGCTGGAGCCTGCAGCTGCATGCAGTGCACATGAGAAGAAGTCCAAGAAAGAGGATCCGCCACATAGCTGCTGATCTTCAGCCAGCCTGATACCTGAGCACCAGAGGGCAAATGTTGCTTCACTGCACCAGAGATGCAGCCAACATTAACTTCAAGTTCTTCAGATGGCCAACAACAGCATAAATGAAGAAACATTGCAGGGAGAGCTCTTAACTGTACACAGGGCAGCAGGCAGTGAGGGAGGTACCTTGTCTGTCAGTTTGGCAAGCATATAGGTGAACATTGTGTCCACTCAAGAAGTGTTGTCATAGACCAGACCAGTCACCATCTTACCGCAGGGATGAGTCCTAGCTAGTGCCTCTGCCTGTTCCAGAAGACTTATTTGTTGTTAGACAGGCACTGCACATTTGATCATTTAATGTATCTGCTTCACCAGTCATCATTCTAAACCTACTTCCATTATTCATTCATTTTTAGAAGGAGTCCTTCATTATAGCAACACCTGCTTTGGTCTTTAGATGTAATAGCTGTCTGGTCAGACTTCATTCTTCTTGTATATATCATCTAGTCATACGTATCATAGCTGAATAGTACATTCATAGCTTCTAGCACTGAACAGAATCCGTATGTTCTCCTCTTGTCCCTCGGCAGAGATTTAGCTAAGATACTTGCTATGGGATCCTGCATATCCCAGTTAACACCAACATTCAGGCATAAAACAGCATCATATGTCCTGGCTTGTTCCCCCATGAGAACTTGGGGCATGATCAGCCACTAGTATGAAAATCCCGCCAAAACACTGGCATGAACTGCAGATAGACCAGATGGAATGCAGTGAAGACAGGATAAATGTAATTTCCATTTCTGAATTCGCTATTGTTTTGTCTTACAAGAAAACGCAGGTTCCCAAAATAACAGTGCAAAGTAGATGTGGAAGCGTAGCAAAAATCACTGCAGAGCATAAGCAGTAAAACATGACAGAGTGGGGCCAAGTCTCCTGCTCTGTTTACAGCCATGGAGGAGGCAAAACCAAACAGACTTGATGACAGTACAGCTACTGCTGTGGTGGGTACAAGGCAGGCAGGCTTTCAGGGAGTCATCTTTCCACTTGCTAAAATCATGAACCCCAGCCTGAGTGGGCTTCACGTACTGGGGGCCTTTCAGTGACGAAGAGTAGGGCAATATAAAGCCTGCAGTTCTGTGGCCCTCTGGCGTGTCGTGCTCAGCACGGGCCCATTGGGTTCTGCATTCTGTAAACCTGCCTCTCAATGCCATCAGGGGCTGCCTAATGACAATTTAAATGTTTGGGTATTTATAACACAGCAGTAGAATAGCGTCAGTGTTATAGTGTGTATAACCCTGATGGCAAGTCAGTGCTCCATTGAATTCTAAGTTTTCTTTCATCTCATTAGACTCTCTCCCCCTGAGAGTTATATAAATAATTTTTCTCCTGCTCAAGCACTGACATTCAGATAGCACTAAAGGAACAGCAAAGCATTAGACGGTGAAGTGCTGCTTTATGTAAAGATTTTTGCCAGGTAACCAGCCAGAGCTGACTCATTTTTGAATGTTTGTTTGCACAGATTAAAATGAGCAGTTGCCTTTAAAATCTCCAGTGATTCCCTCTGTCACTTTCTCCTCCTTCCCCAGCCGAAGCAAGGAACAGAAGATTATCATTAGATCAGCAGTAAAAAAAATTCATCTTCTGTCAGACTTCTGTTGTGGAGTACAGAGAGCATTGAGAGTATCATATAGAGAGTATGGTGCCTCTCGGGCTCCGTGAAGGGGACAAGCAGTTTTGTGTAGAGCAGTGAGGTGAACAAAGCTACTCCAGTAAATTTTAGGTACTGTTTAATGTGCTGCTTAAGCAATCAACGTCTTTGTCACTTTTTTCTTTTTTTTCTTTTTCTTTTTCTTTTTTTTTTTTTACATATGCTCAGTGAAACACTTCCTTGCTGCCCTTTAAAAGCAGAGACACAATAGCCAGGGGTGCTGCTGACCACAGTAGGAATAGGACCAGATGCCAATCCCCAACAGTTTTAGCCAAGGTACCACAGCACAGTGCTTTTTGCTGAAGCCACAATGTGCTCACAGATGAAAGATGTATTTTGAATCCTGACCAGTGTGCTTTCACATGTGAACAGATTACACAATCTCAGAATACTGCTCAGAACAAGCAGGTGGCCAAAGGGAGTCGTGTTAAACTTACATGACATTTCCCGTCTTGGCCCCTGGTCAGAAGTACTGAACTGCTCTCAAGCACTAAACTCAGTAAAAGTAGACGTCTGGGCAGAAACACACGCTGCCTAGACACTTCATTCTCCTCTAGAGCACCATCACCCTGGCACCAAGTAAAATTTCCCTGCTTAGTTCTGTGAGTGTCAGTCAAGAGTTAATGTAGCCATATCAGTGTAAAAATGGTAAACACAAAGAGCAATAAGATCCCTTATTTCTACTTAAAACACTACACTGAACACCTGCAGCCTCCGCGCTTTCAAAAGAAATGTATGTTATTTCACAGAATTACAGTAGCACTTTGTACACACCAGACACAAAACTGTAAATCTTGATTCCCTACTTGTAGGCACACGCAAACATTTTGGCAATTGGAACCTGTGAGTAGCAAACCGGGATCTTGTTTCTGGAGGTTCGCTGTGGTTTTCAGATCCGGTATGAATAAATCACCTTTTTTCATGAGCTCCCTTCCCAACTTGTCCACTTAGTAAACAAAACATCTCTAGCTAGGTAGTCCCAAATGTGCCCTGTTTTTAAAAGACATTTTCTTTTTAATACACATACTGAACATTGTATCAACATGCAAAGTCATAAATTAGCCGGGAAGGCTTTGAAACCTTACATCTTGAAATGGAGTGAATCTGCCCTTTAATTCAAATTGCAAAGAACAGTCCTTTGTACCCAAAAGAAAATCCCACCACTGAGTGTGCACTGAGGTACTCATTGTAACGTGCTCTGAGAAGTGCCACTACCTTAATCATACAGCAACCAGTCATCCAAATCTCTGTGCTACAGCCAGAATTTTCAACAGTAGCTAGTGGTGAGGGAGGCAAAAGTATTAAAGTGTCAGAGGTAGTACAGATCCTCAATGCCTGATTTTCACCAAGCTAAGCACTACTTGAGGAGAATTCCCCTGAATGTGTCTGCAGCTGAGCTCTGAAAAACTGTCATCCCGTCCCTCAGAAAACCCTGGATACATTTCAGGTGAAAGCAAGCACATTTCAAAGGCTGCGGTGTGCTCAGTGCACGGCATCTGCATGAGAAGGCAGGACTGAGGACTACATCGTGCATCCTGCTTACCAGAGTGTGGCCTTGGACATTGGAAAGAGGCGGGACTTGATCCCAAGGTAGCGAATATGATTTTTCCCTGAAAAGCATTTGCTCTGCAGTGGGGGAGGGGAGTTTTCATTTGTCAAAAGAGCTAACTTCCTATGCCTGCCCCAGGCTCAAATGAAGGAGAGGGTCCTCTGGAAGACAAAGGCAGCTGTGCACTCTGCAAGTCAGCTCCTGCAAGGAGACCCGCTGCCGTGTGGTGCTGACCCCGTCTGCTCTCTGTAATTTGCGTCTGCCCCCGATCCTGCACAAGCTCTAACCCGCTGCCCTCCGCCGGTCGGAAAGGAGCGCGGGACCGCGCGGGGCGGCCCGGCCCGGCACCGGCGGCAGCCCCCGGTCTGCCTGCCGGTCACCGCGGCTGCGAGCCCGGCCCGGCCCCCAGCGCCGGGGCCGTCTCTGCGGTGGCCGCCGCCGCGGCTGTCGGGGCCGCCCGTCGAGCCGCTGCCGGAGGGCCCGTCCCAGGCCTGCCCCGCCCGGCACCGCTCGCCGGTTGCTCTGTCCCGGCCGGTCGCTGGGTCTCGCCTCAGCCATCTGCTCTCCACGCGTCTTTCCCTGCCGTCCCCCGTCCTCCCACCAGCCCGAAGGCGTCCGGGGGGAGCATTGCCGCGGAGCCCCGCGCTGCCCTCCCGGAGGTCCCGGGGGACGTGAGGCAACGGGGGCGGCAGGGGTGGGGGGGGGAAGAAGAGGATCGGAACCCGGCGGGGTCGGCGCGGGACGCCGGGAGGGAGGCGGGGCGGGAGGGGGCGACAGTGCGGGACGCGGGGCGGAGGGGCGGAGCGGGGCGGCTCACGGTGCCAGGCGGACTGCGCGGCGCGGAGGGTGCGCGCAGCAGCGCGGACACGCTGACCGCGCCCCCGCCGGGGTGGGACTCCGGCCCTACAAGAAGTGTGGCACCACGAACCAGGCTCCTCGAGGGGTGCCGGCAGGGTTTAGTGTTTCCACAGCACCTGCCCGGGGCCCCGGAGCAGACAGGCCTCCCGGACATCGCTGCGTCCTGCGGGGCGAGCTGCGAGGAGCCGCCGGTGGGCCCGGCCCTGGTGGAGCGGGGATGGGAGCAGCTGGGCTGCCCGCGGCGGGGAGCAGAGATCGCTGCCCGGCGGAGCCGCCCTCCTACCGCAGCCCCTCGGACGCCTCGCAAAAGCCCGCCCAGGGCGGGTGCCTGCGGTACGGCCCCCCGCCCCCCCCCCCCCCAACCCGCAGGGGTGAGCGGGGAAGAAAGGGTCCCTGTCCTCAGCGGCGGCGGCCGAAGGAGCTCAAAAGCGTCCGAGCTACTGCGGCTCCGGCGGGCCCGCTCCTCCCCCCGGCACCCGCGTTTCCATCTGCCGGCCCAGATCTCCTGCCAGAGCAGTGTTTATTCATCCCATAAACAGAAGTGAAAGGAATTAAGCGGGCAGATACGATAGCTCCGGGGAACCTTTCAGGCCCTTCAGCATGGAGTTACCATGCTCACAGAAAACAGGACGTCCTTGCAACTGCAAACGTGCAGCGAGCTTTGTAGCGATGTATTTATAAACAACCGACGGTGGTTTCCATTTTGGTTTTGCCCTGCAGTACGTTAAGGGCAAAATGCTCTTTTACATAATTTGATCGCTGCTTTAATTTCCTCTGTCCCCAGCACCCTACCTAACGGAATGACAGCGCGGCACGATTAGAACAGACGCGTAAAAAGTCAACTTCTAGATAAAGTGTTCACCGCGATTTCAGGAACGTGTAGGTGCAACACTTAATTTGAACACGCACAGGTTTCACCCAGGTGGTCTGTTCATAGTGCAGGGACCAACAGGCAAAATAAGTAGATCTGAGTAAGTGAAGTAAAATTATTGCTGTTCCACGTTGGGGTGCCGAAATGACTTCTGCACTTCCTCCTGCCATGCAAGAGCCAGTGCTCTAGGAAGATGCAAGGCTGCACCCTACTAACTCCCTTCTTGCTCTCTGCCTCCCCACCCCTCCAGCCCCCTGTTTTTTCCCGGTAGGAGAGGAGAAAAAATTAAAACAAATTTAAAAAAAAAAAAAAGGCAAACTGCATCAAGTTCTGGACGCTGGTGAGAGAACCACTGGCTCCGGAATCCAATTAGGAAACAGAAACTTTTCCCTTTGACTGATCTGGTCACTCACAATTAAGCACCACAGAGCTCCACGCTGGAACAGCCATGCACAAAAGCCACATGTGTGCAGCTTTGAAAGATCCTGGACCCACAAAGCGGAGTCAGACAGCCTGGCCCAAGAAAAGTGCGTTGCACTGATTTGGCAAACAAGTCGCTGGTAAGGGACTGCGTTCGTTTTCTTCTCGTTAAACCAGCCCAGAACCAAGAATTCAGGGCTACTCCAAACCCTGCATCTTTTACCAGGGGCTGGAGCCAGTGGGGATGCAAACTCACAACGGGCAAGCCCGAGAGTGCTGGCTTGATTTCCTTGCCTGTCTTCCACAGCCCACAGAGGCCCCCACAGCCCAGGACGCTGGGGTCTACAGATGTAAAACCTCTGGATACTGGCAGGTGTGCAAATACCATAGTACGTGTAAGAAGATGGCTGAGACAAGAGAGAGGAGCTTGCATGGAAGTGAACTTTGTCCTGCAATAGCTGTCAGGCTTTCCTCTCCGCTCTGTCTCTCCTGCCAGACAGCTGCTGGCGAAGGAGGTGACCACATGGCCCCGCCGTTACACAAGGAGCAAACTGCAGAGAGCGGGAGCAGCCTGCCCGCGGGCCCTCCTCCCTGCCTCGCCCAAGCCTCCCCCGGGAGCGCGGAAGAGACCCGGAGGCCCGTGAGCGAACGGGGAGGTGAGACTGCGAGATCAGGGCACGCATCCGCTGAGGGGGGACACGCGCAGAAACGCATTTCCACCCCAGCGGGGCCCGGACCCTGCCGAGCAGAGAGCGGGACGGGGAGGCGGGCGGCGGGGCCCCGGCGGGGCAGGGCGCTGAGGGAGACGCCGGTGCCGGGCGCAGGGATGCCTCGCCGGGGCGGCGGCCGCGGCCGTGGCCGACGGGACTAGGCGGGGATGGGCGGCCCGGGCTTGCCGCGGCCCGAGTCTCAGTGCCCGTTTTTGGTAAGCTGACCGCAATGCCGTTTTCGGTTTCCCAGCAGACCGTGTTTTAACGGGAGAACCACTTTCGCCAGAGCAACCTCCGGAGAGAAACACGCGGCCGCACGCCCTTGCACTACGGTGCGGTCTTTGATTCGGAAGCCTACATGCCAACACCCTCTCGTTGTTTTACAACCCGGATTCTCCGCGTTCGGTATTTTCTGCGCGCTGTGCCTTACCGTCAAATATTTAAGAGATCTGTCCTATGTGCAACTGATTAGCACTCCCACCCACACACATCCTTGCGTTAGTTGTGAGACAGAGGAATCAGAACCAGACGCAGACCCCCCGTCGGAGGGTCCCGCGGGAGTCCCCCGCTCCGCTCCTGGACAGGACGAGGCCAGGCAAGCCTGCCCTGCCCGGCCCGGCAGGTTCCCCTTCCCACCCGCCCCTCCCTGCCGAGAGCGCCCCGACGGACCCCCCGCCGCGGGGTCCCGCGGGGCGAGGAGCGGCGGGATTAAAGGAGCACCTGAGCCGTGCATCCCTCCGGCGTGCATGGGGAGAGCCGCAGGGAGAGGAGGGCGAGCAGAAATCGGAAATTCCCTAACGCCTGCATGGTTGCGCGTTTTCATCTCCTCCAAAAACGATGCTGGGAATACTAAAATATCGAGGGCGTGAAACTGAAAAATTAAATGTAGACTGGACTTTGGAGAGATAGGCGATAAAGGGCACAGGCGAAGCACGGGTGGAGCCCGGACAGCCCGTCCAGCCCACCCTGTACACACTATAGCGTTTCTGACCTCTCCTCGGACATAACGCCTCTCCAATACGCTCGGCAAAACCGCTCACCTCTTGCGAAGCACCCCCGGCCATAGCAATAACCAGGCTCTGCTACCGCGGACTGTCTCCGCGGCGGTTTTCGGGGCGCCTTGTTCTCCTGCCCCAGCCCCTGCGCCCCCGGGGCTGCCGCCCCAGCCCACGGCTCTGCGCAGCCCTAGGGGAGGCCCCAGAGAAGCCCCGCCGCGCCCCGAACCCCCCGCCCCGCCGCCGCAGGGACCCGCGCCCCCCGCCACGGAGCGCACGGGGCGGGGGGGGGGGGGGGGCGAGACACCCACAGGCGACCCCAGTCCGTGGCCCGAGCCGACGCAGGGGGTCGCGGGGGGGGGGAGTGGGGGGGCTGTTGTGGGGCGCCAGCGACGTGGGGAGCTGGTCGGCGGGGGGGGCGGAGGGGGGGCGCCGCGCGTCTATCAAGAAACACGGAGAAATCTCCCGTAGCCTGTTTTTCCTCCAACACGCGCTTTATGAATTACTGCTGCACGTTCACAATCGCCGTGGGGAACAACGCGCGGATTGACCTTGCTGGCTCCTACTGCTGTATTTTTCAGAGAGAAAGGGTGTATGCACACAGAGGGGGAGTTATTTTATAGAAATCTAACACGCAGCCCTCCGTGAAGCGCCCGCGAACGCCCTGAGCTAACTCGTTGAGAGCGCAGAAAAAGGACCGACGAGCAACAACCTCTACGCCGCTCCCGGCCGTGCCACGCTCCCGCCGCACCCCGGGCTTGCCAGGGGCGCTGCCCACGGCGGGTCTGGGCCCCGTCTCCCCCGCGGCACACAGCCCTTTGGAGCGCCCCCCCGCCCCCCGCCAGGTGCTCGTTTCCTGCCGTGCCGCCTAGGACAGATGATAGCTCTAATGTCGTACCTCTCATAGTCACGGGCGGGGAGATCCGCGCAGAGCGGGGGCGCGGGATTCCCGGCGGGCTCCGTGCTGGATGCGGCTCCGGGCCGAGCTCTCCGCGGGACGCGGACGCGCGCTCCTCCCCGCCGCAGCCCACGGGGCCGCGCCGACGCGTGACCCTGGACACTCGCCGCTCCAGCACTCGGCCGGTGCCACCGCGCTGCGGGCGGGGAGCGGAGACGCGAGGGGAGACCCCGGCGCGCCGTCACCGGGCCGGGAGCGGGGAGCCGTTCCCCCGGAGCAGCGGGGGCGCAGCGCTGCTGGGAGGCTGTCCGTCGCCTCCTGGGGCGAGGTAGCCCCGCAGGACGAGGGCAGACGGGCCCGGGGTCTGCAGGACCTCGTCCCGCGGGGCTGACTCGGCCGCCCTCCGGCGCCGCGGGCCGTCAAGAGTGGGGGGCCGGGCCGGGCCCACCGAGGGGACGCCCGAAAGCCGCCTCCAGGCCAGCGCGGGGGGCGGGCCGGGGCGCCCAGGGGCCGGCGGCGTCCCCCGGCGGAGCTCCGGCCTGCCGCCCCCGCTCGCTCGCCGCGCCGTGCCCCGAGCCTCACCGCAACCAGAAAAAAAAAAAAAACCCCAAACCACTACTTGCCACGCTGTGGCAGCGGCTGTTAGGGACATTAGGACTAAACTTAAGCGAGATTCTGTGCAGGGTTAGATCGGTTTTAGCACTGGGCAAACGAGTGACCGACCGGGAACGTCCCGGATTTCCCGGGGCTCGGCACCGCCGCTCGTTCAGTTACAGTCCTGCAGAATCGGGTCCTGGGATTTGAAACAGCGATCATCATTTTTAGGGGGAGAAGAACACGGGGCTTCTCCTTTCGTACAGCTTCTCAAAAGCAGAATTCCCTTTTGTCAAACTTATCGTATTTCTAAGCATACGGGCAAGTCTCTCCGTTTGTTTTAGTGAGGCCTCTGCAGCATGTCTTGCATCTATCGTCAGGCGGAGCAGAAACAAGGGGGTGGGGGGGGGCGGGAAGATGGAAACATAACGACAAGTTTAATTAAAAACACCTGGCTAGTTAAATACGTGCAGAGAAGCAGACACCCCGGTTATTTACCTCACCTGCGATGGACAAGCTGTTGCTTTTTTCTCCTGAAATGTCCCGAAAACACCAGCAGCATTTGGTTTGAGGGAACTCTGCGGGCAAGGTTAGTAACCGTGGAAAAAGCGTGCCCGTCGCCCACGGCCCCCCTCCGCTGAAGGAAGTTTTCCGCTTTTCCGGGGAGCCGTGGGCAGCCAGCCCCGAGCACCCTCTGTCCACGGCGCGACCGAAGACGCTGGTGCTAATTAGCAATATCCGCGGTCTTTCAGGCTTGATTTCAGAACCGGAGTAACGCTACGGCCTTTGGGCAGCTCAGATGCTCGGGTTTTAGCTTAACGAGAAAGGTTTTATCTCGGCATCTCGGAGGCGCGAGCAAGAGCAGCAGCAGATGGAGGAGTTGTGAGTTTAGGCTACAGGAATACGCTCGGGCTTTGGGTTTCAGTAGCATGGAGAAACCTTTCCCATTCACACGTACTCTCGCTTTCCGTCGTATTTGCCTGCTTTGCTAATATAGGGATATAACTGGAATCTTTGTTTAGACTGGGGCGGCGGGGGGAAGCTGTGGCAGACGATGAAGACAAACGGGGGGGGGGGGGGGGAGATCCTCCTTTTTTTTTTTCCGTTGCTTTTTTAATAATTTTTATTCTTGTTGGGGTCCCTCCGCCCCCCTCCCGCACGAAACCCGGCGCGGGCTCGCTGGCGGAGACAGCGATCCCGCCATGCTCTCAGAAGGCGGGTTTTGCGCAGGAGGTGAGGCCAGCGAGGCAGGTCCCCGCGCGGCGGGGTCCACCCACTTGAAAACAAAACTTTTTTCCTGCAGGCGCTGAGAGCAGAGACCTGGCGCGGGGTCCCCGGAGCCGCCTCGCCGCGCCCCCGCCGCGGAGCTGGTATGCGGTAGGGCAGTGCCATGTATTGGAAGAGCGACCCGATGTTTGTCTGCAGGCTGGAGGACAAGGACCTTCCCGCGCTCGGCGGCCCCTCGGAGAAGGTGTGCGGGGCGTCGAGCGGGGGCACCGGGGCGGGAGAGGAGGGGGCGGCGCGGGGCGAGCGCGGCGCCGGTGCCCGGTGCGGGGCGGCCGCCGCTCCCGTCGCCTCGCGGCTCTACCGCTCCCCGCTCGAGCCCGGCGGCCCCGGGCGCGGCCCTCCCGCTCGGCTCCGCCGAGCGACGCCGGCTCCCGCCCCGGCGCGCCCCGGCGGGGCCCCGCAGGTGCCGGCGGGCCGGGCCGGCGCGGAGCTCCCCGCCTTCTCCCGGGCGATGCCGGGCGCTGACCGCCGTCTCCCGTGCGCTCCCCCGCAGGCGAGCCCCGCAGCGGCCGACGAGGACTCCTGCTCTTCCTCCGCCGCCCTGTCGCCCTCCTCCTCGCCGCGGTCCATGGCCTCGGGCTCCGGCTGCGCCCCCAGCAAGTGCGTGTGCAGCAGCTGCGGCCTGGAGATCGTGGACAAGTACCTGCTGAAGGTAAGAGCGCCCGGCCGGGGGCGGCGGGGCCGGGGCCGGCGGCAGCCTCTCCCCACCGACGTGGCACGGCGGCCCCGGCCGCGGGACCGGCCCGCTCGCACGGCGCCGTCCGCCCGGCCCGCAGCGGCGGCTGGCGCCCGGGCTGCCCTGGGGGAGAGCCCGCGGTGGGTGAGCCGCGGGGAGCCGGGCTCGGCGAGCTCCCAGGGAGAAGCTTGCCCCCTCCCGGGACGCCTCGCTTCCCCGCGCCGCCGTTGCTCGAGCTGTCGGTGGCCGTGCCACCGCCGTGGCTTACTCCCCTGCCCGCCCGCAACGGCGAGCGGAGCTACCGCAGAAACGGGGGTGCGCCGAAGTACGAAGCGAGTTGTGTGCTCGTCTGCGAGATTCAGGGCTTAGAGGAAAGCTTTCAATTTTAGAGGAAAACTGCATTGCTGTTTATGGTTTGGCTAACGCTTTCCTGCGCTGGGACTGTATGTTCTTGATGCGCTGTAGGAGAGAGCGGGGAAGAAACCCAATGGTTCAGAACATGGATAACCTTCTTGCTGTGCTTTACGCTCCTGGTTAAGCGGTGGTGGTGTGACCCGTTTGTTATTAGATAAAATAAATCTTTTAGTGCGATATCGTGAACCTCAAAGCAAAAAAAAGTGCCTCTTGAGAAACGTGGAAATGAGTTATTCTGTAAAAGGTGGTCTAGTAATGTCTGAAAGAAGCTGTGTGATTGCAGGGTAGTTTTGCTAGCCTTTGCATTCAGGACTGAGTAAGATTGTTTAAAACCAAACAAAACCATGTGACTTGTAAACATAAAATGTCAGTGTGGTTGGGGGTGTGTGTGCGAGCTATTTTCCTTCTGTATTACAGCCATTAAAAGTATCCTGGATCAGACTTCTGCCCTCTCTCCTTTCAAAAGTGAGATTGGACAATCATGCTAGAAGTCACTTGATTCCATTAGATGCAGCCTTAAATAAAGCCATTGTATATCCTGCAAAGTGAAAGTCGGTAACGCTGCTGAAGACATCTTAATGTTCTTATTAGATCGTTTGCTTAGATCTCAGTTGGGGTGAGGAGGTCAAAGGAACATGCATGCTGGGTTGGTCTTCATTTAGGGTAGGGTAGGCACAGGTGTGCGGGAGCTGCCTTATACTTTTTGTTCTAGTAAACCCCAGCCACCTTTGCAGCAGGCTGGGCTTGCGCATGAATAGTGTGGAAGGACTGGGAGCAGAGCTAACTTGAACTTGCTTCTAGTCTCATTAACTCCAGTGACATTTTGGTAGCTCTCTTGCTCACAGTTGCTGTCTCCTGTCTGAACAACTGGGATAATGTGGCTTGGAGCAGATCTCTAAATGATTTAGCCTTGCGTTTAAGTTAGCTGTCACTGCTTTCGGCACTGAGAGAGAAAGGAATCTGTGCTGGTGAACTGGTATCTTGCTGATCATCAGCAGTGGGTCTTCCAACTTCAGCACTGTAAATTAATCAGTAAGAATGTAGATGGACGACATCAGATGGGACAACTCTCAAAGCCATTGATGTCCTGCTCTGGAAGAGCGTGAGCCTCTGAAGAGCAGGCAGCGAGGTGAGCTTTGTGCGGCTGGGATGTCAGCCCCCGCTTCACAGAGCCGTGCGCCAGCAGCCTGGCTGTGTGCAGGCTCCTCTTGCCTGCGCCGGGGCTCCTGGTGCGGGCCCCCGCCAGGGTCGTGCGGGGGGACTGCTGAGCGGGCTTGGTCTGGCCCAAGCACTGCTGCCCTGCGCCTGCCTGCAGTGCCAACCGCTTTAAGAAATGCTTGGGAAGATCGAGTTGGTGACAGCTGTTATCAACAGTTTCACATTATATTGTGGTGTAAATTTGTCAGTGTACGGGAGGACGGCTTCCAACAAGGATGAGAGCTGGGAGAGCATTGGGCAACTGCAAACTGTAATGTTATAACCTGAAGAATGACTGAAACGGGTGATTCCAACATGAGTGTTGGAGTGAATACCTCACTTTTTCTGTGGTTTGTCTGGCAGTGTTCTGATGAAAGGCATATCCTGGATTATCTTAAATCTGCTGCTTTGCCACAGGCAATATATACGCTGTTTGGTATGAGATGAGAAAATGGCTCAGAAAATAAAATAAAAAAAATATCTAAACTTAGTCATTGTTTGGTTTACAGAATTCCTCCTATGCAGCATGGGATTATCCAGAAGGTTATTACTTAATTTCTATGGTCACTGGGAGTCTTGGGTTTTGAAATTATTTAAGTTATTTAGCTGACATGTGATGCACAATGTCTGCACGACAAGAGAGTTCTCTTTACAGGAATGAAGAAATGAAAATAATTGTCCTCAATTTATTTGCCCCGAATTATATGAGAGTTTTCAGCACTGCTAATTTCTGCTGCTTTCCATGACTCTGTCTAGTTTCACTATGGATATTACATGTTAAAGAATGGTTGAATATGCTGTTAAAACAAGTGCTAGTATTTTGAAACTCGCACTCTGTTCACTAACTTGGCTATAACAGAAACCTGGCAAATGAAGATGTGGTTTATGGTATGTTTCTATTTGACAGACACTTTTTTGTTTCCCTTCGATACTTGCATTTTAAAATTTCAAATCACTTTGCAAAGTTTGTTCTTTGTTAGGCAGGATGTTTTACAGACCGGGAAATAAAAGTATGTAAGTTAGCTGCCTTCCCAAGGTCATGTGAGGCCAAAACTTGCTCTGTTACTCTAATGCTATGAGAACAGAACTGGGCACAAAATATCTACGTGGAATTTGAATCTCTTGCTTCCTCTTCTGGTGCTTTTAATTACAAAACCATGAAAGCTTATTCTGAAGACTTCCATCAAATTAACTAACCCTTAATGTGCATGCAGTTCTATAGGAAAAATGATAAATTCTCCATGAATCATGGTACCTGTAATTTTTGGCCTTGTCTGTATGGATGGAAAAAATATTCTTTTGTGAATATGCAATAGAATATTGATAGCCTAAATGTTGAGGGGTATTTCTCTTTTGTGTGTTTGCAGGTAAATGACCTCTGCTGGCATGTGCGCTGTCTCTCATGCAGTGTTTGCAGAACATCTCTAGGAAGGCATACCAGCTGTTACATCAAAGATAAAGATATCTTCTGCAAACTTGATTATTTCAGGTATATCATACAGGAATATAATTTTATTAGGTAACATGGTATGCTTGCTTGTTGTTTTTCACTTAAGCTGCAACGAAAACGCACGTTTAGCCTCTTTCGGTTTTTGTTTGCTAGGCTTATTTTCAGTAGTTAAATTCTGACATTTCTTGCAGAGGGACTGGGGAAAGCCCCAGTCTGCGTAATGTAACTGCTTACTAAGTCTCCCCCTCTGCCCCTCCATTGTTATGCATAGCTGCTGCATTTATACAATAACTGACTTCTGTACACAAGGGGCTGGTGGGCAGAAGTAAGTCAGAGTCCCTGCCACAGTAAGGTTGTAAAGCTATCATACGTGCAAAGAATCGTCCTTAGGTAATATTGACTGAGAATACAAGGTCGGGTTGAGATGATATTCTCTTCAGACTAGCACTCCGCTGGTATGAGACTTAGGGAACTACAGAAACAACCCAGAATAAATCCCGTGACCTTTAAAAGAAGCTTTCAGCAGTTATACACTTCTGTGATCAATTTGATTTAGGACATGAAGCATTCATCAAGATTAAGGTCTAATCCTCTAAGGAAAATATTAATTTATTTGTGCTGGCATTGAAAGTACACGATACATCTTTGGTCCAGAAAGTAGCAAAAAAAATTTTGTTGTTAATTCTGGTGTAATTGCTAGTGCTTCCCCAGACCAAACTCTTTATGGGATTCTCACCTGTGAGGTGACTAGATTATGTCCAGCTAGTCATTTTGACACTGAAAAGAGAGGGAGGGGACAGGCTGAATACTGTGAACTTCTGGAAAAACAACATTTTTTGGGCCTTCAAAAAAAGAACTTGTGAGTCTGCAAAGTTTTTCAGGACAAATTCTTATCAACATATCTTGGTGGCTAGTTTCCTCTTCAAAGAGAAACATTCTACTGTAATAATGTAAATACTTGCAGATATTTGAATTTCTTTTAAAATCATAATGTGGTGGTAATTAAGGAAATAACTATGAGGATACAGGTTTTCCCCCTTCTTCTGCTGAAGGGGACTGAATGATTAGTCAAGGATGATGTACCTAAATATAACAACTCAGACTGCCACTAGAATAATGAGAAATATATTTGAATAATTGGGAGAATTTTGATCACACAGTCAGCTGTTTCCATCTCCCACTCACAGCTTTTAAAAGAGTAATTATCATTGTAAAAGGAAAGATGAAGAGTTGCAAATTCACGTAGCAGTTAAGATGTTTCAATTTTACTCTTCACCCTGTGAAAATACTAAATTCTGTAGTTCAGTAGTGATCTTGCCTTAAGCTATCAAATACACACTTGCTGGTTTTTGGTGCAATAAAACCACAATTATGCTGTCCCCTTATCCCTTGTGGTCAGCCTACTTGCCGCAGGTCTCAGATGCGCTGCCACATCCTGGTCGCCTCGAACCCTCCTGGAGTCACCCTTTAGTCCAAGACGGTGAGCGTCTGTGCCTTCAGCCTCCTGTTGCCTTTGTTTTTGCAGGCGGTATGGCACCCGCTGCTCCCGCTGCGGGAGGCACATTCATTCTACTGACTGGGTCCGAAGGGCTAAAGGAAATGTATACCACTTGGCGTGCTTTGCATGCTTCTCCTGCAAAAGACAGCTTTCTACTGGAGAGGAATTTGCTTTGGTTGAAGAGAAAGTCCTTTGTAGAGTACATTACGACTGCATGCTGGACAATCTGAAAAGAGAAGTCGAAAACGGTAACCTACTGCTTTTGTTAAGGACTGTTTGTGGTTTAGTTTTAATTAAAATTGTTGGGTTTTATTTCATCGTCCTTATTCAGAGGCAATTACCAAGCTTTACTGAGGCTGGAAGCACAGGTTCTCGCATTAAAATAATGTGCGCGTTATTTGATGTTTTAATTTTTTTAAAGTTTGTATAATTTGCTTTCTATCCTAAGGAAAAGAAAGCAAGAGCGTATCTAGTTTATAAAATATCATGCTGGATCTATTCCTTCCCTCACCTGCAAGGGAGTCACCTGGGTGTAATGTGTAATGGTGCCAGATCAATTTGACTTTGAACAGAATATGACTCTTTTAAAGTTGAAATTCAGCTGTCCAAGTACTGTCAGTTATTGTTTGGAGGACAGTCTGACTTATGGATAACATTGTTTTGAATGTTTAGCAGACGGCGTTGTTGTCTTTTTAATGCTCCAGGTAATGGGATTAGTGTGGAAGGAGCATTACTAACAGAACAAGATGTTAATCATCCTAAACCAGCAAAAAGAGCTCGGACCAGCTTCACAGCAGATCAACTCCAGGTAGAGACAGTGCTAAAAACTTGCGTAGTTCAGGTTTATTCAGGACGTAAGTGCTGAACCGATAGGAAATCGGATGCATGTCGGGGGCGGGGGGGAAGAAAAAGCTTGCATGCTTTAAACTATTTCATAAACTATCAAGACACAGCATGTTTCTGGAATTGTTTGTTAGCTTCAGCAGTTTAATATGAAATAGTTACTCTTCAAGCTTTTTATTTCCCTGGGGGCAGCCAGTAATTCTGCAGAGTGGAAACAAAAAGGTTGTTCTATTTTGATTGCTCGATGAAATCTATTTAATCAGGCATTTACATCGCTGCACATAATAAAGACAAAATATTTTTAGAATTATGTAATGTGAAGAGTTGTACTAAAGATGGGTGCTGTATATGACTTCAAGACGTTAACAGGATGGAGGTTTGAATTCTTTTGTAATGCACAATAAGGGCTGCAAAAGACTGTGTTTTCAAAACAGGTAAGTATCGTGGGTACCTGTTTATATTCATGCGAACACAGGTTGACTCCCATGAGTGACTTTCTTGTTTTGCTTTGGCTTATAGAGAAGACGGGGAATAGTTGTGCATTTATTTCTTCAGAGGAAAAAGGGCGATGAAGACTGTTCTCCTCAGTACTTGCTTTTTAAATCATATTTTATAGAATTGGCTTATACTTCTGTACACCAGGGAGAGAGACTATCAACAGGGACTCATCTTTACTTTCCTTCCTTGTCTTCTCCCAGCCCTTGCAAAACGCTTCACGTGCTGATTTCGTCAAAGTGTCTTTGAGCTTTGCCTGTTAAAAATATAAATATAAAGTCATTATAGTCTTGGTGTAGTATTTCAAGACCTAGCTTCAATATTTAATGCTGCACACTTTAAGGGGGAAAAAAAATCCACTTTCTTCATAGAGCTGGGTGGAGTGAAATACAGGGAAAGTGCATTTGAAGGACTTGGCAGCAATTCTTGTACTGTCCAATTTGTTCTTGAACATGTGTTATTGAAGTATGTTTTTTCCAGTATCCCTTTATACTAGCTCAGCCACTAGTTCTGTTCCTTTCCATGGTCAGGTGTAAGGGAAGTGGGAGCTAGGAAGTCTGCAAGTACCAAATTAAAACCCCTCCTGCAGGGTCAAGCCTGCCCTGAAAGGAGAGGGAGGGGGATTGTCTGTATCTGCTCTGCTTTCAAGGCTTTGTGTCTTGTCGCTACTTTGGCAAGAGTTAGTGCTGGACTGCCTCAAATAAGAGTTATTTCACCTTCTGGATCACCGCTTCACTTAAATTAGCTTTCCAGGGGAAAACCGTCATGACTAGGGCCAGCTCCCCATGAAAGGGGTAGTGGTGAGACCGTGAGACCAGGTTTAGAGGTTTCAACCTGTAGTGTGAAGGAAGCTGTGGCTTTCTACCTAACCCTAGCTATGCATTCCTGCTTTCAGTTAATAATGTGCCTTTGAATTTAAGGCATTTAAGCAGTGCTATATAACACGGCATGTGGCTGTTCAAAGCTTGGTTTGGTATTTGAGCCATGACTGGAGGCAGAATGCGTTGTTAATGCAAAACAAGCATGTTAGCAATAATTTGACAAGGGTACAGGGCCAGGGCTCTGGACATCAAGCTCAAACTTTTGCAAAAGGGTACTTTCTTCTCCAGCGGTAGTTGAATGGGAGATAGGCTCAGCCATCAGAGCAGGAACTGTAATCAGGGCTTCTTCCCGTTTGCTGTCAACAAAACTTCCATGTTTCCCTCTTTTCCTGTTTTAAATACATTGTAACCTACTTCAGCAGGTGTTTGAGATCTTGGGGCCTCTTGTTATTTAATGACACTTGCTATCTGCTCAGTGCACCTGTCTCTACCTGTCCTTGATGCTGGTATAAGACTTCACTCCAGCAAGAGATGCATCGGAGGGATAAGTGATTGTCAGAGTGGCAGCATGTAGTAACACACCTCATGAAGTACTTGGCAAAAGGATGCCCATGGTTTTTGATGTCTCTGTATGAAACAGTAGGAAAGTAAATAACTTCAGCATTTCTGAATGTGGAGAGAAGTAGTCTGAATCTTCAAAGATGAAGCCAGGCAAAATTTGCAGTCCATGGAGGGACAAAATTCAGAAATGAGAGACTACAGTTTACTAAGTTGCTGAAGATACCCTGCAGGAATCCATGAAACATTACTTCCTTAAATAAGGTAAACTCTTACAGGCTCTAAAACTGTTCAGTATTCAGGCCAAGTTGACATCTACTTCCTAAAAAAACAACAACAGTGAATTGTATCCTAATGACAAGCGTTCACTTCAATTTTCTGTAAATTGATGAGTGTAACCAAACTATTATGTAGTACTGGTCAGCTGAGATGGAGCCTCTGTGTTCCTCAGGTCGGTTAAAGGAAAATGAGGCACAAAGTGCTTCCCAGTTGTCTGCATCCTCCATGCAGCTGAGAAGAGGGTTGAGTTGCTCCATATAATGCAAGATGCAGATAGCAATTGACAAGTTCAGAGAGGTGGATAAAAGTTCATTCCTTCCTTATGCTGTGTGCTGTGGTCTGCTGCTATAGACAATTTCTTTATCAAGCGTGTTGAAATTGCTTTGCAGGGAATTTTCTCCCACAGTCCTTTTAATGCAATTGTAACAGAGCACCTCCTCCATTTTTTTACTACTGCCAAGCAGAATTAATTTCTTTCATTTCTGGTAAATGTCTCAGTTCATAGTAAGGGGCTTGTATTTTGGCTCTGGGGGGTTTTTCCATAATGCGTTGGGGACTGTCTGGGGACTAGTGATTAAGTTTCCTAAAACCAGGCAAGCAGTACGACCACAGTCTGAGAGGAGTCTCTAATGCTGCTTTGCAGACTGCATACAAAAAACTGCCATCTCTTATCTTGCCTTTTCAGGTTATGCAAGCACAGTTTGCTCAGGACAACAATCCAGATGCACAAACACTTCAGAAACTGGCAGAAAGAACAGGCTTAAGCAGGCGTGTTATACAGGTAACAGCTGAGTTTTTTGACTAACGAAGTCTGGTACTCATCCATTGCAAATGCTTAATGACAGTTTTCTCCATGTAGTTATTCTGAGACAGAAAAAGAGCTAATCTGGCAGTTTTATCATCACTTCAGATGACATCCTTAGCTGGGAAGAGGTCTAGAACAAACATGGTAATTTGGAAAACTTGCTGTATTCCTCTTGCACTTTGTGTGGAGGATTAATAATATTCCAGGAAGAAACTTCTCGGCCTAAATAGTGTAGAAATTAGCACTCTTCTGAATATAAATTTCTGACTGTAATAGCCTCTTCTTAAGACCTGCACTCTTTCTGAAAATGGCTTGTGGTATAACACATTAGGAGTAAGGGACCATCTAGTGATCTATTCTGCAGAGTGGAGTTAAAATATATACCCATACCATCCAAAACTGAGAAACACAAACTTAGCATCTTTGCTTGAAGGTGCATCTCAGCAAACATTATAAGCATGCTCTTTTCATACACAAATACGAGTTTTTATAGAACATAAATTATACATTTATATGTTTATACAAATAAAAATAAGTTTGCCGTTCCCTTGGCTCATTCTAGCCTGGAAGATTGACAGAGTGTTTCTGTAGAAATTAGGTATCTGGCAGCTGCGATCAAAAATAACCAGAAAAATAGAAGCTTGCACAATTCTCAATGTGAAACAGAAAATGGGTATCCTGTGAAAAACCTGCTTCGCTGTCAGTAGTGTCCAGGCACGGAGGAGGTGGCTGTGTCCCACTACCTGCCTAGGGGCAGCAGCCTAAGCAGCGGTGCGGAGCTGCGGACGCCGTTGCTCAGCCTGGCGGGATGCCTGCCCTGGGAGCTGTGCAGCCCCTCACCGTGCCCGTGGGCTGCTGTTCGCTGCAGAAGCTTTCCTGACTTGACCACACTTGTTTGAGGCACCATGTAGTCTTATAATGACTACTTCTTAGTTTGGACTGTTATTGTTATGTTAAAGGCCCAACTAATTTACTGAATTCAGCTGAAGTTAGAACTCTGAGGCTTTTATTATGCTAATATTGAAACAGAATGCAATCTGTCAACATGATATACACTTTTTTCCCCTCTTTTCAGGTGTGGTTTCAAAATTGCAGAGCACGCCATAAGAAACATGTTAGTCCTAATCATTCATCTACTGCTCCTGTCACAGCAGTTCAGCCCTCCAGGCTGTCTCCACCCATGTTAGAAGAAATGGCATACTCTGCATACGTACCCCAGGATGGGACTATGTTAACTGCTCTACACAGCTATATGGATGGTAGGTATAACAACTTTGTGTATCCAAGCAAAATCTCTGTTGACTGTAGCAGGAACAGTTTACCAAGTACTGATTAAAGAAACTTAATGGATTTTTAATTTGTAGTATTTCTTTATAGAGTATCTTAATACTGTACACCTCATTAAGAACTGTGCCTCTTTGAGCAGTAGCCCTTCACTGTAAGAGCATAGCTGGAGATCTGGGTATGATGAAGGCCACTTCTTGTGCTTCCTCCAAACTACGAATACTAGT